>NW_022103901.1:10546629-10558477 GCF_000313985.2 Echinops telfairi | reverse complement strand
GAGAGGTTACGGGGAATACGAGATAGGTAGATTTGTCCATGAAGCTAAAGTGCTTCCCACCCAAGGTGTGTTCATGAAGGCCTTAACCCCTACTTAGAGGGGTTTGCAGCTCACAGAGGACACACACCATCATGGTTATTCACGTCCAGGCGGGGCCGGAGGGTTGGAGGAGCTGGTAAGCACCAGGTGTGACGGCAACCCACAGGCCTGTGGCCCCAGCACGGGTAGGTGGAGGATGGGGCTCACCAGTATGCGTTTGCCCTTGATCAGGGTGATGGTGGTCTGGGGTAGGGTCACGTGGACTTTGCTCAGGCAGGAGACCCCTTCCTGTCCTTGTTCCTCATTCTTGACCGCCACCCTGAAGTACGGCTCTGGGTGGGGAGAGGGATGGAGAGAACCTGGGTGTCGTTCCACAAGCTCCTCTTTTGGGTGGTGGTGGTGGGGGGTGTTGTTGTCCACTGTGGGCAGGGCCCTTCACTTGGCACCGAGGGGATAAGGGGCCACAGAGAGGTGGCTCTGACCATTCCATAGTCGGGACAGAAATCGCACTCCAACTCCTAGGACAGCCTCTGAGCTGTCTATCTGTCTCCGCCTGGGGGCCCGGGCTATCCCGGGGCAGGAGCATGCTCTGTGCTCCCTCCCTGGTGTCTTGGACAGTCTCCACCATGATGGCAGGCACACCACAGTCCCTCAAAGGGGGCTTTGCCAAGGGAGCAGCAATGCAGAGAAGGGCATTGGACTGTGTTCTCCTCGTGGGTCTCTCTGGCCCTGAGGAAGTCCCTGTTGCTGGGTGGACCTCTTAGCCCTTACCTCCCAGGAGGCCAGGCCTCCATGAGGACCCGTCCTCACTCCCAACGGGTCCTGCCCTTGACTGTTGCCCGCAGGCCCCCGGAATCAGCCCTTCTGACCCCAGAGCTTCTGCCCCGGCCAAGGCAAGCCTACCTGTGGATTTTGTACAGGGATGGGTCAAGACATAGGTACATTTGCCCATGAAGTTAAAATGCCTCCCGTCGAAGGTAAGGTAATGGGGGTCTCCGTAGGTCAAGCAGGTGGCGGTGCCTGCCAATGGGAGAGAGCGGGAGACACGTGAAGCTGAGGCGGCCACCCCCTCAGAAGAGCCCCTCATTCTACCCCCTCCACCTTCCCCCCAACGACCCTCCCCAGTTCCTCTGATCAAGGGGAAGATGGGGATCCTGGTGTCATTGGAACGACAGGCCAGCAGGAGGGGCCTGGACGACACGGAGGGAGAGAGGGTCTTACCGTAGGGGTGGCATCCATACTGGCCGTCCTGCAGCCGGCACACCTTGTGTGTCCCACACTGAGTGGGCTGGCACTGCAGGCGGCTGCCCTGCAAGCAGCGGCATTGCTCGGTGCAGTTGGGGCTGAACCACTCGTCTCCAGGCTGGGGACAAGGATCCCGAGTCACACACTACAGTTCTTGGGGCACTTCCCCTTCTCCTCTGAAGAGAGAAGATGCTGTCTCACCTGGCTCACACTCTTCCCACGGTCTCCCAGGTCACCTTTCCCCACCACAGGGCACTCACACAGGCCGCTGTCTCCTCTGGGGGAGCCCGGGCAGCGGGGCAGTGGACAGGCACTGGGCCGTGACCCTCCAGGTCCACAGTTCCTCATCGGGAGGAAGACAGGACTCTCCAGTCCCATGAAGAGTGACCGGCTTGGAATCCCCCCGGGGCAGTTCTACCCTGTCCTACAGGGTCACTCTGAGTCAGCGCAGACTTGGCCGGTGGGCTTGGCTTGGTTCTCTCCTCTTGGAATGCTCTACCCTCCCGTCTTCCTAAACCAGCCCCCTCTGCGGTCACTTTCTTAGAAAGACATCCTTGACTAGGTCATCCTCCCAGCTCCGGTACCCTTCCTTTGGAGAGGCGTCCCCATGGCCGTTAGGTTTCTTTTCGTGAGGATCTGATTGGTAAGTATCCTGCGTAAGAGAACATGTCTGTCTCTGCATGTCATTTTGGCCTTAACACGTAGCACCGTGGCCTGCAGGGTGCCCTCACTCAATAAATACTCGCTGCATGGAAGACTTGGCCAAGATGCAATGAGTCCATCAGTGGGAGAGCATCGCAGAGGCAAGGACCGTGTGGCACGCCAGAGAATGGGCACTTACCGAGTGAACAAGTACATAAGTACGCAGTGCAGCGGGAAGCGACGGCTGATGCCGGTGGCTGTGACCCATCTTGGTGCCCAGGTTGTAGCGGGCACTAACCTAACACTGACGCAGACCCAGGAGAACAGTTAAAGAGGATGGGGGAGGAGGTGAGCCTGGCAAACCGAAGCTCTCAGAAGATCAGTGCCAAGAAAGGAGCCTCGGGTCGGAGAAGAGGCAGGTCTCGCTAACAAATGCTTCATGCGCCTTTAATGACCAGCTTGCATATGATAGTCACCGCAAGTTGCTCATACAAATGAACATTCATAAGTCATTGGTACATGTCAGAATCGAATTCCATCTGAACCACCATCTGATGGGCCAGGACATCCCAGTGTGCGGTTTGTTATAGACGGGACGATAGAAATAAATAAATAAAGATGAGAGGGGAGGGTCGCAGCTTAAATATAATTTTTTTTTTTAAAAATCCTCCAGATTCCTTCCCCATCGAATCTAAAGATCCGCCTGAGTGGCTTGGAACAAGGAGGGAAAGGAAAATTGATGTGGACCTGGGGTCTCTGATGACATACAAGTTCACTTCAAACATTAGAGAGAGAGAGAGAGAGAGAGAGAGGTGGAGATAGAATTTGAAAGTTAAGTGAATTTTCCCAAAGTCACTCGCAATATGAGTGCTGGAGCCGCAGGATTTGTGCCCAATGGCTGCTGCCGAGCTAACCGTCCAGTGTGGTGGCGGCCAGATACGCAGGACCATTGAGCTCATAAACTGTGACCAATCCCAGGGAGCTATCCCAAGGGTATAACAGGCACGGACCTCCTAGCTTTGCATGGGTTACCTGCTGAAACAATATGTGGAACTTCGTGCGCTCACGAAGATTCACTCACCTGTTCCTTTTGCACTTTTGAATGTGGTGACCAGGAAATGACAGACAGACGTGGGACTTGCATGCAACCTCTATCATTGTGACTTTCGCTGCATCTCCCCCGGGGGTGGTGGGGGGGTGGGGGGAGCCATCAATTAGGGGAGGTAACAACTCCACTCCTTTGGACCCATCAGGATTTCCCAGTTTCTTTGGGAGAAAAGTCTAAGGTTTGGGGGTGCCAGATTCTGTCCTGGAATGTGCCAGACGTGCCTCTCAAGTGTCTGGTCTCCTCTGTATACATGGGAGTCCCAGATTTTCCTCAGGATGAACATAGGGGAGTCCTTTATCACATGGTTGGTCTAACCCCTAATGAATCATTCAGGCACAGAGGTACAGAACTATGAGCCTCTAAGGACCACAGGACCCTGCTCCTTCTCCTCAGCCGATCCTCATGCCAGACCAAAGGGAGTACTCAACACACAGGGCTTGTATGAACAGAGAGGATCACCCCAAAACTCCTGTCGTGTAACTACGACCTTGGGCTTGAGCCCTGGCATCCCACTGACCCACTAGCGACTGCCCTCAGAGGATCCCGGGATCCCACGACCTTACCTTGTAGTAGTTGTTGTTGTAGAAGCAATGGCAGGAAGAGGCTGGGATGCAACTGGACGGACTAAACAGAAAGCCAGGATTGCAGACGCAGCCTGGTCTGCAGGGGAGCGGACAGGTGGGCTTCCGGTTCTCACAGGATGCAGGGCAGGCACAGGACTCGTAGTGGGCATCTGAGGGACAGGTCACTAAGGGGAAAGCACAGCTTCGGTCAACCCTCCACGCCACAACCTTCCTCAGACTCCTTTCCTGTCTTCTGGTCTACCCACAAACTCCAGTTCTTCTCTAAGAAGGAGACCTCCAGCAGCCAGCCACGGAAAGAAGGCAGCCTTCCTCCCTCGTTGGTGGTCATCTAAGATGTGGGAAACCGTGTGGCAGATCCTCAGGTAACTAAACCCAGATTGACCATACGGACCTGGCAATTCCGCTCTTTGCCGCATGCCCCCAAGAATGAAAAAGCGAGACTTCAAACAAGGGTTTGTTTGCTCCGATGTTTACTGCAGCATTATCCACAATAACCAAAAAATAAAGGGGGGAGGAGGAGAGCCTACATGTCCCATGAAGGGTTAAACCCAAACGTAGAACATCCGTGCCATGGACTCGTCATGAGCAGCGATGTCCTGATCCACGCGACCACCTGGATGCACCTGGAGAACATTATGCTGAGAGAAACAAGTCAGTCACGAGCATCAGATATTGTACGATCACAGTGAGGGAAGCATACAGGGGCCAGGGCTTATCTGTGGCCCCCAGGGATGGTGGGGGCGGGGGTGGGGGTGGGGAGAACTCATTGCTTAGGAGACATTGAGCTTCTATTAAGGACGATGGAAAAACTTGGGCGCAGCAGACAGCAATGGCCTAACAACAGGGTGAACACGACGAATCGGGCACGCAGAGACTGTAGGGAGGGCAAGTGGTCTGTTGCCTCGACACCCACCACAATCAAAGGAAGAAGAGCAGAGGAGGAATGGAGCACAGATGTACCCTGGAGACGGTGACACAGGTGAAGGAAGGCAGACCCAAACTGTGTCACTCCCAGGTGTGGTGGACCCCATTACCAAATCGGAAGTCCCAAGAATAAGCAAATCGATAGAGACAGAAAGTCCATTGGTGGGTATATTTTTTGCCAAAATCGTTTTGCAGAAGAAGAAGACAATGACATGAACTGCACTGAGTGCAAGACAAGAGAGAATGTTCCAAAGGGGACTGTGGTCCAGATGGGACAACTCTTCTTGATGGGGTCGAACCATCGAGTTGTCTGATATGTGGACGACGGACGTGCCAATAGAACTGGGGGTTTTTGGTGTGTTTTTCAAAAAGGCCCTCTTTCTCTTTGGCAAGGCAGCCTGAGCAGCCAACGCAGAGATGCATATCTTTGTGAAGACACCCCCCCCTCCCCAATTGAGGTTGAGCCCGGTGACGCCATTGAGAATGTCAAAGCTAAACTCCGAGACAAGGGGCCATCCCCCCACCCCCCCAGACCAGCAGCGTCTGATTTTTGCCGGAAAACAGCTGGAGGATGGCCGCGCGCTCTCGGCCGACAGCACCCAGAGAGCCCCCCCACCCTGCACTAGGTGCTGCGTCTGAGGGCCAGCTGGCCCAGACCAACTGCGACAAGATGAACTGTCCCAGGTGTTGTGCTCGCCGGCACCCCATCCCGAGCGGGTAACTGCTGCAGAAAGTGGGGCCACACCAACAACCTGCATCCCCCAAAGAACGTCAAATAAGGGCCCCTCTCTGCCAGCCCTCCTGCTCTTGCTGGTGGCGTTAGTTCTCCTGGGCCCAGTGGCCCTGGGCCCTCAATAAAGTCTTACTTTCATTGGCCTGAAGCAGTAAAAACAAAAAACAAAAACCAAACTCAGTTGGCCATGTCTTAGGGCTGAGGGAGGGTGGGTGGTGGTTCAGGGTGTGTGTGTGGGGGGTTGGATCGCCATTGACAAAGGAAGAGGTCAGCGGGGGGCGTGTCTCCAAGAACTCCTGGCCAGCGCCTGACCAGCGGGCCTTCTCACCCAGGGGCACCAGGGCACCTTCCACCAAAGGCTGTCACAATGTCTTCTAAAGCCTCCGTAGTCTGATCCATCTCTCCTCTAAGACTGCCATTTGTCTGCAGGACGTATCCCTTCCCCTAACACCCGTCTCCTGCTGTTTCATCCTTTCAGCTTTGGGTCCCAGGTTGCACCTCATACCTGGAGTAGGTCTAGGGGTCGCAGGGGTGCTGAGGGTACTTGGCGTTCCCATCGTCACCGTCAGCATGGCTTGCTCACTGGGTTTGGGTCCTAGGTTGAGGGACTCTGCCCTAAGGCTTGTGGGGGTGGGTTTCTCAGTAGAAGTAGTAGGCTTTTCAGTGGGGACTGTGGGTCTCTCAGTAGGGGTCGTGGGCTGTTGTGTGGGCACAGTGGGCTTCTCAGTGGGGGTGGTAGGTTTTTCTGTGGGGACAGTAGGTGCTTCCAGGGGGTGTGTGTTCTCAACAGGGAGAGTGGCCTCTTCATTGGGGATGATGAATTCTTGAATGGGGGCAGTGGGCTCTTCAGTGGAGAGGGTGGGTCTTTCTGTGGAGGCAGTACTTATTTGTGTAGAGACAGTGGTTTCTTGGGTGGGAGGGGTGGCTTTTACGGTGGTGGTGGTGGTGGTAGTGGTGGTGGTGGTCGTGGTGGTAGTGGTGGTCGTGGTGGTGGTGGTGGTGGTGGGCTTAGTGGGGGAGAAGGGTTGTTCCATGAGGTTGGGGGGGTTTCCAGTGGGGATCAGAGGCAGAGCAGGATTTTTCCTAGGAAGCGCTGCGGGGGTAAGTTCTGCAAAGGGAAAAGAAAACAAAAGAGGAAGCAGCAGCTCTGGAATTTGGTCAAACAATTATACTCCCCTCTTTCCTGCTGGCCACAGAAAAGTGGGTGAAGAGAGACATTGGTCAGTGTAAGACATGAAAAAATAATAATTTATAAGTGATCAGTGGTTCGTGAGGGAAGGAGGGTGGGAAAGGCAGGGAAAAAATGAGGAGCTGATACCAAGGGCTCAAGCAGAAAGAAAATGTTTTGAGAATGATGATGGCAACACATGCACAAATGTGCCTAACACCATGGATGTATGTGTGGATTGTGATAAGAGCTTTATGAACCCCCAATAAAATGATTCTTTTAAAACAAAGATGTACAACATCGAAAAAAATTTATACCACCCCTTCTTTTTTTTTTTTTTTTCTAAACATTTTATTAGGGGCTCATACAACTGTTATCGCAATCCATACACACATCAATTGTGTAAAGTGCATTTGTACATCATTCTCAAAACATTTTCTCTCCACTTAAGCCCCCACATTAGGTCCTCATTTTTCCCCTCCCTCCCCGCTTCCCCCTTCCTCATGAGCCCTTGATAGTTTATAAATTGGTATTTTGTCATATCTTGCCCTGTCCGACGTCTCCCTTCACTCACTTTTCGGTTGTCTGTCCCCAGGGAGGAGGTCACACACAGTTCCATGTAATCGGTTTACTGCCCCTTCTTTCACTCACATCTCCTCAGAGTGGCTAGGGCCGAGGATATAGAATTTACTCACCTCTATTCCTCTCCGCGTAACACACTGCTTTTGTTCACTCAACAAAAAGCTGATCCTAATACATGTCAGATATTGTGCCAGGCAAGGAACACAAACATCAGAGTGCATCAGAGAGATGGGGATCGCAGATCAAAGGTGTAAAGTCAGTTGACCCCCACCCCCTGGCTCCGATGCACACTGCACCTGATCTGATTTTCTTCCTTTTCTGTATTTTTGTTTTGTGTTGTGTTTGTTTGCTCGTATGAGGGCATCTTTCAGAGGTGTGATGCCACGGGAGGGTCCCCCTCTTGAAACTGTGCTCTATGTTTTTCAGGTTTTCGGTATATGAAACCCAGGATGGATGAATCTATAGGAACAGCAGGCAGAACAAGGGTTTGGGGGGAGGGCAAGGGTACAGTGGTATGGGAGGGGGGAGGCAAAAAGAGAGACGATGTCAAGGAGTCCAGGAAGAAAAAGAATGTTTGGAAACTGATTGTGGTAGCGACGGTGTGATTCTGCTTGACGTGACTGAACGATGGAATGATATGATCTATGTATGAACTCCCCATTGGTATATAAACTATCAAGATTAAAAAGACAAAACAAACACAGAAATAAATAGGATGCGAGCCCAGCCGTCAGGATCAGCCTTCACTAGGTGAAGGGTGAAGGGCCTAGCCACACTCAGGCCATCAAAGCCACACTCCATCCCACATTCTCAGGGGGTCAGGGGAGAGGTGGAGGTGGGCCGTCGCTAGAACGAGAATGTCAAAGGTCAGACGGGGACACAGAGTCGGCGCTGGAAAAATCTGGGCCACGAGAAGGCTTCCCTTCTAAACGAGTCCAGGTCATCTGGAGGGCCTGCATCTCACCTGAACAGGCTCCGTAGTTGATCATGATGAAACCCACGGCCACATCGATCGCCTCCAGGATCAGCTGAAGGGCACCGGGGGGAGAGAAAGACGAGAGACGTCAGGACGGATGGACGGATGCATGGCACCTCGGTGATTGCTGGGCCTGGTCCTCGCCTCGTTCTGGGCTCAACCGACCAGTCCAGAAATCCTCCTCCATCACACGGAGCAGCCCACCTCTCCCACGCTCCCTTTCCCACATTCCGTCTTCTCCGTCGTCGCAGTGGCGTGTCCGTCCCCCACCCTTTCTTCACGCCACACACTCTCCCGTGGGCTCGCCTGAATGGGTTGCTGATGGCCCAACGGGACGGCAATGGTGATGGATGCCTGCTGCCACAGAGGGCTCTGGAACCCCAAGCGGCTCCAAATGGAGGTCGCCTGACCCCGCAGCGTCCTCAGCAGGAAATTGAGCATCGTGTCCTCCCCGCCGCCATACATGTGGTAGGCAAACTCCATGCAGACCGTCTCCACGGCACAGAAGAACCTGCTGGCCAGTTGGACGGGATGGCTTTTCAGCGAGCGCTTGTCCTCGTTGGTCTTGAGGTAGATGAAGTGAAGACCCTCTGGACAGAAGGAAGGAATGGGCGGGATGAGGCAGAGACCCCGGCAGGAGGCTCTTGCTGCTGGAGAGACGCCTGGATTTCAGCATGGTGGTCGGCACAACCGCGGGCCCATGTTCCTCCGCCCACTTTCATGGTGGAGGTTGAAAATGAGATGGTGGATTTTTGGAAACCTTGGCCTTCACCAAGTGGGGTGCCTGGCGTTGCGGGGAGTGGCTTCTCATGGATTCCCCAACCATGAGAAGCCTCTGTCTGCCTCTACCCAAGTCCTGGCCATGCGGGCCTTTCCCCCTCAGTGTCCTTTCCCATGGACGGGTCTGTACCACCTACACCTTTCTCTCCCCCGCCTCGTCTGGCACCAGTCATGCCCATCCAGCCCCATCGTCCGGAGCACAGCCGGTGACGGGTTGGCTTGAAGGGTCTCCACACGCCTCACCTCTGCGGGGGGAACCTCCAGAGGGCTCTATGGCATGGGCCGCAGCCGTGTTTCTACTTCCCCGGGTCCAGTGTCCGCCTTCCTTCGAGACCTGGACCCAGTCACAGAAGGGATGGGCATCCTCTTCAAAGTCACACTGAGGGAGGTACTCTGGGGGATCCAATGAGAGACTTGAGAAATGTTGACCAGGCTCCTCCCCACCTCACCTCCAAGTCAGATTCCCAGGCTTCCCGAGAGCCTGCTCTCACCCCTGCAGGGTGCGATGCTGACGGCGTCCACCGCCACCGCTGGGTCGGGGACAGCGCCAAACAGGCCCACGATGAGGAACTGCAGAGGGAGGGAGGGCGGGACCAGTGTGAGCATCCAGTCCAAACCCACAAGCCCCTGGCCTGACAGCTCCATCCAGGGACCCGGGCACCCTGCTGCTCCCCAGGCCCAGGCCCCCCCGTTCATTTCTACACTGGGAGTGTCTACTGGGGACCGGACAATCCATCCCTGGCTTCCCTGTACCTGTATCTGCCCCTCGTTTGTGTAGTTCACAGACGCGGGCTGCCAGCTGGGTCCAGGCTGTCCTAAGAAGAGGATGTCCTTCTGGATGCTCCCTGCAATGTAACGAAGCAGGGGAGAGGCATGCGCTTCAGGAGCCGGCGAAATGACTTCAAGCCTATCCTCAGGAGGATGCGTATCCCTCTCCAAATGCTAGCGCACCCTTCGCACTCCATCTCTTGGACTCTTTCTTCTAGTTTGCAGAATCGAGTGGTCCCCTGTCTCCCAATTCCAATCCCGAAAAAGACGTCTCCCCCGTATTCCCGATTCCCGGGGTGCCCCGTGTCTCTCCCTGAAGCCGACCTTGGCAGCAGGTAGTGTAGAGTCTGTGAGCGAGTGCCCCACACTGACCCATGAGCGCTGCCTTGACGATGAGGGTCGCCCCGGCACTCCGGCCACGAAGGGTATATTGGAAGGAGAGGCCCAGGCAGCCCGAGGACTGGCTCAGTGGGCTCACGAGAGTCGCTTTCTGACCTGCGTTCGCATCCTTGGGGTCCAGGAGCATGTAGGAGCCACCTGAGAAGGAAGAGAGTCAGGGCAAGGTAGGGGTGCCTGAAGTTGGGGGGGGGTGGCAACAGGGACAGAGGTGTGTGTGTAGGGGGGGCGGTTCCTGGTCCTGAGGGACCCAAACAACTGCCCAGAGTCAGTAGCTCCGAGCGCCGACACCCGCCTCCCGGGTGGACTGATTTCAACCCTCCCAGAAGTGCTTGGCTGAGCTGGGGAAGGATTCCGTGCTGCCCAGTTGATTCCAACTCATAGTGACCGCCTAGGACAGAGGAAGACGGCCCTTGTGGGTTTCCAAGGCTAGAATTCTTTACAGGCGCAGAAAGCCTCCTCTTTCTCCCTCAGAGAGGCTGCTGGCTTCCAGCTGCTGGCCTTGTGCTCAGCAGGCCGATGTGTAACCCACTATTCCACCAGGGCTTCTTGGGTTCTAGACACTGCCGCGTCAAAACGCAGCAGCCTAGAAGGCGCCCGTCCTTTGTCCTCTAACACGTTAGGCTCCCTAGATTCGTAGACTCTCCCTTTTCTTGCCCCACTTGGCAGAGCCAGGTCCTCCACTGGCATGAGTAAGGCCCTGTGGTGTGCTTCAAAGCCAGCATCTGGTCACGCAAGCTTCCTGCTCTCCAGTCACGCCCTGTGCGCCTATCCTTCCATGCAGGCAGCCGATGCACCTGAGCCTGGCTCCACAGGCTACTGGTAGCCAGAGCTAAAGTCTCAGCGACCACTGGCACATGGGGGACACCCCATCTCTGCACCACCCCAACACTCCAGCTGTAGGGGCAGGAAGATAGGTCGGGGACGGGACAGGGAAGCAGAGAGGTAAAAGAGGGAGATGGCAGAAATTGGAAGGCAGAGAAGGCAGAGTAAACAATGGGAAACTTGGGATGGTGGTGGCAGGGCATGGGAAAGGAAAGCTTTCTACTTCTGGAAAACTCACAGCCTCAGAAACCCACAGGGACCGTTCTGACTTGCTCGATGGGGTTGCTATGAGTGGGATTGCTTCCATGACAGTGGGTTTTGGGGGGGCCAGGTTGAGTCTGCCGTGGGCGGCATGGGAGTGTCTGCTGTCTAGTGTTGGCTGAAAGCGGTTGGAGGCTGCCTCCTCCAGGCTGTCCTGAGAGGTGCTGTTGGTCCACTGGAAGCCCTGAACTGAAGGTCAGAGCACAGGGGCATGGGCTTTACTTACTGCCGGGCCTGGAGAAGTCATCCAAAGGCCCTGCGTTCGGGTCCCCTGAGGACCCCGTCTTCTGGACCCATTTGGCCCCCGTGGGGGAGGGAATCCAGCTCCAGCCACAGAGGTCATTTGGAGTGTCGAAGTTGCAGGTCTTCATCTCACAGGCTAAGGGTGAAGAGAGGGGGGTGGGCTTGGCTCAGGAGAGTCTCCTCCCCAGGCTTGCCATCCTGAGTTCTGAGCAGAGTCCCGTTGTGAGCCCCGTGAGCCTTTCCCCGCAGGTTCCACCTCCCTGTCCACTGCGGGAGTCCTGGAGCCCCTGACCTAAGCCCCTCAACCTCAGTTTCCTCATCTGTGAAGTGGGCTAGCAGTGCCCACCTCACGGTACTGGCTCCTTTCTCCCAGCTTTAAGGGGTTTCCATCCCTGGAACTGCCTCCCTCTAACCTCTCACTCCAGTTGTAGAATGTTTTTCTGAATAAATGGATGAATGGGTGGATGAGTGGGTGAGTGGATGAGTGGATGGATGGATGGATGGATGGATGGATGGATGGATGGGTGGGTGGATGAGTGCATGGATGGATGGATGGATGGATGGATGGATGAAT
>NW_022103901.1:10532051-10546529 GCF_000313985.2 Echinops telfairi | reverse complement strand
GTGGATGAGTGCATGGATGGATGGATGGATGGATGGATGGATGGATGAGTGGATGAGTGCATGGATGGATGGATGGATAGATGGGTGGATGAGTGGGTGAGTGGATGAGTGCATGGATGGATGGATAAGTGGATGGATGGGTGGATGAATGGATGGATGGATATGGGGTAGCAGTGAGGGTGATCCAACGTTCCAGTTTGCTCAGGCCTGATCGTTTCCTGGGCAGCAGAACTTTCTAAGCTAAACAGAGACATCCAGGGAAAACTGGGCGAGCTGCCCACATGACACTAGGGACCCTCCCAGCCCTAGGTGGCAGAAGGTGTCTCTTCAGGGGTGGCTGCTTCAGGAGTCCAAGGTGTGGGGCGCAAAGAGAGACAGGAGCAGGTAGCCCCAATGCTGTCTGTGCAAAATTGGGGTTCTAGCCCCTGCCTTCCCCTGCCCCGCCCCACCCCCAGGGCACTGGTGGACGTGGGACAGTGGCTCACTGGGCTGGCAGGGTCCCCGGAAGACGGAGAGAGCGTCCAGAGCAATGTCCAGGGAGGTGGTGCTGCCCCTCACGGCCTCAAACACCAGCTGCAGGAGTGGGGAGAAGGGGCCCACCACCCCATGAGCCTCTTGACCAGGCAACCTCAGCTCCCACTGCCCCCTCCTCGCTGCAGCCCTCCCCCAGCCCTTACATACCCCCTGTCCCCCCACCTACACCCCCCGTCTCCCAGGGTGGCCCTCGGCCTCACCCGGGAAGGCTGGGCCAGCCCCGCAGGCACAGTGACGGCAGTGGGCATCCAGGAGGTGCTCTGGATGTTTCTGTGCTTCCAGAGCAGGCGGGGTTGCGCCCCCTCGGCGCTAGGGAGCAGCAGCAATTTGATCTGGGCGCCCCACGACAGCCCGAACATGTGGTAGGCGAAGTGCACACATAGCGGCCCGGGGTACGACAAGGGGGGGCTGCTCAGACGGGCCACCCCACCCTGGCGGAAGGCTCGAGCGTCCATGAGCATGTAGTAGCCCTCTGTGGGAGGGAGGCAGTGCCCAGGTCCCAGATATGAGGCTCCTGGTGTCCGGATGCTGTCCCTCCCCCTCCCACCTTCCTGCTGCTCTGTCCCCACTTCAGCCAGCTGGCCCCTCCCCCAGCTTCCAGCTACTTCCTCCCCACCCACCTCTTTGAAACCAGGGGTTGCTGCTGGGGGCGGGGAGGGACCTCTCACCTTGGTTGGGGTAACCCCCAGGGGGGCCAGTGGTCTCAGTGTGCCCTGGCCCCTTGGCTCGAGTCCAGTTCCCATCATTGGCAGAGACTTGGGTCCAGTCACAAAGAGGATGGGCGTTATCATCAAAATCACACTTGGTGACAACAGCTAGGAGAGAAGGGGTGCTGTGAGGCCACACGGGGGATGGAGGTCAGGCACCACAGCCACCTGGGGCCCGCAGCGAAGGGAGCCACCAAGATGTGGGATCCAGAGCAGAGATGCGGGAAGAGAGAAACTAAGTAAGTCCTGTCCTAGAGGAATCCAAGGAGCCCCAGTCTTGTGGTGGGTTAGCCATTGGGCACTAAGCACAAGGTCAGCAGTTTGAACCCACCAGCTACCGTGAGGCAGAAAGGTAAGGCTCTCTGCTCCCATAAAGACGGACAGTCTCAGAAACCCAAAGGGGCAGTTCCACTCGATCCTATAGAGTCATGACGAGTTGCGATTGGTCTGGGCTGGGTTTTAGGAGGAATTCAGGGCTGGGGAGGGTGGTGGAGTGGGCAGAAGGACTAGGTCAGAGGTGGCAAAGTGGGGCGCAGGGTGGATGAGCTCAGCTGGGCAGACAGGCTGGTCTGGGCAGCACACTTGTTTTATTGTTGTTTTGTTTGAAAGCAAATCTCTCCGGCAGTGTGTGTGTGTGTGTGTGTGTGTGTGTGTCCAAGCTCGCCCTAGTTCCTACCTCCAGGGTCCTCTAAGGGTGTGTGTGTGTGTGTGTGTGTGTGTGTGTGTGTGTGTGTGTGAGATCGTCTACACCAAGAGCACTTGAGGTGCCCACCCCTGGGCTCAGGACTCCAGAGAGAAGTCTGAGCTCCTTTCCAACTCACAGTTGCTCTCGGAGCGGGGGACCAGCAGCCTCCAGGTCAGATGCCTCTGTCTCCTGGGGTTGATGTGGAGAAAGAGCGCAAGTCAGACAAGGGGCCACAGGGCCGGCCGATTTCCGCGCCATCATCCCTGTGCGGGTTTCCTATTCTTCATCATGCTAATGTGCCTGGTTTTCTTTCTGTTTGGCCAAAAGCTCACCTACCGCTTCTAGTTCTCTCTCTGTCCTAGACAGTGGCCCTCGGAGCGCCTCATGCCCCTCACCTGGGTTGGACCTTGGATGTCTTGACGGTCCATCGCGCACGAGGAGGGACCACCCCCACCCCCACCCCCACTCCAGGAGGAATTCTTAGGTGGTCCTTAGGAGTATCGCTCCTACTTAGACGTTGAGCTGCGTTTTGAGTGATGGCCCAATTTTCCCTATAGAACAAGGATTGTCTCTGTCCTATGTCATCAGGTGGGTGGGGGTGTATCCCATCTGCCACATGAAAACACATCTTTGATACATGTGTATCAAAAAGCAGCTAGCCCCTGGCCTCCCCTCTGCCCCTAACCAATTCCATGGAGAAGCAACTGCCCCTCCCCAGTGCGTGTGGGCCACAGGGCACCCCTTGATTTGATTTCCACGAATCCTCCATGCTGACCTTCCCCCAGACCAGCACCTAGACTCGAGCCATCTCTCATCTCCTGCTGCTGCCTCCTTGCTCTCCCTGGTATCCCGGAGACTAACCTGAGGGTCTAGGCTCTCTGTTCTCCTCCTCCCCCATCCTCTGCCTCCTCCCTTGTTTCTCCTGGGTCAGTGCTTCCTGAGTTTCTCCCGCCTATACACTCAGGCTGTGCACTCCTTGACCTCCGACTAGGGCTCTTGCCTTTCTCAAGCTTTGCCTCCGCTCTTCATCACAGCCCCCCGCCATCACAGGGGGCCCTTGGTTCATCCCTACCCCCCCACCCAGCCCCACTTACTTGACACGGGAAGGCTTGTGGGCTTGGCCCCTGGTATCCCCCAGCAGCAGCAGCAGCAGCAGCAGCAGCAATGTCCAGACTGAAGGAGCCATGAGGGTCCTCAGAGGCAGCTCTCAGGGGAGAGGGGAAGGACACAGTGAAGAGCCTGGACCACTTTTATCCACCCCTGACCCTCCTCATCTCCCATAATGCCATGGAAAATGGACGACCAGGAAAACGGAGAAGAAAACTCCCTGGGAAATTAAAGCCGGGGTAAGGACACTTTAGAGTCCAATAGGGTCGTGAATGAAATCAAGGGAAGGAAAACAAGAGTGTGGGAGAGGAAAGGGAGCTACAAGGAAAGGGCAAAGACATGGAGGATCAATCCAGAAAATCTAACATTCAATGGAAAAAAGAGAGAGCTCAGAACAGAGAGAGCAGAGGAATGGAAATCGCTGGGAAAAAAATCAAGGGAAATTGCCCAGAAGTGAAATACAGGGCTGATGAGAAGAGCCCTAAGACGAAGACTGTAAAGCGACCCACTGCAGGTGTGCGATGAAACTCCAGGCTGTCAGAGGTAAAGAGAAAGACCCTAAACACTCTCAGATAGGACAACGCAGGTCACATACTAAGGCTCAGGAATCAGCATGGCGGTGGGCTTTTCAGTAGCAACCGTGGATTCTGAGACGGTGACGGAATCTCACAGCCTTCCGATGGAGAATCATTCCACACCTAAAATTCTGTAGTTGGCAACGGTGGCAAAGGCCTTGGATGGTCAAGTAAAGGGAGGGTGGAAAATGTCTCTTGGCCAATGATTTCCAAGAGAGAAGGCACAGAGGGGGAAATAACGTAGTCAATAAAGCTTTCAGAGAGACATCCTGCTTTGGCATCTGGTTGAGCTGCTGTTGAGTTGAGTCGTTGTTGAGTTAGGGTGTCGCCTGACGACCCTACCCCACCCCTGTTTGTGAGAGTGGAACTGTGTTCATTGACTGAGTTTTTGGAATTAGATGGAAGAAAAACCCCAGTCTAAACTGCAACTACCATGTCGACAGAAACTTATCATGGGACCCAGGTGGACCCAGACTGGAAATTTTTTTTGGAAGACAACTTGACAAAGACCATTACACGTTCAAATGACCTTATCTTTTGACCTGTTGTTGTTGTGTGTTTTTTCTTTCCCTCCTAGGAATCTTCTGAAAGTGTTATCTGCATATCTACGCAAAGATGTGCCTTTGAGATGTTGCTTGTGGGACAGAGTCACTAGGAGAAGGAAAACCTCAGGGTTACCCAAATGTTCTCCCGTAGCTACGTGATCCAATCACAATTCCATTGGCAACCCTTGGTTCTGACTCAAGGTGACCTGTAGGATAGAGCAGAACTGCCCCCGGGGTTCCCAGGCTGCCGTGTCTCTCTCCCATGGTGCAGAGTGGGTTTGAACTGCTGACCTTTCAGTTCGCAGGGGAGATCTTAACCACTGTGCCCCCGGGACTCCTTTGAGTGACATGAAAGCGTAGCGCTCACAGTAAGGAGCATCATGTGGGTAGATCTGTATATTCTGGTGGTTGAAAGAGCACCCAGATATATGAACTAAAAGAAGTCAAGGGAACAAAACAAAACAAAACTAAACTAAACTAAAAGAAGTCAAGGGAACAAAAAAAAACCCCGACATGGGGACTCCCAGCAGGTCACTCACCCCAGATGGCATAGAGGAGCACAAGGTTCCGCTCCACGATATAAAGTCCTTTCCCACCTTGAGTCTGCGCCTTCATATTCCTACAGCTTCTCAGAGTCCTGTGGACAGTGCCTGAGGGGACAAACCATGCAGGGAACAGTCCTCTAATACACCCGGTGTTAGTCCGGGTAGACCAGAGAAACAAATTCACAGACACTCATGTGTACAAGAAAGAGCTTTATATACAAGAGCAATTGTATATTGAGAAAACATCCCAGCCCAGTCTGGATCAAGTCCCTAAGTCCGATATTAGCCCATATGTCCGATACCAGTTGTGATAGGTAGGTTTATTGTGCCAACCTGGCCAATAGGAACGTGTGGGATTAATAAGGTCGCAATTTGACTGCGGGACAAAGAGATAAATGGCTTGGCAAGGCCCACCCCCCTTTCTCTCTTGCTCTCTGGTGATTGAACTAGTGTGCGGCTGCTTTAGCTAGTTAATTCTCTGCCTCAACTTGTGAGCTACACTCCCTGTGGGACAGCAAACCCATGGATTGTGTTGCTAGAGCTTGAGGCTCCTTCAAGACCTGCTTCACCAGGTTGCTGGTGCGTACATTGCTTGAGCTTGAGGCTGGTAGATCCTGTTGTCTTGCATTGCTTGAGTTTGATATCCCATCCAGGCCTGCTTCGCTAAACTCCTGAGCTGTTGACTGTTGATGACCTGCCCTGCTGTTTGCTGCCTGTGGCCAGACTCTGCCTGCATTGCCCGAGTGAAGATTCAGCTGTCTGCTTCCTTCACCTTGGACCCAGCAGCCCTCGTGAGCTGAAGAACTTCCAGCATCTTAACTATTCTACGGAAGTGAGTTGAACTGAGCCTTGTCATATATATTAATACAGATATAGATTAGATATATAGATTAAGATATAGATTAGATAGAGATAGCTAGAGATAGGTAGATAGAGATAGAGATAGATATCCTGGTTTTGTTTCTCTAGAGAACCCTGTCTAACACTGTCTATAAATTTATAACCCGGTCTATAAATTCCTCTTCAGACTCATGCAACACATGCAATGACGCCTGATGCAGGAAGATCACAGGCCATTGGGTGGAAAGTCTAGTGGATCCACTGGTGGTGGAAGCATCTTGGCCCTGGCGTGTGTCTCCACGTGGCTCCTCCAGCTCCAGGGCTCTGGCTCCATCAGCGTAGTTCCATGTGGCTTGTCAACAGGAATGTCTCGCAGGGAGAGTGTGTGCCCTGCCTCCAGGGAGGAAGACAGGAGTTCCCAGAATCCTCAGGAGAAGGCCAAGTCCACATAGAGGCATGAATGGCTATGACCTGATTGACAGGCTAGCCTCCACCCCGATAACCTATTTAACAAGTTGACATGAAATTATGTAACTAACACACACACACACACACACACACACACACCTGAATCTAGGTTCTGTTCTATAAGTCTGACATGAAAAATTGCACGGACTTTGCCCTTTCTGTCAACTCCCCCAATGAACGTAGGTATTTATGTGCCTGTGTTTCAAGAAGGAGCCCTGGTGACATTGCGGTGACAAGTCCGGCTGCTCCCACATAGACAGCCCTTGGAAAGCACCGGCTACTTTACAGGAGAAAGCCGAGGCTTCCTTCCCCGTAAAGAGTTGCCGTCTAGAAAGCCACGGGGGCTGTTCCGCGGGAGGAGAAGGACAAGCAGTTACCAGTGGTCATCTCCGAGCAGAGGCAGGCCCGGGTGTCCCTGTGATTGTTTATGATTGTGTGACTCTCCCACAGCAAGAATGTGCCCCTTGTGTAATGGATTTGGGATGATGTTAGAGATCGTGATGGGAGCCATCTGAGGAGCCTGGCTGAGGAGCAATCAGGCTGGAGGCTTTGTGGGGGAAGTGAAAGTTGTAGCGGGGGACGTTTGAGAGTAACAGCTGTGCAGAGAAGTCAACCTGGAGAACACAGAGGAACGGGGGGTTTGGGGAGTTTGGGGGGCGGAGATCGCTTTCGTTTTTCCCAAGAGCAGAGATATTTGGGGCTGTGAGACACTCCTGAGACAGCCCCAGCAGCCAGAGAGAAATGGGCTCATGAGCTGTTGGGCAAGGAGAGTCCAGAATGCAGGGGTGGAAGGGGCCAGTCAGTGGTGGGTCCTGTAAGGGTAGAAACCGCCGAGGGGGCCATGCGGTTGCTGCCGGTGGCTCCTATTTAGCAGCCTCTCTGCCAGGTGTGTTCACCATAAGGTCAGTGGTTCAAATCCCACCAGCCCATTTTTTGCAGGGTGGGTGGGGGAGTGAAGCTGCCCGGTCCTGTAAAGATGTACAGGACCTCTGTAGGGCCTCTGGGAGTCGGAATCCACTTGATGGCGGTGAGTGGGTACGACCTCCCAGGGGCTGTCATGGTCTGAGCTGTCACTCTGGTGTTTGATGACACCCCCCCCCAAGGCAAACATGGATTTAGGACCCTCCAGGGCACAGTCCCTCTCTTCTTCCAGTCTCAGATCCGCAGATCGCAGCACGCACACACTGACACTTGCACACACTCACACACACATTCACACACTTGTTCACACACACATTCATCCACACATACTCAAACACACATACTCGTTCACACACATTCATACACACACACTCATACTCAAACTCACACCCACTCATATACACATATTCAAACACTCACACATTCACACACACACTCGCTCACACACATTCACACACACACTCATACACACATACTCAAACTCACATTCACACAGATACACATTCACACACACTCATACACACATAGTCACACAGATACACATTCACACACACTCGCTCACACACACGCATACACACACTCAAACTCACACAAATATTCATACTCACACACACTCAAACTCAGACACACTCACACATACTTGCCCCCACACACATTCACACCCACAGTCACACACACACATTCACACATACTCAAACTCACACACACACACTCACAACACACACACACACACACACACACACACGGTGTGTTGTGGAAGCTCAAGCGCACAGAGGGACACAGTCCACCCAGGAAGGTGATGACGCCGTCTCCATGGCAGGGACCGGCGGTCCATGTCGCAAAACAACATGTGCACGAGCTGTTGCCCATCCACTTTCACCCACCTCACAACAAAACTTTAAAGGGAAAACAAACACAGAAAATGCCCCCAAAACCACAACCCCTGTTACGGATAGAGCCGTGCCCCCTCAAAATCTGTGGTCAACCTGACCTCTCGGCCTGTGGTCATCAGCTCACCTGTTATGCGACTGAGCTAGCATTAGTGTAGGCTGGGTCTCAAGATATAGAAGATTAAACAAGCACTTGAACAAAGCAGAGGTGGGCTAGGACAGATGCAGAGATACCTGGGCATGCCCGAGGAAGCAGAAGGGACAAGGCACCACGAAGAGGGTACACGGCCCCCCAGAGCGGGTGCTCTGATCTCTGGCCTCCTGGGCTGGGCTGTTCATTTCTGTGACTGAAGCCCTCCCCTCCGCTCGGGGGTCTCTGTTAGAGCAGCGCTCTATAAAGAAGACAACCCCTCTGCACGCAGGGAGCTGTACCTAGGCTGGGGATTGGGCTGCTAGCTGAAAGCGGCAGTTCAAAACCACCAGCTGCTCCCCCTCGGGAGAAAGATGGGACTTTCTACTCCCATAAAGAGGGATGGTCTTGGAAACCCACAGGGGCAGTTCTATCCGGTCCTGTAGGGTTGCCGTGAGTCGAATCCACTCAGTGGCAGTGAGGTTGTTTTGTTGTTGTTGTTTACCATACCTAGGCACGCCTAGAACCGTGTAGTTTCCTCCCTTTACCCCCACCCCTGTACACCTCTGTGTCCACGGTGCCTGACCTTTGCCTCTGACCAGTGGCCGAGATGCCTGGGCCAGTTCATTCTCATTGGCGGCCCCCCCGCACTCCAGGTACTGAGGGGAGAAGTCATAAAATAAAACCCTGTGCCTACCGGGAACTCTTTCTGCCCAGAGGGGGCTGGAGAGTACTATCCAGAGACAGCTGACCCCTGGAAAAGCTGAGCCTCTTCTCCTGAAGTCCAAGTCGGGCTTACCCAGGGTGCCCATCCCTGACGCTGGCGGACATCCCCCCTTCCTTCGTGGAACAGGCCAGGCTGCAGAGTGGACACAGGGAGGAAATGGTTAAGATCGGGAAGAGCAGCAGGAGACAGTTGACCCACAGCCCAGCGGTTGGGCAATCGGCTCCTCTGAGCGATGCCTTTGCTGACCTGCTCTCGGGGCCACAGGGCTGGGCTGTTACTCTGCACTGGGTGGGGGTTGGGAGCTGCCTTTATTTCCTAGGGCTGCATTCCCACGTGACCACTCGCCGGGTGGGTGGCTTCCAACAACAGACCTCCTCCTTTTCCGGGTTCTAGAGCGGGAAATCAAGGTGTGAGCTGGGCCTGAGTCCACCGACGGCTCCGTCCTCCCTCCTCCCTCCTCCAGCTTCTGGTGGTTGGCGATCCTTGCCTTTCCTGGGGCTCCTGGCTGGCTCACCTCCACCTGGTCAGCTCCCCTGTGTCTGCGTCCTCTCATCTTCTTATAGGGATGCCAGTCGGAGTGGACACAGGGCTTCATCCTGACGGATCCCATCCACAAAGACCCTCTTTTCCAAATAAGGCCACGTTCTGAGATTCCAGGTGGGCATGAATGGGTGGGAGCGCACCTTCCCCGTAGCTCCAGGCAGGACTGGTGGGAGGCAACCAGAGGGCCCTGCTTTGTGGGGAGTCAGGAATGGGCAGTGGGGAGGGCTTGTCACTTGACAGACCCGGGTGTGTGAAGGCTCTAGGGTGGGACGACACCTGAGACCATCGTGAGAACTGGAGCCCAGCCCCCCCACCCCCATCTCCATTCTCTCTGCGTCCTTGGGTGCTTCAGTCCCCTCTCTGAGCCTGGATGGGGAAGAGCAATTCAACACAACCCAAGGAGCTTCTACAATCAGAAACCCATCTGCGTGGGGCTCGCGCCATTGTAAGGAAATCACAGGGCTCTCCCGACCTTTGGGCGTGTGGCACATGCTCGCACCCAAGTTGGGAAGCTTAGGGTTTGGGGTTTTTTTTCCTTAACCCCAATCTGTCAGAATGTCACATGCAGGGATTTTTGTGGAACAAGCCTCGAACAGCTTGAATGGATAAAATGAATGTTCACCTTACTTCTGATGTCCCACTTAATTCACTCAGTTCCAGGAGCAGTCCACCACCACCTCCTCCCATCTAACCTCTGGTAAGACCAGTGGACCGAGTGGTTCCTGCCAGAGTCCAGGCGGCCCGGGAGCTGGGCCCAGGCAGGTATGTTTGATCAGTCGGATGCTCAGAGCCAGAGAAGGACACTGCCGGGGCACTCAGGGCCAAGAGGTTAGGATGGAAAGTTGTTGGCCCCTGGGGGTAGAAGGCTAGGAGTGGAAGGGGAGGGGAGGTGCCTCCCCAAGTGGAGAAAGTGGGAGTCCAGTGGAGGGGGAAAGTTTGGTAGCAAAGGGTGGGTGGGCCTAAGGGTGCACTCACTGAGGGCAACTCCCTCCACCTCCACCCCATGCACTGCCTCTGCCCTATCCTCCCCCAGCCCCACGATCTTATAGAGGATCCCTGGTAGCATTATGGACTAAGAACTGAGTTCCTAGCCACAATGTCAGTAGTTCAAACGCACCAGCCACCCCTAGGGAAAAAGGTGAGGCTGTCTACTCCTGAAAAGAATTGAAATGTTGGAGAACCAAAGGGGCACTCAGTCTGGTAAGGTGCCCCTTGAGTCAATTGACTCCATGGCAGTGGGTTTTGTTCTTTTCAGTGTGATCTTGTACTTCAGCTCAAAGAGGGATCCAGAATCCAGAAGACCGACGTTGGTCCTGATCCTTTTTTTAATTTCCTTTAATTAGTTCTCATGACCTGTGCAAGACCCATCCTCTCTCTGGCCCTCAGTTTCCTGGTCTGCAACACGGGGAATCTTTGACAAGACTCGCCTTCCTGCTGGTGTTAGGAGAACAGATGAGAGAGTGACTGAGAGCACCTTGTCAATTGCAAAGCTCTCTACAGAAAGTAAGGTGCCCAGTAAGCAATGATGTCACCCGCTGACTCGGGACCAGGCTGCCGGGAGCCTGGGAGCCTGCGCCTGTCTGGCAGTCAGAGAACCGGCTACAGCCCTTCCCTCGAAGAACTTTTCTCCTCCAGCAAATGAGCAAGAGCTGTGTCCTCTGGCGTCCAGGGGTTGCTGGGAGAATGAATGAAGACCTGGCAGCCATGTTGATGTTGTCGTCATAGAACAGACCAGAGGCCACACTCCTGGCCTGCTCTTGAACAGCCTCTGAGATATTGCTGTGCCCTCCAAGGACGGCCACCTCTCCTAGCAGGGACTACACCTGCCCAGGAGGCGCTCATGGATGTGGCTCCTCCCTTCCTGGGCCGCTTGGGCACCTCCTCGCATCTCAGCCCCCAGCCATATTGACTCCGCCGGCGCTCATGCCTCCTCCCCCAGGGAGGACTGTGTGCTGTGAGCAACTCAGTCAGGGTCCTTTTGTGATTGCCGGCACTTAGTGCCAAAGCAGGAGCCCTGGCGGCATAGTGGCTACAAGCTGGGCTGCTAATTGCAAGGTTAGCAATTTGAAACCACCTGTTGCTCTTCAGGATAAAGATGGTGCTTTCAACTCCTGTAAAGAGTTAACAGTCTCAGAAACCCACAGAAACCCACTACCCTGTCCTATAAGGTCACTATGAGTTGGCATAGACCCCATAGAAGTGAGTTTGTTTGCTTTAGCGTTTAGGCTTTCCATAAATGGGTAGTAAATGAATTGGGTTTGCAGTATTTCTAATATACTGACCCATCACACCTGGCCCAGGGGTAGGCATAGGGTTCAGGTTCAAAATTACTACGTAAGATTCAGAATGAAACTCCTGGACCTGAATCCTTGGGGGCAGGGGATAGTGGAGGTGGGGGGGGGGCAGAGCTGAGTGCTTGCTGAGGAGCTACCTGTGCCTTAGGTTGCACATCAGACTATGAGGTGGACGTTGTTGGAGTTCTAAGGCCTCCATCTTGTGACTCGGTCTTAACTGGATTCCTTGGGTTTAAAGACAAGTCTCTTAGCTTCGATGTCCCCAACAGGAGAGAGATTCTTGATTTACTGACAGCCGTGGTGCAAGAATCAGATGTCATAAGCGGAAACCACAACACAATATTTTATTGGAATTTTTGAGGTCAGAGCCCTCCGGAGTCTAGTGCTTGTAGGCTTCTCCAGCAGTTCCAAATAGAGCCTGCAGAGGGCACTGCAACCCCGGAGCCTGTTGCCCAGAGTGGAAAGTCTTTGGATCCTCCCCTGGACGGAGTCCTCCTCCTAACCGCTCCACCCCTACCTCTCCCGCCACTCCCCACAGAGCCCACCCCTCCAACCCGCCCCACTCTGCCTATATTCCTCCAACCCTTGCCCTCCCCCACCCCCGCCGCCCCGCAATTTCTCCTGCAGCTGATTGCGAAACATCCTCTCCCTCTGCACATTTGCACAAAGCAGGAGCGGTTTTTCCAACGTTTGTGATAGAAGCCGGCCTGACCCCTCTGAATGGGATGATGGCCAGGAGTGGGAGCCAGGAGCAGAGGCTGAGTTCCTTGGTGCCGCAGCAGGGGACACACAGAGCTAGGGTCCCCTGAAGGCAGCCCCAGGGGCGCCCCTCTGCCGTCCTGCAGCCATCAGAATGGGGCAGACCTGGGGGAAACCCAGGAAGGAGAGAGTCACTGGGTTTAGAGCGGGCTCCGGAGCTCAGGCGGGGAGGCGGCAGAAGAGGCTACCTAAAGAGGCAGGGGAAATACTAAAGGACCAGCGGCAGGCTTGGCAGCTGCTCTGGACCCTCAAAGGGGCCCCTCCTTCTGGCTAGTGATGCCGAGAGGGCAGCGGTGGTGGTGGTGGTGGTGCACTAAAGGTTTTCCTGGTTACGGTTGGCAGCTGCCTACTGGGAAGCAGCCTTGAGTGGAGACACCTTATTGACCAGCGTGGGCAGAGCTGTGGCCGCAGGCCCAGTGAGGTCAAGAGGTCAGCCAGGCCGTGCAAGGCAGCACGTAGGGCCTGCTCCCCTCTACCCAGGTCGGCTGCAAAGATGGGGCCCAAGCCAAGGAAGTCAGGGTGCTTCCGGGGAACCAGGAAAGCCTAGAGGTGAAGTGGTCGTTTGAATCCCTGCCAGTGAGATCGAAGATACAAAATTCAGATGTCAGGACGGCCAGGGGCCAGCCCCTGGTCCCATCTTCTCAGCTCCTACCCCACCCTCCTCATGTCCAGTGAGCCCCCCTACCATCGGGAGTCACAACAGGCCTGGGAAATTCGAGGCTTACCACCTAAATTCTCCAGCTCATCCTGCCCCTGCTTAGTAGGTGCCAGAAAACCTGTTTTCCCACTAAAGCAAGTCCTCTGCAGTCATCTAGTAAACGGGCAGGGCACTGGGGTGAAGCTAGGTGTCCGACCCTGAGTTCAAAGCTACTCTCTTCTCTCCAGGGCCCTAGACTGGCCCTGTGATGATGCCCTTCATTCACAGAATGAGCTCTGGACAGTTCTTCCGTCCCGGGGCCATTACTGCTGACCCTGGAGTGTCCCTTGGGCAGGCTGGCACTGAGAGGCTAGCCCCTTGATGGCGGCTGGGAGTGGTGGTGAGGAGGCATGGCACGGGCAGCAGTGGTGTTGGAGGTTGGTGGGTGTGCTCGGAGGGTGGGGGGGTGAGCACCTGGTCACCTGTCCCCTCCCCTGCAAGCCTCCCCCGTATAAAGCTTCAGTTTTCCCCGGAGGAAGTTGGAGTAGATGCGGAAAAGTTTGCACAAGTTATCCACAGTGAAGGTTCGGAGTGGGGTGACTGAAGCCACGTCTGGTCCAGAGGTGGCTTCCTTCTGCCAAGGAGAGAGCAGGGGGTCGGTCACTGCAGTGCCAGGGACCTCCGGAGGGCAGCAGGGCCCCTTCTCCCCGTTCACAAAAAGGACCACCTCCCATGGGAGGAGGAGGGGGGGCACGCCTGCTCACCTGGGCTCCCAGCGCCCGCAGCAGGGAGGTCAGGCTTCGCAGTGCACTGATGGCTTTCTCCACGTGGAGCTGCAGGGCCTCCGAGGGCTCCGAGGAGTTGGCCAACAGCGCTTGTCCCCGCAGGATGGCTTCTGAGAGCAGGGCCAGGCCCTGCCAGACTTCCGAGGCCTGCTGGCTGACCTAGAGGCATGGGAGACAGGGCCTCAGCAGGGTACACGGGGCCTAAACGCCAAGCTCAGCAAACAGCAGGGATGCGGTGAGCTTTGTGGAAGGAGGATGGACTTCGTACACCCTCCTCTCCGCAGCTCTGTTGCTTTCTTGGGATCATTCCTCCCTCCCACCCCCGAAGACTCCCAAGTGAGACAACCACACCCACCACCACACACACACACCCACACCCACAAGAAGAAAGCTTACAATCACCTCCATCCTGTTCCACGTGTAGAAATTCACCTTGGTGTCTGGGACGGTGATATTCTCACTGAAGCTGCCGTCTTGGGCACAGTTCCCCTGAAACACAGGCCCTGAGCTCAGGCACCTGCCCGCCTGCTACAGGTCTGACTTCTTTCAGGGGTACTTGGAGGGCTCCCCGACCCCCACCCCACCCCAGCCCCCACACATCAGTACCCAGAGCCACAGAAGGACTTTTGGTCCCTGGATGTGGAGGAGACACTTGAACACCACCCCAGAGGGGGTGCTGAGTAGGGGGGCGCGGGGACTCACCGTGCCATTCTCGGCCTCCTTGGCCTCCAGGATGTACCGCTCCAGGACCCGGCTGTCACAGAGGAGGCGGGCCGGGGAGCCCAG
>NW_022103901.1:10512859-10530606 GCF_000313985.2 Echinops telfairi | reverse complement strand
GCACGTGTTCTAGAAACTGTGTTACCTGGGATGAGAAAGTCAATGGGGACCCATTAAGGAAGAAGGGGGGCTGGGGTCCTTTCCTCAGCACCCACTTTCTAGGGCCCACAAAACGCAGAATCTTAATGTTTGAGACCCAAAGCACCTAGCATTTGGGGGACACGTGCCCTCTGATTTCTGTTTTTTCAACCTGTTGTCACCTCTTGTCCTGCATCCCAGGATTCTCAAGAACCCTGAGTAGAGACACCCCCAAGAGTAATGGGGGTTCGGATGGGCAGCTAAGTTCTAGTGTCTTCTTCCTAGTAGGCCTGGAGGCAGGGTAGGGTGCAGGCTCCTTGAACCAGGAGTCCACACTAGGTGGTCTCTCCTACCTTGGAGAAAGGCCTGCTTCCCTGTGCCTCAGTGTCTCCTCCTGGCCAGAGTGCACCCAAAGGCTGGACTTGACCTCCCAGAGGTTCCATCAAAGTCAGAGAAAGTCCTACAGATCCAGGTACCTGGAAAAGCATTCCTGCACTCCCTACCCTGTCCCGAGGATGGGCACGACATATCCTCTCTGTGCATTTCTCTTAGGTCACTGCCAAGGAGGAGATGCCGACTCATGGGCACACCAGGGACAGGGTCGAACTGCCCCTGTGGGTTTCTGAGTCTGTAACTTTTCACGGGAGAAAGCTTCCTCTTTCTCCCATGCACTGGTGGTTTAGAACTGCTGACCTTGTGGTTAGCCTGATGCAAAACCACTCCTCTGCTTTTTTACAGAAGGCTTGGCTATGCACCGGGCAGTGTTAAGACCCACCTCCTTATGGGTGTTGTCTAGGAAACACTGGACAACTAACCAAAAGGCCAGTGGTTCAAACCCACCAGCTGCTCTGAGGAAGAGCGATGAGACTATATGCTCCCACCCAGATTGACAGCCTCTGAAGAAAGACATCGATGGGGTCCTTGTGAGTCAGGATGGGCTCGCTGGCTGGGGGGGTTGAGTTTGTGTTTCCTGCCCACTTGCAGTTCCTAGTTGACGAGGAGAGGTGGTGGGTACGTAAGAAAGCCACGCTCGTGCCAGCAAGGTGATTCTGATGCAGCAACCCTCTTGGAAGCCCTGTGGGATCTTTATAGGAGCAGAAAGCCTCCTTTTTCCTGTGCGGTGGCTGGTGGATCAGAACCGCTGCCTTTGGGGTGGGCAGCCCTCCGCATTCAGCAACAGGGCCCCTGGATGGCTCCACAGGGCAGCATACAAGAACTGGAGAGTCCGGATCCGAGCTGGAAGTCCAGATCCTGAGCGGACGAGGGAACACTGGCGGAGGAGGTGTCCATGAGCTCAGCCTTGCGAGAGGCCAGGCTTTCTGTGGACAGGGCTGTGAAGTGGGCTGGAAGTGGATCGAGGTAGCAGCCTAGTGAGCGGAGGCCTGGGCATGCTGGGAAGTGGGGAAGGGGGAGTGATCCCAATTAGATCAGAGCACTGGTTATGAAGGATCGGGGATGGTTGGGGCCGAGTGAGAAACATTCACGGCAAAAAAAAAAAAAATGCTATGGAAGACCTACTCCGAAGGAGTCTCTGAGTGGCGCAATGAATTAAGCGCTCAACCAGGAACAGAAAGGCCGGCAGTTCAAACCCACCAAGAGACATCTTGGAGGACAGTCCTGGTCATCTATTTCGGAAAGGTCGCAGGCTTGAAAACCCTGGGGAGCCAAGTTCTATTCTGATGTTGTACCTCCTCTTGGCCAGGCACCTGGGAAACGGCAACAAAGGAGACACCCAAGACCCCCTCCCCTCCGACAGCTGATGTTCTAGTGGGAAGACTGACGGGAAACACAAAGGGGATCAAGAGAGAGAGGAGAGAAAAAAACAACGATCCACTGCCATCGAGGGGATTCCGACTCATAGCGACCAGGCAAGACAGAGCAGAACTGCCCCCTTTGGCTTTCTGGGGCTTATGCATCTTCATAGGAATTTTTAAAAACCTCATTTTTCTTTCTCGGAGTGACTGGTGTATTTGAACTGCTGACCTTGTAGTTAGCAGCTCAACTCATAATCCATTATGCCACCAAGGCTCCAGTGGACAGCCAGTACAGGGTTGCGAGGCTATAAATCTGTATGGATGCTCCTGAGGAGCAGAGCATGGGTTTGAACTGCTAACCTTTTGGGTAGCAGACAAAGCTTACTGGACAGGGCCACCGTGATGCCTTAAACAAGAGGATGTCAAATGACAATTAGAACAAGGAGAAAAGGCACTGAAAAGGGATCTGGAGAGCTGAGGTTGCAATTTTAGGTGAGGTAGTCAGGGAAGATAGGTTTTCTACTCCCACCGTCTTAGAAACCCACAGGGGCAATTCCACCCTGTTCTGCAGGGTCATTGAGTGAAGTTACAGTCTTGTAAACCCACAGGGGCGATTCGCTATGAATCAGAATTGACAGGATGGCGATGGAAAGGTTTGGAGGTTCCAATTCACCCCAAGGTGACTTGAGAAAAGGGCCGATGTTCTGCTTCTGAAAACCAGCCACTGAAAAGCAGTTCGACTCTCACGCAAATGGAGTCACCACGCATTGAAGTTGACCTCAACTGAACAAAAAGTCTTGAGTTGCTGCAATGAGAACATAGCCTAGATACAGACGCATGGGAGGTGAGGGAGTCCGTAAGGTGTCTGGGGGCAGAGCATGATCAAACAGGTGTTATGAAAAGTGCATGGGGTGTGGCAGACAGAGGAGGTGGAACCAGAAGTTCTGAGATTCCTGGTTGGTTTTGGGTGGAAGTAATGGGGACCTGACTTGGCCCAGAACCCAGTTCCCTGGCCCTCAACTTCCCCTTACTCTGGTTCCCAGATTCTCCCAGAGCCTTGCCCTGATACCTGGGGCTTTGGACCCCAACAAGCCCACAAGTCCTAGGTTCCCTTTCCTAACCCAGCTGCTTCCCAGCCTCCCTCTATCCTGGGAGCCAGGCTCAGCTCCTTTTCCAGAGCCCAGCTGGGGGACATGCACATGGACACTCACGTCCACACACGTCCGCATGTGTGTGCTGTCCCGAAACCAACACATCCCCCGTCCTCTGCTCTCCCAGCCCCCTGACTGCTGCGTCACTGCCCTGACCTGACCACGGCGAGGGGGCCAGGGACAGACAGAGGGTGGACGCAGGCTGAGGAGAGGAGGAGTCTTGTAGAGGCCGTCTGACCGGCTCCTTCCCTCACTGCAGCTCGTCAAGCCCAGAGTGGCAGCCCTGCGGCCCCATGCCCTCCAGACAGGAAGGGAGGGAGGTCAGCCATGAGCATCAGCCCACAACTGCCAGGGGCCTGTGCCCGAGAGGTGGCACTGGGCCTTTGGAAAAGAGCTGTGGCTGCAGCTCGGGCAAGCTGGCAAAGGAGACCTTGGTCCACCCCCCACCCAGTCCCTGAGCTGCAGCGACCCTGGTGCGCTTGGCGACTGCCCAAAGGCAGGGGCCCTCAGCTGCCCCCAACCCTTTAAAAAACAAAAACACAAAAACAAACTCACTGCTACTGAGTCGATGCCAACTCAGAGTGATCCCGCAGAGAGGTGTTTCTGAGACTGTCACTCTTAATGGGAGTGGACTCCATCGGCCCACTCATATTCCTCCTGTGTGGCGCTCCAGCTGTCCACCCCCCTCGCTGAGCTCCCCACTACATTCCCCACCCTGCCGGTAGGGTCATCTTTCCATTGAACAGCTTTTGATGTCACACCCCTGAGCCAAAATCTGCAATGTCCCCCACCATCACCACCATTGCTTCAGATTTAGACCTTCTGTGTTCTGCTCTCAGCCTAATTTATCAGCCAGTCAGGGAATGAATTGTGTGGCCCCCCCACCCCCCACCCCCGCCCCGGCAAAATGTGTTTCACTTGGCGAAGCCATGAGTCCCGGTGTTGTGTGGCTGGCAGTCCTCATTTTCGATCTGATAGAATTGCCCTGTGTGTTGTCAATCCTCAGGAAACCTGAAAGGTCAGCAGTTCAAAACCACCAGCAGATCCACATGAGAAAGATGAGGCTTGCTCCTCCCTAAAGACTTACAGTCTTGGAAAACCCTACCGGGACCAGTCGACTCTGTCCCATAGGGCCACCAGCGTCAGCGTCGGCTCCAGAGCAGCGAGCTTGCTTTGGCTTAGTTGTTAATCCCCATCTCTGCCTGTGGTTAACGAGGCATGGCTGCTGTCCTCAGGCGGCAGTGAGCCGGGCCAGACCCATCGCAGCCCTACGCACAACAGATGCAGAGACCAGTCCTTCCATATCCTTGAGATTGTTCAGTGTTTGAGCCCCTGGTTGCAGTCACTATGTCAATCCATCTCATCCAAAGTCTTCCTGATTTGGGGGGTTTGTTTTGTTTTGGTTTGTTTTTTTGCCACCCCTCTGCTTTACCAAGCTTGATGTCCTTCCTCAGAGACCCATGGTCCACTCTCCCACCCCACCCCAACCTGATAACATGTCCAAAGGACAGGAGAGGAAACCTGGCCATCCTCCCTTCTAAAGGACAATGCGCTCTACTTCTCTCAAAACAGATGCATTCATTCTTCCGGCTGCCCGCGGGACGTTCAATGTTCTTCATCCACACCACAATGCAAACGCAGCGATCCTTGATCGTTGCCCACCTTTCACAAACATGCCAGGTCATGGAAAATTCCCGAGGAGTAGGTGATGGGCACGAGGGTTAAAGTAGGTTCGTGTGTTCGTGAGGCTGGGCTGGGGTGGAATGTCGGGCGCCTCTTAGGTCGCCGCACCTGAGCTCATACCCTGGGGTGTGGGCCATACCGCCTTTTCTTCGGACAGGAGAGACCAGGTGGGAGCTGACTACCACCGAGAAAGAAAAGTTGAGACCAGGTGGGAGCTGACTGACTACCACCGAGAAAGAAAAGTTGAGACCAGGTGGGAGCTGACTACCACCGAGAAAGAAAAGTTGAGACCAGGTGGGAGCTGACTACCACCGAGAAAGAAAAGTTGAAACAGAGTGGTCCTTTGGACCCAGGGTCCCTGTGCTGAGAACTTCCTAGACCCAGAAGGAAGATGGAGGCCAAGATACATATTGCTTTCCAAGGAATGCCTGGCCCGCAGATGTGGAAAGGAGACACAGACTCTCCCCAAAAGTCGGCAAAGAGAGAGGCAGAGGCAGAGCAGACGTCGGCCTCCTGAGCGGTGCGACATTAGATTTCTGTTTGTTCCGGCCGTCCTGGGTCCTTGTGGTACTCCTGTCACAGCAGCACTGGGCAACTGGGACCCGGCTCCCTGTTCTTCCCCTGTTCCCACTGCCTCCCTCCTATGGGCTCCGCTACAGGCCTGTAGCTTCTTGAACTTTGCTCACCCTGGACCTTCCCACGTAATCCCTCTCTGTTCTTCAAAGCCCAAATCTAAGTACCACCCGGCCCGCACCCTCCCTTGGCACGTCCTTCCTGGAAGGGCCGCACCGCGTACAACTGTCACGGTTGAGCACTGCACAACTCCTGTAGACTCTGGTGAGATGAGGGCCCTGTGGTGCCAGGCAGCGTAGGGCCCTGCTAGTTGGAGAGAATGAAGAAGCACCGTGTATGTAGGGACAGCCTCGCACTGTATGTATCCCCGCCATGTACCCCGCGGGCTGCCTGCTGTCATGAGTGGGCCCTCCACGCCAGACTCCTCAGTCAGAAACCATGATGGGGAAGTGAGCCCCTCATCCTCCGAGAACTTGCCGGAACAACAACGCCCGAGCACCCAAGCTCTCGGGAATCCCTGGGTCTGTCAGGCCTCTGTCCACCCCCTGAGCAGGCAGGGATGTTGTGACCAGAAGATGGACGTGAGGAGGTGACAGAAGTAGGTTCTATCACATGGATTCCTCTGGGCAGCCGGCTCAGATGGCAAATCCAAGGAGAAACTCATTGGCAACCCCTCTGGACTGTCTCAGATGCCCAGGTAGCACCAACCGCCAGCCGCAGGGACTCAACAGGAAGAAGCCCTCTGGGCTTTCCTCCCTCTTGGCTTCAAGCAGTGGCTCCTCAGGTCAGCTTGGGAGTTCAGCCAGCGGCCCAGAAGATGTGTACGGGGAAGTGAGGTGGCTGGGGCCTTGAAGGGTACAGAGGGGAGGGCTTCCTGGCCCGTGCAGAACTGGGAAGGGAGCAAGACACTGGAGAAGAAATTCCCGCCGGAGAACCAATGGAAGTCCTTTTCAAAGGTCAGTGTGGGGAAGTGGAGGTAAGGACTAGTTCTTAGCCGCAAAGGAGTCCTGTTGGAGGTAGAACCACACATTCAGGCTTCTGTCTCTGTGGGTTCAAGGGCTCATCTGGAGGAACAGAGAGCCTGGGTCAGAGGCCTGAGCTCTGCCGCTTGCTAGGCTCATCTTGGGCCGACAGTTTCGGTAGTGCAACGGTGATGTGATGCAAAGGGCTGTCGTAGGACTGTATCATGCCTGACACATGAGTCCCAAACCACCAGCAGCTCCTCGGGAGAAAGACTGGACTCGCTACTCACCCTTACACAGTGTCCGTCTCAGAAACCCACAGGAGGTCACTAGCAGTCAGCAGTGAGAGAGAGACCCTTTCAGACACTTGCCCCCTGCGAACACTCCTGAATGAAATGGTGAGGGCAGAGGTGGACAGGAAGGGGGCAAAAGGCAGTCAGGACTTCTCCATCGTAGTACCTTATTCAACTTCTAGGGCCAATATGGGAGACCAGCCTGCGCAACCGAATAGGTCCTAAGGGGCAGTGGTGTAACTGAAGGGGAAATTAAAGAGACAACAGACAAGGCATGCAAGGGCTCCCCTCTTCCATGAGGACCGGCACCAGAGAGGGTGCAGCCGGTGGAGATATTCTCTCACAGGCAAATATAATTTCAGGCATGCATGCTATGTCATACATGACCAGAAGGGGATGTGTTGGAGGCACATGCGTGACAGGAAGGAGATGTGCTAGGGACATACCTGTAACAGGAAGATATGTAAACAACAAGATGGGTGGGTTCTAGAGTTAAGATGGTGGATTAACCTTGGCTGGCTTGACCTTAGGTGCCCCTGAGCTCTTCTCCAGGGGAACAATCTATGACCCTGATCAGAAGGGAGTGGGCCGTCCTCAGGGTGGGGTGGTCTGATCGCTCTTGATGGCAGATGACCTTCAGGCAGGTAACCTTCAGGGGGTGAACCTTCAAGAGTATATAGTGGCAACCATGTGCTTGCAAGCAGCATCTTAGAAGTGGCACTATCAGAGGGGACATTGTGGGGAATCACTTTTAGTTAGAAGACTGTAACTGGGATTTAACAGTGAAGGCCTCCCTCCACCAGAGTCTCAGCCTCCCAGACCTTGAATGACGAGCACAAAGAATCTGTCTGCATACACTCTCTTCCCGGTTCCCCGTTTCCCACAGGTCAAACAGAGATTTCGAAACTCACCCCATCAATGTGTCCTCCTCCCCCCACCTCACGGCATGGCAGGAAGGCCAGGAGAAACCCCAGAGACGTTGCTCTGCAGGAGGTGTTTGGGACCATCCTAGACAAGCCCTGAGGCACGTAGGGCCATCTTCCTTTGCTGCCTATCCCTGGAGGCTCCCGATCGCTTTCCTCCTTGAAAGAGGTTCGCTGGGTTCAGACCCAGTTACCCTCCATTTGCGCTCCAGAGCCACTTCCGAGCGAAGCGCAAGTGAAATGAGAAGCACACGACTTAAACAAAACGCTATTGGCAACCCAAGTGAGGGGATGTGTGTGCTCTCTTGCATGGCCTGTGTGGGTGTGCTGTTGTCAGCCCGCGTTTCATTCGGCTTCTGGGAGCCTCCGTGACTTAAGGCTGGTGCTTGAGCTCTACTGGGCAGCCCTCTAGGCTCTCATCTCCCTTCGGATCTGGTGGGATAGATTCCAAGATCGACCCACAGGACCTTTATGTCCGCCTTGGCCACCTTCGTCAACATCCAGATGAAGCACATGCCTGCCCCACTTGTTCTGGGTTCACTGCGAGTGGACATATCACAAGAACCCATCGTTTGGCCCGCGGGCGTCCCCCCCATCTGTGAATAATGAGCTCTTCTGCTCGTGTCTAAGTTCATGAACCAGCAGATAATTTTAGGACTTTCACATCTGCTCATGGCTTAGTTCATGAACCAGCGGATAATTTTAGGACTTTCAGGAAAGCGTGTTTTTCTTGCAACAAACAAGATTCATAGGCTCAGAGTTGGAAGGGACTTAGGAGGTCCCACGAAGGTGAAGGTCCACCCTCTGCTTTCGTATTTCCTGGAACAGGACATTTGGTGTTTCTCAAGGGAGCAAAGGCTTATGGTGGAGTGGACAGCAAGCTGTCCTTCCCTGTATTCATCCATACATGCATTCACCTCTTCATTCATTCATTCATCAGATACACACACTATTTAGTGTCCAATCAAACCCCCTGGCATCAAGTCAATTCCAATGCACGCAGCCCTGTAAGACAGAGCAGAGCTGCTCCTTAGGGTATCTGAGAAGACTGTAAATATTGATGGGAGCTGATAGCTTCATCTTTGTCCCGAACAGTCGCTAGAGGGTTTGAGTCACCAACCTTGTAGTGACGATACAGTGTACGATCACTGGGGAAACAGAGGGACTACCCTAACTCACCCATTCCAAAGCACCCACAATGCCATCAGGAAGACGGAGTCTTTTCACAGACTCATTGCTTGGAAGGGTAACCTTGATCTCGTCCCAAAGGGTTGTACCATTGACCATCGGTTCCCTACGAAGCTATGGTCAACATTCACTTCGCATCCAGGGTCAGTGATGGTGGAAGGCCTCCCTGGACCAAGCACGAGAAGCCACACGGGAGGAACTCACAAGGGAGCACCAGTTGGCCTTCCTTCTCAACCGGGGCTGTCCTCTTCCGGCTAGTTGAGCCACAATCGAAAGCGTGGCGAGAACCAAGAACAGGACATCACATCTCTTCCTCGCCAGCCTCTTCACACACTGCCAGTGAGCTGGTTTTGAGGGTCCTCGAGGGCAGGGTAGCACTCTCCTGAGCGTTTCTGAGAATGTGAATCATTTCAGAAGCAGAAGGCCTAAGCCACTGTGACACCAGGGCCCCTTCCCCATCCCATGCAGGCCTAAAGCCAGGTTTTAGGCAAAACGAATACCCAACACATGTTGACTTAGCAGCTGCCTATTTCCAGAAGAGTTCCAAGGACCACCACACAAAGTATCACTTGATTAATTTTAATTCAATTTTTAAAAACTTTCTTGTGAATTACGTGAAGGTTTGCGAAGCAGATCATCCGTTTTATATTCCGTTCAGAAGCGTCAGTTTCCCCTCATCCATTACAATCCCTCACGGGACCGCGGCGGATCCCATTTCCTCTCTGTGGCTCCTGCTTGCATTCCGCCTTCTTCTCTTACGCTATTTTTCAAAACACTTGGATTGACATAGAATTCGCATATCGTACAGCGGTTGAAACATCTTCAAAAGAGTGGGGCCCCCAATAAAATGATTATTTTTTAATGAAAAAAATAACAAGAAAATAAAGAGTGGTGCCATCTTCAGTACAATCGATTTGAGAGCATCATCTTCTTCCTGGTACCCAGTTATAAGCGCCACATGTTCTCTCAGCCCCAAGAAATTATTAATCCAGTTACTGTCGCTGTAGATTTATTTCCTGAACTTCATCCTGAATTTCATATAAAGAAAAGCAGCCAGAGGCAAAACTAAAAACAAAACTCCAGTAACAACAAAGCATCACTTTAAATCAATCTATTCTGTTTCCTATTAGATGATAAACAACCTCTTGAGGGTGGACCTGTGATTTGTAGCGCTCCTGGCAGACCTGGCACCTCGGGAAGATCCTTAGAGATTGTGGGTTCTTTTCTTTTTTTTCTTTTTTATCATATTATTAGGGGCTCAGACAACTCTTATCACAATCCATACACACATCAATTGTGTCAAGCTCATTTGTACATATGTTGCCATCATCATTCGCACAACACCTGCTTTCTACTTGAGCCGTTGGTATCAGCTCCTCATTTATTTCCCTCCCTTCCCACTTCCCCCTCCCCCCGAACCCTTGATAATTTATAAATTATTATTATTTTGAGATGGTAGGTTCTTGAATGCTTCTGGAGGCCAGCCAAATGTTTGCAGCCTCTGTGTTAGACCGGGTAGACCAGAGACAGAAATTCAGTGACACTCAGATATGTGTAAGAGAGACCTTTCTATCAAGAAGTCGTTCTATGTCAGGAAAACATCCCTGCCCAGTCCAGATCAATCCATGAGTCCGATAGTAGCCCATCAATCTGATAGTAGTCTTAAGTCCAATAATAGTCCATCAGTCCCTCTTCAGACTGAGGCAGCCACATGCAATGATGCAGTATGCAGGAAGCTCACCGGCCGGTGGGTGCAAGTCCTGTGGATCCCGTGGCACAGTTCATTCCAGGGTTCTGGCAGGTCTCCGAGTGGCTCTCCAGCAGGAAGGCAAAGGCAGAGAGAAAGAGAGAGAGAGCTCCCAGGATCCTCCTTACTAGAAGACCTCTCCCACCAGCAGGTACCATCACGCTATGACCCATTTGACAGGAGAGACTCCACTCATATCTTCTTCCGGGTGCCATGTTGACACTAAAACCCTCACCATCACAGCCTCCTTGAGAGCATTTGGATTTGAGTTCTGGCCTCTGAGGGTCTGTTTCTGAAGCAAGATGTCCTCCTGAGTCTCACAGCTGTCAAGTAAAAAGGGAAGGGGCTGCATTTGATCACAACTCATACCTCCATCCTCTTCCCCAGGGCCCCCAGAAAAAGAGGGGAGCAGAGGCTTCAGGGGTCCTCCCCACGGAGGAGAAACAAGAGTGTCCTGCCCACCATGCAGGGGCCCCAGTGGAACAGGGACCCATTTCAGTCCCCCCCCCCACACACACACACATACACACACGCGGGTGAGATCCAGACTCTCCGGTAGCCACATCCCGCTGGCAAGCAGCGAGTGAACACGGAGAAGAAACAACAAATAGGCTGAGAGAGGAAGCTGCCAAAACAAACCAAACACAGAAGGGCTGCTTGCCACCACCTCGGCTGGGCCCAGGCCAGGAGCACAGACACACAAGAACACATACGTGCAGAGAGACACATTGCTTCGCCCAGCTCCCTGCCGAAGCCCCATTCCACTCTCGGGGCCTCCGGGCCAGGGAGGCCTGCAGTCAAGGCGAATGGGGAAGTGGGGGTGGGCTCCTTTGAATGACCCCTGGGCCTCCTGCTTTCTCGCCATCTTGAGTCTCCTGCCAGTTCCAGGAAGCATCCTCTTTCAGCACTGATCTTCCCTTTCGAACATGCTGAGCCCTCCGTCACAGCTACCCTCTCCTCTGCCTGGCACACTCCTTCACGTCCTTTGGGTTTTGTTTGGTGCCATCAAGTCAGCTCCAACTCCTCATGGCCCACGGAGCAACCGAATGGAACCCTGCCCAGTGCTGTCCACCCTCAGTCGTTCTGGTCCAGCCCATGCTTGTAGCTGCTGGGTGAATCCATCTCGCTGAGGTAGGTAGTTAGTTTATTGTGCCAACCTGGCCAATAAACACATGTGGGATTAATTGAAGGGCGGAGAGATAAATGGCTCGGTGAGCCTCGCCTTTTTTGTCTCTTGCTCTTTGATCATGGGACCAGTGTGCGGCTGCCTTGCTTGTTCTTTGTCTCAATTTGCAAGCTACACTACCTGTGGGACACCTAACCTGTGGACTGTGCCGTTGTAATCTGAGGTTCCTTCAAGACCTGCTTCACCACAACATTGGAATTTACATCTCTTGAGCTGGGTGGGGACTGTCGGACCCTGTCATCTGGCTGACTGTTGGGTGACCTGCCTTGCTGTTTGCTGCCTGTGCCCGGATAGCTTGAATTGCTCTACAGAGGACTACCCGGCGGCCCTCAAGACTTGAAGGACCTCCAGTGTCTCACAACTGTCTCACGGGAGTGAGTTGCACTGAGCCATTTGTACTGCTTTATAATTTAATTAACTGTTTATTTCTTATGTCATATATCCATCTCTCTGTATATATATATATATATTTATTTATTTATTAGCATTCTGGCTAACACAGTCCCCCTCTATTTTACCAGGCATGGTGTCCTTCTCCCAGGGACTGGTCCCTCCTGATCACATGTCCAAAGTATGTGAGACCAAGTCTCGTCCTCCTCGTTTCTGAGAAGCATGCTGGCTGGACTTCTTCCGAGAGGGAATTGTTTGTCCTCCTGGCAGCCCGTGGTCCTTTCAGGGGACTTTCATCCTTCAATCCCCAGTCAAAATTCAGATAGGAGCCCCATCAGGAAGAAACTGATCTCCCATTCCCACCTTTTCAGGTCATGGCTACTTGGACTCTGTTGTCTCGTACATTTTATTCACTCACAGAAATGTCTGTGTCCACCTTCCCAGTGAGATGCGAGTGCCTGGAAGGGTGGGGTCAGGCCATGTCACACCCATCTCTGTGTCCCGCGCCTAGCTGCCACTCACGGTGGGCGAGTGGTGTGAAGCAGCACCGGCCCCTCTGGAGGGCGGGGTCAAGAATTGCTGGATTTCACTGACCCGACATGCCTCTTCCTCACCAACAGGAGTACCTAAGCCCAAGGAAGAAGAGGAGCTCCAACCACTACCCCACCCCACCCCCCACCCCCCAAGAGCAAGAGGAAAGCTGTTACTAATCATTAGTTCTGGGTTTCAAACTCTTGGGACCCTGACCACCAGTAAAAACCACTTACCTCATGACTACTACATGTGCAGATACATGTACACAGACATACCGGGGAAAGCTTCCATACAACACTACTCTTGGAAGTTGTCCTTCCGGGGTACAGTGAGCATTAGACTGTACCTCAAAGTGGGCGGTTCAAAACCCATCAACCATTCTTTGGGAGATGTCTGCTCCCATAAAGATTTCCAGCGCTGGAAACCCTAGATGGGATTGCAAGGAGTAGGAATTGAAAGCGAGTTTCGCTTCCTTTTTTAAGGTTGTGGCTCAGGAAACTGATTTCAAGACCCACACATGGGTCGCTACCCACTTGGATAAACATTGTTTTGGATGACTTGTTAGATAAACGTGAAGAATCAGATAACCCCACAAATAGTTGAACAAAATAGGCATGATCTGTGTGTTCAGTCATCAGGGGGCAGGAGGGCACTTCCTTTCTCCTACAGTAGCCCAGCCAGACGGGCCTGCTGGCCCTGTGTTCTAGACCACAGCTGCTCAAATACGGGCCCTGCAGCTACTGCAGGCCAAGTCCATGGACTACACCACGGACTGCCTGAAGAACAAACAAATCTGTCTTGGCAGAAGTACAGCCAGAGTGCTCCTTAGAAGGGAGACAGGTGAGACTTATTTCACCTACCTGGGACACATTATCAGCCAAGGACATCGTGAAACAGAGAAATTAACTGAGATGGATTGACACCATGGCTTCGTGCGGGCCTGGAGAATGTTTAGTTCTATTGTCCAGAGGATCACGTGAGTCAAAACCAACTGACAGCACCTAAGGACAGTTCCAGGAGCCAAGGGAAGTTTTGTCTGTGCTCACACCAGGCACAAAGGCCGCCCCAACGATCTTTGCTTTGCCTCCCTCCTCCTTAAACCCTCACTTCTTTTGTGCTTGAGAACCATCACAGGACCCAAGGGGTGCAGTGGCCGATGCTTCCCAACCACACAGCTGTCCCAGCTGTGGGTCAGTGAGTGGGCAAGCATACATCTCCCAGGCCTTGCTGGGAGAGTGGAAAACTGGAAATTCAACAGTGGGATGGTCCGGCTCCCCCACAGCACTCATGTTTCATGTTCCACTATCAAGCACAGCCCCATCTATGAGCCCTGGTGGCGTAATGGTTACATCTTGGGCTGCAGTCCCCAAAAGGCCAGCGGTTTGAAACCATCGGCCTCTCCTCGGTCAAAGACATTCCTGTAAAGAGTTACAATCTCTCAGACACACAGGGGCAGTTCCTGCCTACAGGGCCACTGAGTGGGTATGGACCACGTGGCAATGAGTCTGGCTTGGGGTTGGCCTCCCATCTGTCCACTCGGTGAAGTCAGGGACCACTGGGTCAGGGCACTAACACAAAGTGGTACTTTTTATTACATGAACAACGGTTAAAAACTACAAAGACTCGAGCTACTCCCCTGGTATCAGTCCATTTCCTTCCTTCCAATTCAGTCATTGCGCGGTGGGTCCGGGAAGTCCTGAGTACAGAGAGCCACCTCTCAGCCGAACTGCGGAGGGGGTGGAGGCCGAAGGGGTTCCAACTTCATCTGCTACTTGGGTGTGACCCGAAAGACCCGGATATGGATGGCTGAGTTGTTGCGGATGCGGATGAGTGGCTCGCGACTATCGGTCTCTGGTTCCAGCTCATCCACCAGCTCCACGGTGGACGTATTGGCGGCCACCTGCAAAGCCCCGAAGCTACCTGCCTGCAGCTGGAGCGCGATGTTTATGGCGCGGTTGATGGCGAGGCCCAGGCCGTGAATGTAGATCTCGGAGCAGGCGTTTTGACCCCGCGACCCTCCGTCCAGCAGCTTCTGGCAGCGGGCCAGCTGGGCCTTGAAATCCGTCTTCATGTTGACGTAGATGTCATTGGGCCTCCGGGGCAGGCGGTGGGGAAGCCGCTTCCGAAGGGTGTGTTCCACGGGGTCCAGTCCCGCCTCCGCCGCTCCCCGGTTCTCTGCCATGCTGTGACCTGGCACGGAAAGGGGGCAGGATTAGAGATGGGGCACCAGCGACGTCGAATCCTTCCTCACCTACCCTAGGCACAGCGGGGCCCTTCTCGCCTCCCGCGGACTCCCCTAGCCCCCAGGCCCCGGTCCTCACTCTCGCATTGCTCCGCTGCAACCTCACGCCCCTCCAACGCTCCCCTTCCCCGGCTCTTCCGCGCCTACTCTCTCCGCTCCGCAGCGCCCTCCGAGCGCACGGGGCCCGCACGCAGCCAGGCCTCTCCAAGGTTGCGCCGACCCGTCGAGACCCGCAGGCCGCACAGATGGGAAGAGAAGGGAAGGGACGCTGCACAGGGACCACCCGTCGGCAAGGAGCTGCGAGGCACGCATGCGCGCCCGCCCCGCAGCCCGGGCAGTGAATGCACCAATCGCCTTCCCCGCCTCCATTCCTCCCGCCCCTTTCCGGTAAGATCCCGCGAGATATCTGAGTACCGCGAGGTTTCGGGCGTGAGGCATCTACGTGTACGCTCTATAGGCGGGGCGGGGCGAGAGGGGGCGTGTACCTAATCTGCGGGGGCGGGGCTAGAAGGCCTGGTCCGCTTTCCTGGCCAAGACTACTGTCCCCTAGGTGCAGGGAAGAGGGCGACAGGCGGATTTAGTGGCGTGGAGGGTGGGTTTCGTACCAAAGAGCCGGGAGGGGGTGCGCACAGGAAAATGTGATTGTGAAGGCGTCTGTCGCCCCCCCTCTGGCCAAAGAGGCGTGGTTGGAGTTGGCTTTGCTGACCTGCCCTCTAAGGTGCCGGTGGCCCTGAGACAGAGGTGAGGGGTGCTTGGTGTCAGGCCAGGCTCCTTCCCACCGGGCGGAGGGCAGCGGCCTGGGGCTTCCCCACAGTTCACGCATACCCGATCCTCAGCCCTGTCTTTGTCGCGCTGACTCCATTCCGATCTAGGCTTCGTATTCGGAGGGACCTGGGCAGCTCCTGCGGGACACTGAACGCACCCCACCCTTCAACCTCCGCGGACAGGCGCTACGACCGGGCCGCCAGCGCGGGCAGGGTGTGCGCCCCCTGGCGGGGGAGGCGGGTTCTAGACTTAGCCAGTGGGAGGGTTGCCCCTCCCTGGGAGCTTCTCTGTCCCCATCCCTGTGATTTCTGGAGCTTTCTCAGTTAAGAGTTATACCTCCTCCTGTGTAACCACGAGGTGTCAAAGGGATCAGGGATCAGGCATCAAAGAACAAAAAATCATATCATTGTAAATGAGGGGGAGTGCAGATTGGGGAGCCAAAGCCCATCTGTAGGTAACTGGACATCCCCTTACAGAAGGGTTGTGGGGAGAAGAGCCAGTCAGGGTGCAGTGTAGCAATGATGAAACATACAACTTTCCTCTAGTTCCTAAATGCTTCCTCCCCCCTGCCCCCCCACTATCATGATCTACCTTACAAATCTGGCTAGACCAGAGGATGTACACTGGTACAGATAGGAACTGGAAACACAGGGAATCCAGGACAGATGCACCTTTCAGGACCAGTGGTGAGAGTGGCGATACTGGGAGGGTGGAGGGAGGGAGGGGTAGAAAGGGGGAACCAATTATAAGGATCTACATATAACCTCCTCCCTGGGGGACGGACAACAGAGAAGTGGGTGAAGGGAGACATCGGACAGTATAAGATATGACAAAATAATAATAATTTATAAATTATCAAGGGAGGGGAGAGTGGGTAGGGAGGGGAAAATGAGGAGCTGATACCAAGGGCTTAAGTAGCAAGCAAATGTTTTGAGAATGATGAGGGCAACAAATGTACAAATGTGCATGACACAATGGATGGATGGATGGATTGTGATAAGAGTTGTATGAGCCCCCAATAAAATGATTTTTTTTAAAGTTACACCTCCTATCGATGTGAATGAGGGGAGTCGAAGTGGAGACCCAAAGCCCATCTGTAGACAATTGGACATCCCCTCACAGAAGGGTCACAAGGAAGGAACGAGCTAGCCAGGGCGCAGTACAGCACTGAAGAAACACAACATCCCTCTAGTTCTTTGATGCTTCCTCCCCCCACTATCATGACCCCCGTTCTGCCTTGCAAATCTAGGTAGACCAGAGCATGTACACTGGTACAGATAAAAGCTCACAGAATCCAGGACAGATAGACCCCTCAGGACCAATAATGAGAGTAGCGATACCTTGGGGTTAGGGGGAAGTTGGGGGAGAAAGGGAAACCAATCACAGTGATCGACATCAGCACCACCTATGGTGACGAACAACAGAAACATGGGCGAAGGGAAACAGCGGATGGTGTTAGATGTGAAAATAATCATAATGCATAATTTATCAAGGGTTCACGAGGGTGGGGGACAGGAGAAAAGAGGAGCTGAAATCAAGGACTCAGGTAGAAAGAAACTCTTTTCAAAAGGATGGCAGTAAATGTACAAATGTGCTTGATACAACTGCTGTATGGATTGTGATAAGAGCTGTGAGAGCCCCCTATAAAATAATTTATTTTTTTTAAAGTCACACCTATCAAGTTAGATTGACACTGGTACTTTACATGACTTCCCATCACTCCTGTTTTGTCATGTGTTGTCCTGAAAGTCAATACTCACCAACATCGAGTTGCTGCCAACTCCTGGTGACCCCTAGGGCAGTGCTTGTCAGCCTTCCAAATGTCATGACCCTTTAATAAAGTTCCTCATGTTTTGGTGACCCCCCCCAACCATAAAATTATATTTCTTGCTACTTCATAACTGTAATTTTGCTACTGTTATGAATCTGGCAACCCTTGTGAAACGGTCATTCGACCCCAGAGGGGTTGGGACCCACAGGTTGAGAACCGCTTTCCTAGGGTGACAAAGCTGCTCCTGTGAGTTCCCGAGACTGTGATTCTTTACCAGAAAGCCTCGTCTTTCGCCCAAGGAACCCTCGGTGGATTTGAACTCTTGACCTTACCTACCATTAGTAGCCCACCATGTAACCCTCACTCCACGAAACGTCATAGACCCTTGAAAACGGTAAGCCTCCTGGTGTGAGTTGGTATTTTTATGATTTTCTCCATCCCCTTCTTGTTGCTTAGGTTGGTGCCAACTTCCATGTGACCAGATGGTGGAAAAGAGGTCAAATTCCTGAACACTGGGTTCCAGTCACTCACTCTCTCTCTCTCTCTCTCTCTCTCTCTCTCTCTCTC
>NW_022103901.1:10500392-10512759 GCF_000313985.2 Echinops telfairi | reverse complement strand
TCTCTCTCTCTCTCTCTCTCTCTCTCTCTCTCTCTCTCTCAGTTCTTTTGCTTCAGATTCTTTGACTAAGCACAGGCTTGGGGTCGATGCAATGGGAGAGGAGGAGGAGGGCTGGCTACAGAGCTTGAGCTCGTGACCCCAACCCTATTCTGCCTCACAAGTGACATCCCAGCTGGGTTCTGACGGACAAGTAGGAGTTCTTCAGGGAACCAAGGAGTGCAAGTGCATTCTAGAAACACTGAACTGCCCTTTAAAAGTAACGGAAGCCTAATCTAAACGGCAACCTCAAAAACTGGAAGTGGAAAATAAGTCGAAGCAGGAAGATGGAAGGAAATGATAAGCTGGGAGTAGAAATCAATGGCATGGAAAAGAGAAAACCCCAGAGACAGTCAGTCAAACCAGACGCTGGCTCTTCGTGTGGCCCTGCTCACACTGGCCTTCACGAGGAGGTCACTGAAGATGGTAAGGACCACAGCAATGTGTGGGGAAGAGAGCGCATGGTGCCTGGCTCTCAATTGAAATCGTGCCTGGGGTCTTAAGGACTTGTGTTCAAACAAGCAGCCAGCTAGGAGGGGCATCAATTAAGGCCACATCAAAGAAGCACCACAGCAGACGATGACATGAACCGAAGCCAAATAGGAGGAAGAGAAGTGTCACAGCTTACATTGTGGACGTGCAATTTATAGAAGGCTATAGAGGGCGGTGGGAGCCCAAACTCCATCCATAGAGTGTCTAGTCAGAGTAAGCCTCTGGCAGATCCCCTCCAGCCACAGGCGAGGGACTGGGACAGCTTTACTATCACACAGAGATCATTGTCAGCTCGGTTATGGTGGGTCCAACGATTACGTAATAAGATACTTGACCTCCCTCTGGACCCAACCTGAATTTGCTCTAGGCTCCAATATTTCTCATCACTTCCATGACAAATTTCTTCTCTGGCTTTTGAATACTGCTGGCGGTCTTTTCTTTCTTACTCTTTATTTTTATTTTTAATCTTTATATTATTTTTTTATTCTTTGTTTCATTTTGGCATATTTTTTTGTAATTTCTGTTAAGTTCCCCAGTTTATGAAGCACAGGAAGGGTGGGTGCATAAAGAGAATACCTGATGTAATGGTTTGTCGGGGATGTGGGGGAGGGAAGGAGAATTAGGGCACAGACTGAATGCAGGAGGGGGGAAGAAGCACTGGAACTGATGGCAATGATGTAGATACAATGTTTTAGTTTTTTTTGATACAATGTTGCTTTTTAAAGGTGATTTAACTATGGACGTGTATGAGATTTTTTAAAAATCTGATTCTTTGAAAAGATCAGTCATGTTGATAAACTTCTACCAGAGGCCAACAACAAGAAAGAAAGCAAGACACTAAAGTCACAAATTACGATCAGAATGGAAAAAGGAGCTAGTGCTGATGAGCCTTGGCCATTAGGAGGATGTTGAGGAAATGAGGAGCACTGGTGGTGCCAAGGTTAAAGCGCTCAGCTGTTAACTGGAAGGTCAGGGGTTTGAATCCACCAGGCACTCAGGCACAGGAGAAAGATGTGGTAAATCTAAAGATGGAAGCCTTGGAAGCTCCATGGGACAGTTCTACTCTGCCCTAAAGTGTTGCTATGAATTGGAAGTAGCTCAAAGACAATCGGTTAAGGGAATACTAGGAACACTACATATACAAAGGGAGGCCCGGTCAGCTGAAAGGCCAGCAGTTCAAACCATCAGCTCTTTCACAGGAGAAAGATGAGCTCTCTACTCCTGTAAAGACTGACACGCTTTGAAATCCCTAGGGACACGTCTACTCTATCCTGGACGTTCACTACAACACACTGTCAGTAAGTTTGTTTGTTTATATACACAAACTCAACAACTTAGCTGAGATGTTCTCACCTTTTAAAAAAAACCCCACAAACTACAAAAACTCATCCAAAATAAAACAGATCATTTGAATAGCCCTATAACTATTTGTATGGGTAAATTTCTAGTTAAAAACCTTTTGAAAAATACCTAGGGATGGGTAACGGATGTACAAATGTGCTTTATACCATTGCTGGAAGTATGGATTGTGATAAGAGTTGTATGAGGCCCCAATAAAATGATTTAAGAAACCCAAAACACCTTGGGATAGATGGTTTCACTAGTGAATAAATAGTTATTTCTTCACTAGTGAAGAAATAACACAAATTCTTCACAGTCTATACTAGAAATGGAAGGTGTTGGAACTTCTCAACTCATTTTATGAAACCCAAACTAGACAAAGACAATATAGGGGGGGCAGAAAACTTCAAATTGATATCCCTCATGAACAAAGAGACAAAAATCTTCAACAACATGTTAGCACATCAAATCCAGCAACAAATTAAAAGCACTGGAGACACAACTAAGTGGAGATTCTTCCAAGAATGTTAGCCTGGTCCATATAAGAAAAATGGATTTATTATTAGCAGGCTAATGATGGAAAAGCCTATAGTCATATCATATGATACAGAAAAAGCATTTAACAAAGCTCAGCACCCATACACGATAAAGAATCTCAGCAAACAAGGATTTTCTCCTTCTTCGTAGTTGCCTCTTAGATGCTTGTTTATCTTAGAAGACTCACCAAAATGGGATGTCGAATATTGACTCTGTCGACTCCGCTATGCCCAATGGCCTTAATCCCTCAAGATTATGGTGCTGAACCCCAAGGCCCAGGCCCCAAAGATGCAAGGAGCACTGAGTTCACCCAATCCATAAGCCTGTGAACCATGACTCAGATCAAAACAAGATGGCACCTGGCTACCTCTGTTGACCACTCTGCAAGACATCACAATAGGAGGTCCTGGATAGAGTGGAAGAAAAATGTGGATCATACATAACTTAAAAACGTTTTTTAAAAAAAAGACCAAAGAGATGGCAGAACTCCCAAGACCATTAGACACCTATCAAGCCTGAAACTGAATTCACCCCATGACTCAGCTTTCAGCCAAACAATAGACAGGCCTATACGGTCTCCTTAGAGGCAAGGATGGTGAGATTTCATCGCACATACTTTGGACATGTTATCAGAAGGAAACAGTCCCTGGAAAAGGACATCGTACTTGGTAGAGGGTCAGTGAAAAAGAGGAAGACCCCTGACAAGATGGACTGACCCAGTGGCTACAATGATGGGCTCGACCAGAACCAGGCTAAGGACGGCACAGGATGGCCAGTGTTTGTTTCTGCTGTGTACAGGGTCACTATGAATCCGGATCAACCCAACAGCACCGAGTAACAACAAAAGAAATATCTTCATAGGAGGAGATAGCCTCATCTTTCTCTGAAGAGTGGCTGGTGGGTTTGAACAGCCGATGGAGTGCTTAGCTGTCCAATGCCTAGCCAACTGCACCACCAGGGCTTGAGAGAGAGAAGGGGGCTATGGCAACTGCTTATGGAATACTATTCAGTTTACATTGATGGAAAAATGACTTGATCAAAGGTAGGGCTGTACAGCCAATTACTACAGGGTTGTCAATAAGTTGTTCACCTTAAAAAGTTGAATTGGTAATAGTTGTGTGATAGCTATATTTACAATGACAAAAAAAGAGAAGAGCTGCTGGGGTTGTGTGTTAAGTCTGTGTAGACCAGAGAAACAAATCCAGAGACGCTCATGTGTAAGAGAAAGAGCTTTATATAAAAGAGCCATTGTATATTAAGAAAACATCCCAGTCCAGTCAAGTCCCTAAATCCAATATTAACCCATATGTCTGATACCAGTCTACGAATTCCTCTTCAGACTCACACAACGCATGCAATGACACTGAATGCAGGAAGATTGCAGGCCAGTGGGTGGAAAGTATTGTGGATCCAGTGGCGGTGTAAGCATCTCAGCACTGACATGAGTCTCCATGTGGCTTCTCCAGCTCCAGGGCTCTGGCTCTATCAGTGTGTAGCTCCATATGGTTTGTCAACAGGAATGTCTCACACGGAGACAAGCAGAGAGAAAGTGTGTCCCACCTCCAGGGAGGAAGACAGGAGTGCTCAGAATCCTCAGGAGAAGGCCATGCCTAGCTACACAGAGGCATTATTGGCTGCAACCTGATTGACAGGCTAGACCCCACCCCTTTGCAAGTTGACAGGAGATTACGTAACTACCACAGGTTAATTATATACAATCAACCACTCATGGGATTTGGTTCCTTGGTTTGAAGGTTTAGGGTCATGGGTTCTTGGGACATCCTAGTTAATAGTCCTAATAATGTGTTTAATGTTTTAGTTCTACCTCCTGTTTCATTGCATAATTTCTGGGGTCTTACAACTTTACAAGCATCCATCCAAGGCACAATTGGGTTCTATTCACTTGGAGCAACAAGAAGGAGAGTCAAGAATCAGAGGAAGGAGTGGAATGTGTGTCTGATTGTCCATAAAGATTAGTCTCTGTGAACAACGGCATTATTGAACTGGATGGTACCTAGCTTCCACTCCTCAACACTTCCATCAAAGATTCCATAGAAAACTCCTGCTCAAAAAGGAGGAAATGTCCAGCACAATTTCAAATTATTATGATTTCTAAACTTTCTGGAACCTTGAAAGCTAGATAAACCCCTGAAACTACTGCCCTGAAATAATCTTTGAAACATAAACCAAATATCCTCTGGTCTGCTTAAAACCAAACAAGAGGATAGTAAGCATGGTTGCACAAGTCTAATAACTTTCACATAATCAGTGTCACTGAATGGTACACGCAGAACTGTTGGATTGGTATTTGTTCTACTGTGTGTCATATCTTCTCAACAGCAACCACACAGAAGACAGCTTCAGGTATTTGGGGTCCCCTTGCCCTTCCGTATAAAGTTGAGGACTGGCTTTTCCCCTTTCTACTTACCTTTATTCCTAGGTACTTTTTTAAAAGATGCTATCGTCTATGGTAAGGTATTCTTGATTTCCTTGTCCACCTATTCATTGCTTGTGTATTAAAAAATCCTGACTGCTTTTGGTGTTATTAGCAACACACCTAATGTTGACAGACCACTTTAATGCTTACAAAGAGTCTTGGTGCACAACCGCTGAAGACAAAGCGGGTGCATAAGCAAATGTGGTGAAGAAAGCTGATGGTGCCCGGCTATCAAAAGGTATAGCGTCTGGGGTCTTAAAGGCTTGAAGGTAAACAAGCGGCCATCTAGCTCAGAAGCAACAAAGCCCACATGGAACAACATATCAGCCTGTGTGATCACGAGGTGTCGAAGGGATCACTGAAGACAAATGGGTGCATAAGCAAATGTGGTGAAGAAAGCTGATGGTGCCCGGCTATCAAAAAGTATAGCGTCTGGGGTCTTAAATGCTTGAAGGTAATCAAGCGGCCATCAAGCTCAGAAGCAACAAAGCCCACATGGAAGAAGCACACCAGCTGGTATGGTGGGCTAAGCATTGGATGGCTGACCAAAAGGTTAGGTGGTTGGAACCCACCAGCTTGCTCCACAGGGGGAAATCTGAAGTAACCTTCTTCCATAAAGATTGATAGCATAAGCTCTATAAGGTGCAAGGACTGGTCTTTCCATCTGAAGGGGAAAAGAGTGACAAAAATTGAGGACGTGTGGAAACCATTCATCTAAACATCAGGCTCCATGACCCTGAGACCAGGAAAACTAGATGGTGCCCAGCTCCCACCAATTGGTCTGAAAAGGATCACTAGATAGAGTGGGAGAAAAAGATGTGACAAAACTCAAAATCATACAAGAGACCAGGCTTACTGGTTGGATAGAAACTGGAGCCACCTCTGAGACCGTGACCCTTAGGCTCCCCACTCCAGGTCTGGAATGGGGGCTTAATTTGCAGCCAAACAACAGACAGGTCTACCAAGGGAACAGTAATAGTAGCGAGGGTTGCATACCTTAGCGCAGTGGTTCTCAACCTTCCTCATGCCGCGACCCTTTAACAAAGTTCCTCCTGTGGTGGTGACTCCCAACCATAAAATTATTTCATTGTTACTTCATCACTGTCATTTTGCTACAGTGATGAGTCAGGCGACGCCTGTGAAAGGGTTGTTCAACCCCCAAAGGGGTCGCCACCCACAGGTTGAGAACCGCTGCCTTCGAAGACTGGATCGGTTGAGAAAAAGGGAGACCTTCACCCAAGGCCAAAGTTCAGAAAGGTTAGGAAGGAAGGAGGCAGAACGAGAAAAGAAAACACAGGGAGGGGATGAGCTAAGAGCTGTCACACTGGGGGGGCTGCAATGACCGAGATGAAGCAACATAGGGATGGATTATGGATGGAAAACGAATGATCTGCTCTGTGAACCTTCCCCCAATTCACAACAAAAAGAGTTCCAACACACAAACATTCACAGCTTCGGAAACCTGGAGCAATTCCACTCCGTGCTGCTGGGTGGCTGTCGAGTCAGAATTGATGGCTGTGTGTGGGTGTGACCGCTCACAGTGTGCTTCGTGCGGTGTGCTCCCCTGAACGCCACTCGGGGGGTGCTAGCCTGAGTCCTGTGCTGCTGGCGGTTATGGAATCGTCAGGTGCACTTTTAACTTGCTTTCTGATGCAAACCATCAGAGAGGCTGAGACTTTGGCCAACTGGCCCGAGCCACAGTCAGGAAAGGCTGGAACCAGCGCAGACACCCTAACTCACTCTCCTTTTACCTTCCTTTCCCTCCTCTTCATTAAAAAAAAAAATAAAAATCTTGTTACAGTGAATTGGGAGGAAGTTCACGGAGCAGCTCCGTTTCCCAAACAACAATCAACACCCTTTTGATGTTGCGTCATTGATTGGAAACCCATGGTGTAGCATCCTGTAGTACCCCACTCTCTCCCAGGAGTCTCTGCTCTTAATTACTGCGTTTTCCAGCCAGGGAGCAAGCAGCTTGCCTGAAAACACAGCAACAGCAGCTGTTTCAAATCTCAGAAATATTGCTCTTTTTGGCATGTAGGTGACCTCAATTCATGGTCAAAGTAATCCATGGATGTTAACGGCCGCGTCTGGGTTCGAGGGTTTACAATAAGCACAGTTCATGACTGTGAATTGAGAGTTCCTTCATAGGGCCTTCATGGGTTCAGTGGAAGATTTCCTCCCTTTCCGAAAGGAAGTCCCTAAGATTTCCTTTCCTCCTAAGATTTCCTCCAAGGAATTATGACCTCTGACCATGAGAAGCAGCCTGGATGGAGGGAGCTCCGGGCTTGCCATATACCTCAGAAGGTTTGTTCCTTTTGCCCAGGGCCTTTCCACATGGGTTGACATTTCCTGGGCAAGCTATAACCAATTTGATGGATTCGTGCTTCTGTCTGGTTACTAAGAAGACCCGAGCTGATTGATAACGCATGGGCGACGGCGGGCTGGTTGGATTCTTGGGTCAGGTGAGGGAGGCCCTGCTTCGTCACTGACAAGAATCAGGATAGAGGTGGGGAAACAGGAAGTCAACATCAATGAGTAGACACCGAAACCAAACTCAATGCCCACTCACAGCAACCCCATAGAACAGGGCAGAACTGTCCCTGAGAGGTTCCGAGACTCACAGTGACCCTATAGGGCAGGGTGGAGCTTCCCTGACGAGTTTCCAAGACTGGACCTCTTTATGGGAGTAGAAAGTCCCATCTTTCTCCCCAAGGAGCAAGGAGCAGTGGCTGGGCTTTGAAACTGCTTACCTTGCAGTTAAAAGCCTAATGTGTAACCCCGAAACCAACAGGGCTCCTAATGGGTACGAGAAGGAAGGGGGGAAGCAGTCCAAAGCTGATGGTGATGATAATCGCACAACTCTTCTTAATGATCGAACGATTAAATTGTATGATGCGTTAATTATAGCTCAGCAAAACTAATTGAAACACAGAGGCTCAGGATGGATAACTGGCAGAACCACAGGGAGAGGGAAGAAACTGGCTCAGAGGGGAGAGCCACGTGGGAGCAGATGGTCATGACCTCGGCGCGCTGCTACCCTGGCTGGGACAGTCCACAGCGAAGAGGCCAATGACGCAGAGGGCTGATGGTCAAGAGGCTGTCCGCGGAGATTAGCTCAGAGCAGGCCCAGTAAGTGGTTAGGCTGGCTGCTAAGTTGTTGGCTGAGCCAGTCAGGATAAAGGCTGGAGGCAGCTAGCCTGGGAGCAGGGCACCTGCCAGCAGAGACCGGCTGAGAGGCAGATGGAGGAGAGCCTGACAGTGGAGAAGTCATGCCCACTGATACGGGTGAAGGGCACTAAGTGCTTCTTGATGTTGAGCTTAAGTTGATCTTGACTCCCAGTTGTAACTGATTTCCCAAATCATATGGATAACTGAGTATGGTCTGAGTTCTGGGGGACCACAGTAACAAATTATCCTACAGAGAACCAGTGGGGGCTGTTGGGGGAGCGGGTAGTGCCCGACTTCATGGAGAAGTGGGAAGGCAGAGATATACCTGACTACACCCCATAGGACCCAGCTTGGTGCTGATCCTAATTCTTATCCCTTGGGCATTTAGACGATGCAGGATGCTTCACTTCAATGAGTTGTCATGACCTTGCTCAGACTGCATAGTCTTGGAGCCCTGGTGGCTTAGTGAGTTACGAGTTCAAAAGCACCAGCTGCACCTGGGGAGAAAGAGGAAGCTTTCTACTCAGGAAAACAGTTAGTCTCTGAAACCCACAGGGACAGTTCTACCCTACCCTGTAGGGCTGCAATGAGTGAAGGTCTTTTCATAATATTTAACCCGTTTACCAATGTTGACACCTAGCACTATATAAAGTTGGCAGTTTAGGTGAGTGAAGCCAGGCTCCGTGAACACACTGAGTTGATAAGCAAGAGTCATTAGGCAGGTCTTTACAATGCCTTGTAGAAAGCACCCCCAGGTGAACCTGACGTATATTTAACAAAAGGCAGAGATCGGCTCTAATTTTACTTGCGACTGCCCTTCTAGCTTGAGTTGTCATCTAACACAATATCTTTGTCAAGTTTCAAAAGTGTGCCAATGAAAAACAACACAGTCTGAGACACTTTACTTCTCTGCTGCCTTGCAGGGGCCACACAGAACTCACACACAAGACTCGTATCGATGAGGGTTTTATTAGGGAAGTTAACAAATTACAAATCAGGATCCGAAACGGCAGCTTTGCAGTGCCTCGTCTCAGCTGTGCATAGGCATGGCTCTCTCGGTGAGCCCTGGCTCCTCAGTCACCGGGCCCCTTGACCCCTTTCCTGCTCCGGTGTTACCAAGCTCCTGGAGTACTGCTGATAAGTGCCCACAGGGCACACCTCTCCACTGTAAGCCTCAGCCCAAAGGAGCTTGTCTCTGGCACCACAGGTCAGCAAACTTAACTCCTTAGATTAAGGGAGCCTCCTGCCTCAAGACACTGGTCTCCACTCCTTCATGGAGTAGGAAGCCCATGCTCTACTCTATTGTTGGTGCCTCTGTTGCTTCTCCACCAAGTCTGTCTGTCTGTCTTTGGCCATCTGTGGAGTCAGAGTTCTGTCTCCTGGATGAAGGAAGCTCTGTGCAGGGATATCACATTCCTTAGAATATGCTTGTCCTGTCTTCCCTCTTGATGGTCATGAGACTCCGATTCTTGTTGATGAGATGGCTTGTTTTATACCCAGCAGGGGGATGGTGAAACCGACCACACCTCACATTAGGGCTTCACACACTCCATTTGCACGGTGCCACCCAAGGAGTTACCAAGGCCATGCCTGGAAAAGCCCTACCAAGTCATTTCACTTGGCTCGAACACCTGAGCGCTCCTTAGAGGTAAGGATAGCGAGACTTCCTTTCCCATCCCTTGGACATGTCAGGAGAGACCAGTCCCAGGAGGGGGACATCCTGTTTGGTAAAGTAGAGGGGCAGAGAAAAGAGGAAGGTCCTCAAGGAGATGGACTGGCACTGCGGCTACAACAATGGGCTCAGGCCTGGGAGTGATTGTGCGGGCGACACAGGACAGGGCAGTGTTTCCTTCCGTGGCACACAGGGTTGCTATGGGTCGGAACCAACTTAATGACATCTAACAACAACGATGACAGCCTGAGTAACCAAAAGGACAGTAGGAACCAGTGGTCGCTTCACAATTCCTTGTGGGAGAGACCCAGTTCAGATTTCGCTTTCCTTTCCCAAGGAAGGCACACGGACAAGTCCCGTTCCACTGTGATTTCAGACACGGCGTTCTCACTTCAGAGTTGAGATGAAATGACTTGCAAAATGATACACAGTGGGATCCTAGGCAACCACCCCGATCTTCTGGTCCTTGACATCTTGTGTCCACAGGCTTTCACCATGGCAACTGAGGCCCTCGACTAAAGTTTCACTGGATTGCTTATCCAATCAGCAAGCCAACGTCCTCTTAACGGCTTAAAAAAAGCCCCTAAAACAAACTGCCATCGAGTTGATGCTGACTCATAGCGACCCCATAGGGCAGAATAGAACTGCCCCTTTGGGTTTTGATCTGAGACTTTAAATGTTTAAGAAAGGGGCTTTTTTTTTTAACGGACCTTGCAGTTAGCAAGGGAGCCCCTCATCAGCTTGGATGGTTGCTATTCCCAAACCTGCACGTACTTTCTCTATCAGGTGCCACTGAGGAGAACTGACCTCCATAGGATCTTGTGACAGTGACCTTATAGAAGGTGGGCAGATCCTTCTTCCAAGGGGCCCTTGAGCAGGTCTGAATCACAGACTGGTCAGTAGTGAAGTGCTTGACCATTTGCCACATTCAGGAACTCCAGCATTTTCCGTAAATCGACCCTCCAGGTCAGGTCAGGTCAGGCCACGCTTGTCTCTGACAGAGAACCCCTATCTTCACCCCTAGCCCTGTAGCTCCCTAGCCCTTCACCACCTGGCATTTGCTTAGTCAAAGGTTAGGCTGCTCAACCCCCTCACAACATAACTCCAATCTAGGAAAGTCAAGGAGCAAGCCAACAAGCCACAGCAAAAGCTTTGGCGCTAGAAGGAAACAGCTACCATAAGCTGATGAGTTTTATTCTCGGGGAAGCGTTCTCTGACTCAAAACTGGGTTTGGTGGATACCGGTTTTGTTTCACACGGTGTTGAGTCCCGAGAACTGCGTTCCTCTGATCACCTAGCACTGGAAGGTGCTGGGAGTTGACAGTTACAGAGCGCTTGCCGTGCCAAGTTCTTTATGATACAAACCACCAGAGACTGAGAGGTTAGCCAATGTGCCCAAGCCCCAATCACTCAAGGGCAGACCAGTGTAGGAACCCTGACTTCGCCACTGCCTTTTCTAGTCAGTGAGCAAGCAGCTTGCCTGACCGCGCAGAAGCAGAAAAGCCTAAGGAATTTTAAAAAGACACAAAAACTACAAGACCACGGACGCATGGGAGGTACTTAGTGCAGGAACTAAGGGTCTTCCAGATCTCTCCCAGGGTCCACACTCCATTACGGGACCACACAAGGGCCTCAGGTTCCAAGCCATGAACGTAGCTTTCCCTCGTGAAAAGGATTACTGTTTGGCAACACCCGCTTTTAGGAATTGGAGACGTCAAGTAAGAAAATGACAAAAAGCCACCGAATGCGTTTCTATCCTAAAGGCTTCCGTGGTACAAAGAAGTCATTCTTGAAAACCTCTTATTCACAATAAAGTTTCCGTTTAATAATTAATCTCACATTTGTAGTTTGTCTCTCTACAAGGAGTCTGGGTGATTTGAGCCCAGCAGGCGTTCTCTGGGATAAAGATGTGGCAATCCGCTTTGGTAACGCTATGGGAATGGTTGCACACTGTCCTATAGTTTCACAACGTGTTTCACCAGCTCACAGATGGTTGTAGGCTGTTTGATTTTTGTCCCTTCAAAGGCTTTCCCATTTATTTTGATCCTTGCAGCAACCAGTGAAAAGCACGGAATGGGTGCTGGGAACAGCATTCACACACCTCTATAGGGTCGCTGTGAGTCGGCATCAGCTGACGGTAGTGCGCTTACAAGAGGGCCCTGTGGCATAGTGGACTATGCACTGGGCCGGTCACTGCCAGGGTCAGCAGTTCAAACCTCCTACCTGTTCCTCAGGAGGAACAGCATTCTGCTCCTGTAAAGGTTTGTAGCCTCTGAAACCCAAAGGAGAAGTTAGTCCTCGGGTTACTACGGCTCGGAATTGACTCAGTGGCAGGGATACGGTGCGCGAGGCGCTGGGCGGTGAACCTCCAGGGCTGCAGTTCGAACCCACCCGCCATGCCCTGGAAGGACGATTCAGTCATGCGTCTCAAAAACCACATGGAAAAAAACAACACAAAGGAAACCACAGCTTGATTCGCCTTATGAGCGAGACAGAGGCCCGAGAGCCTCCATCCGGCCTCTCGCGGTCCGCAAGGTGAGGCCGGGAGAAAGTCCAGGTGTCCGGCCGCGGTTCTTCACTGCTCGCGGGCACTTGCTCCGCGCACGTCTCGGGCCGCTGCCTCTCCCAATCCCGGCGAGCTTCCCGAAGGAAGCTTCCCGAAGGAAGCCCACCGGCCCGGGCCGC
>NW_022103901.1:10482460-10499077 GCF_000313985.2 Echinops telfairi | reverse complement strand
TCCCCAAGAGCGGCCAGGTCTCCACACACACACAGGACTATGGGCAAGGAAGGGTAGGTGCGGAATGCACACTTGCCTGCAACCAGCCTCCACGCACCACCATCTCATACCCTTCACTTCCCTCAAGTTCATCCGCCTCTAGGCTGCCCCTCAGGCAAGCTAACGGGCCAGGCTGGCAGGAGACTGACCCCACGGGTACCAATAGGCCAATCCTAGGCAGCTCCTCCCATCTCTTCTGTTCCCGTTGCAGCCCCAGCGCCCCGTTGTAGTTCCTAGATTGTGGGTGCACGTCATCTTTCATGTAAATGGGGAGGCTCTGGGGGCGTATCCGAGCTTTGTGCTTGCCATAGCCCCAGGGCACAGGGTCTCCTCTGGTGACAATCATTTTGGGGATGATTGTGATGGAGAGGGGACCCCAGTTTGACTGGACTGGCACCTGTGGTTGGGTGTTAGGGGAGATGCGGGAGTCGTCCCATTGAAGAGATGAGAAGGCGTGAAGAGGGGGTGATGTGGAGAGTTAAAAGGAAAAGGGGGAAAAAAGGTCCTCATCTCGCAAAGGGTGCCTGAGCATTTGGGACAGTGACTGTTGCTGGCCGATCCTTCTCCAGCCTTGGAAAGTCTAGGGGACCCTGTTGGGCAGCTGTAGCATCCCTTATTGTTGTTGTTGTTAACCCTGGCAGGAAAACAAACGAGAAGGAGCAAACGAGGTAAAGTGAAAAAGTGCCCAGGCTTGGGATCGGGGGTCCATAGGAAGGAAGGAAGTCTGGGGTGCAGAGCTCAGAGGAGGATAAGTAATCCCTGGGGACGGACTCAGTGCTAACTGAGGTCAGCAGTTCAGAATCACCAGTGGTTCCTAGGGAGAAAGCAGAGGCTTTGTGCTTCCATAAGAGAGTCACACTCTTGGAAACCCTGGGGCGGTTCTGCCCCCTGTCCTGTTGGGTCATTGTGAGCCAGTGGCAGGGAGTTCAGTTTTTGCTTTTTAGGACACAACTCCAGTAGAAAGGCCCGGAGAGTAGAGAACAGGGGCCATCCTGGAAGAACACCGGCTTGTGCTTACCCCGTGAGCTGTGGTGGCCCAGTGGGTCACGTGTTGCACTGATACCCAAAAGGTCTCCAGTTGGGACACACCAGCTCCTCTGTGGGAGAAAGAGGTGGCAGTCTCCCCGGGTATCCCCTAGCAAGCCGTTTGGCTCTGCTCGCTGGATCTGCTGTGTGCCGGAACCACTGGGCAGAGGGTTTCTTCTCGCCCTGTGGTGCACCTCCATCCTGAGGAAGGAGCTAGTTAACACCTGGGCTTGGGGGCTGGAACTTGGCCTTGCCCCAAGGGCTGGGGATTTGTGGTTCAACATGTGGGCTGCTGACCACCAGCTGCACCGAGGGAGAGGGATGCAGACGTTCTACTCCCGTGAAGAGTGACAGTCCCGGAAACTCTGGAATCAGCTTGAAGGCAGCAAGTGTGGGGGCTTGCTTGTTTGTTTTCTTTAAATAACGGTGCCAGGAGCCACTGGCTAGTGAAGGAGGGGATGGAGTGAGAACGTCTTGCTCTTGGCCCTGGGTGGGTCGGGACCACCTGCTCTGGGGTCTTTTCTTCCCGAGTTCTGAACTCCAGACCAGGCTTCCTTGTGTGTGTGTGAGGGGACCCCGGCCCCCAGCCTGTGAGTACTGAGGGTCGTGTGCGTCGTCTCCAGCAGAGTGACAGCCATTCAGAGGCCAGGGCAGTGACTGCAGAACCCTGTCAAGGGCCATTTCCCCTTCCCCATGCCACTCACACACACACACACACTGGGTGGGTTTGAACCGTCGGTCTTTTGACTCGCAGCTGAGCGGGGCATGTTGCACCGAGTGAACGTGTATTGGGGCCCTTAGAAGTGGGATGGAGCGGTGGGTGAGCCAAGAGCTGTGGAAGGCAGGGCCGAGGGACCTTGTGAGAAGACCTGGACGTGGAGCAGCTAGGAAAGGACTCGTTCCTACCTCGTTGGCCGCCCTCTGCCCTGCTCTGCGTTTCCTCAAAAGGACCTCTACATGCTTTGAGAGCGTGCAGTCAAGAAACTTGGGGGCATCCCCTCTTTCTCTGCCTGAAGCTAGTTTCCCAAGGGTTTCCCTCCGCTCCCCGTTGGCCCGGTTTTCCTCAGGGGACAGGCTCACCAGGGATGGTGTTCTGCCGTTCCGTGAGCCGGGTAACAGGGACTCACTCCACTTCTGCTTGTCTTCCTCGCTTCCCAAGAGCGAGACTCGGTGTTAGCAACCCCCCTCCCAGATACGTCCTAAAACAATGTCTGCCAGATGTCCACCGGTTTTACGGGGTGGCCTCCCAGCCACTTTAGTCTGAAGAAGGCCAGGTGCTTGCCCTGGTTCTCTGGGTGCTCCCAGAGCCAGACTCCAGCTCCCAGTGTCTCCCCAGCAGCGGGCATGGGGGGCAGGGGGGATGACTGCCTTCTCTCCTGAGGGCCTTCCGTGCTCCTCACCCTCTGGAAGCTGCTGTCCTCTGCTTACTCCGTCCACCAGGCCAGAAAGTGAAGGCAGCGGGAGGGGGAGTTCTCCTGAGTGTCCCTTCTCCCCTGTCCTGACCGGGGCCCATCAGTGTCCACAGTCCTCGGGGCGGGCCTTCTGGAAGCCAGGGCCTCTGTAGAGTCTCGGCACTCCCTCTCCTGAGCAATGTCAGACACAACCTGGGTGGTTTTCCTGGAGTGGGGACACAGCGCGCAGTCAGTGCCCCAAATGCCTGCAGGGCTGTGGTGTAGAGAAAGAATGACCCTTACTCTTGCGGGGGTTCCTACCCACTGGCCACTCGGAGGAAGAAAGATGAGGCTGCCTGGCCCCAGGTGGCACTGTTGGGGTGAGCATCAGGCTGCTAACCTCAAGGCCACCAGTTCAGTCCCGGCAGCTACCCCGTAGGAGGAAGTCGAGACTGTCTGCTCCCGGTGAGATGTGCCGACTTGCAGGGCTGGTGAGAGCAGAGCCGAGTGGACTTGGTGGCCGTGGGCTGGGGTTTGGGGTGTTCTGTGAACCCTCCTTGAATTCGGCAGGGGAAGCTTTCTCGCTGGCCGTCCCCCCAGTGGATGGCTTTGTGAGGTGGCTGTGTCATCTCCAGAGTGACTGACAGAGGCTGTGGTAGAGGGGCCCCTGGCTGGGGAGCGTGCCCGGCCCTCTCTGGTCCCAAACAGCCGCCTTCTACCTTCAGGCGCCGTGCTTCAGGGAGTGGCTGCAGTCTGTCTGTCTCCCCACTGCCACTCCAGGTGAGGTGCCTCTGGTGAAGCCTTTGTCCCACGAGTCGTCCTTCCCTGTCACCGAGGGCCTGGGAGTTGATGGGTGCTGTGGAGGAGGTCTGCTCCGGCCTCCCACCCTGCCACTGACTGCAGCCTCCGCCCTCCTGCTGCCTGGACGCCACCAGGGATGAACCACTGGCTGACCGCCGCCCCTCTTGTCCCTTAGAGGGCCTCCCACCGCGCTGCCTCTCGAGCCGCCGGAGGAAAAGTCACTTTGCCCGTATGTCTCCTTCACAGCTGGGGCATTATGTTGTAGAACTATTGTTCACCTCTCCTGGTCTTGGGGGACGGGGCTTGGGTGGTGATTGGCATATGACGTAGTTGCTTCTGAAAACGGGCCGGGCTTTCCTGCCTGGAGCATGTCCTGCGTGTCATGCCCGTCCTTGGCTCTGGAGCAGCCCTTCCCACACACCCCTTGATGAGGCTTCTCCCTAGCCGAGAAGCTGGCTCTCCCACCTCCAAGTAGCCCCCAGGCAGAGTGTTGCACTCGGAGATGATTCTGAGCCCCTCCTCCATGGTCAGCCGTCTCTCTCCTGGGGTATTTGTGATTCCTGTTGTTTTCCTGCTTCCGTGTGCGTGCATGCGTGTCTGTGTGCCCCTCATCTGCCCTAAGGGCAGCCCTGCACACACACTGTCTCCGGCTTTGGGGAGACCCGTCTGGCATGCTCCCTGCAACACCACCGCCCTCCGGCTTCTTGCCCGCCCCCCAGGGGCCCTCACTGCTGCCGAGGGGGCGGAGGGGGTGCTGTGGTGTGTGCCGGCCAGCCATCCCTCTTCAGGCAGGCTGTGGCCACAGGAGGGCCACGGTGGCCCTTCTGACCGTTCATCCCACCACCACCTTCCTTTCCTCCTACCAGGGTCACTCGTCGCTCTCGGATGTGAAGGTCCCTTCTGGTCACTCCTGAGGTCAGACTGGTGTCCAGGAGCTGGGGAAGTCTCACTCACTCAGCATACGCCGTGTCAGAAGAGAGGCCAGCTTGGCCAGGTCAGTCTGGGCTGGTGGCGGGAAGGGGGTGTGCCTGCCTGGAAGCCCGAGGACCACGCGCTTCTGGTTCTCTGTCTGCCCCCAGTTCACCCGTGCTGCTGACTCCTTGTGTGGCTGTCTCATGGTGTGAATTGCCGCGGGCTCAGGTGAGCGCTGTCAGCAGCCTGCCCCTGTGCCCACCGAGGGGCCCTACCTGGCCCAGAGGATCCCTGGGCTGCTGCTCTCCAGCATCCACCCTGCCTTTTCTCCCCAGCTATCAGAGTGAACGCCAGCCCCCTGCCTCTACCCGTCCCTCCCACCGTGAGGATACTCACCGGCTGCACGATGGCAGCAGAGACCCTCAACTTTGGGCCTGAGTGGTGAGCCCAGCAGGCTGTGGGGTGGGCGTGGGGGCGAGGGCTGCTCCCCCCTCGGCCTCACCCTTTCCCGTCCACACACCTCTCCCAGGCTAAGGGCCCTTTCCAGCGGGGGCAGTGTGGCCTCCCCACCCCCGTCTCCAGCCATCCCCAAATACAAGCTAGCGGACTATCGCTATGGGCGAGAGGAGATGCTGGCCCTCTACGTGAAGGAGAACAAGGTGAGGTCTTTGGGTGTGGTGGGCGAGGGGACAAGAGGCTGGCTCACCTCGCCTGCTGAGAGGGCCCAGGAGTGGGTGTGTTTCCAGAGCTCTTGCCCCATGTGGCAGGTCCCTGAAGAGCTGCAGGACAAGGAGTTTGCTGCCGTGTTACAGGAGGAGCCGCTGCAGCCGCTGGCGCTGGAGCCTCTGACGGAGGAGGAGCAGGTGGGCCTGGGCCGAGGCCTGGGGTGCGTGGAGTCTGGGAAGGGCCGCAGGCTATCCTGCAGGTCTTGGGTGTTGGGAGGAATAGGAGCATTGCAGCTGGGAAGACAGGCGCTGAGGGGGGACTTTGGGGGGGTTGTCAGAGAGTGACTGGGTACCTGGGTCCTCACTCCCACTCCTGGCTCCCTCCTCAGAGAAACTTCTCCCTGTCGGTGAACAGTGTGGCTGTGCTAAGGCTGATGGGGAAAGGGGCTGGCCCCCCGCCAAGCGGCACCTCCCGTGGGAGAGGCAGCACCAGAAGCCGAGGTAGTGGGGTGTTCGGGCGTGGGCAGCGGCAGTGCCTGTGGCTTTGGAGACCGGGCGGGCATGTGGTCGTTGGGCAGTGCCTGGTTTGTGACACACCTCACCCCTTCCCCAGGCCGTGGCCGAGGTGACAGCTGCTTCTACCAGAGAAGCGTTGAGGAAGGTGACGGGGCCTTCGGAAGGAGCCCCCGGGAGATCCAGCGCAGCCAGAGCTGGGATGACAGGTGGGGGTGCACAGGGAGACGACAGGGGTCTCTGCCACTAAAGGGGAGCGTAGACCCATCCAGCAAAGCCCCCGTGGTCTCTCTTTCCCTGCTGCCTCCGTGTGGCCTGCTCTGTTCCCTTCTTACCAGCCTGCCTCTTTCCCAGTCCTCTCTGTCCTCCCCTCCCAGCTTCCACTGGGCTCGGGTAGCAGAGTAGATAGGGTGAGAGGAGACCCCGTGGGGGCCTGGACTGCTCTGACCCCAACCCTTTATTCCTGCAGAGGCGAGCGGAGGTTTGAGAAGTCGGCCAGGCGGGACGCAGGTATGGAGGGCAGGAGGGTGCTGTGCAGAGCTCCGCAGTCAGGAGGCAGCCTGGCTGGCCCCACTAGGGAGCTGTGTTTACAAGGGAGGGACAGGAGGCCTGGAGCTGGCCCCTCCATTTGCCAGCCAGGTCGATCAAGAGTCTTAGGGGCTGTGGCTTCCATCTTGCTAATAGAACCCCCCTTCCTGCTGCCAGCACGCTCGGGGTTTGAGGAGAGTGGAGCCGGCCTTCGGAAGGAGCCCACCCGCTCAGACAGCGAGAACTGGCGCTCTCTCCGTGAGGAGCAGGAGGAGGAGGAGGAGGGCAGCTGGAGACTCGGGGCAGGCCCCCGGCGAGATGGTGATCGCTGGCGCTCGGCCAGCCCTGGTGAGACAGGAGCGTGTGAGGGGTTGCGTGAGATCCAGCCTGTGCAGGTTCCCTTGGCCCAGAGGAGAGGTGGTCCATAAGTAGTCCCAGAGATGGTGGTAGGGCCTAGTGGTGTCCTGGTGGGCAGCAGAGGGGAGGAGGCTCTGGCCTGCCTGGGGTATTGATTCTCCTCTTCCCGCTTGTCCTGCCCAGATGGTGGGCCCCGATCTGCTGGCTGGCGGGAACACGGGGAGCGGCGCCGCAAGTTTGACTTTGATTTGCGTGGGGATCGAGGTGGGTGCGGTGAAGAGGAGGGCCGAGCTGGGGGAGGCGGCTCTCACCTCCGGAGAGGCCGTGGGCCCGACGGCTTTGAGGACGACAAGGACGGGCTCCCGGAGTGGTGTTTGGATGACGAGGATGAAGAGATGGGTACCTTTGATGCCACGGGGGCCTTCCTGCCTCTCAAGGTAGCTGTTCACGGACCAGGGGGCAGTTCTTAAAGCTCCAGGCCTCTCGTTCCTTCTGCACCCTTACCTCCCCAACCTGTGCCCCAACCCCACACAGAAGGGCCCCAAGGAGCCAATCCCTGAGGAGCAGGAGCTGGACTTCCAGGGGCTGGAGGATGAGGACGGCGAACCTTCAGAGGGGCTGGACGAAGAGGGGCCCGAGGCAGCAGGTAAGTTGCAGGGTGAGAGCAGGCAGCTCACTCGGAGTAGTGTCCCCTGCCTCTAGGATCTCGAGGTGGGAGAGGAAAGCAGGGACTGCATCCCAGAGCAACAGAGCTCTGTCCTCAAAGGCGACATGTCAGCCAAAAGTCCCGTCTAGTCCCATGATCTCTGAGGACCCCTTAAAGAGCCCGTCATTCACGGACGCCCTGTGCGGCCAGCCATGGATGGTGACAGCCACATGCCTCCCTTGTCCTGACTAGTGAAGAGTGCGGCTCAGCTTGGGCAGAGTCTGGGTGCTGGTGGAACTGACCAAAGCTATAAGGGCATCCGATAGACCCCTGTCCAGCGGCCCAAGCTGTGGCCCTGTGTGGAGGGGCTTAGTGCACCGCTGTCCTGAGAGCCTGACGCCTCTTCGGTGGTGAAAGCTGCTGTGTTTCTTTCAGGTGGGAAGGAACTGGGCCTACTGCCTCTTCAGGAAAAGTCGCCCAGCTCCCCGTCCCCCCTGCCGACCCTGGGCCCCCTGTGGGGAACAAATGGAGATGGCGGTGACCCTGTGGAGGATCTGCCAGCCACCAAAGGTAGACAGCCAGCAGGGCTGGGCATCAATGTGCACCAGGGTGCACAAAGTAACCCCCACCCTGTGGGGAGGAGCCACGTGGGCGCTTTAGTTGGCTGGAAGTGGTTGGAGCCTAAGAGTGGGCAGGGGATGGTCTTGCCCCCATCCCCACCTTCCTCTCTACACTCGTAGGAGATGATATGCGGGGCATGCAGCTGAGCCACGGCGTGGGCTCCCCCCCAGGGCCACCTGGAGATCTGGAGGATGACGAAGGCTTGAAACACCTGCAGCAGGTGTGGTGGTGGGAGGAGGGCTCAAAGATCCCCATGGTACCCCCATGTCCTCCATTTCTGTCCTATCCCAAATCCAAGCTTTTTCCCCTTCTATAACCCTGAGCTGACTACCTGGCCCCTTCTGGCCTGACTTCTCTCTCCTGGCTCCCAGGAGGCAGAGAAGCTGGTCGCCTCCCTACAGGACAGCTCCTTGGAGGAGGAGCAGTTCACAGCCGCCATGCAAGCCCAGGGCCTGCGACACTCAGCGGCCGCCACCGCGCTGCCCCTTAGCCACGGCGCTGCCCGAAAGTGGTTTTACAAAGACCCACAGGGGGAGATCCAAGGTACTGGGGCAGGAGGCCAGGTGGGAGCACGGTGGCCATTCTTAGGCGGCTCTTGGTTGGTGGCCTGGCCCCAGCCTTGGCTCTCTGCCCTCTCCCTTGGTCCAGGCCCCTTCACGACCCAGGAGATGGCCGAGTGGTTCCAGGCTGGCTACTTCTCGATGTCACTGCTCGTGAAGCGGGGCTGTGACGAGGGCTTCCAGCCCCTGGGTGAGGTGATCAAGATGTGGGGCCGTGTGCCCTTTGCCCCAGGACCCTCACCGCCCCCACTGCTGGTAAGCACGGGAGGAAGATGGGGCGGGCAGGGACGGCGACAGGGGGTATGGAGCAGGACAAGGACAAGCATCCAGACCCCAGGAGGCCTGCCACGTGCCCTGGGACTGCGCTCCCTCCCGCAGGGAAACATGGACCAGGAGCGGCTGAAGAAGCAGCAGGAGCTGGCGGCTGCTGCCTTGTACCAGCAGCTGCAGCAACAGCAGTTCCTTCAGCTGGTCGGCAGGTACGGGGAGCTCCGAGGGGCTGGCCAGGAGGCAGGGTCCTGGCTTGTGGGGGTCACTAGCCCCCCGCTGTGCCCTTGCAGCCGCCCACTCCCGCCATGTACGCTCCGGGAAAAGGCAGCTCTGGGAGACCTGCCGCCGCAGCAGCAGCAGCAGCTCACAGCGTTCCTGCAGCAGCTCCAGGCTCTCAAACCCCCCAGGTCTGTGGGCCGTGCGAGCCCGGCCTATCGGCGTCCCCCAGAACGTGGCTGGGTGTGGGTGTACCTGCACACACGCTCTGGAGCGGGGTGATGGGGCTGAACCCCAGTGATTTGTCCTGCAGAGGTGGGGACCAGAACCTGCTCCCGACGATGAACCGGTCCTTGTCGGTGCCAGATTCGAGCCCCCTCTGGGACGTACATACCTCAGCCTCATCACAGTCAGGTTCGAGGCCCACCAGCTGCCCACCAGCCTCCAGCTCCCCCATCCCGCCCCTGGCCCAGCCAACAGGAGGGGCTGTCTTGAGTTCCCAGTGCTCCACCTGTCACCGGGTGTCCCCAGGCAGCCGCCCCCAGGCTGTGGGTAGGGTGCCCCAGACCACTGTCAGCCTGCAAGGGCGGAGCTCCTGAACGCCCCTTGGCTCCTGCAGGTGGTGAGGCCAGTCTTTGGGACATACCAATGAACTCTTCAACTCAGGGTCCAATTCTTGAACAACTCCAGCTGCAACATAAAGTGAGTGGGTACCCTGGGGCTGGGGTCCCTGGGTGTTGAGGGCAGGGTGCAGGCTTCCCCCCCCCCCCCCCCCCCCCCTCCAAGCTAACCTCCAGGACAGTGTCAGTTCCAGGAGCGCCGGGAGGTGGAGGAGCGGAAGCGCAGAGAGGAGAAGCGTCGCCAGCAGCAGCAGCAGCAGGAGCAGAAGCGGAGGCAAGAGGAGGAAGAGCTGTTTCGCCGCAAGCAGGTGTGGGGAAGAGGGGCAGCCAAGCTTTTGGGTTGTCTACGGGGCCAGGCCAGCCGCACTCACCTGCCTCTCCGGTTCAGGCGCGGCAACAGGAGCTGCTGCTGAAGTTGCTGCAGCAGCAGCAGCAAGCAGCCGCACCTGGCCCTGTGCCTCCTGCGCCCAGCTCCCCACCCCCGCTCTGGGCCAGCCTGGCTAAGCAGGGCCTCTCCATGAAGACGCTGCTCGAGCTGCAGTTGGAGAGCGAGCGGCAGCTGCACAAGCAGCCCCCGCCTCGAGAGTCCACGCGGTCCCAGGCCCCAAACCACCGCCTGGTAAGCAGGCTGGCCCTTCCCCCAAGGAACCGAACCCCTGGGACCCTTGGGAACCCAGTCCAGTCCACCCTGTGTTGATGGGGGTGGGGCTGGGGGAGGGCCCAGGACCTGGCTCCTCTGGCTTTGAAGGTTTCTTTGCTCCTGCCTCACCCACCCTTTGCCCCCTGCACAAACCTCCCTGCCTCGTGTGTGCACTCGGGTTTCCTGGTTTGGACCACCCTGACTTCCTGCTCTTTGTGGCAGCTTGGGGGCCTGGGTGCTGCCCCCCTGTCCCAGTGGGTAGCGGAGACTGGGCCCCTGTGGGGCGGTCCTGACAAGAGTGGGGGCAGCAGTGCTGGCGGCCTGGGGCTCTGGGAGGATGCAGTCAAGACTGGAGGCAGCCTGACCCGCAGCCTTGGCTTGAAGAACAGCCGGAGCAGCCCGTCTCTCAGGTGGGCGCCGCAGCCTGGCTGGGGTGGGGGAGTTCGGGGAGGCGGTGGCCTAGAGGCAGCGGGACTCCCAGTGAATCTGCTATGTCTGCCTCTTCCCAGCGATTCCTACAGTCACCTGTCCGGTCGGCCCGTGCGCAAGAAGACAGAGGAGGAGGAGAAGTTGCTGAAGCTGCTGCAGGGCATCCCCAGGCCCCAGGACGGCCTCACCCAGTGGTGCGAACAGATGCTGCACACGCTGAGCTCCGCCGGCAGCCTGGACGGTACGGGGACAGGGGAACTGTCCTGGGGTCCGAAACCTGGGCCAGGTGGATCCTGACTGCTCCGTACCGCCCTGTAGTACCCATGGCCGTAGCGATCCTCAAGGAGGTAGAATCTCCCTATGACGTCCATGACTTTATCCGTTCCTGCCTGGGGGACACGCTGGAAGCCAAAGAATTTGCCAAACAGTTCCTGGAACGGAGGGCCAAGCAGAAAGCCAGGCAGCAGCAGCAGCAGCAGGTAAGGCCTGGCTGGGTCTGGCCAGTGAGAGAGCAGGGAGGTGCCCCACACCTTGACTGCACTCTTGGCAGTCCCTTGACTCACCCTCTTTGCCACCCTGCAGGAGGCTTGGCTGAGCAGTGCCTCCCTGCAGACAGCTTTTCAGACCAACCACAGCACCAAACTCGGCCCTGGGGAGGGCAGCAAGGCCAAGCGGCGGGCCCTGATGCTGCACTCAGACCCCAGCATCTTGGGTGAGTTCAGGGCTGGGCCGGGGCAGGAGAGCCCGAGAAGCCTGGGGGACAGAGCGCCAACCCAGCCTCCTCCTGGCTCCAGGCTACTCCCTGCACGGACCTTCCGGTGAGATCGAGAGCTTGGATGACTACTGACCAGCCCCCGGGGCTGTCGGCCAGGGCCAGCGAGCGGCAGCAGCCTGGACCCTCCTCGGGTCCGCAGCCTGCAGGCCTCCCCACAGGGAGCATAGGAGAAGCGGGGGCAGGGTCCCCAGCACTTGTTACAAACCACACAATGCACCTTAACTCACCCACCACGAGGCACTTTACAGATTGGGGGGAGGGGTTCTTGTTCTTGTTTCTTGTTTTGTTTTTTTTGTTTTTTAACAACATTGAAGAAAACGTTAGGAAAGACAATAAAAACTAAGAACTAAACTCTAAGCACCCCTCCCCCACGTCCAGGGGCAGTGGGAGTGACAGTGGAAGGCCGACAGAGGATTTTTTGTTTTGTTTTTTTGTTTTTTGTTTTTTTAAGAAAAAAAGGAAAAAAAGAAAAAGAATGGCTGGGGGTGGGTGGGGAAGGATACGGAAAAGAAATGACACACTGTTCATTTGGGACAGTGGGGACACAGGCCCCATGGATCTGTCCTACCTGCCCCCTCCCGCCCCACCCCCCAGGCTGCACTTACCCTCCCTGCCCCTTTAAGGCGGGCCACTGGGGTAACTGGAAGCTGGGGGGCCAGCAGTTTGCACAGCGAGGCCCCCTGGGAGCCCCGCCTGCCGGACCCGCTGTGAAGGGCGCCCCTGGGGTGGTGACCGGCTGAGGTGTGCAGGGCAGGACCCAGAGGCTCCCTTGGCTTCACTGCGTTGGGGAAAGTTGCACAAATTGGATGAGCTGCCTCCGATCCCCAGGTGACTGCCCTGCACTGGCTGCCGGGTAGATGGGAAAGGCCAGGCCAGTGCCAACCTCATCTGGCCGTGGGCGGCAGAACTTTTGCCTCTAGCTCTGGGGAGGGCTTCCCCCACCACTGCCATTTGGGGGAAGGGCCTGGGTGTGAGGCTGATCGCACCAGCTCCCTGCCTTGCCACATGAATGTATTCTCTGGGCCACCAGCCTCTGCCTCGCTCCCTCCAGGAACCAGAGGGGCACCACTTCACGGACTGAGCTGGTGCTCCTCGGAAGGGGCAAGCTGGGGGCCGAGAGGAGTGAGGGAGGGGCAGCTCGGGTTGGAGGGAGGGGTGGAAAAGGAGTTGTCCCCCCCTTCACCTCTGCTGCCTGCTGTGTGGAACATGGACCACCCACCCAGCTCTGCTCAGACCACCCCCTCCATCGACCAAATGGGAGGAGTCAGTGACCCCTGCCCTCCACTGGTTTTTTAATGTTACGTGAGGTTGGGGGTCGAGAATAGAAGTGTGGGTCTCCTAAGTCAGGAGGAGCTGCCCTTCCTATTTCTGACTGACTTATTCTGAATCACCTACCTGGTTTGTCTCCATCTGTTGTTTTGTGGGTGTGCGCGCGCGTACTTTTTAAATGGTTTTGGTTTCTCTAACTTCTCCCATCGACCTCATTGCTCGGAGCGCAGTATTATGGCGGGCAAACCCCTGCCACTGCCTCTCCTCCATGAATGTATTTCTCCTCCCAGCCCTGGGGACACGGCCAGTGGCAACTCCCCGGTAGATTCCTTCCTCCTTCATCCCCAGAGACTTTTTTTTTTTTTTTTGCACCAAAGTGGCACCTGGGTCAGTGTTGGGTCAGGCTGGCCTTGGAGGTAGAAGGGCGCCCTCCGCCTGCTGCTCCCCGGTTTCAACAGTGTTCGAGTCCGTGAAAAGACAATATTCTCTCTAAAGCAATAAGGGGGTGATGGGCCAGGGGGGGAATGTCTCGCTGCTGCTGGCCCCCCAGCTCCCCCTTTCCTCTCACCAGTGTTTGGTGGCATTTGGGGAGTGGGGGGACTACTGTTGTGACTGAATGTAATCCCCCCACCCCTGCCGCAGCCAATGCAGGGGGAGGGGCACGAAACTCTTCCTGTCTCTTCCTTCCCCTCAGCTGAAGAGACTTTGAACTTTGGGGGCCCTTGAGCCTGGAGAGGCCTTAACCCTGTGAGGAATTGTAGGGGGAGCCCTCACCGACCCCCATCCCCTTCTGAGAGTGGTCAATGTTTACAAGCCCCTGAGCCCCCCAGCCCCAGGGGGTGGGCACGGGCTCCATCACCATCCTTTCCAATCCCAGTCTTTCGGGCCCTAGCTGCTCCCCAGCCCTCCTCAAGGCTGGAGTTGATGCAGGGCCTCTTCCATATCCCCTTGTCCCCAGGATCTCCCTCCCTCCCCCCTCCTCTGTGTGACTTCCCATCTTTTCCTTGCCCCTGTAAATACCCATCCCCCAATAAAACTTGGTGTGTGTTCCCCCTTTATGCCTCTGCTGTTTTGATTTAGGGAAAGGGGCTCTGAGGTGGGTGGGCGAGCCTGCTGCAGGCTGGGACCTGAAGGCCGTAACAGTGGCGCTTGGAGGGCTAGGCTCCCCGAGGGGCTCTGCTTTTAGGGCGGGGCTGTGTTCAGCTGGCATGGGGGCTAGTAGGGAGAACATCTGTCCAGGGGACATTGGGGAGACTGGGTACATAGAACAGCTTGTGTACTGTGAGGGTCGGGGCTTGGTATGTGAAGGCCGTCTTCCTAGGGGGGTGGGAGCTAGGACTGAGCATGGTGGCTGGGTGGTGGAACGTCTGCCTGTGGTGTGGTGGGAGTGCTGGGTGTATGAGGACACGCCTGCCTCAGGCAGTGCTGGGAGGGCCGGGCACCCAGGAGGTCCTGCAGTGATCTGGGTTAGCGGGGTGGCATCTGCCTGTGGTGAGGGTGGGAGGGCCAGCTGTGAGGACAGCTGCCTCCAGCAGAGGGCGGGGACTTGGGGTGTAAGAGAACAGAACGGCTGCATGTGAGGAGGAGCCTATCAGGAGGAGCCTCCTCCCCAGAATAACCCCAAACCTCAGGCAGCAGAAACCCAAGGGACTAAGACACAAGCAAGGTGGACATCAGGCAGAGTTGGAATTGGTTCCTTTATGGAAAAACTGAAAATATAATAAAAATTAAAATAAAACCAGTTTTAAAAAAGCCAGCCCCTGGAGTTCCCACCTCCTGCCTCCTGGCGGGGGGCGGTTGGGAGAGGGAGACCCCAACCCCAGGGCAGCAAAAGGAAGGGTTTCTGCCCCTTCTATACCCCCATTCTATCCCCATCTTTATCTCCACAGCAGGGCCCCCCCACCCCCCGGGAGGAACCAAACCTGGGTGTGGGGGATCAGGGACCCACGGGCCCATGGCCCGCTGGGGAGGGATGCTTGGCGCACCCAGCCCCAAAGCTCCCGGCCTGTAGTGTGGGCATGGGCAGGGCCCTCCCGGCCTGGGACCAGCTGGGGTTGGAACGCTTAGTTCCAGATCTTGAGGAAGGAGTCCCAGGAGCCTGTGGCCACAGCCATGCCATCATCGGTGACCCCGAGGCAGCTCACGCGGTTGTCGTGGCCAGCAAGGACACCTGTAAGGGAGGGGCACATCAGCGAGGACCTGGCCTGGTGTCTGGGCCCTGTCTCGCTCTCACCGCCCCTGCCCCCCAGCCCCAGCCCCTCCCAGCCCTCACCTGCACGGTCACCCTTCATGGCGTCCCAAATGTTGCAGTTGAAATCGTCATAGCCAGCAAGCAGCAGCCGGCCGCTTCGAGAGAAGGCAACGGAGGTGATGCCACAGATGATGTTGTCGTGGGAATACATGAGCAGCTCCTGGTCGGCTCTCAGGTCAAAAAGGCGGCACGTAGCGTCGTCAGAGCCGGTGGTGAAGGCGTAGCCGTTGGGGAAGAACTGCGGGGACACGGGACCCAGCGTGAGGCAGGGGTACAGAAGCGGCCCAGGTAGTCGGCAGGGAGAGGGGCCCGCCCAGCCCTGGTCCTGGCACTCACAGCCACGGCATTGATGTCGGATTCATGGCCGATGAAGGTCTGTCGGCACATTGAGTCCCGCACGTCCCACAGCTTGATGGAAGCATCGCAGGCACCTGACACAAAGGTGCGGCCATCGGGGGCCAATGACAGGGACATCACGTCCCCACTGTGTCCTGCAAAGCCCACCGTCTGCTGGCCTGTCTCAATGTCCCACAGGGCACTGTGGAGGTGACAAGCAGAAGGGCGGAGTCACATGATCTGCACAACAGGTTCTCTGGCTCCCTCCCCTCTGCCCCACCCTCTGTCATGTTAGAAGCCTCCAGAGAAGCCTGTTCTGGCCCCAGGCCAGAGCCTGATGTGGGGAGAGGGGACCCTCAGGAGAGGGAGGCTAGTGGCTGCAGGAGGCCCAGATACCCAGCAAGACCTCACCAGGTGGTATCCCCGGAGCTGGTGATGATTTGGTTGTCATCCAGAAACCGACAGCATGACAGGTACCCTGGGAGGGGAAGAGGCTGGTCAGCCAGTCCCCTGATGGGAAGGGCCGTGCCACGCCTGTCCACTGCAGGAGGGCCCACACCCTGCCACGCCCCGCTTACCAGTATGGCCAGGCAGCTCCCGGCTGACCCTGACATTTCCCTCACGGGTCTTGAGGCTGTAGATGGAGCAGATGTTGTCCAACCCCCCACAGGCCACAAAGTTCCCTGAGGGTGCGTAGGCACAGGTCATGACCCAGGAGGAGCGCAGTGGGATGGCATGGACCTAGAGAGGAGGGGCGATGCCAAGTTAGAGCCAGCCGAGGCCCTGCAGTCCGGCCTCATCCGACTTCCGGGCCGCCTCTACCTTGTTGGTGGTGTAACTGTCCCAGATGATGAGCTTCCCGTCCTGGGAGGCGCTGACCAGCAGCCTGTGGGAGAGAGCAAGGCGCTCAGGGCCCCCGAACAAACGCCCTCCTCTGCAGGCAGGAAGTCCACCACACCCCTGGGGCACACATCAATCTGAGACAGCTCGCAGCAGCAGCTTGGGCGGCCCTGGTTACCCAGACCCCACGGGGCTGTTGGGGAGTCAAGGTCTTCCACGGAGCACTCTGGCATCCTGGGTCTTTCTCCAGATCCAGGAGGCTGCCCACTCTTCCTCCCTCCTGTCCTCTGGCGACTGGCTCTAAAGTCAGCCCACAAACGCTATGTGCGAGCGTGCACGCGTGCACGTGCGCGCACACATATACACACACCTTGAGTCTGTCCCCCAGTGCATGGCGTAGATTTTTGCCAGGTGCCCACGGAGGGTCCTCCGGGTCCGCATTTGGATTCTCCCCACTGGGTCCAGCCCAGCTGTGATCTGGAGGCAGAGGCAGAAGGCTCAGGGAGAGGCCCCCAATCCTCGCTCCCTCCCTGAACCCCAGCTCACAACCTGGACTGCTCTCACCTGGGTCAGTGTGGAATCCCCACATGCTTTCCGGGCATCCTGTGGGAAAGAGGCCAAGGATGGGGTCAGGGAGGCCCCCTAGACTAGGAACCGGACGAAAGCAAGACAGGGTGGGGGTGGGCAGGCAGGCAGAAAGGAGGCAGGCCAACGGGGGGCGGGGGGTGGTGAGTGAGGCATTGCATTCAGGGTACCTTCCCCCACCTCCCCCACCCAGCAGAGCCCCGCCCGGCACACACACCCAGCCCGCTCCACCTCCGGAGACCAAGCCCTCACCCGGATCTGGTTCCGGAGCTGCTCGGCCTCCTGTCTCAGTTGCTCCAGCTCACTCATGGCGCCGGGCCCGTGGGG
>NW_022103901.1:10480476-10482277 GCF_000313985.2 Echinops telfairi | reverse complement strand
GGAAGGGGTAAGCGCTGGCTGGGCGGGCGCGGAGGGGGCGGTGGACCGGGGCCTGGGTCCCTGGGGCAGAACCCGGGTCCCTGGGGCCGGAGCAAGGTTGCCGACGAGGAGCTGCAGCCGCAGCTCACTTCCTCAATCTTCTTCCCGCCCCCCGGAAACAGAACGGGGAGTGCAAGAGGAAGCGAAGGGGAAACCCCTCCCTCGGACAGCAGTCCGGGCGGGACACCCGCGCGGCAGGAACTGGGCGGGGGGAGACGGAGGGGTCCCTTCGAAAACAGACCTGGTGTCCGCCCCAGGCACCACCCTGCAGCACCTCACTTCCAAAGGGGCGGTGCCTCTTTCAATTCACCCCCACCGGCCGCACACCCTCCACACACCCCCGGCTTCGACGGGGATGGGGGTGGGGGTGGAAACCGAAGGGAGAAGCTGGGCTGCTCGTGGAGTTGCCTAGGCAACCGTCACCCGGACTGAGAGCACCTCATTGGCGAAGTGCCCCCACCCTAGTCCCGTTGCCAAGGCAACCACATCCACCGCAGAGACCTGTAGAGTGGGTGACCCCACCCCCGGCCCCGTCGCCCCCGCCCGGCCCAGCCTCCAGCCCTTCCCCAGAACAGGCCAGGGTGGCTGTTTACAGGATTTGGGAAAAGCCGATTGGGCGCTAATAGGTTCGGGACGGCTCGCCCGCGGATAATCCCCGAGCCGGCTGCGCCCCATTAGCCGCCTCTGGCGGGTGGGGGCGAGGGCAGCAAGCGGCGTCCCGCTCCCAGCGCGGCGGGCGCCCAGTGCCGCCGTGCCCGCAGAAAGCCCGCGGGAGCAGCTCGCGGGTAATTAGGGCTCCGCAGAGAGGTCCCGCGCCCCGAGGCACAGAGCTGTTCTCTCGCAGGCGCCGCCGGCGTGGCGAGCGGCGGCCCCAGGTGGCCGAGCCCTCGCGCCCCCGGCGCCCCAGGCGCCCATCCCACAGGCCCAGCACCGGAGCCCTAGGGGCCTTGGCTGGCCCTGCTCCAGGGCCCGGCATCCTGTCCCCTCTCGGACACTTGTTGTGATCGAGCCATGCACGCAGCATTCTGCCCACCCAGCTCCCACTTCCCAGGCGCTGGGCGCTCGTTCCTCTTCCCCACGAACATGCCCCCCCTCGGTTAAGCTCAGCGGTAGGGAATGCCCCGCGGGGAAGAAGATGGGCACAGAGACTCTCCCCACCAACTCGGGACAAAGGCCCTTCGTTCCAGCCCCCAGCAGCCCTGACCCAGGGCCGAGGATAAGCAACAGCCGGAGGAAGCCGCTGGGGGCGGACGCGACACTCCTGGCCATCAGTCTCCCTCCCTCGCCCCCCAGGGCCCCCCTCGGCAACCCCCCGTTCCGGAGACACTGGGCCCAAGGAGAAATCGGGGGTGTCACCGCCTCCGCAGGTCTGGCGGGGCGAAAGGGAGATGACAGGAGAGGGTCCCGGGATCTGGCAGCTGGAAGGCGCGGGCCGCTGCCGCCCCACGAAGCTCTGTGGGCCCGGCTCTCGCGGCCCCCACGACCTCCATTTTGCCCAAAAGAAAGCTGGGGGTGGAGGTGGGGGGGCGCCTGAAAGGTAGGCTGGGGGTGAGGAGCAGTAAAGGGAACAGGGAGTGGGGGCAGAAACCACCGGCAGAAGCCAAATCGGAGCTAGGGTGGGGACAGAGGGAAGGGTGGCCTCGCGGCCTTGCTTGCCTCTCGGAGGATTCCGGAGTTTTGCAAGACGAATGAATTCCGGAGGGTGAAATAGGGGGGCACAGGTTGGAGGAGGGGGTACTCAGGAGCAGGCGACGGGGGGGGG
>NW_022103901.1:10468748-10479607 GCF_000313985.2 Echinops telfairi | reverse complement strand
CTAGATTGGGCGGCTGTAAACTGGGAAAGGAGGTTCGACGCCCCAGTTCTCTATGGACCACACCTCTCACCCGGTGGAGCCACGCCCCTCGTGAGGGGGCGGAGCCTCGAGGCCGGACGGTCACTGGCGGCACAGGGTCAGGGTGTTTTTCCTTTGGTCCGTCCTTGTGGGGCCCCTATGAATGCTGTTAGGAGGGGCCTGTCCAGGCCATTCTCCAGACGTGCCAGTGGAGCCCTTAGCACAGCCTCACATATGTGTATTTTGACACTCGACACTACAGGAGCCCTAGGGCCGTTCTAGTAGTAGGTCAAGGTCAGCGTTTCCGAACCACCAATCTGTCGGCTCCGTCAAGATTTACAGTCTCACCCTCATGGAAGGGCCCCAGACGGGGTCACTATGTGTTGAGGGCAGTGATGGTTCCAACTCACAGTAACCCCGTGTGTTACAGAACAAAACCCTGCCAGGACCTGTGTCATGGACGGTGGCACCCGCTGTGGCAGCCACTGTGACAGTCCATCTCCTTCTTGGTTGTGCTTAAACTGGCGCTCTAGAGACACGGTGGGTTAGGCCTTGGGCAAGAAGCCACAAGGTTCACGGCTCGAATCCACCACAGTCCCCAAGGGGAGACAAAAACCAGCTGTCTACCCCCACAAAGACCTACAAAGCCTCACTACATTGGGTCACTACAGGGTCGTTATGAGATGGAATTTGACTCAATGGCAATAGGTTTTGAGTTATGAGTTCAGCGGGAGGCCTGGAGACATAATGGGTTAAGTGCTTGGGCCATAAGGTCAGCGGTTCAAACCCACTAGCCACTCCAGGGGAGAAAGACAAGGCTGGCTGGCTGCTCCCCGTAGTTTTAGGAACTTTAAGGAGAATTTCTACTCTGCCCTACAGGATCACCATGGGTCAGAATCAACTCCTTAACAGTATGATGAATCCGAACTGTCAATAGCAGGGATGGGTTTCTGGTTTTCTATAAAGTAGTTAACTCAGAAGCATCCTGTGAGGAGCCCTGGTGGTATAGTGGTTGTGCAGTTTATAACCACCAGCCAGCCTCCCCTCAGGAGGCTCTTGTAAAGAGTTACAATCTCAGAAACTCTTTTAAAGAGTTACAATCTCAGAAACTCACAGGGGCAGTTCTACCCTGTCCCACGGGGTTGGCATGAGTCTAAACTGATTCGTTGGCCGTGGGTTTGAGCTGTGACCACTCCTGTGAGGTTAAATACTAGCCTGGTCTCCATTTGACAGTGGAAACAAAGACAGCAGCAGAGATGGAATCTGAACCGAGGCGGCCCCAACAACTTTACTAGGCCGTGATATCGATAGTGGCCTCTTGATGAAGCCCTGTGTGGCCCACCCTGGCAGTGAGACGACACTCCGTGGACGGCTTCTGTTTCTGCACCTGTAAAGTGTGGATGGGTACCTTTTCTGTAGTGTGGATGGCTACCTTTTCAGCAAGCCTCTTGGACAGTTATGAACTCTCCATGGCTTGGGAAAATGCTTTGGAAAGTTCAAGCCAACAAATAGCTCTCATTGTATTCTTGTACAATTACAGAGATAAAAAATATCACAACTGAAGGGCATTAAAAAGAGGTTTTCAAAGAAAAAAAGACAGTAAGGGGCGGGGGTAGGGTGTCCCGGTCTTGGGTATGCACAAATTCTATTTCTGCGCATCCCTGGTGGAGTGGTGGTTCCTCATTGGGCTGCTAACCACAAGGTCAGCAGTTCAAAACCACCAGCTGTCCCTTGGGAGAAAGTCAAGACTTTCTACTCCTGTAAATAGCTACATTCTTGGAAATCTTTAGGGGCAGTTCTACTTTGTCCTATAGGGTCGCTATGAGTCAGAATAGATTCAATGGCAGTGAGTTTGGGGGTGTCTTTTATATTCGCCAATTCAGTGAGGACCCCCGGTGGCACTGTAGGGTAAGCATTAAACTGCTAAACCCAAAGTCATTGGTGCAAAACCACCAACGACTCCACCAGAGAAAGATAAAAGATTCACACAGTCTCAGAATCCTATGAGTCAGCATTGACTCAATGGCAGTGAGTTTGTTTTTTGTTTTGCGCTTTTTTTTAAAGACCAAAATCAGTGACTTAGCAGTCGTATATAATAAGTGTCAATTAGATGCTAGAATTTGGAAGGGGCCTTACAGATCATTTATCACAATCTCCTCAATTTACTGATGAGCAAAATGACTTTTCTAAAGTCACTCAAAAAGCTAAAAGCCCAGGATGAAAACCAAGCTGTGTTTACAGCTCCAAAGGACCTGACACGGCTTCCGCTCACTTTGACTTCTGGGGTTAATATGCTGTCCTGTGACACTCATTCCCCAAACATGTTTCAAGCCCCAACTTCAGATCAGGCACTGTCAAAGGCAGTGCGACTACAGCCTAGAACAACATGCTGGGACCCTCTGCTTTCTGCATGCCTGGGGTTGACATGAGAGAGGGGGCAGATAACCATTTAAAGAACTGTGAGTGCCGGTGCATGGAAGGGCTATGCACTGAGAGCAGTACACTTAAGAGGGGACACATGTGGGGAGAAGAACCAAGAACTTGAGGTTGAGACGTGTTAGGTCTGCGATATCTATGAGATACGCAAGGGGACATGTTCAAGGGCAGCTGTAGAAGCAGTTCTGAGGCTCAGCAGAGACGTCTGGGTTGGAGGAGTGCCTTAGTGGTGTATCAGAGCAGCTGAAGTCATACAGGAAATCAAGGAAAAGACAAGATGGCCTAAGACCAAACCCTGAGGAGCCCCACCAGTTAGAGGTCAGACGGAAGAGAGCAAAGTGCCAAGAGCAGCCAGAGAGCCAAGAACCAAACCAGAAGAGCGGTGAGAGGAAAGCCTTGGCTGCTGCAGAGAGAGGAAGCAGGACTGGCATGGGAAGCGTGCAGAGCTGACTACCAAGGAGGCCGGCTGACATTGTCTAGAGCATTGGCAGTGGATGATGGGGGTCAGGAATAGACTGGTGGTGGGCTCAGGGTGAGTGCGAAATGAGGTAGTGAGGCCACCAAAGTGGATTCTTGGCTTGAAGGGGGTGCAGGAAGATGGGGGGGGTGGGTACAGTGGGAAGAAAATAGAGTCAAGGTATTGGGTTTTTAACGCAAGCTCCGAGCGCTCATGTAGAGGCTGCCAGGAAGGGTGGGAGAAGAGGAGTCGGAGAAGAAGGGCGCAGAGAGGTAAGGGATGCCCAGTGATGGCCAGCGTCCCTGGGAAGGCACAAGTCCTGGGCATGTGTGGAGGGACTGACTCCCATGTGTCGGCAGGACACTTCTTGCTCAGCCTGTTCTTTCCCAGTCTTCTTGGTCCCCCCTATTCTTAGGGCACCCTGTAAACTGGGTGCTTCCCACCCTCCTAAGATCCATCTCTTCTCTTCTCCATGTTATCGATCGGTGATTTCATCTGTTACTGAGCCACTGCCTGATGCACATACTCTCAACCCCCAGGCCAGATTTCTTTCCCCATGTGCAGACTTGGTGTCTGTCCAGCTGCAGACTGAATATCTCCATTTGAATGCTCAGGGGCAGTGGTGGGCTGGAGGCAGCTTGTGCCAGCTCTTCCCAGCTCACAAGAGCCCATTGTATACCTCTCGTCCCAACTCCCTGTTTAGCGAAGTCATGTTGATCGTGGTCACTTGACGTCAGCCACGGTGAACAGATTGATACCATGGACATTAGCAAACGTTTCAGATCCATATTCTACACACACACAATGGTTGGTAAAACATTTACTGCACAGTACTGATCCCTCATATCTTACACTCAACATATTCAACACTAAATTGATCATTCTCCACCCAATCCACTCTTCCCTGCCCTCCTTTCCCTTGACCCAATAGCTCCAACATCGACCCTGGAGCTTCCCAAAGGGTGGTCAACTATGAAGACATTGAGAGAAAGAGATAACTGCCATCAAGTTAATGTCATCTCCTAGCGACCCTATAGGACAGGGTACCACCACCCCCTGTGAGTTTCTGAGATGGTAGCTCTCTGTAGGAGTAGAAACTTTCATCTTTCTCCCATGGAGCAGCTGGTGGTTTCAAACTGCAGACCTTGTGGTTCGACTCTCAGCCCAACACCTAATCACTAGGCCACCAGAGCTCCTTGTGAAGATATTAGAGTAAGTTAAAAGGTCCTGCTTTCAAATGGTAGAAATACTTATTCAACAAAAACATCAAAATGTGAAGCTGTCGTGTCTGCACACATCCTCCATGTGGGTCGACCCACTTCTGAAGGTGATGTTTCCGTCTCTCTCTGCACTCTTCCGTTTACACTATGTCAAGTGGCAGGTTGGTCATCCCAAAGGGGCTCAAATTCTGTTCTGTTTGAATTTTAAATTTTCTCTGAGTTTAAGGACAAAGGGATGTCTACAGGAACAAGATCAGGGTTGTAGGGTGGTTGGGGGTAAGGTTTCCCAGGAGAATTCTTACTGGAAAACCTTTGCCACCCTCAAAAAGTGAGCAAGTGCATTTTGTAATAGGGGGAAAAAATCCCTCGAAGCAACTTGCCTGACTTTTTCCCCTCAGCCATGCAGTTTTTCAATTTTCTAAAAACTTTTCCAGCACATGCCCCCATGACTGTCCTGTGTCCTTCAAGAAAAATCTACCAAGGTTACTTCTTTGAACTCCCCAAGTACAGTCACCGTAACCTGAACTGACCGGTCAGCCTTGTGTTTAACTGGCCTAGCAGATACCCTCAGGAACCTCTATTTTGATTGGATCCTATCGATAAATCCAAGACACGATCACTCCCAGTAACCAAAAAGAAAATAAATGGTTTCCATTAAGTCGTCTTCATTACCTTAGATCTGGTCTAAAAGCAAATGTCAGCTCCAGAGGGCACGAGCCAATGAAAACAGGCTCTGAGCATGCCTGCTGGTCCAGTTAAATTCAAGCCAGACGGGTCAGCTCAAAGGTTCTCCTGACTTTTTTTTTAATCCCAAAGGGATCACTTGGAGAGATTTTCTTGAATGACACAGGACAATCCTGGGGGCTTATGATAACTAGCTGATCTTCATACAGCCCTTTTGGCACCCGTCAAGCTGAAAGCTTGCTGAGGCCAAGAAGTTTGAAGTTTGCTTCAGAAGGCAAGTGCCAAGCCATGTGAGAGGAACACCAGTAGCCATCGCATAAATGGCTAATCCGTGGTCGTCTTCAACCAATTTCCGGTCTTAGCCACAGTTTTTTTGTGGGAAACAGAAGGATTTCTCCCAAGTTGTCTCCCCCAAATATATGCCAAACTTAGCTGCTTGCGAATGACTATACACTTGGAGGTCATCAGAAGTAGATCAGGGGTTATTCTCCCTAAGAGCTATCAGCCATCTAGAGCAGGCAGTCACCACTGTTTATCCCATAACAAATAGGGCCCACTACTAAGGATAGTAGTTGTCTGTTTCCTTGTAGGAGACCCCAGAGAGGTCAAACCCACCCAAGGATGACCAAGGTTAGGCTGCCATCATGAATCTAGGGTCCGCCCATCTTGTCACATGTATATCCCTAGACTTTCCCATTCCTATGGGCACACCCCTAGCTCATCCCCTTCCTGTCACGCTTATGCCTACGATAGATCCCCTTCCTACAATGTGTATGCTTAATGTACTGCCCCTTCCTGTGACATGTGGTTACCTGTAATTATGTCCCCCTAATGAGAGATAACCCTTGGTTAGCAATAAAGTGGGGCTCTCCTGCTCTCGCTCCCCAGGGCTCCTCATGCTCTCGCACCCAGGGGCTCTCTCCTGCTCTCTTGGCCGGGCTCCCCCCACGAGGACCATCAAGCGGGGCTGAGGTGAGCATGCTACCATGAATTGTGTCTGACGCCATTAATTTAATCTCTCCTCTATCTCTCATGCTCTCGATGACTTTAATATAATACTTATGTATCTCAACCGTACAATTGTACTAATTAAACCCACGATCCGTGGGGTGGGGGCTGGCCCCCCACCTCATACCACATTTCTTTACTTGTTGTGATGGATGGTCTTATTTTGGAAGCAATCCCATCGAGAGACTCAGGTAAGTTTGTTATTGAGAAAACTTTTTTGGCAGTACTGAGCACTGATCACAGAGACAGGTTTAAACACCTTTTGTTTGCAATAGACCTGTACAGGGAGGAACTGAAACCCTAACAGCAATCCTTTTTTACTTACCCTCGTGTGGTCTGAGCTTCTAAAACAAAGAACCCTTGAAATATACTGGCCTAGGCAACAACCCTAAAGTAGACACTCTCTAGGACTGTAGAAGTATCTCTGCCAACCTCAGCGCATAGTGTCCAGCTCTGGCTCCAAAGTGGTCCAGGCAGCTCCCACCATTGTACAGAATCTCGTCCATCGAGAAGGGACCTACGGAAGGGAGCAAGAGTCCTTTTCTATTTAAGGACACCACTAACTTTTGTTCAGAAGTTGGCCAGATGTGAGGAAGGCTGGGAAATGTAGTCTCTTAGCCATGTACCCAGCTAACACATTATTAATGCGTGGAAACGAAGTGAGAGAGAGGGATTCAAGGAATACCAGTCTGTCATTGGTGGATAAATCCTGCCAATAAACCCAAAAGATCAAACTCACTGCCGTGGAGTCAGTTCTAATTTGTGGCGACCCCTAGGATGGGGTAGAACTGTCCCTGTGAGTTTCTGAAGCTGTAACTCTTTACAGGAGTAGAAAGCCTCTCTCTCACAAATGCTGTCAATACTGCCTCTTAAATATTCCTTAAACCCATCCCTTCTGCTGCATGCTAATAGTTATTACCTTGTTTTGGGGTTTTGCCAATTCCCTGGCCTCTAGAACAGCCCCTCTCTGATCAACTTTTCCAAATAGCTTCCAGGGATACCTTTAACACAGCGGTCCTCCACCTTTCTAATGCCACGACCCTTTCATACAGTTCCTCCTGTGGTGGTGACCCTCAACCATAAAATTATTTTTGTTGCTACTTCATCACTGTCATTTTGCTACTGTGATGAATCATCATGTCAATATCTGATAGGATGTATTTTCATTGTCACAAATTGAACATCATTAAACATAATCAAAACATAATGGTTAATCACAAAACAATGTCATTACATATTGTGAAAAATTTAAATGTTTTCCAATGGTCCTAGGTGACCCCCGTGAGAGGGTCATTTGACTCCCAAAGGGGTTGATACCCACAGGCTGAGAACCGCTGCTTTATAAGATGCAAATTGGGTCAGAACTATGCAGTAGAGAGGGCCAGGCTTCTTTACCTCACTCGTAGACTTGATCTCATCCCCTAGCAGAATGTCTTCCTCCTCCTCTCTACTACCTCTTCCTATCAGCTGGGAAAATGCAGGCCATTTCCTCAGGCTTCTGTGAAACCCTCCCTGACCAGACAGCAGTTCTTTGTGCCCAACTGCAATGCTGGCTCCATCCGCACTGCAGCCTTTGTTCTGTCTATTCCTGGATTTTTGCCACCTGCACTGGGCCAGGGGCTCTCTGTAAAGCCAAGGCACTTAGTTTGTTTGGCAGAGGGAAGGAATGGGCAGATCCCACAGGATGCCAACTCATTCCCAAAGTGTAGCCTCTGAAGGGCCTGTTCCTACCACCTTGGAATCATCACCAGGGCCCAGCGTCAGCCAATTGGAATGCAAGCATGGAAAGTGAGCGTCCCCAGCTGCCTTCATTGAACTAATTGCTTCATCATCCATCTTCCTGGAGGGGAGTTGGATCCTATGAGAGTTGGATCGAATTTCATGAGCCATTTTATCTCTGGTGCCTATCAGGTATGCAATGAATAAAAGCATGGTGACACCCCCCCCCCCATCAGCATTTCGCTTTGGTTCAAATCCCACTTAGCAGATGGGCAACCTTGAGCAAGTTGCTAAATTCTGCATACCTGTTTCCTTGCCTGCAATATGGGGATACTAATCAGGTTGTTATGAAGACTTGGCTTTTTTAAAAATTAAATCATTTTATTGGGGGCTTGTACAACTCTTATCACAATCCATACATTCATCCATTGTGTCAAGCACTTTTGTACATTTGTTTCCCTCATCATTCTCAAAACATTTGCTTTCTATTTGAGCCCCTGGTATTCCCTCCTCATTTTTCCCCTCCCTCTCTCTGCTCCATCCTCCCCCAGGCTTATTATTTTTAAATCGTGTAAAAACAATGTCTGGCACAAATGCTTCAGACTTGCTGACTAAAAGAGTGGGTCCTACACGGCATTTCCAATCTCAACCCCCTACTCCTCCAACACTGCTTTCTTCCAACAACTCATATCCAATGCTCCTTCTGGATTAAACTCCCCACTATTCCCACCTATGCCAGAAATACTCATGTCTCAGCACCTTTGCACATGTCATTACCTGAATGGAAGACCTTTCCCACCGTGTCTGACAGTAAACCACTACTTATTCTATTCATTCCTCCCCATTGTGTTCAACAGTCATTTCTAAAAGCCTTTCTGAACTCTTGGAGCCAGGTAGTCCCTCTATCCTCTAGGCTGTGTTGAGTCTCATTTTCACTCATGTCTGAGTTCCCGATTGCCCTATGACTCGTTGAGAGCAGGGTTCTATCTTAGGCACCTCAGCATGCCCTCACCTAGCACAGTGCCTGGCTCATAGCCGGTATAAAACTATCTGTTGAATCAAGGAATGAACGAATGAAATAGATCAACACTTGCCACCTAACCACCTCCGTAATACAGTCTAATGCCAGATTTCATGACCAGAATTGGCTACAGTTGCCTGGGAGATAAACCAATCCAGTTCAGTAGTTAGAAGATTATAGATTTGACAATAAAACCCACTTCTCAAAAAAGAAAAATAAATCCACTTCTCATCACTAGAAAGTCTACAGACTTCTAGCTTCTTCATTATCATATTAAAGCTGGGGGGAAAAAACCTCCCCAAGGACATTCTGAAGACTCAATGTTTACAGAGTAGCCCTGTGGCCACATTCTTAGCCAGACACCTGAATTGTTTCAGATTAAGTCCCCACCGCCAGCTCTTTGACAGAAGAGGACACTGGAGCTAGAAAAGGAACACGGGGGCATTACGAAGCAAGGGCATCTCTCAACGGAACTAGAGTCCCAGACTTTGCCTCTAGTGGGCTGTGTGACCCATTATGTCCCTGCCACTTTGTGGGCGGGGGCGGAAATCCCTGTAAAATCAGGGAAATGGATCAATAGTCACTAGACTCATTGCCATCAAGTTGATTCCAACTCATAACAACCTTAGAGAGGGTTTCTGAGACTGTCAATCTTTTGAGGAACAGAGAGCCTTGTCTTTCTCCCGTGGAGAGGCTCATGGTAATGGTTATATACTGCCAACCTTGTGGTTGGCAGCCCAGCACTTACCTGACAGCACTACCAGAGCTCCTTAATGGTCCCTGTAGGTTCTCTAAGGGGAAAAAAAAAAACAAAAAACAACCTGGGACAGTTTTTGAATCGGAGATGGTGTGGGAACTGGCAAAGGGGACTCCTGGGAAAGGAACGCCATCAAGTGTCAGCAGGTCATGCAGGCCATGGATCAAATCACTTTCCTCCCTGTTGCTGCTTCACCTCTCACCTCACCACTTTGAAGGGTGAAGACGTGCAGGCCCTGGGAGGCTTGGGAGCTCGCTCTTTCAGTTCACCCAGGCCTCAATTTATGAAGAGGCCCACGACTGGCCAGGGTCCCGCAGGAGCGTCTCAGTCTCCCAGCTCCTTGGCCAGCTCGCTCTTCCCTGAGAGCTCATCCTTCCCACGTCCCCCTGAACCTCTCCAACCCAGGGACCCAGACCTGACCTTGGGGCCAATCCAGGGCACACTAGGTGTCAAGATCAGTGGCCAGAAAGGAACCACTAAGCCAGCTGACACCATCTGTCCTCTTGCTGAGGCAAAGGAAAGATCTCTTCCAGAGTCCAGTGTCTGGTAAGGTGGACCTTCAGGGGCATTGTGACTGTCACACCGTTCCCTTTTTTCTTTCACCTCTAGTCTTAATGTCACTCTGCCCCTCCAAAAAACAAAAACAGATCAGAACGTCCTTGACACACCCGTATACACGTGCACATATATATACACATGCATATGCACATGCAGAAATATATACCCATTCACATGGACATGCAAGCACACCCCTACACACACACACAGTCACACAAGGGTCTGGCTAACCCAGGCTGTCAGCAATGCTCAAACCCAACCCGCTGGGGAGCAAGTCCAGAAGACCCGAGGGACCTCCCAGTAGCAAACCCACTCGCTTGATAAATGTCCCCAAAGCCCAACAGCGGGCTGTAGAGAGAGCCAGAGGGAGCTGAGACTGGGTTAGGTGTGCGCCTGTGTGTGCGTGGGTATGTGCGTGCGTGCACACCTGTGCGTGTGTAAGGCCCAGGCACCAGAGAACTGGAGAGAGAAAAAAGGGGTGGGGTGGGGGCGGGCATCAGAAAGGCAAGGGTAGAAAGACACTGGGGGAGGATGAAGACACGCCCCCTCCGGTACCTCTCCGCTTCCTTCTTCCCTCTCTTCCCTCTCTGGAGATTTCTCCCGGACCTGGGCTTTGCAGATCCCCGCGCGGCGCTCAGGAGCCCGAACCCACGGCTCTCCAGGACAATGGCGCCCTCTCCCCCAACCCTACTTAAACAAGGAAAGGGGCGGGGGCTCCCCCAATCACCCTGCGCAGTGCTGCTTCCCAAATAGGCGGGGTCTCCATCCTTTGCTACGGAGAGCGCCTACCTCTAAGGACCGTCCTACTCCCGGGAAGCCGCCCCCCACCCGCACCCTCACTGCAGCCCAGCCCAGCCCTCCCTTCCCGCCCCCAGAGATGAAGGCATCGGCTCCTTTAAAGCCGCGGCACCCGGCAGGGTTATTGTCTCGCCTCGCAGCCAATCGGAGGTGCCGTGGGGGGCGGGGGATCCGGCCCTCGGA
>NW_022103901.1:10416940-10468580 GCF_000313985.2 Echinops telfairi | reverse complement strand
CACTATGAGCGGGGGCGTCTACGGCGGAGGTGAGCCGACCTCCGCCCCGGGGAGCCCCAGGCCGGTACAGCCTCACCCGCAGCCCCGAGGCCCGAACCCGCGCGCCCCACGCTCCAGACACCCCGGGGCCTGTCAACTCGATCCGGAGCGGGCCCGGGCCAGGGCTCGGATGCTGAGCGGCCCCTACCTTTAGCCCTCCCCAACGGGATGCCTCGTCGCTCTCCTCTCGCGGTGGAGGGTGGGGGGCAAACTCTACCGCTGGACCCATCGCCTGGAGTACTCCCAGCCCCTTCCTTAACCGCAATGGACAAATGGCCTGATGGGATTCTGACGGACTTGGCCCACGCTCAGCACCCTGCCCCACCCCCGGGGGGGGGGCGCTGAAGGTGGCCAGCCTGCGACCGTGCCCTGCCTTCCTCCTGGAGGGGTGCAGGGGAGACAATTTGGGGACACCCCTCACACGCCCGCCCGTCTCCTCTCACAGATGAGGTGGGGGCGCTGGTCTTTGACATCGGCTCCTTCTCAGTCCGAGCTGGCTACGCTGGAGAGGACTGTCCAAAGGTGAGTCTTCCCGCCGCTTCCCCAATCCCTAGGGCACCCGGACTCCCCTCCAGGCTGGCCGGTGACCCGGGACTCTCCGATGTATGTGGGAGAAAGCCAGTGCACTGCAGGCTGAGGTGGAGGGCCTCGCTGTGCGACTGGACGCCCCCTGCAAGTGGGTGACCCTTGGCCCTGCCCATTCTATACCCCCTCAGGCTGACTTTCCCACCACGGTGGGGCTGCTGGCCGCGGAGGAGGGGGGCGGGCTGGAGCTGGAGGGGGAGAAAGAGAAGAAAGGGAAGGTCTTCCATATAGACACCAACGCCCTGCACGTGCCTCGGGATGGAGCGGAGGTCATGTCACCCCTCAAGAATGGCATGAGTAAGGGGCCCCACCGCTGCCTCCTGACACAGACCCCAGCCTGACTCCCCACAGCCCCGGACACCACACCCAGACCCACGGAGTGCTCCTTAACAGTCGCCCAAGTTCCCGGAACCCCTTCGCTGCAGTTGTCCCTTCGCTGCCTGGTTCCCAGCCCCTGGGACACCAGGTTCTTGGGAGAGGGCCTGCCCTGCTGGAGCTGGTCTCCCTCCCCCTTCTTTTCCTGCCCCTTTCCTTGCGGTCCTCTGACACATGCTTGCCCTCCTGGTCTCTCCTTGCTGATCTCCTGGCCCCAGTCGAGGACTGGGAGTGCTTCCGCGCTATCCTGGATCACACCTACAGCAAACACGTCAAGTCTGAGCCAAACCTGCACCCTGTGCTCATGTCGGAGGCACCGGTAAGTGCCTCCTCTGTCCAGAGTCCAGCTCTGGGACCCAGGCCCTTCCTTCCCACCATGCACCTCTCACCTCCACTGGCCCCATCAGTCAGGACACCCCCTCCCTTTTCAGACTGTCCTTCCAGTCTTATAGCTCTTCAACCACTTGCCTTCCTCCCTGCCTTCATCTCCACTGCCTCCTCTTCGCCTGCCCTTCCCACAGCCAGCCCATCCGCTTCCCTTTCCCTTGCCTGAGAGGTCCTGCTTTGAACTTTTGACTTAAGACAATTATGTCAACCATATAGGCACACCAAACGACCGTATTTGATTTATAAAGGATGTTCCAAACCAGAAAAACAAACTCACTGCCATCCAGTCGATGCGGACTCATAGCGACCTTATAGTACAGAGTAGAACTTCCCCTGTGAGTTTCTGAGACTGTAACTGTTTATTGGAATAGAAAGTCTCATCTTCCTCTGGCAGAGCGGCTGATGGGTTCCCTATGCTGACATGTGGTTATGCCCAATACATAACCCCGACACCACCAGGGTCCTTTCTATAAAGGATACTACTAAGTGGTGGTGGTGGGGTGTTGCTCCTGCCCTTCCCCTGCCCCCAGCATTTTCCCAAAGCCACAGCCTATATCTCATTTTTCGAAGTCTTTGTCTATTTCCTTCCATATCTCTAAATATCATGCTAAAATGGCTGCATTTTGTTGTTGTTGCTTTAGACCCTATCTATGAGATTTCCTCCCCCAACCTACACCACACACACTTCTCGCTCCGTACCTGCTTGTGTAGTTGTATTTTAGTTGTTGCTTTTTCACATCAATATTCGGTGTTTACACTTTTATCATTCTGTGTGATAATCAGGATGGGGACAGGAAAGACATTGTGAGCCCTTTATCTTTCCTGGACAACTTTTTGTTTTCCTTAGGGCTACAAATTGTTTTGAGTGTTGTTTTCCATGGTTTCCCATAGACTTATTACTGATTTGACCCTAAATTATTCAGCAGTGATTTCTGAGTTCTCTCTTTTTTATTTTAAATCATTTTATTAGGGGCTCATACAACTCTTATCACAATCCATACATACATCAATTGTGTAATGCGCATTTGTACATTCATTGCCCTCATCATTCTCAAAACATTTCCTCTCCACTTATGCCCCCAGCATCAGGTCCTCATTTTTCCCCTCCTTCCCTGCTCCCCCCTCCCTCATGAGCCCCTGATAATTTATAAATTGTTATTTTGTCATATCTTGCCCTGTCCGACGTCTCCCTTCACCCACTTTTCTGTTGTCCATCCCCCAGGGAGGAGGTTGCATATAGATCCTTGTAATCAGTTCCATCTTTCCAACCCACCCTCCTTCTACCCTCCCAGTATCGCCACTCACACCACTGGTCCTGAAGGGATCATCCACCCTGGATTCCCTGTGTTTCCAGTTCCTATCTGTACCAGTGTACATCCTCTGGTCTAGCCAGACTTGCAAGGTAGAATTCGTGTCATGATAGTGGGAGTTCTTTCAAGATATTAATTTCATTAGGTATTCTATGCGTTTCATCTCTGGCAGACAGCTCTCCAGGATCCCACTGACTGCTTTCCTTACACCTGCAACAGAGTTGCCCTCCTGGCATCTTCCTTCACCATCCTTTCGAGCAGCCCTTTTGCCTCCCCCCATGTTACAGGTCCTGTTTCCTATCTCGCGTGAGTCTCTCTCTTGGTTTACAGCCTTGTTTCCATGGCACACAATAACTTGTTAGAAAGATCATGGGAAGCAATTTTTTTTTTGATACCTTACATGCTTCACCTTGGATCGATAGCTTAGCTAGGTATAAAACTCTCAATGGAAAATCGTTTTTCTTCAGAATCATGAAGCCTGTTCTCTATTGTCTTTCAGCATCGATTGTTGCTCTTGAGAAAGCTGAAGCCCTTGATTCCTGATCTGTTGATATGCCACTGTGTTTTCTTTATGGAATTTATAGAATCTTCACTTTGTTCTCAATGTTTTATAATTTCACCGTGATATGTATTGATAGCGATCTAGTTTCATCTATTACCTTAGGCACTCATTATGTCCCTTCAGTCTGGAAACTGTGTCTTTTGGTTCAAAGAAAATGTAAAAATATTTAGTTGACAATATATTTCTTTCAGTTTCCTCTATTCTCTCTTTTGGGACTCCTGATGCTTGGCTAGTACACTCTAAAGTTGACCTAAGTGAACCATGGTGGGCATGAGTTGGACTTCTAATCACAAGGTCAGCAGTTTAAAACCACCAGCCACTCGTGGGAGAAAGATGAGGATTCCTATTTCCATAACGACTTATCGTCTCAGAAACCTACAGGGACAGTTCTACTGTCTTACAGGGTTGCTGTTAGTCAGAATCAACTCAGTGTCAGTGAGTTTTGTTTTGTTTTTGGTTTAGAAGACCCAATAGCATAGTGAATTACATGTTGGGCTGCTAACTACAAGGTCAGCAGTTTTAATCCACTAGCCACCCTGAGAGAGAAAAAGGAGGCTTTCTACTCCCATAAAAAGCTAGTCTCAGAAACTCACAGGGGCAGTTCTACCCTGTTGTATAGGGTTGCTCTGAGTCAGAATAGACTCGATGGCAGTGAGTCAGGGTTTTTGTTTTGTTTATTTTTTTAATGTTTTTTTGTTTTGTTTATTTTAAATAAAGATGTATAGCCTCAGAAATTCAAAGGGCTGGTCCACCTTGTCTTATAGGATTGCTATGAGTCATAACTGGCCCAGTGGCAGTGAGAGAAAGGAGACCTGGTGATGCAGTAGTTACAGTACTCAGCTGCTAACCCAAAGGTCATGGGTTCAAGGCCACCAGCTGCCCCACAGCATTCTGCTTCCAAAAAGACTTACAGTGTTGGAAACCCTAGGGGGCAGTTCTACTCTGTCCTATAGGGTCTCTATGGGCATCTCCTTATCTTTATGCTCTGATTTACAGAACTTTCTCTTGACTTTATCTTCCAACTTGTCTATTGAGTTTTTCATTTTTTGCTCTTAAAGTTTTGATTTCCAAGAGCTCTTTTTCATTTCCTTCATGTTATTTATTTATTTGGGTACTTGTCTCACTGTGGTAAATATAGGCATAGATATAACAAAACATTTGTCATTTCAGCATTTTTACACATACAACTTAGTATAACTTAGTCAGATTACTAATGCTGTCCAACCAACACTACTATTTTTTCCATTATCTTTAACAAAAACTCAGTTCCTGCTAAGCAATGACTCCTTACTTTCCCTCCCCTCAATTCTGGTAACCACCAATATGCTTTCTGCCACTATGGAATGTTCATATAAATGGATCGTATAATATGTTGTCTTTCGTGTCTGACTTATTTCGCTTAGTACAATGTTTTCAAACCATCCGTGGTATAGCATGTATCAGTTCTTCATGTCTTTTTATGACCGAAAAAATATCCCATTCTATGTATATGTCATCATTTATTTACCTATTCATCCATTGATAAATATTTTATTGATTGCAAATGGTACTTCTATGAACACTTATGTATAAGGGTTTCTTTCTGTATCTGTTTCCAGTTTTCTGGGTATATACCCAGGAGTGGAATTGGCCGGGTCATATAATTCCATGTTTAGCTTGTTGAGAGACCCCACACTTTGCTACAGTGGCTGAACCATTTCACCTTCCCATCAGCAATTTAACAATGTCCCAATTTCTCCCCATCCTTACCAATACTTGTGACTTTTCATTTTGCTTCAAAAATTACCATCATCACCATCCTAGTGAGACTGAGTGCTGTCCCACTGTGTTTTTGGCTTGCATTTCCTTAATGACTAAGGATGCTAGGCATCTTTTCATGTGCTTGTTGGTCATTTGAGACATTGGGTTCGTGTCTTATAAAATTGCCCCCTTGCTCTAATTTTGATGGGATCTTGGGAGGGAATAAAGCTACGTCTGTATTCAGCTCGCCGTTTTATGCAGATGACCTCCTCCTCATTGCTCTTTCCCCCAAGATAATTAGAATGGGGAAGAGGAGTGAACTGGAGACTGGGAGCAGCCTGAAATGTACATTCTATAATAAAGAGCCTTGGGCCAAGAGTCAAGAGACCCAGGTGCTACAGGAGCTGTGCTGAGAACTTTCTGTGTGATATTTGTGCATCTGGGCTTTCTTTCCCTCTGTTGGATTTGGATTGTGAGAAATCTTTATAGTTCTCACTTTTTAACAGACTATGTCAGTCCGGGGCCTGAACTCTGTCCTTCAGGTCAAGCTGTGTGCATATATTTGAGTGTGTATGCATGAGTGTGGGTGTACATAGATCTATTCCTCTCCCTTTCTGAATCCTCCCCTCCTGCACTTTCTCCTTAGTGGAACACGCGGGCCAAGCGGGAGAAGCTGACAGAGCTGATGTTCGAGCAGTACAACATTCCTGCCTTCTTCTTATGCAAGACGGCAGTACTTACCGCGTATCCTATGGGTGGAGGGCGAGGGTGGGGTGTGCGATGCTCTGAACGGAGGTTGAGCCTGAGTCTCTGAAGATCAGTATACCGGTTAGGCAAACACCTCACTCAGTCCCACGGATGCAGAAGGCCCTGAGCTTAATTAAGTACCTGGGGGTAGCCAGACTAGCAACCCACCGCTCACCCCCATTTCTGGTTTGCATCAGGTGGAGCCATGGAATACCTTACCTCCACAAAAGCAGACAATTGGGCCAAGCAGACAGCAGAAGCCATGTCTGAAAGGAGGAGAGAGATAGATACACAACAAAGAAGAATTTCCTCTCCAAATGACTGTCAGCAAGCTTTTTCTTTTCTTTACTTTTTTAAAAAAAAGGATTCAGTATCTTGCATGGAACCTATGCTTGGACATTGGGGAAATATAGATCCTAACTTCAGGGAGACCCCAAAGACTGAGACCAAGAACAAAGAGAAGCTGGGAGCTCGGCAGGAAGGAGTAGAGGGGGAAAGGTGTCACTCAGAAAGAGGGAAGCTACCTGGAGGAGATGGGTCATTAACCAGGAAGAGACATCTGTAGACTAGGGATAGATCTTGGGCCTCAGGGGAGCAGAGAATGACCAGCTCAGACCTGGGTCCCAACCCCTTTGCTTCCTGCTACTGTCTCTTTGACCGACGCATCCCATGTCAGCTTTGCAAATGGACGCTCCACGGGTCTCGTGCTGGACAGTGGGGCCACCCACACCACGGCCATTCCAGTGCATGATGGCTACGTCCTCCAGCAAGGTGGGGCCTCGGCGGGGCTCAGGGCTGCCCGGGAAGACCCAGGCCCTGACACCTCCTCCCATTCCAGGCATTGTCAAGTCACCCCTGGCAGGGGACTTCATCTCCATGCAGTGCCGGGAGCTCTTCCAGGAAATGGCCATTGACATCATCCCGCCTTACATGATCGCAGCCAAGGTGGGGCATCTTGGGGAGTCCCAGAGCTCCAACCACAGGGGTCTGGACCCTCACTCCAGTTGACCCGTTGACCCACTGACCCAGCAACTTCCAAAGCAGAGACCAACCAGGTCCTCAAAGAACCCTGAATGGTTCCTTATTTTATAGTCAAGGAATCAAGGAAGCTAAAGGGCTTGGACAAGGTCACAGAGCCAGCTGGTGACAGGATATGGGAGGCCCACAGCAATGGGTTCCGGGGTCCATAGAGCCAACTCCAAGTTCTTCCTCTGCCATTAAAGATCTATGTCCCCTAGTGTGTGATTGTGAGCGCCCCGAGCCTCCATTTCTTCTTTGACCAGAACCTTTCAGATTAGCTGGTGTTTCAAACCACCCACTCTGTGGGAGAAAGATGAGGCAGTCTGCTTCTGTGATGCTTCACATCCTTGGAAACCCTCCGGGGAAGTCCTGTTCAGACCCACAGGATCATTGTGGGTTAGAGTCAGCTCAAGGGCCGTGGGGTTAGAGTACCCCTTTGTGTGCATGGCATAGGCATACGATGGGACAGGCTCTCCACTTTCTCTCTCCTGGACCACAGAGTACAAAACTTGGTCAAGTGCTAGGAATGACAGGTGTGGGCTAGGTGGACTTCAGAAAGGTGTTCATAGGGTGTGTTCATCCCCACAGGAACCTGTACGTGAGGGTGCCCCCCCAAATTGGAAGAAGAAGGAGAAGCTACCCCAGGTTTCCAAGTCCTGGCATAACTACATGTGCAATGTAAGGCCCTGGAGGGGGTCCCCAATACCACTGCTCTGCCATGCCTGGCTCCCTGCTCCCTGCCATGGGTGGAGGAGGCAGACACTCAGCAGGTGTGTGGGGGGGGTGAGGTTTGGGAGAGGAGCCACACCCTTACCACCTCCCTGGGTTCTCAGGAGGTGATCCAGGACTTCCAGGCCTCGGTGCTGCAGGTCTCTGACTCTCCTTATGATGAGCAGTGAGTTGGGCCCAGAGCTGGGAGTGGGAAAGAGGGCACACTGGGATGAGGTGGTGGGTGGGGAGGGTGGTAGGGCCTCCGGTGCTGCCCCTTTTGCCCTTTGTGGGATCCCCAGACAGAGTTTTGCTCCTTTCTGGCCAGGGTGGCCGCGCAGATGCCCACAGTGCATTACGAGATGCCCAATGGCTACAACACAGACTATGGCGCTGAGCGGCTCCGCATCCCTGAGGGCCTCTTTGATCCTTCCAACGTCAAGGTCTAGTTGGGTGGAAGGCACTGGGGTGGGAGCTGGCTGGAGTCTTCAAGTCCTAGAGGGGTGTGTATGTGGAGGGCTGGGGGGGAGGGGGAGGGTGCCAAAGGCCCGAAGCATAGATCACCTTCCTCCACAGGGGCTGTCAGGGAACACCATGTTGGGCGTGGGTCATGTGGTGACCACCAGCATCGGCATGTGCGACATTGACATTCGCCCGGTGAGGCCCAAGTCCAGGGCTGGTTCCAAAGGGCCCAGGCGGCAAGGGGAGGTGGGGAGGATCTGCTCCCTCCGGCTCATTCCTTCTCCGTACTCTCAGGGCCTCTACGGGAGTGTCATTGTCACCGGTGGGAACACATTGCTTCAGGGCTTCACGGACAGACTGAATAGAGAACTTTCCCAGAAGACCCCACCGGTAGGAGCCCACCCCTGACCCAAGAGCCTAGACCCCACCGGTAGGAGCCCACCCCTGACCCAAGAGCCTAGACCCCACCGGTAGGAGCCCGCCCCTGACCCAAGAGCCTAGACTTCCATCCTGGTGTGCCCCTTCAGGACTAAGTCCTGCTCCCTGCTCAGATGTCAGGTGTCCCGTCACCAGAGCAGTCCCCTTGCTCCTGTGGTTTCCCACCCTTCCCTTCCATAGGCCCGTCCCTCCCTAGAACCCAGCTGTCTGCTTCCCCCAGCCCCTCTTTCCCCCCAGAGCATGCGCCTGAAGCTCATCGCCAGTAACAGCACCATGGAACGCAAGTTCAGCCCCTGGATCGGGGGCTCCATCTTGGCCTCACTGGTGAGAGGGAAGGAGGGACCTAGCCTGGGGATGAAGGCAAGGGAAGGCAGACCCAGACAGCCCCTACTGCTTTACCAGCCTCCCGGCTCATTCATTCAACAGACATTGGTTTTCCAGAAAAGGACAGAGCGAGGAACGAATGCTCAGGCAGGACACAGAGAACGGAGGGAGGTGGCGTTGGAGAGATTGGTTGGGATAAGGGAGCGGTGGCTTTGTGTGTCTGTCGGAGGGAGCCACTCACTGTACTTGCTTAGCAAGAGAGAGGGGCTGAAGTTTGGGAGTGGGGTGAGGGGTGATGGTCACAAGCATGAGTCTTTGGGGATGGAGATGTGAGCTTGGAGGCAAGGGGACCTGGAGAGGAGGCACTTTCTAGAGTCGTTGAGCGGTGGCAGTGAGGATGAGGTGGAGGACAAGGAGCAAACAGAAGAAGGAGGCAGGAAGGTTGGTTTAGGGGTAGTGGGTGGTGAGATCAGTCTAGACCCGCTGCTGGAATAGAGTCAGGGAACGACTAGAGGTGCAAACCGGATCTGGCAGGTAGGGCCACGAGATGTCCGATGGGGACAACACCGACTTTGGGGCATCCCCTAAAAGGAGGAGTCTCCAAGGAGACAGAAGCGAGGGTGAGGAGTTAGGAGACTGAAAGTGGGCACTCCGCTCAGGGTTGGGAGTCTCCTGGTCCCACAAGGTGATTGAGAGCACCCTGCATGCTGGCAGTGGACCAACAGTCCACGTTCCTGAGCAGGGGCAGTCTTCAGGGTGAGGCCAGTGAATGGGAAGTCACTACCAACCGGTAGGGTGATGATTCTTCATGGGAGGGCCAGGGTGGGGCAGGGACCTCATTTCATTTGTAGATCAGGAAGGGCCTTCAAGGAGAACTGGCACTCCAGCTGGGATAGGAAGCGTGTGGTGTGGGAGAATACCGAGGCTGAGAGGAAGGAGATCACGAGGAGGTGATGAGGAGAACTCAAGCAAGGCCACAGGCGACAGAGCGTTGTGTCGGGCCTGGGGTGGAACGCTCTCCTGGCTGCGGAATGGAAAGTGGATTGAAGGTGGCCAGATGGAAGGAAGACAAGGGCTCTATGATCCCCACCCTGTCTCGGGTGGGGCTGCGGAGTGGATGTCAGCAGGTGGAACGGGGAGCTTCTCGGGCAGTCCTCCGGACAGAAGGTGGGCGCTGTTTGATCATGACAGATGAGTGAAGGGAGGTGTCCAAGAGGGGCCAACTCACAGTCACAGCAAGGGCGCTGCTCTCCAACAGAGGTGGACTATGAATTATCGAGGCTATGGAACTGTTCCTAGTAGCAATATTTAAAAACTGGTAAAAAAAAAATGTTTAAAAAGACCCGTGAAATTAAGTTTTAATAATACAGTCATTCAAGACATCCAGAATACTATTTCAACGGGTGATCAACACAGAAGTTATGAATGAGAGCTCTTACACTCTTCTTTCCCGTACCCAGGCTTCAGAATCTGACGCATGCTTTGCGCTCAAGTGTTTAATAGTGTCATGTCCCTAGTGCCACCAGGTGGGCAGCACAGGTCTGGGAAGTGAGGGAGACCCAAAAAGAAGCCGATTTGGGCGGGGCCTGGGGAGACATGGTGAACTTCCTTGTGGTGGATTTGCTGACTGGGAGATCCCCAAGGGGAGGTGGGAGGTGTGGATCTGGACCTCCACACAGGGAGATCGGGACTGCACGGGAGAGAGTGGACACGGGAGAGGTGTCGACAGATGACGGGATGCCCAGGAGATGGATGGAAGCCGGGAAAGTGTGCTCTGTGGGTTGAGAAGAGAAAGCAGGGCAGAAGCCTGGCACACCCAGAGACAGAAGAGCCATCAGAAATGGGACCATCCGGGATGTCTAGTGCAGGAGACTCTCAAGGGACCAACTTCTGTGGGGGTGGAGGTGGGGGTGGGGAAGCTAGATTGAAGCCAACTCCACCCAGCAGTTGGGTAGCTCAGGACAAGCGGAATGAGAAGATATTTTTCTTCCGAGGAGGAAGGGGGTTTGCTGCCCTGTTTGTGAGGCTGGAGGGCAGTGAGGGCGGGGAAGGGGGAGGGGGAAGAGAAGGAATGAGCCCAGTGGGTGTTGGAGGTGCAGGGGCGGCTGGTCTGGGGCTATAAGCTCAAACACCAGCTGGGGTTGAGTGGGAAGAGTCTCTGGCCCAAGGCGATCGGAGAGAGGCGCACTGATATTTGTTGAATGAATGATGGAAAATCGGAGCATTTTCTCCTTCTGATTACGATTAGTGGACCAGGGGATGCGGGAGGCAGCTCAGGAGGTACGTTGGGGGAAAGGCGTGGGCCTCCCTCCCTCTGAGGTCCCCTGACCGCTGTCCCCACCTCCCAGGGCACTTTTCAGCAGATGTGGATCTCCAAGCAGGAATACGAGGAGGGCGGGAAGCAGTGCGTGGAGCGGAAGTGCCCCTGAGGGCGGAGAAAAGGGCCTGAGAGCGGCCCCCAGCCCCACCGGGCTCTGCTCATTCTCCATCCACAGCGCAAATCCAAGCTCCCTGGTCTCCCAAGACCCCTTCCTCTACCCCTTCCCCCGCGTCCTCTTAGATTGTGACGTTTCTGAATCGAAAGGAGTAAAAATGTTTTAAGAAAAAAATTTTTTTTTTAAGTTTGGCTTCCTTGGGGTGGGTCTTGGGGACGGGAAAAGGGGCCGTACCTACAATCCATTCGGGAGTCCCGGGGGACCCGGGGCACAGCATGGCACCAGGGGTCTCAGGGGTCTCGGTGTCTTCGAGCTACAAGGGGGCTCCAGGCCTGGGCGAAGCTGGACTCGGCGGACACTGAAGAACTGAGCGGGGCGGGAGGCGAGGGGGCTCCTGCAGAGAGGACGTGGGGGCGTGGGCGGGGTCGAGAGGAGGGCCAGCCCCCGAGGGGCGGGGCCTGGGCGGGGCCGGAGGCGGGGCCTGTGGTGGGGGGTGGCGACTCCAGAGAGGCTTTGCGAAGCTCCAAGCTCCTGGACCTGCAGCTCAGGTGAGCGGTGGCTGCGCCGTTTCTTCCTTCCCCCGGGCTTGCGGGGTAACAGAACAGGGCGGGGCCCGGAGACACTTGGGGGGGCGGGGTCGCGTCACTTAGTACTTCTCTCCGGAGCTGCTTGTCCTAGCCTCCTGGGTGCTGGCTTGGGGACCTGCCCGCGTGCCTGCCTTGGCAGATAAAACTCCGCGGTTTGTCCCTGTGTGTCTCTGGGGTGACGGTTTGCGGTCCTTCATCAGACTCAGAGGGTCCAAGGCCCCAGATTCTACTGGGTGACCCAAGACTTCTTGTCACCCAAGAGCAGGATCGGGACTTTCCCACCACCCACTCTGCTAGCGCAGCCCGGGACTATCCACCTCACCCAGTGCCTCCTTGGCTCTGACCCACAGATCTCAGACACTCGAACACCCAATCCTGGAGCGCCGGTCCCTCCCTGACCATGGACTTCCACTCATACCCCTCCCCAGGCACTAGCTGGAGATAGACGTCCGAGTGGCCAGGCAGGGAGTCCCCCAGCCCATACCACTTCGTCAGACACCAGGGTGAGGAAGGCCCCTAATGGGTTATTGGTCCTGGAGGGGGAGAGGGCTGCAAGCCAGGGGACTCAGGGCAAAGGCTCTTCTGGGTGGTTCTTTCTGGGGAGCGTGGGAGACTATGCTACACTCCCCCCCCTCCCACCAAGGACACTGGTAGGGGTGGAAGCAGCAGAGGTGAGGGGGCATATCCATGTCTTTGCCCTTCCCAGTCACCAGTTCCCCTCCCCCACTGCTGACGGTAACCCAGGGGCAAAGTCTGCCCTGAAAGGGGGGGGGGGAATTGATTGCTGCAGGGAGGGGGCAGGAGTGGGGCTGTGGAGGGCTGTCAGGGAAGGCCAGCCCTTCTGCTCTGGCCTAGGCTGGGGTGACCATAGCTGGAAGGCTTGGCTGAGGCCAGGACTTCTCCCCACCCTTGTGGGGTGGGGGATGTTCAGGACTTAGACTCCCTGCCTGGGCCGATAAGGGCCTTTATGGGGCTCCCACAAACGGTTTATCACTGCCTAGGGTAAGCAGCCAGCAAGCCGCAGGAAGGGGCAGGAGCATGGAGCGACTTAGGGGTCTACTCCAGAGAGCGGTAAGACCCAGTGGGGTTGGGGGATGCCTTATGCCTTCTCACGAATTCCCTCAGCCTCGCTCTAATCCCCCAGGCTTCTGTCCCTGTCTGGCCAATGTCCTGGTCCCTCCCCTCTGGCCTCTGGCCTCTGGTTCTCCTCCCCACCCACCTCTCAGGCCCTTATCCCTCCCCCACCTTCTGCACATTTGACACCCCAGGGCTGCTGGTCCATTCTTGCCAGCTTCCTCTCCATTTCCCAGACCTCTTGTCCCCATCTCATGCCCACCCTGCCCCCCACAGCAAGAGTTGTCCCTCGGAACCTCTCAGGCCATCTATAAGCGTGTTGAAGGCACCCAGCAGGGCAACCCGGAGGAAGAAGAAGACAGCGGTGGTGGCAGCAGGGAGGAGGGGTTCCAGCCTGTGGTCCACTTCTGCCCTATGGAGCTGAGGAGCCCTGAGCCCCGGGGCTCGGGAGCAAGGCTGAAAACCTTGGGATCCTGGGTGGCAGTAGGACGAAGGTCCACCCCCTACCTGGTCTTGACAGCCCTGCTGATCTTCACTGGGGGTGAGAGTGAAGGGCCTGGGTGGGGGAGAATGGCTGGGGTCCTGAGGGGACATTAAAAGAATCCCCATCTTGCCGCCCGCCAGCTTTCCTCCTGGGTTATGTGGCCTTTCGCGGGTCCTGCCAGGCATGTGGGGATGCCGTGCTGGTGGTCAACGAGGATGTCAACTATGAGCCAGCCCCGGACTCCCACCAGGGCCCGTTGTACTGGCGGGACCTCCAGGCCATGTTCCTTCAGTTCCTGGGGGAGGGCCATGTGGAGGACACCATCAGGTAAGGAATAGCCTGTCCCCTTCCTGGCACCTCAAATGTCCTCCCTCCCTCCACTCAGATGCAATTCCCCTTCCTCCTAACTTAGGATCCTAGTATGGGAGGGGGCAACCCTTTCTGAGCCCTGCCACCTGCCTCCCTGGTCCCCCCTGTACCTCAGTCCTGGGAAAAACAGCGGGCACCTGGAACTGAGAGGATGGAGGGCAGGTGTGGGGTGGCATGGTTGTGGGGGTGGGGGACTGGCCGAATGAGGACAGAGGGGCCCAGCATTCAGGCAGCAGTAGAGCATCCCCGAGAGACCCTTGAGAAGCAGAGGAACTTGGATTTGGATCTGTGGTAGCTGGGAGCACTCAAAAAAACCAACAAAAAAACCCTGCCCTTGACTCAGCTCTGATTGGACAGGCCCTAGACGACAGAGGAGGGCTGCCCTGTGGGTTTCTGAGATTGCCAATCTTTCCGGGAGTAGAAAGCCTTGACGTTCTTCTTAGGAGCAGCTGGTGGTTTCAAACTGCTGGCCTTGCAGTTAGCAGCCCAACTCGTAACCCACTATGCCACCCGGGAGCTCTGAAGACTGAACAGGGGCATGTTAGGGAATTGGAAAAAGCAAGTATTTGGCATGCATTTGTGGGCACATCTTCCACTCTTCCCCCTGTCTACATCTTGGGGCTGACAACTGAACCTGGCCCGCAGCCTGCAGCCCAAGCTTCTCTCTTCTGCTTTGTTCCGCTGCGCGCTCACCCTTCCCTCTGAGAAGGCGTGACCCAGATAGGTCCAGAGAAGAGGTCCTGTCTCCCAGCCCTCCTTTGGGTCAGGAATAGTTTCCCAAGGAGTTCTCCTGGGTTCTCTAAGTGGGTAATCATATAAGCTAAAAGTCTGATCTGAAACTGATCAGGGGATAGCCCAGGACTGGGCAGCATTTCGCTCCTAGGGAGATCCAGGAGAAGCATCCATGTGCACTAGGGAAGAATGTATATTCTGTTATTTTTCAGTGGTGTGTTCTATATAGGTCTGTTAAGTCTAGTTGATGTATCATTTAATTCGAGTCCTCTATATCCTTATCGGTCTTCTGTCTAGATGTTCTGTCCACTACTAAAAGTAGTATGTTGAAGGCCCCAACTATTATTGTAAAATTATATATCTCTTCAATTCTATCAATATTTGCTTCATTTTGGGGATGGCTCTGTTGTTAGGTGCATATGTAGAATCATTGCATCTCTTTTTTTTTTTTTAGAGGGCGGACATTGTCTCCCTTGTACCCCACCCCCATCACTGTATTCCCACCCACCCAACCCTTAGTCTATTTGCCTTCCCTATAGGTTCAGCAATGCTGGGTTTCATCTACCAAAACACAGAAAAACGTAACACCACACAACTTCACGAGGGTGGCCACCAATGACATAACACCTCTAACATACACCCTAATGTGAGCAAACAAAAATACAGGAAATGTGAATAGACTTCTTTATCATGGTATGATGTCCACATTTGTCTCTTGTAACACACTTTTTACTTAAAGCCTGTTTTGCCTAATATTAAGATAGCCACCCCTGCTCTCTTTCAATATTTACATGGAACACTTTTTTATTCTTTTCACTTTCAACTTATTTTTTTGAACTTGCCTATAAAGTGAGTCTCATACAAAGCATGTATTAGGTCATGTTTTCTTATCCATTCAGTTAATTTCTGCCAGTTGGTTGATTATTGTAATCAAGTTACATTTTAAGGGGAGTCCTGGTGGTTAAAGCTCCCAGTTGCTAACCCAAGGTTGGGTGTTTGATCACACAGCCACTCCACGAGATAAAGATGTATAGGCTGCTTTCCATAAAGATTTACACCCCCCAAAAAAAAAAAAGATTTACACCCTTGGAAACCTTATGAAAAGCTCTACTTCTCTGTCTACTCTGTTGCTGTGACTCCGAATCTATTGGATGGCAATGTGTTTTACATTTGAGGTCATTATTTAAGGAAAGGCTTGCTTGTGTCGCTGTGTTACTTGTTTTCCGTGGGCCCTACACTTTTTGGTCATTTATTCCAGTACTGCCCACTTTTGTGTTTGACTTTTTTTTTTTTTTAATAGTAAATCATTTGAATTCCTTGGTTTTCACCTGATGGGTATATATTTTAAGATATTTTCTTTGTGACTGCATAGGGATTTTATTTAACATCCTAAATTTATAAAAACCTAGTTTAAATTGGTAAAAATTTAACCTTAATAACATACAAAAATTCTGTTCCTACACTGTTTCTCCCCCTTCTTTGGGCTTGTGTTAGTCTGGGTAGACTAGAGAAACAAATTCATAGACACTCATATGTGTATAAGATGCAGCTCTATATACAAGAGCAATTGAATATTGAGAAAACATCCCAGCCCCGTCCAGATCAAGTCCATAAGTCCGATATTAGCCCATATGTCCGATGCCAGTATACAAATTCCTCTTCAGACTCACACAGCGCATGTAATGATGCCAAATGCAGAAAGATCACAGGCCAGTGGGTGAAAAATCTTGTGGATCCAATGGCAGTGGAACCATCTCACTGTCAGGGGTCTCCACATGGTTCATCCAGTTTAGGGCATTAACATAGTTCCCTGTGTGTTATCAGCCGATATGTCTCCCAGAGAGTGAGGGTGTGTCCTGCCTCCAGCGAGCTATTTATCTCCTTAGCACCTCCAAATGAGGCCATCAAGCTATGACCTGATTGACAGGCTAGACTCCTCCTGTCCACTCTTAAGTCTCAAATTGACAACAGATTTTGTAACCACCATGGGACTATTGTCACAAATGACATCTTTATGTATTGTGTGCTTGCAAGTTTATGCTTATGCATTGTCTTTTACATCATGTAGACTCTAGAGCATAACAAGTGGAATTAAAACCCCAAAGGCCATACACTTGGCCTTGATATTTACCCTTACAAGTTCCTTTCCTGGAGATGTTTTGTCCCTTTTTTCCTTATGGCTTGAAGTTACTGTTTAGTGTTTATTTCACCTCCACTTGAAGGACTCTCGTAGCCTTTCTCATACCTCAAGCCTGTGGCAAGAAGCTCCCTCAGCTTTTGTTTATCTGGGAATGTTTGAATTTTGCCCTCACCCGTAAAGATCACGTTTGCTAACATAGAATTATTGGGTGACTGTGATTTCAGCACCTTAAATGTGTTGTTCATTTAAATGTGTTGCTCATTTGCATTCCATCTTCTTCGATTGTTAGGGAAACTCGGTGTTTTCTCGCGTGGAGGATCCCTTATATGGGATGATTTGCTTCTTTCTTGCAACTTTCCAGATGCTCGCTTATCACTCACTTTTTTTTTTTTTAACATTTTATTAGGGGCTCATACAACTGTTATCCCAATCCATACACACATCAATTGTGTAAAGTGCATTTGTACATCGTTTCTCAAAACATTTTCTCTCCACTTAAACCCCCATATTAGGTCCTCATTTTTCCTCTCCCTCCCCGCTCCCCCCTCCCTCATGAGCCCTTAATAGTTTATAAATAGGTATATTGTCATATCTTGCCCTGTCCGACGTCTCCCTTCATCCACTTTTTGGTTGTCTGTCCCCCAGGGAGGAGGTCACACACAGTTCCATGTAATCGGTTCCCTCTTTCCTACCCATTCTCCCTTTACCCTCCCTGTTTTGCCACTCACACCACTGGTCCTATAGGGCTCATCCGTCCTGGATTCCCTGTATTTTCAGTTCCTATCTGTACCAGTGTACCTCCTCTGGTCTAGCCAGACTTTCAAGATCGAATTCGAGTCATGGTAGTGGGAGCGGGGAGGAAACATTTAGGAACTAGAGGAAAGTTGTATTTCTCATCATTGTTACATCGCACCCTGACTGGCTCATCTCCTCCCCGAGATCCCTCTGCATGGGGATCTCCAGTGGCCTACTAATGGGCTTTGGATCTCCACTCCGCACTCCCCCCATCATTCACTATGGTAAGATTTTTTGTTCTGATGATGCCTTACACCTGATCATTCACTTTTAAGAACTTGATTATAAAATGTCTTGGTGTAGATCTCTTTGAGTTTATCCTACCTGGATTTCATTGAACACCTTGATGTGTAGATTCATGTCTTTTGTCAAATTTGTGATCTCTTTAGGCTACTATTTCCTCAAACAGTCTTCTTTGCCGTTTTCCTCTGTTCTCCTTCCGGGGCTCCCTTAGACTCATGAGTGCTTAGGCCCCATTCACTCTTGCTTACTCTTTCATTTTCTCCTCAGACTTGATGTATCATTTTCTAGCTTCAAGTTCATTGAGTATTTCTTCTGTGAGCTTACACCTGCTGCTTAATCCTGCCAGTGAATTTTTACACGTTAGCTTTTTTGTCCTTTTCACCTTCAATAGTTGACCCTTTTTTATAAGTTGATCTCTTTATCAGTTTCTCACTTGGTTCATGATATTGTTTCCTGGATATTCTGTAGTTCCTTGTCCGTGTTTTCCTTTAGTTCTTCAAACATATCAAGTCCTGTTGTTTTAAAGTCTGCCTGTGACCTTCCACAGAGACGGTTTTTGCCACTTCATCTTGTTCTTTTACAGGATCCATCCTCCCTTCGTTCTTTGTAGGCCTCGTCATAGTTGTTTGTTGAAAATGAAATGTTCGTTTATTCTATGATAACTCTGAAAATCAGATTCTTCTGCATCCTGTGGACTTGCTAGTGTTTTATGTTTATTTTTTAATTGTTGAAGGCTGTAGACATCAGTTTAGTGACTGTCTATTTTTTCAATGAGTGCCTTCCTAAATAAATGTGTACGCAAGTCTCTGTGCCTTTTTCCGAGGATTCAGTTTGTGTTTTGCTAAAGCTTTGCTTGAATGCCACAGTTGGAAGGTGAGTCTCATGGTCTCTGATCATTGACTCCGTGCTGGGACTCTCATTCAGCACATCAAAAGGTTTGCACTGAGCCTACGGAGGAGCAGCCTAAGATAAAATATAATATTTTTTCCAGGTGTAACTTTTTTCAAAGGTGTCTCTACCTAGGTGTGTGTGTGTGTGTGTGTGTGTGTGTGTGTGTGTGTTTCAAATCTCTCTTAGACATAGTTCTTTTGGAAGCTTTCGCTTCCCAAAGAAATTCTTTCCCCAACCACTGTCTCTAGTATTTAGTCTCTAGTATTTAGTAGATTTATGCCTAAAAGGTGCCCTAGTGGCATAGTGGGTGGCATAATGAAATTGGGCTGCTATCCTTAAGGTCAGTAGTTCAAAACCACTAGTCACTCCCTGGGAGAAAGATGTGGTTTTCTACTTCTGTAAAGATTGACAATCTTGGATCGAACTTGATACTTGGCCAGTTGACCTCCCTCTTGACCCAGCCTGAATTTGTTCTAGATGCAAGTACCTCTTGTTTGTTCCATGACAAAAATTTCATCCTTGGCTTTTTAAATAATAGATAGATAGATAGATCACCCAAAATGTAAACCTCATATACTCCACAGTAAAAAGTTTTAAAACATCTAAAAAAGGAAAAGAGTTCTAAAATTGATTGTGGTGATAATTGTACAACTCTTCTTAATATGATTAAACTATTGGGTTATATGATTTGTGAGTTATAGGCCAATAAAACTTTAAAAAAAGAATGAGTATAAAACATAACAAAATACAAATGTTAGTGTGAAATAAAAAAAAGATCGACAGTCTCCAAATCCCACAGGGGCCGTTCTACTCTCACCTGTAGGTCACTGAGTCAGAACTGATTCAATGGTAGCGACTGAGACTGTAGGCCTTAACCACGCTGGCAGGCGCAGGATTCAGGTGGTTACGGCGTTAGGTCCCCCTGCTCTGTGGGAACTCTGAGACAGGTGAGACCAGGATGACAGCCTTGACGCGTCCTTCAGGCAGACAGACACAGACTTGTGGATAAAACCTTCGCTCTGCCAGACCTAGAGACCAGGCTCCACCTCGGGAAGTGCATGACACTGCTGCTTTAAGGTGGCTATGCAGAGAGGGCACGCCGGTGGAGCATGGCTTTCCTGCATTTACGTAGATGCCACTTTGGTTTTTGGTTTTTTGCTTCAGCATTGGCTTGGTTGTTATAACCACTCAACTGGTTTTCCAGAGTCCTGACAAAGTTGGTCCTGATGGTTTCTGCTTGTGCATTTTGCTGGGGAGTGGAGGTGGGGGAGGTGGTGGAAACATTTGGCTGGTCGCACAGCCATCTTGCTGTGGACCAGTTATGCGTTTTTAATTTAGATAAACTTTTTGAAGAAGAACACTATACTTGAAAGGTCGATGTAAATTGCAGATTTAGTTTATTATTTCTTAGTGCTAGATAGACTTCCAAGTGCTTATCAATTCCATGATAACGGACACCTATGATCAGGTGTCGGAGGAACCCTGGTGGGGTAGTGGTCTCACTGCTAACCGTAAGGTGGTCAGCGGCTGCTCCATGGGAGAAAGATGAGGCTTTCTACTCCCTTAAACAATTCCAGGTTTGGAAACCCACAGGGGCAGTTCTACTCCGTCCTGTAAGGTCACTATGAATCAGCATCCACTCGATGGCAGTTTTGTTTTGATGAACAGGTGTAATTTCAATCTAACTTGAGCTTCCGGATGGGATCGAGATGGGATAGGCATGGAACTGAGGCACTTGGGTCATGGAGTGGAAGAGTCCTTGTGAGAACAGAAAGCACGGCACTTTGAATCACGGGACATTGTCCACGTGGGTTTTGAAGGCGCGCACGAGGTAGAATGGGGGTGGAACTGGATAGCTTGGGCTCCGAGCAATAGTGCTTTTCCTAAGGGGAAGTTGTCACAAGTTTGACAAGTGGAGCCAAAGGCACAGGAAAGGTAGGTCTCTTCAAGAGTGGAGCCCAGTTTCTATCAAGCCAAGAGGTAGCAAAGGTCTTCTGGGAAGATGTTGAGGGGAGAGCGTGCAGGTAGAATAAGTGATAGGAAAGGCAGTACCCCAAACTGCCTTTCCTAGCGACGCTATAGGACCGAGTAGAACTGCCCCAGTGAGTTTCCCAGACCGCAATTGTAAACAGGAGTAGAAAGCCCCATCTTTCTCCCTCGGAGAGGCTGGTGATTTTGAACTGATGACCTTTAAACAGAGTGCAGGGATACTGCAGGTTAACCAAGGCTTGCTACCAAAGAAGGCTCAGTTGAGTCTCTAATGAGACGAATTCCAGTAGAACCCTTGGACCAGTGGTTCTCCACCTTCCTGATGCCCCCACCCTTTCATACAGCCCCTCATGTGGGGGTGACCCCCTAACCATAACATTATTTTCGTTGCTACTTCATCACTGAAATTTTGCTACTGGTACAAATCGTCATGTCAGTATCTGATATGCAGGATGAATTCTTATTGTTACAAATTGAACATAATTAAAGCATCATGATGAATCACAAAAAACAAGATGTAATTCTATATTGTGAAATATTTATTTCTAGTGACAAGTAAATGAAATTTTGTCTTGAAGCGTGGTGGAGCATGGCTAACAGTCTTCAGGCAGGGTACTCATAGGTGGGTGTATCTGCATGTGGGCGGACCTGCCTGGAGATAGAGGAGCCCTGTCTCCGTTCCTAAGACCATCGTTAAAATGTGTTTTCCTATAGTCTTAGGCGACCCCTGTAAAAGGGTCTTTGACCCTCAAAGGGGTCTAGCCCCACAGGTTGAGAACCAGGTCCCAGTTGGAGGATGGGAAGTAGTAGGGGGCTGGGAGCTGGGACGGGGCGGGGAGGTTAGTGGGGGAGGGGGCAGGGGGTCTGCTTCCCAAGTGTAGTTAGCACTTTGAAATGTAAATGATTTCAAGCCTGGGCAAAGCTCAGGCCAGGATGTGTCCGGAGGAGCATGCCGCTGGCGCGGGGGACAGTTGATGGTTGGTGAGTTTACCCTGGCCTGACCCCCTCACTAGGGGAAGCTGAGCCTTTTGAGCAGAAGGGTCACCAGGAGGGAATGGATCAGAGCAGAGTCTGAGACTAAGGAGCCCCTCACCATCCATGACCCTCATCCTCGGACGTCCCGTCCGTGCCTCTCCTTCCAGAGAAACCAGCTCTCGGCAACGGGCGTCGGGCTCGGCGGGGATGGCCGCCCTGGTTCAGGACCTCCGCACCGAGTTCTCGCGCCAGCGGCTGGACCACGTGTGGACGGACACACACTACGTGGGGTTGCAGTTCCCGGACCGGTGAGCACCGGGAGGCCAAAGAGTGGGGCGGAGGCCGGCGCGTGGCCGGGGGTCGCTCACCACCTCGCCCTGCTCCACTCAACAGGGAACACCCCAACACCCTGAGCTGGGTAGATAAGGCCGGTGGGGACGGCGAGCAGCTGCCTTTGGAAGACCCCGAGGTCTACTGTCCCTACAGCGCCACGGGCAACGTCACGGTGAGCGCCTCCGGTCCCACCCCGGGGTGCAGGTCGCCCTGACTCTTCGCGGGGTGCCGGGCGTGGGACGAGGTGGGCACGCCTCAGCCCCCCTTCTCCGTCTCCGCAGGGCGAGCTGGTGTACGCCCACTACGGGCGGCCAGAGGACTTGCAGGAGCTGCGCGCCCGGGGCGTGGAGCCGGCGGGGCACCTCCTGCTGGTGCGCGTGGGGATGGTCAGCTTTGCCCAGAAGGTGAGGCCCGCGGGGAGGACGGTGCGGGCCTGTGCACCCAGAGGACCCTGCCGATTGGAAGCAGCTAGGAGGCCGATAAAGGAGGGAAGGATAGACTTCAGGGGACTGTGAGAACATATTGATAGGGAAGATACGTGATCAGAGGCTCCTGGGCGGAGCCTGGCGGGATGTAGGGGGACAGAAATGTGTGTGTTGGGGTGGTGGTGCACAGAACTATAGGAGTCACCGTTGCCTTTTATCATTTCTCCTGCTGTAATAAACCCCTTTTCTCTGGAGAAGGACTCGTATAGCCACCTTCCTTTCCCAGGTGGCCTGGGCCCAGGACTTTGGGGCACGAGGAGTGCTCATCTACCCTGACCCAGCGGACCTCTCCTCGGACACACACAAGCTAGGCCTGTCCAGGCACCGAGCTCTATATGGACATGTGAGTCTGGAGACCCAGGGAGCACCTCCTGGCCTTGGGCAGGGCTGGCATGCTACTCCCCTTGGAGCTCTGCCCACAGTTTGAACATGGGCATCCATCCCTCTCCCTACAGGTGCACATGGGGACTGGGGACCCCTACACGCCTGGCTTCCCCTCCTTCAATCAAACCCAGTTTCCTCCAGTCCAGTCCTCTGGGCTCCCCAGAATCCCAGCCCAGCCCATCAGCGCCGACATTGCCTCCCGCCTGCTGAGGTGAGGGTCCCCTTGCACCCAGGAGAGGAAGATGCAGAGAGCCAGGCTGCAGCAGCCCAGGGGGATCCTTGGAGGGAAGTAGTAAAAAAGGCGCTTCTTCCTCGGGTAGAGAGCCCTGGTGGCATAATGGGTCATGTGTCATTGAGCTGCATAAGGTCAGCGGTTCAAAACCACCAGCCGCTTGTCAGGAGAAAGATGAGGCTTTCTAGTTCCCAAAAGCTTTAGTCTTGGAAACCCCCAGGAGCAGTTCTACTGTGGCGGAGAGGGTCACTATGAGTTGGAATTGACTCAAAGGCAGTGAGGTTGTAGGGTGTTTCCTGGGAGGGGAGAGAGGGTTGTGTTGCAGCCTCTTCTGAGGCCCACAGTGGGGAGTGGGGACACTGCCAGGTTCCAGCTGCAGACCCCACCACGGTTCATCTCTTGGGTAGGAGGCAACCTTCACACCTATCTGGGGGCCCTGGTCACACAGCTCCCGCGACCAGGGTGCTGAGGCAGAGGGTGGTAAGGAAAGAATAGAAAGGGGGCTTTGGACCCATCTGTGGCCCAGGTCTCTCTGCTACACCTGGTCCCTTCTGCCCACTGTTCTCCAGGAAACTGGGAGGTCCTGTGGCTCCTCAGGAATGGCAGGGCCACCTCCCAGAGTCCCCTTATCGCCTGGGTCCGGGACCAACCCTGCACCTCAGAGTCAACAACCGCAGGGCTTCCACCCCCATCAGCAACATCTTTGGCTGCATCGAGGGCCGGTCTGAGCCAGGTGTGCTCCCTCACCCAGCATCCCGAGCTCTGAGAAGAGCCACCTCTTTACACCCTAACCCAAGCGACACGGGGTCCTGCAGGAGGCCTGCAGGGGAAGTGGGCATGGTGCCCGGGGGAGGGAAGGGCAGCTTTAACTGAAGTGGCAAGTTGGGACTGGGCCTGAGGGATGTGGCAGTGAGGAGACCACCCTGCCCTCAAGTGGCATGGGGAAGTCTTGCGCAGCAGTGAGTCCCGTGGGACTGGAGATGAGCAAGCCTGCTGGGTGGTGTTCCAGCAGAGTAGGAGAAAGAGGTCTGAGTGGATAGATGGTCCTTTCGAGCACCATGAAGGTTCTTGAGCAGGAACCTGGGGTGATGGGAGCAGCCCTTTATAGAAGAGCATGGTACCTATGAGGGTGGGGTGGGGGGAGCGGGCAGGGAAACCCCTGGTGAGCAGGATGCTGGTGAGGGAGGGGTGATGAGGAATTTAAAACCTGCCACCACCTGGTGAACAGTCCGATGTGGCTCACCAAGGAGAGAATGCTGCCCGGCACCCTGCTGCTAGAGCCAGTTGTCCAGACAGGGCCAGGGAAGAAGGGGCAGGTTTCTTTAAAGACTGCAGGGCTGTGGGCGGATGTGATGGGGCAGGGTGATGGAGATTGGGGGAGGGCCAGGAGAGCTGATGCACTGGGCCCTCCCCCCTCCCTCACTCCTGCCCTGCATAGAAGGAGAAGCCTTGAGGGATTGATTGCCCCTGTTAAGAGGCCCCAACCATCCCCTCCCCTAGATCACTACGTTGTCATCGGGGCCCAGAGGGACGCCTGGGGCCCAGGAGCGGCCAAGTCAGCTGTGGGGACTGCCATCTTGCTGGAGCTTGTTCGGACTGTGTCCTCCATGGTGAGCAAAGGTAAGGTGAGCCTGGGTGAGCCTGGGCAGGATGGGGTAGAGCGGGGTGGGGCTGTGGCCTGAGCCAGGACAGGGCTGGGAGGCAGTGAGGATGTCTGGCTGGAGGGCGGGCCTCACGCCTGGGTTTCAGACTTGCCTCTCCCACATTCTAGCTGCGTGGCCTTGGCCAAGCCACTTCCCCTCCATTCCCTCCTCTGAAAATGAAAGTAATGGCAATACTTCAGAGTGACATTAAGCAGGAGTCAGGATTGGGTAGGAGGGGCCCCAGGGGACCAGAACCGAGGGAGGACCAAGTAGGACTTTGCTTGCCACCCATTCTCTTTCTCGCTCTCTCTTGTGTCCCCAGGCTTCCGGCCCCGAAGAAGTATTCTCTTCATTAGCTGGGATGGAGGCGACTTTGGGAATGTGGGCTCCATGGAGTGGCTGGAGGTGACACTGGGATCCTGGGCAGGGTGGCTGGGCGGTAGGGAAAGGCATGTGGGTATGTGGGGAGAAGGGGGCACACTCTACTCCTCTCACCCACAGGGCTACCTCAGTGTGATGCACCTCAAAGCCGTGGTCTATGTGAGCCTGGACAACGCCGTGCTGGGTGAGGCGGGCAGTGCCACCAGCCGGGCCCCTCCTACCCGCTCCTGTTCCCAGGCGGGCCGATCTTGAACCTGGCGTCTCTCCCTCTCTTCAGGGAATGACAAGCTCCATGCCAAGACCAGCCCCCTGCTGACCAAACTCATCAAGAGTATCTTGAAGCAGGCAGGCGAGGGTCGCAGGGAGCAGGGGGTGCTGTGGGAGATTGGAAGCTGGTGCAGCTAAGCCTGACTTGCCTGGGGGACCCCTTCCTCACTGCCACCAGGTGGACTCTCCTAACCGCAGTGGGCAGACCCTCTACGAGCAGGCGTTCTCCAGCCCCGGAGGGGATGCACAGGTGTAAGTAGGGGGCCAGAGGGGCTGCCGTGGGGAGGCTAGAGGAGGGAAGCCCACCTGGACCCCTTACCCACCTGTCCTCAGGATCCAGCCCCTGCCCATGGACAGCAGCGCTTACTCGTTCACCGCCTTTGCCGGCGTCCCGGCTGTTGAGTTTTCCTTCACGGAGGTGAGCCATCCTTGTCCAGGGGCCGCAGACCGCCCGCCCCACAGCTCGGCTCCGCCGCGCCCATGTCCAGCGCCGCCCTGTCCCGGCAGGATGGCCCAGTGTATCCGTACCTGCACACCAAGGAGGACACGTACGAGAACCTGCACGCCGCGCTACGGGGTCGCCTGCCCGCCGTCGCCAAGGCGGTGGCCCAACTGGCTGGCCAACTCCTCATCCGACTCAGCCATGACCACCTGCTGCCCCTGGACTTCGGCTGCTACGGGGACGTGGTCCTCAGGCACATCGGCAGCCTCAACGAGTTCTCTGCGGATCTCAAGGTGCAAGATGCCCGCCTCTGGGGTGGGGTGGGGGCGCTACCGACGCCTAAAATGCTGCCTAGGCCCCGGGGTTGGGCCCCTCCTCCCATCCATCTCTGGAGTCTTGGGTCCCTTGGCCACCCCCTAAGCCCCTAGGCCCCAGCTGGTACCCACCCCCGCCCCCAGGTCTTGGGATTTGCACCGCCACCCCACCCCAGAAGTCCTCTTTCCGCCCCCAGCACTCTTTGCCCCTGCCCCCTGCTGCCGCCTGCCAGGCCCAGGGTTCCAGGCCCATCCTCCAACATCGTGTCCTCCCCCGCGTCTCCACCCCCCTACCTCCTACCCCATCCCACCCCCCACGGTCCGGGCCCTGGGTCCTGGCCCCTGGCTGCCTGCCCCAGCCCGCACCTCCGCCCGCAGGCCCGCGGGCTGACCCTGCAGTGGGTGTACTCTGCGCGGGGGGACTACATCCGCGCGGCCGAGAAGCTGCGGAAGGAGATCTACAGCTCGGAGGAGAACGATGAGCGGCTGACCCGCATGTACAACGTGCGCATCATGCGGGTGAGGCCCCGCCCCGCGCCCCGAGCCACGCCCCTCCTCCCTCGGTCTGCAGAGGGTCTGGACTGGGGTTCCCCACCTTGCAGGGCCAGGGCGCCTCTCCTCTCTCTTCTCGTTTCTGCCCCCTCCTGCCTCCCCTCTTCCCCCTTCCATGCTGCCATATTGATTGGAAAGGGGCCGTGGGCTGACTGATCCGTGACCTCGCAGCATGCTTAGCTCGCCCAGGGTGTAATGCTCTCCGACTGGCCAGGCTGGAGGACCTAGCGACCATCGAGACAGGGCCCTCGAAGGGAAGAAATGGGGCGGGGGAGGACACGCAGCCCCTTAGCCACACTCACCGGGTCACCACGTGGCAAAGCTGGGGCGATCAACACACACAGCCCCCTCCCTCTGGAGGGGAACAAATGGGCCTTTATTCCGGGACCCACAGGACAAAAGGTTTCCCAGAGCTAAAGACGTTCTGATGGGGGGATGGTCATCTTCTTCGGGGGCTCATGGCAGGATTCCAGGAGGAGGTGCCACCTGAAAGCTGACTCCTCTCTCCCCGCCCTGCTTCTCACTTGTGCTTCACTTGGAATACTTTGTCCCCCTCACACATCTCCAGGCACAATGACCCTTCCTCCTGGTTCCTCAACCCAGGAAGGGCAATCCTTCAGGCCTTTGGTCTTGGGACGTGGGTAGGTAGGCCAGTGGTCAGCGATGCAGATTTGTGAGCGGGGGCCACCCGGAGTGAGTGTGGAGTCCCTCCCTGGGCAGCACCCCCTGGAAATACACACAGGGTACTCAGTGTATACACACACACACACACACACACACACCCTGTTTTCAGAGTGAGCATGTCTGCCCCTTCCAGGTTCACGTTTTTTCTTATCCCTTGCTTTTTCCTCTGTACACTCCTACCTGCCCATCCTCCCTTGGTGTGAACTCCTTCCTACTTTCAGTTTACAAACCTGCCCACCTTGTCCTTTCTTAACCTTGCTTCTTACTCCCCTTCCCTCCCCGGTAGCAGTGGTTACATGTTGGACTGCTAGCTGCAAGGTCAGCAGTTTCAAACCACTAGCCACTCCGCAGAAGAAAGACAGGGCTTTCTACTCCTGTAAAGAGTGCCAGTCTCTCGGGCCCTCCCAGATGCAGTTCTACTCTGTCCTGTCGGGTTGCTGAGAGTCAGAGGGGATTCGATGGCAGTGAGCTTTGTAGAATGTAACCCCAAGAATGCAAAATGACACCTCCCCCCACCCCTGAGAGGAAGAGACTGTGCCAGGCACAGGGGACTTTTGACCTAGACCAGGAGCTGGAAAACGAGCAAGCAACCTGCTGGTAAGCTTCTACCTGCCACCTGTTGTTATAAATAATGCCCTATTGCAAAACACAGCGTTGCTCAGTGGTTGACGTATTGCTCACGTCAGCTTCCACGCAATAGTGGCCGAGTTGCAACAGGCCCACGTGGCCTATAAAGCCACACATGTTTATTGTTTGCTCCATCACAGAACGAGGAGCCTTAGTGGTGCTGTGAATACAGCCCTCGACTGGTCAACTGTAAACTGAAAGGTCGGCAGTCGGAACCCGCCGCTGCTAAGTGGGAGAGAGGTAGCCGTCGGCTCCCATCCAGATTACAGCGTTGGCAGCTCTGTCCTATTGGGTTCCTATGAGTGGAAATTTGACTGAATGGCCTTGGGCCTGGAACAGACAGAACTTGGGCCAGTGTGAAGAAGGGAGGACATTTCCAGGTGGAGAGGGAGGGCCAAAGTAAGAGTGTGATTGTGAAGTGGGACTAACTGTCCTTGGGAGCAGGGAGTGGCCGAGCAGAGCCCGAACAGAGGTCCCGTGGACAAGCAGCAGGAGGGTTGCTCGAAACGGGCTAGGAACCAACAGTGGAGAGCCTTAGGGGTCAGGGCTGGATGTGTTTTCGGGATGTTGAGCATGGAAGGGATGTAGCCAAATGGAATTTTAGGATTTGGGCTGCCAGGTAAGCGGACTTGAAGATGGAGTGATGCTGCTAAGGGCTGAGTTCTAGGTAAGAATGGCAGCAGAGCTGTGTAGGCGGGGACCTCGCTGGTGTGAGGCACTTGGAGGAAGAACAGACAGACTAGATGTTAGACTGGATGTTGGGGAGGGGAGCAGAGGAAAATAATAGTAGCCATCTGCCATGTGCCTCATTTTCTCCCGTAGTCCTCCTCGAAGCCCTGTGTGGTTTCCAGTTTTGTTTTTTTTAACATTTTATTAGGGGCTCGTACAACTGTTATCGCAATCCATACACACATCAATTGTGTAAAGCGCATTTGTACATCATTCTCAAAACATGTTCTCTCTACTTAAACCCTGACATTAGGTCCTCGTTTTTCCCCTCCCTCCCTCCTCCCCCCTCCCTCATGAACCCTTGATAGTTTATAAATTGTTATTTTGTCATATCGGTTTCCAGTTTTGTATCCAGAAACGAAGCTCGGAGAGATGAAGTAACTTACCAACACCACATAGATAATAAGAATAAACCCCTCCTAACTCACTGCCACTCTTGGTGCAGGTAGAGTACTGACTAGAGTACTGCCGACTCATAGCAACCCTATAGGACAGGGTAGAATCGCCCCTGTGGGTAGAATTGCCCTCTGAGACACTAACTGTTTACAGGAGTAGAAAGCCGTCTTTCTCCCATGGAGCAGCAGGTGGTTTCAAACTACGCCCGGACACATAACCATTACGCCACCAGGGATCCCACATAGATCGTGGCAGAACTGAAATAGAAACCAGGCCGTCTGGCCAGAAAGCTTTTGAGGTTGAGAGTCTGGTGGCTGAGAACGGCCATGGTTACTCAGAGGGAAGGTGAGAGCCGAACTCAGAAGGTGGGTGCCAAAGTGTGCGTGAGGTTGTCACTAGGCCGAATGACAGGGGATGCTTTGACCAGTAGGCTTGGGAAGTGTCTCCCCAGAAGTCACTGCTGAAGGCAGGGGCCTTGGGCAAGCTCTCTCTGGGATCACACTCTAAAAGTCTTCAGGAGATGAATGTGCAGCTCACTAAAACGCCCTGCCGTGAGTCGGTTCCACTTAGAGGACAGAGCAGACCTGCTTCTTGGGGTTTTCCCGGTGTGAGATCTAAATCAGCTGTTTTTCTTCTGCATAGCAGTTGGTAGGTTTGAACCATTGACCTTGTGGTGCCCAGGCAACGATCATTTTAAAATCTTCCCCACGTGGTTCAAATATGTGGCCAGGCTTGGCAACCCCTGAGCTGTAGGGAAAGAGAACAGAGGGCTGAGGTTGAACCTTGTGACCTGCCCACCGATGGGAGAACTCGGCAAGTCCAGAGGCTGTCTCCAGAGAGGTGGGTGGGACAGTATCTGACTGGGGGCTGTAGAGATTGTCAGAGGTGAGTGTAATGGCTGGGGTGAGGGGAGGTATCCAGAAAAGGAACTGCAGGACAATCGGTTAGTCTTTGAGGCTTTAGCCGAGAAGTAAATGAATGAGGAAGGAAGCCTGGGGAGACCCAGGGGCAGGCAAGAAAGATAAAAGCGGTAGAACCCAAAAGATCTGGAGTGGGTGTTCAGCTCACCTACCGGTGATGTAATGAAATACTCATTCTCTGATTGGATAACCAAAGGGAGGTGGGGCTTAGCAAAGCGGCTCTACAAGCTCCAGCATTGAAAACCTGTAGCTAGCTGTCATGGCGTCAATTCTGCCTTAAGGGGAACCTTCCTAAGGGTCAGAGAGAAATGATGCGCCGTAGGGTTTAAGATGGCTGGTTTCTCAGAAGTAGATCACCAGCCTTTCATCCACAGTGCGTCTAGGTAGATTTCAATCTCCAAGCTTTAGGATTGCAGGTGAGCATGTTAGCCGTGCATCACCCAGGGACGCCACGAGGGGAGACTAAGGAGCCGTGTTCTACTTGGACACCCAATTCGGGACTCAGCAGCCACTGGTGGCAGGTGCCAAGCTTGTTAGGAATTGCCGGCCGGCAGAAGGTGTTATTCAGTCTTCACTTCCGGGACAGGGACCCCACTAACCTGATTCCACTCTTGGTGCAGGTAGAGTACTACTTCCTGTCCCAGTACGTGTCGCCGGCTGACTCCCCATTCCGTCACATCTTCCTGGGCCATGGAGACCACACCCTCGATGCCCTGCTGGACCATCTCAGGCTGCTTCGCAAGGGTGATTCCACCCGCCCGGGGGACTCCTCCCCTGGGGTAGCACCCAGCCTAGGCTTCCAGGAGAGCCGCTTCCGTCGCCAGCTGGCCCTGCTCACCTGGACACTGCAGGGAGCGGCCAATGCACTTGGTGGGGATGTCTGGAATATTGACAACAACTTCTGAGACACGCCAGCCGTCTCTGCTGCACCCTCCCCCACCCCCAATCTGAGAGCTCTTCCTCTCTCCATTTGGATGATTTCAGGGTGCAGAAGTGTCCACACGCCCTCTCACAGCTGACTGAGATTCTCAAAGCCCTTCCTGTCCCTCACAGCCCAAATCCCAGTACATAGACATGCCCTCACCCCTGGATCCACCAAAGTAGGGGTGACGTGAACTGTGCCTTCTAGAACAGCATGGTCACACTGTCAAGTAATTGGCCACGTCCTTGCCACCATAGACCCTTTCTTCTTTAGGATCACGGTCCCCCACACCTTGAGACCATCCTTGAAGGATTCTTGGGTCCTGGAGCCTGGCCCAGCTCTTGGTGGAAGAAATGATTAGACCCTGTAGTCAACAGGTAGTTGGTAGTGGAAGGGTGATGGGATTTGGGCGCCAATAAACCCCTTGGTGACATCTACTGTCTCTAGGCCTCTTTGTGCTTCTCCCCCTCCCACCCCACCCATTCATCTTCTGTCCCTTGACACCTAGAGCGGGGCCGGGCAGACGGAGCCAGAAGGGGTGCGAGTGGAAGTGCTCCCCCATAGCACACACGCTTGAGTTGTGTCTGTTGCTCCGAGTCAGAACTGATCCGAGGGCAGTGACTTCGGTTTGGGTTTGGTCTTCTCCAGAGAGGGTCTTGAATGGTCTGACAAAATCGTTTGTGCGCAGTTCTCAAAGTTCAAATTCACCTAGGGGTGCCATGGAGGCCAAACCTTGGGGAGCGGGTCTGTTTCCATAAAGAGTACAGCCAAACAAAGCCTACGTGGGCAGCTCTATACTATACCCCATGGAACTTGGGGAAGCCCATCGGAAACAGTTCATTTGGTCGGCTTTCCTGAAACATGCCCTCACTCCAGCAGCCATGAAAATGACACAGGACCGGACAACATTTCGCTCGTTACACATGGGGACACCGGGCCCACGGCAACTGACAGCCACCTTCTTCTCCGGAGACCTGCAGGAGAGAGGACCAGCTCTGCAGTGTCTCCTGGGACCAGGGTCCAAGAAGCAGGAACAAAGCGCCGTTCTTCCACACGCCCTCCACTTGCCATGGCGTCATCAACGTGCTGGGTGATGTCTTGCTTTCTTGGTCACTGCAATGCTCTCCGGGCGAGAGGCACCGGGAGTTCAGCACCACAGCTTGGTACACAGAGTGCATGTGTCCAACCCTGCCCCGCCTCCACCCTTCCCCGTGCCTGGGCCCAGGCCAACGATGGGGAAGAGTGTGGTGGTTATGACCAGGGCCAGGCCGGGGAGCTAGCAGAGAGAGGCCACTCCAGAGAGGTGGGGAGGTGGTGGGAGGCAGAATCTGCAGCACATACTCCATCATCCCGTGGCATTTCAGGAACAAAACACACATTCGAAGATCAAATGATGGCGAGTTTCAAGATGACCCCCACAGGGTATTGAGCCCCCAAGTCCAGGCTGCCCTTGGGAGCACAAAGCCACCGAAATGGAAATGGTTGTGTCGCAAAACCATTGTTTCTCTACCTGGGACACTTCTTCCCGCTGGGGACACCCCCTTTTCCCCCTGCCGCCCAATGGTCAATCTTTGTCCAGTGAAGGTGGAGACCCTGAGGGATGAGCCCCCTGAGGGAAGGAAATGACAAGGGCTGCTGCGACCACTTTACCTGTGAGCACAGTCTCAGGAAGTCCTGCCCTGGCTCTCATTCGACGGCAGTGGCATTGATCCTGGGACTTAGCTCTCAGGCTACTTGGTCCTGTTCTGTTTCCAGTGCAGGATAAGAGGTCTTACCCAGCTTCTCAGGTACTGGGAAGTAACGCTATCCTAATTGAAAATGGGATCGTCTAGCCCAGTGGTTCTCAATCTTCCTAATGTTGAGACCCTTTCATACAGTTCCTCAGGTTGTGGTGGCCCCCCCCAACCAGAAAATTATTTTTGTTGCTACTTCATCACTGTCATTTTGCTACTGTTATGAATCATCATGTAAATATCTGATATAGGATGCATTTTCATGGTTACAAATTGAACATCTTTAAAGCATCGTGATTTATCATAAAACAATATGGAATTATCTATTGTGAAATATTTATTGCTAATTACAAGTAAATGAGATTTTGTCTTGAAGCATGGTGTAACATGGGTAACATTTTTCATGCCACCAGACACTCCTATGTGGGTGTATCTGCATGTGGGCGGACCCACCTGGAGACAGATAGAGGAGCGGTGTCTTGGTTTCTAAGACCATCACATACATGTGTTTTCCGATGGTCTTAGGCAACCCCTGTGAAAGGGTCATTTGACCCCCCCAAAGGGGTCGCGATCCACAGGTTGAGAACCGGTGGTCTCGCCCATTGATTCCAGATGGAAACTGTCTCTTCCTTAGGGCCCCCAGCCTGCATGAAGATCAGAAACCTCAAGCATTTGTTTCCCTGGCATATAACCGGAGACGGATTTCCCCAGGTGACTTCTGAACTTTTCATCACCTTGTCCACACACTCCCGTCAGTGGACAGAGCAATCAGAGGTCTGAGTCCTCACGGCCCAGAGCCTGTGGGGATGGTAGCTGACATGACAAAGAGGATGTTGCGATGAGGAGCTCACCCCGGATTATTGGAAGCAAGGTGAGGCTGTCTGCTCCCAAAGATGGGTGCCGTGGGAGACCCAACATTGGGTTGCTAGCAATTGAAATAGACTCGGTGGCAGTGGGTTTGGTTTTGGGGTTTTGAGATATCAAAGAGCAGATTAAGCAAGCAGCAAAAAAAAAAAAAAGACCAGATGGGTGCAGATAGATGCCATGCCCCGTGAAATCTCTAAGAAACAGAAGCTAAAAAGGCCGAGATGTTTCCCCAGAGCTGGGGTCCTGGGTTCAGAAAACAAGGATTCGTTACATCCACCAGCTTGTGGTATTTCCATTGGAGCAGCATTAGAGAGCGAAGATACCAGACAGTTGCCTGGCTATGAAATACGCAGCTACATAGGAGCCAGGTTATTTGTGCTTGCCTGGGGGAGAGGGGGTGTCAGAGGGAGGGGCTGTTGTCCAGGCTCACTGAGTTGACATGCATGGTGGGACAGGCGAGCACAACAGTTGCCCCACTGGAGGGAGAATGTAAGCAATGTCTTGGAATTAGACCCATGGAAAGGGTTGAGGGGAGGGTTCGAGATTGACCTTCAAAAAAAAAAAGCCTCTGTGTTCCAAGTCCCTTTTCCCTGTATAACCTCCCCCTTCAAGGCAGAGTCTCAGGAAGCACTCCTGACCCCCACCCCTACCCCCACCCCATTAGCAACAAGGCTTTTTCACATTAACCTGGCTGGGGGTGGGCTGGGCCCAGCCAAGGAGCCCTGGTAGCTGGTGTCGTGATGCGTTGGGCTGCTAGCCACAAAGTCAGCAGTTCAAAACCACCAAGCCGCTTCTCAGAAGAAAGGTGGGGCTCTCACCGACACTGCTATGAGTCAGTGTCAACTCAATGGCAGTAGTTTGAGTGGGCATCGACTCAACAGTAATAAGTGTTTGTTTGTTTTCCGGGGCTGGGGGCTGGGGGAAGTGGCAACACTGATAGACAGGTAAATTGTTGCGAGCCCACGCTGTCTTTTCTAGTCACAGCTACAAGCCCATCTCTCTGCAGGCTATTGGGGCCACCCCCCACTGGGATTATCCTAGGGTATGGGACAGACAAGACTCCTGGGGCGACAGGGCAGGGCCAAGGCCCGTAAGTCAAGCTGGAGCCGCTGATAACCTCTCGGCAGCACAGCAACCTGGCTGTCTGAACCAAAGGATCTTGCTGATTCTTCCCTTCATGGACCATCTGCACCCCAGGGTCAATGCCTCTCCCTCCCTCGTGTGCAGCATCTTCTCCTGTATTCTTCTAAGGGCTCTATTCTTCTCCTGTACCAGTTTCTCCCTGCTGGGTGAAGGTGGAGTTGCATGGGGCAGTGCCATTTCTGGGTGTTTCTGACACATGGGAGCTCGACTGCATACAAACAGACCACCAGACAAGCAAGGACAGGCAAGGACTCTGAGGACAGTAAGCACCAACCCTGAAAGAAGCTCCAGATGGTGAAACGGGAGTTCTACAGCAGTCAGGGGGTATAGAATCATTCCTTCTTTCTTCCTTAGATACGTAGGTTTAGGGTCCAGTCGATGACAGAGCTAGGGGGGAATCTTAAGAATTAACTTGCTGAATTTCATGTCCTGGTTCCAAAGGGAGGAACTGAACCCCAAGAAGTGAGCTGCTGACCTGCAATCCAGCCCTAGGCCCGCAGGCACTCATTGCCCCAGATGGGGAGGAACTAGAGGGTGCCGGCCCACCGAGAAAGAAGTGGAAGCCGAGGGACAGGTTCCCAAAATTCCTCGCTTTAGTTTTAAAAATGTATTTTATTCAACTTGGAAAATTAATACAAATCTGAGGGTGGTTTGAGGGCAGGGGAGGCAAGGAGCAGGAGTGGTGGCATGGGCATGTGCACCACAGTGGTTGTCTCCTGTGCCTGCCCCGGAGGCTGGGGTGAAGGTGGAGCAGGCAGCTCAGGTCCGGAGGAACACCATGGTGAGGAGGCCTGGGGAGGGTGGATGGACAGAAAGAATGGAGTCAAATGAACAGCCTGGGGCTCCCAGCCCACTTCCTGGCCCTGGCTCCCCTGAGACTACACTCACCCAAGACATAGGCTGCTACCAACTTCTGTCCCAGTGAGACGTGCAAGACTTGGGGCAGCTGGCTGCCCAGTTCATCGTGGAGTGGGAGCAGCAGGAAGGCCACAGCAATAATGCCGGTCAGCAGGAAGAGGAGGAAGGAGCTGGTGGCCAGTTGTGGGTGGGCGTCTGGGAAACAAAGTTTATCAGAAGCTCCACCCCAGTCCTCCCCAGCCCCTTGGCCCGACCCAAGTTTCTATTGAGGGAGGCCAAGCTGTCTGGCTGAGGGAGGAGAGTGCCCCCATGCCTGCCTAAGGTCACTTCAATGTCCCTCTCCTCTCGGGTGCCCCTGTCCCCACAGTCACAAGTAATCCTCCTCCTCTGGTCCCTGTTTTTGCCCTGCCTTGATTACTCCATCTTCTGAGCACCTATTTGACAGGTAGGAGCTTCTTTCTCTCTCTCCCATATGCAGCACACACCTTGGTACAACCTAACTGGTCAACACACGTTTCTTATTGAACTGAACTGAGCTGGCATACCGTAGGAAGAACGAAAATTGGAGCTAACAAACCTCTCTAAGTAAAAGCCTGAAACCAGAGGCACTGCAAAATCTTCTTTCATCAAACCTGATATCTGCATACATATTATGTATATTAATATATAGTTACATTTTTAGTATATGTTATATTTCTACATCTCAATTCCACCTTTCCACCAAAAGGCAGAAGACTGTGCAAGAAGATGCCTTCCAATCCAATGGGGCTCATAAGGTAAGCCAATACCAGCTCCTCCCTCCCTACAGAACTCAAACTTTCCCCTTTCCAACTCACTCTCCTGGAAGTGCCTGGCGGTGGGGGGTGGGGGTGGTGTCCTGCCAGGAGGCCCTGGTGGGGGCACCTCCTGCCCCGCCTGAAGTTCAAGAGGGTAGGCCGGCGCCCTCAGGACCGAGGGGATGTCCTTGCGTCCCACCACTCGCCCTTCGGCCCCCTCCTCAGACAGCTCAATGCGGAAGCGGTCCTGGACATCGTAGTGGCTGGGTATGGGGGCCACGTGGCGAATCACACTGATCCCAGGGGAAGAGAAATCCCAGGGGAGGAAATGAGTGGGCGGCAATGTTCTACGTGGATCCAGCCCCCCCCTCCCCCAACTTCTCCCCAACCTCCCAGGGTCCCACCACCACCACCAAGGACAAAGGGCAAAGGATGGGGAAAGCAGGTTGAGGAAGAGGTCTGAGATCTAAGACACCATTGCTAGGAATTTAAGGAGGAGGGTTTCCATCAGCCCCTACTCCCCCACCCGCAACTCACATATCGATGCAGGACTGAGGTCTCACGTAGCCCTCGGCGTCGAACACTGTATATTTGGCAGGTGCTGTGCACAGGACTAAGGGATACAGATACAAAGAAACCGCCTATTGCCTCATAGACAACCTTTGCCCCTCGAGGTGGGGGTGGGGGTGGACACTGGGGCCACCTGGACTTTCACCCCAGGGCTGGACATGCCTCTGCCAGCGCCCCCCGCCCCAGCCCCCTGCCACCAATCCCAAGATCCCTAGCACGAGGTCCCCACCCCATCACCTCGGAAGCGAAGCGCAGCTCCCGTGGGGTTATAGAGGGTCAGCAGCTGTCGGGGTCCGCTCCGTTGGTCTGCCCTGAACACTAGATCAGGGGGAAAGACAAGGACCGGGACAACGGGTCCCGAGGGAGGAGGGGCGCCCCGGGACCCCCGCCCAGGGGCCCCCGGACCCACCAGCGCCTGGTCCTGGAGCGCCCCACGGCGCATGCAGGCTCTGGGCGGTCGGACATCCGAGGGCAGAGCTCAGGGGACAAGGCCGGAGGGTAGAGCTGGGCGAGCGCGGGAGGCGAGGGGGGACTGGATGAGACCGTGGGGGGACGCCTGGAACCACCCTAAAGGGGCCTCCGTCGACCCCCACCCAGGAGACCGAAGCCGTTCCGCTTTCTAAGTCGGCTTTTACACCCCGCCCCTGAGTTTCAGCGAGCTGGTCACGCCCACCCCGCTAAATCCTGCCCCTGGCGCCGCCGCTGGCCCGGCGCTTCCTCCCAGGAACCCCGCCCCCTCCAGGCCCCGCCCCTTCCGGCACTCGGCCCGCCAGCCCCGCCTCTTCCGCCGGCTCCGGGCCGCCTGCAGTCCCGCGGGCGGCGCTGTCTGTGCCTCCGGTCCCGGCTGCAGCCCCCGCGAGGGCAACTTTGTGCGTCCACCTCCGCCCAGCGGCTGCTGCCATTAGCCTCACCTTTTGGTCTCGCACATGCCCATCAACGGTGCCGGACCCGGAATGCCATCTTCTCTGCCGCCCGTGATTGGTTTGGCCCCAGTGATGTCAACTTTTTACTGGCAGCCCTAGAGAATTCTGGAGAAGATGGAGGCGGGCCTGGAAGCCGGGCCTTTGTTTCTGCCTCCCCTCGGAACCAAACCTCTTCTCTCGCTTGGAACCCTTCCTCCCACTCCAAGGCTCACGTAGGAACGGGCAAAGCCCGTTTGGCATCGTGTATTAAGCGTTGAGGGCTAACCGCAAGGTTAGTGGTTCAAGCCCACTTGCCGCTCGACGGGGAGCAAGAGGAGGTTGTCTGCTCCTAACGATGGAGTCTTGAATACCCTTCCTTCCCTGGGTCACTGTGAGCTGGAATTGCCTCCAAGGCGGTGGGTTTGGGGAGTTAAGTCTAGGTGCCCAGTGGCCAAGCTCCCCCATCCGGACCCACCCAGGAACTGGCTTCCTAGGAGAAAGACCTCGGAATCTGCTCCTGTGAAGCTATAGCTTAGGATCCCCCAGGGCAGGTACACTCTCAAACCATCTGTGTCCCAACTGGAAGTAGAGTTGAAGTTCCTGTTGAGACGGGGGTCTCAACCCAGAACCTTTCTTCCTTCCTGGGAAGCCAGGATTACCAAACCCTGACACTTAAATCAACATCACCCCAGAAAAATGTCAACATCGTCGTTCACTCCCTTTGTCTTACAGACCAGGTAGCAAATCTCACCCTACACCAGTTAGCAATGGAGTCAGTTAGCAATGGAGCGAGCACAAGCAGGTGAACTTAGCCGGGAGCCTTCCCTAAACACCTTGTTACACGTAGAATCTGCTTACCCTTCAAGTTATCCCCTAACCATGCCTTATTTCCCCATTGGCCATTATAATATTACTGTATCAAAATCCACCACAATCAGGTGAGTACATTCTGACAGCAGCACCCCCAGTTAGGGTTTCCAGGGCTCTGTGTGTTTACGGGAACAGGCAGTCTCACCTTTTCCCTCAAGAGCAGCTGGTGAGTTTGAACTACAGACTTTGCAGCCCAACGTCCAGCTTACAGGGCCACCAGTGCTCTTTTTAGCCCTCAATGTTAGTATTTATCTCTCCTGTTAGAATGTGCTCTCTACAAGTGCGGGGGCTGTTGGTGTGCCTTCAGCACCTAGAATGGTATCTGAATTTGGAAGATAAACCCCCCCAAACCCACTGCCCCTGAGTCAATCCCCACTCATACTGACCCTAGATAGAGTTTCCAAGGCTGTAAAATATCTTCAACTTTTCTCCTGCAGGGCAGCTAGTGGGTTTGAACCATAGTCCTTGCAGATTTCAGTCCCAACAGCACCAGCAGAGCTTTCTTGATTCACGAATTATTGGGGAGAGAACTTCTGGAAGGATGGCTAAGTAGACACACTGCACAGATCCTCTATACAGCAGTTCTCAACCTGTGGGTCACGACCCCTTTGAGGATTAAACAGTCCTTTTCACAGGGGTCGCCCAATTCATAACAGTAGCAAAATGACTGATGAAGTAGCAATGAAAATAACTTTATGGTTGGGGTTACCACAACATGAGGAACTGTATTAAAGGGTCGCAGCGTTAGGAAGGTTGAGAACCACCGAGACCAAATTCAACAAATATGGATGATAATCCTGGAACCCTGAGCTTCAGAGGGAAGAATAGCGAAGGTGATTGAATGCAGACTCACAGAGGCTGAACCAAAGCTGTGAGAGGAGACAGACGACGGGTGAATTGTCTGCTAGCCTTCAGAGTGACCATCTTAAACCTCTGCGAGCAGCACTCAATTGAGACGTGGCCCACTACACCAGTGGCTGGCAACCAAGAAAGGCCCCTCCCTTGTTCCCCATACCCTCCTGATGACCAGAAGGGTGGCCAACCCCAACCCTCACCCATCCAGCAGCCAATGACATCCCTCCCTGTGTAGCCTCTGCACTGCCTGAGGTCAGATCTGCACCCATGTGGATCGAGTGCTGGGTGCATCATCCTAACATCTCAAAGTGTGTGAAATCCTTTTCAGCAGAACATGCAGAGCCAGGTCCCTGGCCACCCCCTGGACAGGCAAGAAATCTCCAGAATCAGCCTCCCTGATACCATCAGCCCTCGAGGCCTGCAAGAATTCCTTCTAGGAACAAGCTGCCTGACCTCAGCCATTATCTGCACTGGCAAGAACTCCATCTGGATCTGAGACCCTGAGTCCAGAGGGTATATAGGCTGGCAGGCACTCCATCAAGGACTGGGCCTCCCACCTCCTCTTTCCTTTCCCTCCACTATATTATCCCCTTGGTTGGCAGAAGTTGCCTGACCCATACTGGGTACCCTGCTCCCCACAATTTTTTTGCTTCCCACCCACCCCCTACCATTTTAGAAATCTTTTCTTGTTAATCTTTTTTTTCACTTCTGTTTCTTTTTTCTTTACTCTTATATTTGATTTTTCCTCCTCACTATGGTTTTGTGAATGTATTTTTTTGATCTTTTCTCTTACCTTGCTTTTATTTGCCTTTCATCAAATTCTTTTTTTTCTTGCAATTTACCTGCTTTCCCTTGCTTTTGAAAAGAAAAACTTATTTTTGCTGGGGTCGTTGTTTTTTTTTGGTCCCACCCACTGAGAGAACAGATGTACCCAGCTGCACGCGTACCTCCTACAGCCCCACTCTTTTATCATCTGATCACGTCTAGACAGTAGCAACACCAGCAAAAGCCACCCTTTACTTTACTACACAGAGAACTGGGCACACTTGTTCTCTATCACATCCACCAGGATAAAGGTAGTGAGGCCTAAGAACACACCCAACATATAAGTGTCATGACATACAACATGTCTTCGAGACCACTGACCCCATTTCAATTCACACGAAACAAGGCAGAGTGGCTCAAGCAAATGACTAATACACAGAGCCAGAAGACCATTCTCAGGAAGAAAGAGCATTGGAGCTACTTGATAATGAATTCAAAATAATATTTACACTCCTTCAGTGGATTGATACAAAGACTAATAAAAGCAAGGAAAACACAAAATTGTCTGGAGGAATTCAGAAAAACAGTATGAGAACAAAATGACAAATTGAAAAATTAGGAACTATACAAAAACAGGAAATGAAAACCCAGGAGATTAATACTAAGATTTCATGAATAGCTAATAATTGGAAGGGCAAAGGAGATTGAAGTAGTGACCTTGAAAATAAATCTTTTAATATTAATGTGCCAAGGGAACAATTAGAAAAAGAGAAAAACGCGAAGAAAGCCTAAGATTCGCGTGGGACACAATCAAGAGGAATAACTTACTCATAATTGGAAATCTAGAATAGTAAGAATCAACCAAAAAAGCACCGAGAAAATTGTCAAAGAATTGTGGGAAGAAAACTTCCCTAACATCATAAAAGATGAGAAGATAGATATTTGAGAAGGTGAACAAACCCCAGACAGGATAGATAATAAACAAAATTCACCAAGACAAATTCTTTTTTGTTTAATCATTCTATTGGGAAGACAAATTCATACCAAATGGAAAACAAGAAAAGAGCGCTGAGAGCAACTCCTGAAAAACAAAATGTCACCAAAAACAAAAAACGTTACCTATAAAGGAGAGCCAATGAAACTAAGCTCTGAGTCCTCAGCAGAAATCGGGCAGGCGAGATGGCAAGAGGAGGCAGCACATATAAAACTCTGAAAGAAAAAAATGCCAACCAAATTGATACTCCCACCCAGAAAAAAATAACCTTCAAATATGAATTTTAGAATATTTCCAGATAAACAGAAAGAATGAATTTATGAAAACCAGACCAACCTTACAAGAAATACTAAAGGCAGCTCTTTAGCCAGAGAACCAACAACTGTAGATAACTTGAGATTGGCAGCCCTGACAATTCCACCTAGAAGTCTATCCAGATAAAGAAGTAGCCAAAGGAAAACAAATCTACAAGACTGAAAACAGGCAACCAGAATTATACACATATAATGACGAGAATTCGATATGACAAAATACCCATTTATAAACTATCAAGGGCTCATGCGGGAGGGGGGAGCGGGGAGGGAGGGGAAAAATGAGGACCTAATGTCGGGGGTTTAAATGGAGAGAAAATGTTTTGAGAAACGATGTACAAATGCGCTTTACACAATTGATGTGTGTATGGATTGGGATAACAGTTGTATGAGCCCCTAATAAAATGTTAAAAAATAAAAAAATAAAAAGACAAAAAAAAAAATGACAAGAATTCGAAAGTAAGAGAACATCTCAGTGGAAAGGCAGCCAAGTAGATTTCAAGGACCCGGGTAAAGAAAAGAGCAGTGCACAATAGGGGAGGTTGGCAGAGGTGGATGTAGAGGAGGACACTGGGAAGACTGCAAGAGTGTAAGGCAACAGAGAAGAAAGAGCTGTCAGGTACACAATCCTGTAAGGTTGGTGATTTTGCAAGTAGATGCATGAACAGACACATAGGCTATGTGGGTGTGTGAGGGAGACAGGATATATATATATATATAATCATTTTATTGGGGCTCATACAATTCATCACAATACATAGATCAATTGTGTAAAGCACACCTATACCTTTGTTGCTCTCATCATTCCCAAAATTCGCTTTCCTCTTGGGTTCCTGGAATCAGCTGATAGATATTTTTGACAGATTTACACACAGATACTTAGCTTTGCTGAAATTTAATTCATGGATATGGTGAAAAACCCCAAACGAACTCTCTGCCAACGAGTCAATACAGACTCATAGTGACTCTATAGGACAGGGTAGAATTGCCCCTGTGAGTTTCTGAGACCTGTTTACCCGAGTAGAAATCCCATCTTTTGGGTGGTTTTGAACTGCCCACCAGGGCTCCTTGTGGTAGAGCATACAGGGGTCAAAAATTTTAAAATTTCGTGGACCTTTGGGCTCAAGACCACAGTCTCAGGGGACAGCAAGGTCAATTGGCATAACATAGTTCACAAAGTCTACATCTGGTGATTAGAGACTGGGATCTTAAAAGCTTGGAAGTGACCATCTAGATGCAACTATTGGTCCTTCCCTTTCTTGAGGCCAAAAATAGTGATGAAAATTGAAGCCACATGGAAACAATTAGTCCAATGGAATAATGGAACAGGGTGAGCATCAGTCTTTATGACCCTGAGACCAGAAAAACTAGATGGTGCCCAGCTACCACGACCAACTGCTCTGAAAGGGATCTTATTCGAAGGTCTTAATCAGTGGGTCTCAGCCTTCCTAATGCCACGACCCTTTCATACAGTTCCTCGTGTTGTGGTGACCCCCAACCATAACATTATTTTCATTGCTACTTCATAACTGTAAATTTTTTTTGTTTTTTAAATCATTTTACTGGGGGCTCATACAACTCTTATCACAATCCATACATACATCAATTGTGTTAAGCACATTTGTACATTCGTTGCCCTCTTCATTCTCAAAATATTTGCTCTCCACTTAAGCCTTTGGTATCAGCTCCTCATTTCCCCCCTCCCTCATAAACCTTTGATAATTTATAAATTATTATTTTGTCATGTCTTATACTGTCCGACGTCTCCCTTCACCCACTTTTCTATTGTCCTCCCCCAAAGAGGAGGTTATATGTAGATTCTTAATAATCAGTTCCTCCTTTCTACCCCACCTTCCCTCTACCCTCTATTATGAATCGTAATGTAAATATCTGATATTCAGGGTGTATTTTCATTGTTACAAACTGAACATAAGTAAAGCACAGTAATCACAAAAACATGTAATTATATATTGTGAAATACTTATTTCTAATTCCAAATCAATAAAATTTTGTCTTGAAGCATGGTGTAGCATGGGTAACAGTCTTAATATAACAACAGTAAACTAAATTGCGAAATTTTGCTACCATATGCGTCAAAAGCCAACATCAGTGTGAAGGTTGAGATAGCTTCTTTCTCACCAGATCAGAAATTCTCAGAGCGGTCTTTGCAAGGGCACAACGAAGATCATCTTCCACAACAAGTCTACTTCTGTATTTAGACTTGATAACCAACCAGCTGGAAAACCCTGTTTCACAAAGATATGTTGTTGGAAATGGCAGGAGAAGGTGCAACACAGTCTCAGACAGAACAGGATAGGACTGCAAACACTGGATCCAGAATTTTGTAACTGGCACTGTAGAGAAATCCATTCTCGCTGCATCACTTTAATAAGTTCAATGAACTCCTCTTGTGCCGTCTCAGGAACATCTTCCACTTTGACTGTGAGTGGGCTTCTGGCAAGTGCAAGTGGGGTGTCAGGGAGATTTGGAAAGTACGATGAGATTTGGTCTGCAAACGTGCAAGTGTTCTTTTACAGAAATTATCATCGTAATCCTTTTGTCTGGTTCAATGTCATGTTCCTCAGAGAAAGCAGATAAGGTAGGTAACATGTAAATTTTACTTTCATCCAAGTTTTTTTTTGCCAGAACTGAAGTTTCATTTGGAATGATCAGATCTTTTCAGACAAATCGAGGCATGCTGCATTTGGTCCTTGCACTGATAAATTTAACTCATCAAGATGGCAAAGATGGCAACCAAGTAAGCTATTTTCTGCAGTTCACTTTTATAACTGAAAGGTGCTTCAAAGTGCAGTCTTGCTTTCTGATTAAAAAACGTTTTGAGTTAATCACAAAGCTCAAAAACATTTTAAAACTTTACCTCTCAACTACCTCACTTCAGTGTGAAATAGAACATTGTCCAGCGCACCCAACTCGTTGCACAGTTGTGAAAACAGTCGACTGTTTAAAGTGCTCACTTTTACAAAGTTGACAGAACTTATGACTCTTTTCATTACTTCTTGTAACTCTTGTGGCAGCATCTTCATTGCTAATATTTGCCGATGAATCATTCAGTGAGTTCCTATAACTTTCGGTGACTCATTCAGTACCAAACGGTGAAATCCAGATTGACATCCTAGCATAGCTGGAGCACCATCTGTGCAAACGCCACAAACCTTTTCTCAAGAGAGCTTATGCTCTTTCAGAAATGAACCAACGTGTCAAATACATCACGTACAGTAGTTGTCGTTTCAAGAGGTTTGCAAAAAGGAAACTCATCTTTAAAGTTGCCATCATTACTATACCTCACGTGAACCAGTAACTGTGAACAGTTTGCAACATCTATAGATTCATCAAACTGGATGCTAAATATTGGAAGTGGAGCAGATTTAATTTCCTGGATGACCTGATCAAGAATATCAGCAGACATGTCACCTATTCTTCTGCGAACAGTGTTGTTAGATAAGGAAATTGCACTCAATTTTGTAACAAATTTGTCTCCGATCATAACTCGAACAATGTCTTTGGCCGCTGACAACAGTAAATCCTCAGCAATGGTGTGAGGTTTCATAGCTCTGGAGATTGAGTGCCACCAAATATGAAGCTTCAACGGCTGTTACGTTTTATTTGTGGTACTTGCCACCAGTGTCAAGTTTGGCTTTCTTGAGTCCATCAGCTTTGCTTCTAAATAGCTGGTATCCTTGCTGGCAAAGCTCGGATGCTTGCTATCAAAATGGCGTTACATTTGTTTGGCTTCATAAATTTGGCTGATAGAACTTCACAACAAACAACAATGTGGTTTCTCAATTCCTGCTGTAATTATTGAGATAAAACATACTGTAAAAAATTCTCACTATATTTTCTTAACGTTCTTCTCTACACGATCCATTGTCATGGGATGGTTCGCTAATGAAAATAATACATAATAGCTTTAATAATACAAAAGATGATACATGGCATAGTTCAGTCAATACAGTTCATTAAAGTTTCCTATGATTTACCATTCTGTTTCTTTTTACATACCTGTTACTATCACAAGGGGGCAGTATGCACATCAACCACAGCTGAATATAAAAAGACCGATCAGCATCCAGATTAAGTTCTCATGGTACAGAGAATTTTTCTTGCAATAGTTGATGATTTAACAGTACATGGTTTTTCATTTACCCAGTAATTATAATTCATGAAGTGTCATTTTACCTCCAATACTACTGCTTTCAACACAGTAGCTGCTTTCTATACAGTAGCTGTTCTCTACACCTGTGTGACTGGTCGCCATAGAACATTATGGCACCAACCCTATCACATACACCTGTATTTATATGGGGTTTATGTGATGGGGTTGGCGAGATGATGTCACATTGGAAAACACATATGTGATCCCTCTAAAAGGGTCGTTCAACCTCCAAAGGGGTCATGACCCACAGGTTGAGAACTGCTGTCTTAGAAAGCTGTGGAACAAAACTCAAAATCATAAAGGAGACCAAGCTTGCTCGTCAGACAGACACTGGTAGAATTCCTTGACTATGGTCCTCGGTTTGCTCTTGAGTCTGGAACGGAACTCACCCGAGGTTCATTTTCAGCCAAACAATAGATAGGTCTATAAGAGGAAGAACAACACTATTGGTGTGTGTGCATCTTAAAATAATGCACCATTTAGGATCAAAAGGATAGGATTTACCCAAGGACATAGTTCAGAAGGATTAGGAAAGGATGGAGACAGGAAACACAGGGAAGAGGTAGGATAGGTGATATATTACATTGAGGGGATGGCAATGAGTGATGAAACAGAATGTACGAAACGTTGAATGTACTGTAATAAGCCAAGGTTTTCAGCACATTTTTAATGCAGTTTTTGTGCTAAAATTAGGTGCCTCGGCTGATATTTGGGTCGGCTTATATTCAAGTATATACGGTAAATCTGATGAGCTTAGTGAAGCAGGCCCGGATGGGATCTAGAACTCAAGCGATGCAAGGCGACCAGATCCACCAACCTCGAGCTCTAGCAACGCACACACCAGCAGCGTCACGAAGCAGGTCTCAGAGGAGCCTCAGCTCTAGCAACATGATCCATTAGTCACGGGTTGACTTGGCCCACAGGTGGTGTAACACACAGGTTGAGGCAGAGAACCAGTTAAAGCAGCAGCACACTGATCGATCACCAGAGAGCAAGAGAGACTTTGGGGTGGGGGTGGGGGGAGAACAGGCCTTGCAGAGCCATTGTTCTCTTTGCCCTCCAATCAAACTGCAACCTCATTAATCCCACCTGTTCCTATTGGCCCGGTTGGCACAATAAACCTAACTATCACAGATGGGAGCAAAGGGAGGGTTTGAGGAGAAGGTGTAATAAGACCTGATTTACACTTTAAAGAGATTATCCTGTATCATGAACATAGCTGAATGAATCAATGAATGGAGACCTTTAAGAGGGTCCCTGAAATTACAAAAATGGAGATCACGTGCCAGTCTTAGTCAAGAAACATTTATTTGGATGAGAATGGAGCCTCTCCCTGATGGTGGCCTGGCTCAGGCCCGGGAGCCAGCAGCCCCCCCAGGCTGGGAAGGGCACCTTCTCTTGCTTAGGTTGGTGAGGATCTGGTCCTGGTTGGGCCGGTAGAGAACCACGAAGCTCTCTGGAGGGAGAACTGGACCTCTGTTCTCGTCCACCTGACCCATCACCAGATAACTGGCCCCTGGGGAAGCGGGGAGAGATTGAGAACTTGTCAGTCCATCTCCTTAGGCAACTACCCCCTTATCATTCTCATATGGCGATGTCCTCTCTCCCCCACTTCCCACCTTCCTTTACCTTTCTTCATGGGCGGGCACTGCTTGCAGGGCACATAGAACTTCAGAGGGGTGTCAGTGGGTGGCGAAGGCAGGTCCAGGCCTCCGGTTTTATAAACACCAATGAGACCGACAGTGACGGTCAGGCCCTCACCTGGGCCCCGCACCATGGACTTCACTGTTGCTGTCACCACTGTAGGAGAGGAAGGGGAGGTGAGGGGATGGGAGGCTTGGGCTGGAACCTGAAGGAGGGGTAGCTGGGGGGGGTGGGGCAGGAAGGGGTTGAGGAGCCAGTTGGAAGTGCAGGCCTGGGGCTTCTTACCCAAGTTACTGGCGCAGAAGTTGCTCTGCAGGGTGCCTGTTCGCCGACACTGCTTTGGGCAGGGGGTTCTGGGTGCACCTAGGAGGGAAGGGGAGGCATTGGTGGAGGAGGACTTGGCCGGACTTTCTCTCTGCAGCCTCAGATTGGAATCTGTTCCATGCAGAGGCCTATCAAGGGGGTGGAAGTTAAGAGCACTCCTTGTGGGGCGGCAATGAAGTTTCTATTCCCCAGCTGTAAGAGATCACTCAGCAGTTTAAACCTACTTGCCCTCTGGGTTCAGGCCCCATCTCATTCGGGGGCCAGCAGCCCGACTTGCCAGAGAAGGCTGTCTGTCTGAATGTGCCAAAGATGGGACTCCAGGACGGCGCCCCGCGCCCCCTTCCTTCTTCTTCCAAGACTCACCGGGGTCCACAGGGGTGGCCTCGGCCTCCGGGGAGGCCTCGGGTTTCCCCGCAGGTGGGAGTCGGGGCTTAGCGGAGGGCTTGACTTTGGGCCCGGTCCCGGGCTTGTGGCTGGGGGTCGGGCTCTGGGCCGGCCCGGCTTCATCCCGAGGCAGCGCTCGATAGGAGGCCGAGAAGCCGTCTGCTGTGACGCTGAGGTCGGACACGAACTGGACCAGGAGCTCGTTCCCCTCTGAGACGATGGGACTGATGGGGGTGACCAGGGGCGGAGTCTAAGCAGGCCGCCCGCCCAGCCCCCAGCCCTGTGGCCTTAATCTCTGTGCCCAAGATCCCCCTACCCTAGACCTGACCCCAGCATCCCAGCTGCCCCCACGCCCGGACTAGACTAGCTCCACCCGGGCGTTTGGGGGCACGGGCGTGGGCGTGGCAGTGGTCAGGCCCCGCCCCCAGCTAGGCTCCGCCTCCCCGCAGCCCACCGGGTCCTGCCCGCTTGCTTACCCAGGGACCATGTCGCCGCAGAACTTCCCCAGCCTCTTGGCGTCGTCACTCTCGGCGCCATTGAACACACTGACCGAGTCGTAGCGACAGTAAGTGTCGGGCTCCACGTCAAACTTCCCAAAGGTCAGCGAGATGATCTAGCGACGGAAGAGGCAGGCGACGGGGCTGAGTGGCCTAGAGGGCGCCCGCTGTCCCCAGCTGTCCAGCGTCTCGGGGACATGAGGCCGCCCGACGACGACGTCTCTTCCAGACATTCGAGAACACCCCCCCACCCCGCCCCTGGTCCTCATGCATTCGCGGGCGGCGCTTCCAGTACCCTGGAAAGCGCAGTGTCCTCCCCGACGTCCCCCACCTCCACCAACACCCCCGTACCTTGCCCTCATTAGATTCGGGACAAGAGACATCTACCTTTGTTCTGTTTTGTCCCCTTCCTCCCCTCCCCCTATCAGCGCCAGCTCAGTGGCCAGGACCGGGTAGACGCAGTATGTCTTTGTGGGCTGGGCGCCGGTACCTGGTCCGGGGCCGCAACGATGTGCCAGGAACAGCTGATGCCCGGAGGGTAGTCGGATTCGGGCCAGTTGGGCGTGGTCAGGGTCCCCTGGGCCTTCTCCAGGCGCCCTCCGCAAAACTGGTGCTCTGGGGAGGGGAGAGAGGAATGGGGGAGGGGGGCAGTGGAGACCCTCCATCAGCGGTAGAGCCCCATCACTTGGGAGTCCTGCAGGAAGCTCAGAAGTCTGGGTCTCAGGAGAAGGGGGAAAGGGGCTGTGGAGGGGGACGGGAGGAGCCGGGCTCTGGTCAGTCACGGGCCTCCAGGTGCCCAGGGTGGGGGCACCAGAGCAGGGGAACTGGCTGGACTTGTCCCTCCCCCTGGACCCGCAGTCACACCGCTCCTCACCCCTGGGGGATCCCATCTCCCCGGCCGGCAGAAAAGTCCCGTTTTGGAGCCGAGGAGCCCTCACGTGGTGAGGGTGCCCTAGATTGAGGGCGGTCCTCCACTGGGCTACTTGAAGGGAGACTTCTGCCACCAGGAGGGGTGATGGGACCGCAATCGGGAGTCCGAGGCTGGGGGTAAGGAGCTCCGGGGCTAGGGAGCCTAGTCTCCCAGCCCTGGGGTGGCCCCTCACACCCATCTGAAGGAGCCCGATTGCGGAGGGGGCGGGCAGTTACTCACCATCCCAGTAACCCCAGGCCGCCCATTCCACCCGTGGGTCCGTGACCCATTTCCGCCTCGCGCCTGGGGGCGGGCCTGGAAGAGGGGGCAGGTGGGAGCGGGAGAGGGGAGAGAAGACGGGGAGGAGGGCCTGAAGGGGCAGTTAGTGAGGGAAAGGGGTATGGGAGGTAAATGGTGACGCTAAGCTCTTGGGAGAGGGGCTTGCTTTCGGGTGGAGGTGAAGGCTGGGGGCGGGGCCTGAGCCAGGGGGCGGGGCCTGGAGAGGGGCAGGTGAGGGAAGTCTCACCTGTGTCTGAGGTGGCCCGCCCGCTGTACCAGAGCAGGAAGCCTCGTCCTCCCGTGCCCTCGTCCGCGGTCATCTTCAGGGTCACTTGGTTGCCAGGGGCGACTACTGGCGCCGGCCGGAAGGTCCCACAGAATCGCCCGAGCCGTTTGCCCGAAGTCCCAGCCCCGGCAAAGACCTCCAGCGAATCATAGAGGCAGGCTGGGTGTAGCTCCAGATCGAAGACGCGGAAGGAGAGGGACACCGTCTGGGCCTTAGGGACCTGACAGTGGGGCGGGGTGGGGGGACACGACAGGGGTGGAAGATCCCCAAAGTCAGGGCCCAGACAATTCAGGCAGAGGAAACCCTGCCCCAGTTCCCCGAGACACTGGCCAGCGTGGGAAAGGGCTAGAATGGAGCACTGCTGGGGCCACAGAGGGCTGGTCTCTGGGGGTGGAGGCTCATGCAGGGGACAAGACCTGAGGTCTGGGGAGAGACGCTGGGAATGCGGAATGCAGAGGGGGCCCTGTGAAGTGTCATGGTTCCTACCCATGCCAAGCATGACCGCAGGGGAACCTTCCCCAGGAACTTGGTGGGGTCAAGGCTGCCCCTTAGCAGTTAGACCTTTGCCTGCCTGAACCCAGGCGGGACAGCTTGGTAAGGGAACAGAGGGGCCTTCTCACCGTGATTGTCCAGATGCACTGCTTATTGGGGGGGTAGAGATTGGGGAAGCCCTCACTTGCCACGTAGCCTGAATCCCCAGTCACTTCCCCTCCGCACAGGAACACAGGTCTGGAGAGTGGGAGAGCGCTCAGTTAGGAGGGATGGAAGTCAGGATGAGAAAGGTCCAAGGGATGGGGGCAGCAGTGGGGAGCCCTCCAGCGGGGGCGAGAAACCAGTGGTCTAAGGAGTTGGCATCCCTCCAAGCTCCCAAAGTCCCCACCCCTACTCCAACTGGAATTCCAGGAATCCTCCTTAGGCCCCCCTCCCCCTCCTCTCCCTGACGCCTGGTCAGGGAGACGGAGCAGCTTAACTACTTCCAGATGCGGATGTGGCCCAGGCAGGGGAGGCGGTGGGGGGCAGGCGCGGGAAGGGGCGGAGATGCTGCAATAGCAGCAATGGTCTTCAAACAGAACCTGAACCTCAGGCTCCCTGAATGCTTCACCTCTGCCCTGCTCCCCCTTCCAGCTCACTACTTGAGGGTGTGCCTGCTGCGGCTCCCTCTGTCCTCTCACCCCCCACCCCTGCTCCATCTCCCCCAGGATATGCAAATGCTCTCCTCATAGCCAGGTGTCTGGCTACCAAGCAAGTTCAAAGTGTGGGCCCTCGGGTTGTTTCAGGAACCCAGGATGGGGTGGATAGGGAGACTGGAGGGCAGAGGCCAACAGATGGCAGAGTGTGGGTGGTGGTGGCGGGCAAGGGACAGTGAGGGACTGCAGGAGACAGCGGCCTTGCACCAGAGGAAGGACTTGGGATCTACAGAAATGGGGGCTGTGGGTCATCTAGTATGTTAGTCAAAGAGCCCCCAAATCCCACAGGATCACCCCAGGAGTGAAACTCTTTGGAGCCATCTGGAAGTTGCCAAGACCTACCTGGTGTAGTTGGGGGTCTGGCCCTGGGCAAGAGGCAGCAGGACCCAGGCAGTGAGGAGGGGCCCCAGGAAGGCAGCCAGGGCAGCAAGCGGCATGGCGGGGCCAGAGGCACTGTGGTCCTCAGACGGAGGCAGCAGTGGAGTTGAGCCGTGCGGTGGCGGCGGAGCAGGATAATCAGTGCCAGATGAGGCAGCCTGGGGAGTGTGGGCGTGGGGACTGGCCAGTGGGGCGGATGGGAGGGGGGAGG
>NW_022103901.1:10414562-10416120 GCF_000313985.2 Echinops telfairi | reverse complement strand
CCGATGGGTAGAAACCACAGCCTGTTGGTTTGCCTGAACTCCCCACTGTGCTCCCTGGGCACAGGGTTCCAAACCGGGCCTCAGTCAACCTTTTATTCTATTTGCTCATCAAATCTCTTGTCCATGATAGTCAGGTTGGGGGCTCCACCTGGGGAGCCCCCCTGAACATTACATAAAACAGCTCTCTGCCCTGCCCTGGCATGTCTAGCAGTCCCTGTCCCCACCCCACACCCCTCACATGCGCACAGTGTTCATTGCTACCACTCCGGCTTGCCTCAGTCCCTGGCCCGGGGCCAGAATTCCCCTCTGGGAGGAGGCTGGGGGAGAGGTCAGCTCTCAGGGTCCGAGGGGCCTGGGTCAGCCCCACTAGCGGCCCTCTGTAGCATGTTCAGGGCCTCCCAGAAGAAGTCCTTCTGGGAGGCCATCAGGGGCAACCAGCCTACGATCTCCTTCATCTTCTCCATGCGGTCCTGCAGCGTGGGGCAGCTGTGGATCTGTCTGAGGTACTCCTCACAGGCCCAAGCTGAGCCCCCAGGGTCCTGGGGGGGCTCTGCCCTGAGGCTGGGCTTGGGGGTCCCCATCACCCTGTGGGTGGGCAGGTCCCGATAGGTGAGTTGGTGCTCGATGTCGTGACTGGACAGCATGTACAGGCACTCTCTCGTGGAGCAGAGGGAGCAGGCACAGAGAGGGACCTTGGAGGAGAAAGGGCCACTGTGGGCTCTGACTGCAGGGGGTCCCAGGACATCCTGGCTACTCAGGACTGCCGGGTCTTCCCTCTCAAACCAGCCCTGGGTCGGGTCGGTTGGCAAGTAGACTGACTGCTGGCCGAGCGCCAGGGTTGTGTAAGGTCAGTGAGCGCCGGGAAGGGGGGGAGGGAGTCGTGGTGCCAGGCGGGATGTGGCAAGAGGCCCCCTGCAGAAGCCCTGACTGGAGCCCCAAGGGGACCTGCCCCCCTTGGCTTTGGGATCATCATTGCCTGACCTTGACGTGCAGTTTGACGAAGGAGGCGCTTCCCTTAGGCCAGCCAGGAAGGCGGCCTCCGGCCCCACAGCCGCAGCCCAGCAGCTCCTTGGTGAAGTCGGAGGCCTGGCTCAGCACCAGGGAGTGGTTGAGGCCACACCACAAGGCAATGGGGCACTGCAGATAATGTACCTGCGGACACAGGGTCGGGGTGCCTGAGGGGGGAACCCCCAGAGGGCTGGGGCCAGCTCAGGGATGGTTGGCCGGGAGGCTCAAGGAAGATGGTCAACTAGGATAAGACTGAGCACCCTGCTCCTAGCTCCCAACCAAGTCACTCTCGGACTGTAGCTCGGCACCCACCGGTGTATCTTCATCTTGGTCCTCTGCTGGACCAATGGGGCAGTACAGCATTCCTGTTGGTGCCTTGTCTTTGTGCTCCCTCCACCCCATCTCTCGTCCCCCACCCCAAACTGGCTCTGAGGTCAGGGCCTGCGGCTGTTCACTCCTTCCTTCTCACCTGTCTCTGTCCACTGGGTCCAGCCTGCCAGCCTCAGGGGGAAGACATTTCCTTCTTCCTCTCTAGGGTTAAGATCTCTCT
>NW_022103901.1:10380457-10414048 GCF_000313985.2 Echinops telfairi | reverse complement strand
CCCAGTCTTTCCCGGGCCTACTGGGATGTGGTGTTCCCTCCCTCCACTGCTACTAACAAGCCCTCTCCCATAGCACTGCCTAATCCCCCCGGCACTCCTGCACACTCATTCTCCAAGCTTTCGCTTTGAGAACGTGGGTGTGTGACTGATGGGCCCTGGAGAACAACTGTAACTTACTGGCATGCACAAGGTTCAAAAACCTTTTCCTGGTTTCCTGTGCAGACGTCTACAGAACAGTCTTTTCCCACCTAAGGAGATCAGACCCCTTCACAAACAGCCCCTTTCATCTAAAAAGCAGATAATGATCCTCTTTCCAGGCCAGAGAAGGTACCAAGGGGCTTCAGGAGGTTCGTGGAGAAGCGGAATGAATAGGTAAAGGCGCTTTCTCCAGGAACTCTCTGCAGCCACCTTGTCCCCCCTCAAGAGCCCCTCTGGTTTGAAGCTCTCTCTGCTCCATGGCTGTGGGGATGTGGCACGTGAGGGCATGCCTCACACCTCGGGGGACAGCCTCCCTCTGTAGCCCCTGCCGGCAATGGTAGTCCTCCCAGAATTTGCTCCTCCCTCCCTCCCTCCGTCATTGCAACCTCGATCCAGCGTGGACTCTGTAATTGCCAGCTTCCCACTTTTGTGTTTGGCTACCACTGCAAAAAGTCCAAGCCATGCCCCGCCCCTCTTCCTCTCCGATGGGTAGAAACCACAGCCTGTTGGTTTGCCTGAAAACCTTCATGCATCCAGTCCTTTCCCTTCTCCCTGCCACTGTTCCCGTCCCGGGCCCTTGTCTCAATAGTCTGCTGCCAGGTTTCCACTGCTCGGCACTCCACCTGAACACATGAACTGTCCTCAGTTTCCCTCAGGGATGCGGCTGTCCCAAATCTCGACTCCTCCAGGCAACCTCACTTCTGATTCCCAATGTCCCTCTGCCACAATCAAGCCCCCTCCTCTTCTCTCTTCCCATCCCCAGAATGCCTCTCCCTATCTCCATCCGAATCACACCCTAACCCACCTGGTGCTGTCCACAACTGAGCTCTCCTAGTTTTGCCAGCCCCCTCTCCCCACCTCCTCCAGCCCCCCTGGAACTCAGTTCCTATTGCTCTCAGTGTGTCCTGCACAGGATAGGACTGAACTGGACCTCACGGTGCCAACCCTGCTGCAGACAGTGCATCCTTTGAGATTGAGACTGGCTTCACGTCCCCGTGGAGAAGGTGGGACCTATGGACATGGGGATCCAGGGGGTAGGGAAGGGGCGGAAGAAGTTCAGGAGGAGCGCTGCTACAGGGACACAATCTCACCTGAGTGGGCTCCCCTCGGTCCATTTTGTCCCCTGTTCCCAGCTGCCCATATCTGTTATTTCCCTGCATGAAGATTCGGCCAAATTCATCCACCAGGCCAAAGTGGTTGTACCCAAGGGAGCAAAACAGGATCTAGGAGGTAGGATAGAGAGGAGAGGTGGGGACTGGGCTCCCTCCAGAGGAACTCTGGGCTCCAGAATCTCTCCCCACCCCTCACTTCCCATCCCAGGCCATGCCTTTGCCCTAGCCCTGTCCCTCCCTGGAGGATCTTCTGCTTCCTGCCTGTATTTCAGGCTCCAGGGACCTTCCAATCCCTAAAGCCCCTCCCCCTTCGGCCTGCCCGTCTCCCCAGGACCCTACCTTGGCAGGAAGTGAGAGAGCAAGCGGCATCTGCTGGTCCAGAGGGTCAAAGGCTTGAAGGGTCCCAAAGAGATCTCGATACACCCCCGGGGTATGTACCTCAAAATACACTCCCCCCTGGTCTGGGGGGTCAGAAGCCCTCAGCTCACCAGCTTTGGGCACCAGTTTCCTAGGGACAAGGCCTCACCTGGGCTGAGAGCTGCAAGATGCGGGGGTGTCTTATACCCATTAGAAACGTATCCACCCCATCTGGGGACCTGAGCCCCTCTTTTCATCAGGACACACTAAAGGTTTACCGCAGGGCAGGAAGCGGGGGAGGGGTGTCAATCTTTGGAGGGCTTATCCAAGGCTGGGTCTTGGCGGCACTGCGGGTTAAGTGTTGGACAGCTAACCACGAGGATAGTGCAGGACCCTGGGCTAGCAGCTCCTGTGAAGACTTGTAACCCTGGGAACCCCTAGGGCAGTGGTTCTCCACCTTCCTCACACCACGACCCTTTCATACAGCTCATGTGGTGGTGACCCGCCCCAACCATAACATTATTGTTGTTGCTACTTCATCCCTGTCATTTTGTTACTGTGATGAATTGGGTGACCCCTGTGAAAGGGTCGTTAGACCCCCAAAGGGGTCTCGACCCACAGGTTGAGAACTGCTGCCCTGGAGGGTCTCCAAGGGTTTGAAAGGCAGCAGGCTAGGGGTCTTGAGATGGGAGGCGCTTCCTACCTGTGATGTAGAGGGTGCTGCTCTGGTTGGAAGCCATGCAGGCCACACGCAGGTGAGGCAGGCAACGGGACATCTTCCTGAGGGCCAGTTGGACTGTGTAGGAACGTGGCTGGTCCAGCTGGGTTTCATTCACTACCAACGAGTAGATCTTGCCTTCCTCTGGGGCATGTGGGGAGGCAGATAGTTATGTGGGGAAGGTGGGGGGCTCCTTGTAAATCATACAGGACAAAATATTTATTGCCTGGACTGGAGTTGGAGCACAGAGGGATGAAAGAAAGGGACAGCGAGTGACCACGCGTTCCCAGATTTCAGTCCCTTACCACCAACAGCCAACGGGGAAGAGCAAACCCAGCAGATCTGAACGGATCCAGTGAGTGCTGGGAAGAATGGTGCTTGGGACGTCAGATCCCTACCTGGCATTAAGAAGACCAGACAGAGCCGGAGATTTGGCCAAGTTCAGAGGTACAGACTGGAAAATCAGGGAGCAGTTTGAGGTATAAACTGGGATGCCTGGGGAGATTTGAATTTTAAAAGCCAGGCATCCACTAGAGCAGTGGGCTCCACACTTTAATTTCTGGGCAGCAGGACTCTAGTTTCATATGAAATAGTAGGCAGAATCCTAGACCAGGAGACAGCTGAAAGCAGATCTCTCTGGATGGAACCAGGGTGAGGCAGCATGCAGAGTCCTGTGAGAGGCACCTCCCGCCCTTCTAGCAGGTTCCAGAGACACTGCAGGTAAGCACTGCTTCCAGCCCCACCTGTGAGGAGCAGCAGGGCCCGCTGAGTCTCCTGGCCAACCAGCACAATCTGTTTGAAGCTCATGGAGTAGTGGAAGGTCATCTTAAAGACACGCTGCCCGCTGGACTGCAAGTACACCTCCACGCAGTCACAGGTCCGGCTGCCAGTTGTGCCTACCATTCCCAGCTGCTCCCGAGTGGCCAACACATAGAGGTATTTACGGTAAACCGTGTCACATCTTGGGTCCGAGGCAAACTGTGGGAAGAGATATGGTGTCCTTGGGAGGGGATAAGGCTGGGGAGACAACATACTTGAGCCTGGGGTTGGGAAAGGAGGACTTGTTGACAGGTCCCTAGGGTGACAGGGCAGATGTTCTATGGGGACAGCCAGGGCTGGTTCCCTGGAGGAAGGCTGGGTTCTTAGCTGCCAGGGTTCTGCTGCTCACATCCTTAACTCCCCGACACAACACGACATAGCGGCAGGCCCGCTTCCACTGGATCTGGCCAAGGGTAGAGGACACGAGGGCATTTTTGAGGAAGAAGAGGGTCCCTGTATAGTCCAGAATGAAGACGTGGTCCTTGGTGGGCAAGAAGCGGCGGTAGCCATGGGCCAGCAGGGGTGCCACACTCTTGCTGAGACAGCGGCGGCGGCCTCCAAATGCCTGGAAATACAGGCCCTTCGTGTCTGCAGGAGGAAAGAGGACGGAAGGGTCAAGGCGTAGAGATGGCACACAGGGGATAGGCAGCGTTTGGGCAAACATTTTCCAGGACTGGGGAACAGATCCCTTCTAATAGAAAGTGGGCGATACCGCCCCCTGGGGGTGCAGGAACAATCCCATGGTGGGGGTGGGGGTGCGGGAGGCAGATCCCTCTGATTATCCTGGATTCTAAGCTGTTGCGCAAAAGTTTTTCATTGCCTGGGGGTGGGGTGGGGGTGGGGATGGAACTATTTTTTTTAAAGGTGGTGCAAATAACTTGGTCAAATAAACTTGGGAACTTTCGGCTTAGACAACCAAGCCAAGCCAAACCCCGACTCACAGCGCCCTTATAGGACAAGGCAGATCCGCCCCTGAGTTTCTGAGATAAGAGCTTTTTTTATGGGAGCAGAAAGTCTCTCCTTACTCCCTCACCACAACTCCTCAGCCTTTTGTGTTTTCCTAATTCTTTCTCCCAATGGCTCAACCGATACCCTGAATCAGAGCCTAGTCTGAGCTTTGGTTCTCCGCCCCACCTTAGCCAGAACCAGGGAGCCAGCCTTTGGTCTAATCCTTGAACAGGGACATAGGAGAAACATGAGGTCACCTACACAGACAAGTGGAACTGAAAAAGAATGACTAAGGCCAGCAGCCCTCCCTCACGCCCAGCTCCGCATCGGCTGTCTGCGTGGCCATCTTCCTCCCTCCTCTCCAGGACCGAGTGGGGTGCATTAGGGCTCCCTAGGAGGATAAGGGGTAGAGCTGGGCTCTCCACCTGAGGGGGATTTGGATCCTCAGGGGACACTGAGTTGCCCTCGCTGCCAGGAACACGTACATATCCTGTCATGCGCGGGGCAGCACCCAATATTCGTATGAAATATTCGGCCGAATCCTGGACCAGGAGACGGATAAAAGCAGATCTCTCTGGATGGAACAAGGGGAGGCGGCACGCAGAGTCCTGTCTGAGAGGTCTCCCTCCCTTCTAGCAGGTCCCCGAAACAATTTAGCCCCAAACATCAATTGTGGACCACTTGAACTTCAGAGAGCTGGGGTGGACTCCAGGTCTGGGGAGAAGGGGCACAAACCCTTGGTAAAGCACGACAGTTTGGATATGGAGGGCAACTTGGTCGATGCACTAGTGGACGGGGGCTCTGTGGGACGTGACTCAGAGTCCTCGGGTGGGTGAGTCTAACACGTTTCTTCCTGAGCAGAGAACCCTGGGAGGCTGGCTGAGAGGATGAGGTCATCACACAGCTTGACAGCGAGGGAGGGATCCCAGAGTAAGGGAGGGGAGAGGCAACAACGGGAGGTTCTGGGGAAAGTGTACAGTTAAGAATGGCAGCTCTCTTCCACGGCCGGACCCCAGAACCCTGCTGTCGTAGACGGGGGCTGAGCCTGAGACAGATGCGCCTCCACACGCCCTGGGCTTCGCACACGTGGTGGAAATATCGGCAGGTCTTGCCCAGGGCGACGACATCTCTGATGGGAAGGAAGGAGCTGATGTGCTCCACCTGGCGGGCGGGAGGGAGGAAACAGGGGTCCTTGGAGCGTCCTCGGTGCTCTGGCCCCCAGTCCTTTAGTCTCAGTTCTCGTTCTCCCGCCCTCCAGCCCCACCAAGACTCACCAGCTCTGGGGGGAGCAACTGGACAGAAAACGTGTTCCCTCTGTCCTTCTCTTCACCTCCAGGCTCTGGGCCACAGGTAGGGCAGCTCCGCTTCACCTACCCAAGGAGGAGGGGGAAGGGAGCCTTGTAGGGATTCCGCGAGGCTTAGGTCTCTTGCTTTCCCTTCTCTGCTTTTCACCAGCACCTCCCCGAGGCCCAGAGCTCCAACTTCCGGTCTTGAATTGTTCAACCAGTCCATCTTCCTCCAGGTCCACCAGTGGCCCTTCCCTGTCCGCCTTTCTTCCAGCTCCTCCAAATAAGGGCTCTCTGTGATCTCTTGCTGCCACCTCCCCTCTTCCCTGGCCTGTCCTCCTCACCCTGAGTCCCTCCTCCAGTCCTTGCAGCCTGGTCAACTTTTGCAGCTTCCGCCTCTTCCTTCTCCTCACCATCTTGATTGGCCCTTCCCTCATCTCTTCAGGCCTCTTGGGGCCCAGTATTCAGCTTCCTGGCTCCCATCCCTGCAGCCTTTCCCACACCATGTCCCCCTGCCGGGCTTGGAGGACCTCTGGGGCCTCTCTGCCTCCTAGACTCCTCCCCCCATGGAGTCTGGGGCAAACCAATCTCTCTGTGACCTCACTGTCCGGCCACTGTGACCTACTTTCCCCAACCTGGCCTGAGATTAGATCTCATAGACAGCTCCTGGGTTCTAGATGAGTGCTAGCCAACAATAGCTCACAGGTGTGCATTTCACCGAGGCAAGCAAGTGGGAGCGGGGCAGCTGTCCACCACGGAGCCTTTTCCTTTTCAGGAACTAGCAGGACGTTCTGCTGGAGGCCCTTTGAATACACTAACTCTGGAGAGAAACTCTAGTGAATTCTTCATAGGTACCAGTGACCACCTATCTCACCAAAGCATGCGACTCAGCACAGGCTCCTTAGTGCCCTGAAAAACACACCCAAAGCACATGTTTTCCTGGGACAGGACATCTTTGCACGGTGTGAAAGGGGCAGCCTCTTAAGGTGAGCGAAAGGAATAGATTGACTGTCTTCCTCTGAAAGCTTACAGCATCCCCTGGAGTCAGAGCTATCAACTTAAGCCTTAGGTGGGCTGACAGGTACGAGAAGAGAGAGTTGGGGGCTCTATCTGTAGAGGGAGGGGCAGAAGCCCTGTGGTGAGAAACCCAAGGAGCTGCTGACTTTTCCAGGGACTGAACGGAATCCAGGCCCCTTGGGACCACCAGCCCTCAGTGGCACAGTATCAGGGAAGCATTCCGTTACTGTGATAGGCTATTTGACTTTTGTCAGCCCGCCAAGCCAAACTTACTTATGGTGGCAAGTAAACAGCTAGGTTAGGATAACAAGGAAGAACTTTTCTTTAGGAACAGTAGCACCTGGGGTGACTGACAAGCAACTCTTGATGTCACTTTGAAGACTAAGGTGGGCCTGGCCCATAGGGGGCATTTTTAGCAGTGTCAAATACCTATGTGACAACCGGACCATGACTGCAGAAGACTTGATCTAACTGAATTATGGTGCTCACAAAGACTGCTGAAAGTACCAGGGACAGCCAGAAGAATGAATCTGTCTTGGAAGACCTGCAGCCTGAATACTACTTAGAAATGCTGCCGGTGAGACTGTTTAACTTTGGTCATCAGGAGGAATCTGTCCCCAAAGAAGGACATCGTGCTTGGGAGAGGTTCAGCAAAAACGAAAAAAGGAAGATCCTCAATGAGGTGGTTTGACAAACGCAGGAACTGTAGTGAGAATGGCGCAGGGTTTTGTTCAGTTGTCCCTAGGGTGGCTATGAGACAGAACCAGCCGGATGGCACCCAATTACGATACAGGTTAGCCGCAGTAGATTTTATTAAAAGGCCATTAGCATCTCAAAAGGACAGAAAAAAGTACTTTCTCCATCCACCTGTGTCCCCTTTCTCCCTTCCAGTCACCTCAGATGACGAGAGGTGGCTAATCGACAAAAGCCCATTGTCAAAGCTGATGACATGGGAAAGGGCCTGGCATCAAGGATAAGAATCCTGGCTCCTAGCACCTTGCAATTTGCTCTGCCAACTCGGCTCCCCTCCGTCTAGGTTCCTCACATGTAACACGAGGACCGCCTTCTAGATAAGGTCCTTGCTAGGCGCCCCAACGCTACGATCTTGCCCGTTTGCTGGCCAGGGCCAGCGGCGAGGGGCGCGCCTGGGCTAGGCTGGCAGGTGGGGCGGAAGCCTGCCCCAACCGGTCCGGCCTTACCCACCCATTTGAGGCTTTCCCAGTCTCTCCCAGCCCTCCACCGACACCCTCCCCCAAGGCGGGCATCCCCACTCTTTGGGCCGCCAAGTTGCTTTCGGCGACAGCAACGCTCCTGCGCCCAGGTCCCCTCGCTGGCTTGCACCCTAATTCCAGCTCCAGCGCGGCTCACAGCGGGTCCAGACTGCGGCGCCCTCGCATTCTGTGCTACAGTCTCAAAGTTCTAGCTCACCCGCCGCCTCCTGAGCGAAGGGACCGCCTCCTCGCCCATCCTATTTGGTAAGTGGAGCCGTCCCTCGGCGCAGAGGCCAGCTTCCCTTGGGAGGACCTAATTGGCCGCCTTGGCAGTCACTCGCCTGTATCTGGCTTGCGATTGGTCTGAGCGGGTCGAGGCCTCGGTTCTCCCGGCTGGGGCTCTCCTCTCGCGCTCTCGGCCTTCTAGTGCAGAGCCGACGTTCCCGCCTCCCGGTTGGATCTGATTGGCTCCAACTCCAACTCTAAGCCTTGTGATTGGCTGTCGCTGCTCCGGGTGGGTCAGGCCGGAGCTTCAGCCGTTGACGGGCGCTCTGTTCGCGCACCCCTCCCCTGCCCTCGCCGCCCTCCGGCGCTAGCCTCGCTGCCTGCTCGGCCCGCCCCCCAGCAGGTTCTGATTCGCTTCTTCTGACGCGTCTCGGGACCCCGATTGGTCCGCTGGGTCCCAGAGCCGCTTCCCACCCCCTCGCAGTGACTACGGCGGCCCTGAGGGGGGAGAAGGGGCCCCGGCTGGACGGCCGGTCGCATCAGTCAGGCAGCGGAAGCCGCCGGGAGCGGATGGCGGTGGCGGTGGCGGCCGCCCTCGCTGCCGGGGCGGAGGAGTCGGCAGCCGCGACCTCCGTTCCTGGGTCCCCGGGTCTGCCTGGGAGTCGCAGTGCGGAGCGGGCCCTGGAGGAGGCCGTGGCCACGGGGACCTTGAACTTGGCAAACCGGCGCCTGAAACAGTTCCCCCGGGGCGCGGCCCGCAGCTACGACCTGTCAGACATCACCCAGGCCGGTGAGTGGTCCAGACCCCCAGCCCGAGGAACCTCATTTGCATGGCCCCGCCCCCGTGGGTTTCGCTTTCAGCCTGGGCCTGCTCCTTTACCTGGCCAGCGGGTCTAGGGACCCTTATTTGCTTTAGTCTGCTGCCCCCCAACACCCCACTTGCTGAATTCCTGGACAATGGAGGCGCTCCTCCTGGGCCCCAAATGCCAGCGTTCTCTGCGACCTGCAGGACACTCCGTTGTAGTTCATTTGCATATCAGCGCACCTGTAGATCGGCCCCGCCCCTCACCTGTTGGCTTATTTACATGGCCTCTTCACCCTCCCTGGGATTCTTACCCTAATACGAACCCCTGGAGTTTCTCGCCAATTTTCTCCTTCGCCTTATCGTGCCCAGCCCTTCCCGGGCCACCCAGATCCGAGCCACCCCAGCTGCCGCCTTCCCCAGGATTTGCCCGCGACCACCTCAGAACCCCGGATGGTTCTGGTTACTTGGCCGCTGATTCCACCGCCCCGCCCCGCCCTATCAGGGGTTCCGCGCTCTCCACCCCTGACCTGCCAGCCCCCGAGCCAGCTGCCCAGCCCCTACCTCTCCCCACTCCTCTTCCGGAAGCCGCTGTTCTTCATCTTCCTCACTCCCTGATCCGTGAGGCTCCTCCTTCCTGTGGGTGTGAAGTCACTATGGAGCTTGTGACCTCAGAGGGACCCCTCGAATGCGCCTTCCAGCTTCTGCTTTCCCCAGAGGGAGGGACTCAAGCGGGTGCTGGGAAGCAGGAAATCTTATCTCAACTGGGAGCGCTGGGGACTGGCCTTTCACACCCTCCTCCGGGACTCAGAGGGCTCCCCCCCAGCTTCAGCTGCTCGGGAGGCAGGCAGCTGCAGGGCAGAGGAGGGGAGGAGGGCCACATGCCTACCCCCCCCCCCCATCAGCCCAGAGGGTGAAGATGCGCAGAGGGTAAAGATGCCTCCAAGGTGGGGGTCTTGGAGCTGAATACAGTGTCTCCCTTTGGGGATGCTGTCAGGTCGCCCATTTCTCCCCAAGCAGGTGCCTGCTCCCCTGCACGCACAGGCTGGCACACACCCACTTCCTTTCTTTGGGGGAGGCCGAGCCAAACCCTCTCCTTGTTTCTTGGGGTATGAGGGAGACCAACTTGCTCCCTGGGTTGTGAGTGCTTTCAGCAGTGGGAGAGCTCCCAGGATCCCTGGAGGCAGCTCCAGATTGACCTTGGCAGCTGTGTGACACTCTGTCCTCTGTCCCCTCCTCCAAACTTGTTCTCCGACAAAGACCAAATGTTATGCTTCCCTTCCTTGGGGCTCTGTCTCTGGGAGGGGACCCATGGGGAAGGCTCCCAAGACTCTCCGGCCCTCCCCCAGCATTCCAGCTCAGGGTGCAGCCATTTCGCTGTTGAGCTTGGGTGCACCGCACAGGAACCTTCCGTCCCAGGCCCCCGGCTCCAGACCCAGTTGGGTCCATCTTGTCCAGAACTCTCTTCTCTGCCTCCCCTGCCCAAGCAGGGTGCTTTTAGGCTGGGGAGTAAAGGGGAAGTGACAGAAGAAAAAAAACACAAACCAAGAACAACACTGTTCATTCCCTGCCCTCCACACCCCCTGGCACCCCCATCTGGATGAAAAGCTTGGGTGCTCTACTTCCTGAATCATTTTGCGTCCTCTCTCCTCCTGCTTCCCCGGTGCTTTCTGAACCAGCGTCTTCCCTGGCATGTCTGCCTGGCTCAGGTGCTTCCCTTAGACTCTCCTCTTGGGCCCCGTAGTTGGAAGGATCCTGAGGTGGGGGGAGGGGCCACCAGCAAAGGAGAAGTACAGCGCATTCTCTCACCGACCACATCCTGTACCTCCTATGCCCAGGCCACCGCCAGCCGGGGCTCCTTGCTGCTCCTAGCGTCTGGCCCCTCATGACCTGTTTGCCATCCACTTCATCCACATGCCCACACATTGGTGGACACACGGGCAGGCAGGCTGGAGAGAGTTCTCTGGAACTGCTTTGTGCCATGCCAGGTCATCTGTGTACCCCAGGTTTGGGGCAGAGAGGGGGAGAGCGAATTCTTGGGGCAGCAGTCATCATCTCTCTGGGTAAACATAAGGGGCCCCCCAGAGGCAGAGACTGACAGATGGCTTCTACTTCACTTCCTGTCACAGGACTCAGTTCCTTGGGGGACATACCCAAGCTCGCTCTCTCCCTGAGCCTTTTGCTTACCCCTCCCAGGGGAGGGCTCTCTGAGAAGCTCACGCCAGGTCTGTTGCTTGAGACTGGCTGCAGCAGACCCTGGACTCCTCCCAGCAGAGGCTGAGCAGAAGACCGAGAAACGCAGGCTTCTGGAAGTCTGAACTGATAGTGGGCCACGCTTTGCATTGGAGTAGCAAGCTGAGGAAACAGCTTGGGGGTGGGGGTGCTAGATCTCACTCCTCGGTCTCCCCAAGCCGATTGCCACAGGCAGACATGCCCCACCCCACCCACTTCTTTTTACCCTCTTCCGACACCAGCAGTCGCCCACAGCACCCTCCTCCTGCCCCTGGGTCTGGTCACTCGTTGCAGTGACCCCACGACTCACAGACAACACGCACACACAGGTTACCATTCAGGTGAGAAATGCTCAGGTAGCAGTGTTCAGTCAGGATGGTGTTTTCTCTGCCGGCCCCCAGGCAGGCCTCTTTTGCCCCTCAGCCGCGTGGCCTCTGCCCTCCTTGGGCCATGGTCCTGAGTTCATTTAGGACTGCCAGTAGATGCTCAAAATGGCAAACCTCACCCCAAAGGCACCCAGCTTTAGCTCCGTGGGTGAGCAAGCCCAGCTCCCCAAATTCAGTGTTCAGAGGCACCCCACCCCACAAGCCAGCCTCCTGCCCCTCAGCATCACCTGCTCTGTGGCTGGGAAGTCCACCTTCTGTCTCAAGCTCTGGCTCCTGGTCTGCTGCTGCTTTTCTGCACCTATCGTCTGGTGTCCCAGCTGTCTCCTGGTTCCTGGAGTTTCAGTGCATGGGGATCTCAGGTCTGAAGGACGTGCCCTGCTCCCGGCTGTTCTCTCTCGCTGGCAATGAAATTTCCACCACCCTCCCATCTGAAATGGCAGGCTTTATACCCAGCAGGAAGGCAGTCACAATTAACACGGTTAGCAATCACGGCTGAATCCCATATTCTAATCAGTGTCTTCCCCCACCTAACCCAGGCTCACCTGGAAAATGCAGGTCATTTGGTGAGAGTAGCAAAGGCTTATTGTGGCTAGGTACTGGCTGGCAAGTCAGTTCCGGTTCCGACACATAGCAGCCCCACGTGTAGCCGAATGAAATGCCGCCGCCGTCCCGTGCCTCCCTCACAACTGTTCTTAAACTTTGAGCCCATTGTTGCAGCCACAGTCTTCTCTTGTTGAGGGTCTTCCTCTTTTTCGTTCCTCTTGTACTTGACCTGGCATGTTGTCCTTTTCTAGGAACTCGTCGCTCTTGATAACACGCCTAAAGGACGTGAGACCAAGTCTCTCTTGCCATCCTTGCCTCAAAGGAGCATCCTGGCGATACTTGTTCCAAGACAGTTCTTTGTTTTCTGTGCAGTGCATGGGACTTAGAGTATTCTGTGCCAGCACCATAGTTCAGATGTATTGATTATTCTTCAGTCTTCCCTACTCAGTGTCCAAGTTTCACATGCAGAGGAGCTATTGAAAATACCATGGCCTGGGCCAGGTGCACCAGAACCCTCGGAGTAATCTCCTTGCTTTTCAACACCAGAAGTCTTGTGCAGCAGATTGACCCAATGCCATGTGTCGGTAGCAGAGGCTTAGAAGAGCCTTATTAAGTAATTCACTGCATTGCACAAGCTGTGCTTTGAGTTAAAGGGTGAATAAGTCTTACTGTGGTTGTTGACCACAAAATTGGCAGTTCGAATCTACTCCATGGGAGAGAGATGAGGCTGCCAACTCCTGTAAACGATTTACAGCCTTGGAAACCCTGTGTAGTTTGGCTGAGTCAGAATGGACTCGATGACCGTGGGTTGGGTATTGGCCACGCCTCACCGGCGCCCAGGATGCTGGCAAAAGATCGAAGCCTCGAAGCCCGGCTGACGAAGGAAGGAAGGCAAGGGCAGCCAGTGGTACCTGAGGAGGACAGGAGAAGGGGACACCAGGTGGGAGGGGCCGGAGGACTCCAGGCCCCCACTGCCATCTCTGTTGCCCTTTTCCCTCCCTCACCGCCCTTGGCGGTCTGTTACCTCCGTGCCCCTTGGCCCTGCCTTGCTGTCCTCAGGACTGGTGTCAGTCTTGCGCCCCTTCATCTCTAGAACTAGGGTATGGTGACCCTGGTCCCCCTGCCTCTCCCCCATGGCAGGTTACTGTTGGGAGGGGGAGTCCCTGGGGGGGGGTTTCCTAATGGGTCCCCCCAGGGTTTTTCCAGCGCCTCTCTCTGCGCTTCCTAGGCCTTCCCTGCGGTGTGCTCCCGAGCACCTGCCGGTTGCCTTCCCTCTCCTGCCTTTCTGAGCTGCGCCGGCTCCCGTCCAGGGGCCCTTCACTCGTGTACTTGGGGATGGTGGTCATGGCTCTCCCCACGTCCAGGCTGCAGCCCTCACTCTGACTCACTCACTCACCATCAGCTAGTCCACTCTGACTCATGGTGGCCCTACGGGACAGCCGAACTCTGCCTGGGGATCGGTCCCGGGACTCTCAGGGCACGCTTGGAATGTGCTGCCGATTGCTGATGTCTTGGAGATCTTCCAGGGGCACCAGGCCGGATGCCCTAGGGCTGCTGAGGTGGAGGGGACTGAGGACTGGGCAGCTGGCTCTGGGGACGTCCAAGGGCCTGCTGTTCCCGACTGGGCCTTTCCCCAGCTCCCCCCTGACACTTGTTTCTAGACCTGTCTCGGAACCGGTTCCCGGAGGTGCCCGAGGCAGCCTGCCAGCTGGTGTCCCTAGAGGGTCTGAGCCTCTACCACAACTGCTTGAGATGCCTGAACCCAGCCTTGGGGAATCTCACAGCCCTCACCTACCTCAACCTCAGGTAGTAGAGGCAGGGGTCAGGGTGGGGGGACGGGCCCTTGATGCTCAGTACCCTGAGTGACACTCCCTGTGGCCTTGGGACCCTGGGCCTGGAGAGTGAGCCGCCTGCCTTCCTCTCTTCCGCAGCCGAAACCAGCTGTCATTGCTGCCACCTTACATCTGTCAGCTGCCCCTTCGGGTGCTCATTATCAGCAACAACAAGTTGGGAGCCCTGCCCCCAGACATCGGGGCCCTGGGAAGCCTTCGGCAGCTTGTGAGAAGCGGGACTGTTGAGCCAGGCCCCAAGGACATGGAGGGTGGGGTGGAAGGAGCAAGGGTGAGCCCTAGGGGAAAAGACAGAGGGCTGGACGGGAGGGCTGCTCTGATGGTCCTGGTCTCAGGCTCCTTCCCCATCACAGGATGTGAGCAGCAATGCCTTGCAGTCTCTCCCCCCGGAGCTGTGCAGCCTGCCTTCCCTGCGGGACCTCAGCGTGCGGAAAAACCAGCTCAGCGTCCTGCCCGATGGTGAGGGAAGCCGAGGGTGGGGAGGTTGGCAAGGCATGGGCGACTCCCTCCAGGGGCCCAGGAAGAGGGGGGGCTCAGAAGGACTCTCAGGTCCTCCAGGATCAGATCTGGTGTGGGTGTGGGTGGGGGGATGGCAGGTACCCAGTCCTCCTCCCTCAAACCCACTGCCATGAAGTCGATGCCAACTCAGTGCCCTGTAGACAGAATGGAACTGCCCCTGAGGGTTCCCGACCCTGTGCATCTTGATGGGCGCAGACAGCCTCCTCTTGCTGGCGAGGAGCACCTGTGAGCTGAACTGCTTACTGCAGGGTAGCCTGCTGCACCACCAGGCCCCCCCACAGAGTCAGAATCCCCGGGCCCTGGCTCGGCCAAGCAGCCCCCTGTAATGAGCACACCCCCACGTTGGGGCCTCTGCTCTGTGCAGGCACCCTTCGCTGGCTCAGCCAGCGTGCTCGCTGGTTCTTTCGGCTCGCCTCTTTCTTGATTGTGAGGCACCCTGGTGAAGTAGTGGTTAGCGTTGGGAAGTCAGTCGTTTGACACTGTTGGCTGCTCTACGGGAGAAAGACCAGGTGGGACAGCGAAGTGGAAAGGGGTGGAGCCGATCACCAAGGCGGGGGGTGGGGAAGCACCCAGGAGAGGCTGACCCCAAACTCCCTGCGGGCTGGTGGGGACCCTGTGGCTTGGAAGGAGGACTAGGCCTGCTTGGGCAGTGAGTTGGGGCCGGCAGTGCAGAGAGGCTGCAGTGAGCCCCACGAGCCTGAGCAGAGGTGGAGGAAGTGACCACAGCGACCATCCTGGGGGCTGTTCCTGACTCTACCCTTTCCTGCCCCACCCCCGCCCCCCAGAGCTGGGGGACCTTCCTCTTGTCCGTCTGGATTTCTCCTGTAACCGTGTCTCCCGAATCCCGGTCTCCTTCTGCCGCCTCAGGCACCTGCAGGTCATTCTGCTGGACAGCAACCCCCTGCAGAGCCCCCCTGCTCAGGTGAGGGAGCAGAGGACAGTGGGGACAGGGTGGTAGGAATGGGGGATGAGTCCCTTTGGCAGCCCAACAGGATGTGGGACCCTCCTCTTTGGTCCGCCTGAACCTCGACATGTGCCACCCGACCCCCAGATCTGCCTGAAAGGGAAACTTCACATCTTCAAGTACTTGTCGACAGAGGCAGGGCGGCGCGGGGGCGCTGCGCTGGGAGACCTGGCTCCCTCTCGCCCTCCAAGTTTCAGTCCCTGGTAAGTCCCAAGTGGGAAGGAAGGACGATCCTCCTGGGACCCTGGGACATCCTGGTTTTCGTTGGGTGGCTGGGGTGAGGCTGGAGTGCCGTGTGGGGCTGACCAGGCTTCTTGGTTGCCCAGCCCTGCGGAGGACCTATTCCCTGGACGCCGGTACGATGGTGGGCTGGACTCGGGCTTCCACAGTGTTGACAGTGGCAGCAAGAGATGGTCTGGAAATGAGGTAAGGCCTTCCCTCCGAGAGCCCTTTGCTTGGCACCCCTGAGGCTTGGAGAGATAGTGGCCAGGGCTGTCCTTGGCCAGGGTCCCGCAGAAGAGCTAGTCCCATGCATTGGCTCGTAGGCCTATCCCCAGTCGATCTTCAGCACTGCAGGGCTGTCTCTGATGGCCTCATCTCTGCTTTATAGTCTACAGATGAATTTTCTGAGTTGTCATTCCGGATCTCAGAGCTGGCCCGGGAGCCTCGGGGGCCCAGGGAACGGAGGGAGGATGGCCTTGGTGAGTGGTGGGCGTTGGGGCTGGTGGGGGCAAATGAGGGGGTCATAGCCCCCATCTGCTTGCTGAATGACCCGGCCCCACTAGCTGATGGAGACCCTGAGCAGATCGACTTCATCGACAGCCACGTGCCTGGGGAGGAAGACGACCGGGGTGTTGCCGAGGTGAGAGATCGGCCGGCTGGAGGGAGTGGTGCAGGCCTGGCCTGGTCAGTGAACAGACACTCCCTCAACCTCTCCCTGTTCTTTCTTCAGGAGCAGCGGCCTCCAGAGGCAAGCCCTGGGGCAGGGGACGGGGAGAAGGCACCAAGCAACAGGTAGCTCTGAGCCACGTCCTCCCTTTGCTCCCAGGACCCCTTGGCCCTCTCTGGGTTCCCCTGATCCAGGTCCGGGTGACCTCTGTGGGCCTGTCTTTGCCCATCAGGCGGGAGGAGCCAGCAGGAGAGGAGCGGCGGCGACCAGATACCTTGCAACTGTGGCAGGAGCGGGAGCGGCGCCAGCAGCAGCAGCAGCAGCAGAGTGGCGCGTGGGGGACCCCCAGGAAGGACAGGTATGGCCACAGAGCAGGTTGGGGCCATGGCAGGGCCATAGGCCCTGGTGGGCTAGACAGTGCCCGCCCTGTGCTACGCTGGCTGGCTCTGCCCTAGCCCTGCTGACTCCACCCTCCTCTTTCTTCTTCCAGTTCTCTGAAGCCGGGCATCAGGGCTACTGCCGGAGGTCCGTCTGCCCTGCCCGCTCAGACCACCTCCAGGTATGCTTCCTCCCAGAGCCCTGCCCCCTATGGTCCTCCTGCAGCCTCCTGACCCTTCTGATTCTCAGTTTCTTCCCACAGCGGCTCGCCCAAGGCCGGCGCCACCCAGGCGGGGGCCCTAGGGGGCCCAAGGGCTGCTGCTTCTGTCCCTACCTGCCAGGAGGCTCCTCCTAGAGCTGTACCAGGTGGGACAGGGACTTTGGGGTCCAGGATGGGAGTACATGGAGGTGAGGGAGTGGTTGGGACACTGCAGGCATTTCTCTGACTGGCCCTGTCTCCTGGCTCTGGCCCCAGCCACAGCGCCTGCTCCCCGGCCACTTGGCTCCATTCAGAGACCAAACAGCTTCCTCTTCCGCTCATCCTCTCAGGGCAGCTCAGGTGGGTCTCCCTCCTCCCACCCACACCAGGTCTGTTCCTCTCCCAGAATGCCAGTGAAAACCCTGGGCTTGTCACCTGGTTGGGTTGGAAGTCCCACAGGCAGAGAAGCAGGAGTCCTGGGGCCCAGACTCCTGGCACGAGCTCTGCCTGGGACGCAGCGTTGTGGACATGGTCACGTGCCTGCTCTTTTCTCCTAGGCCCGTCCTCCCCTGAGGCTCTCTTGAAACCTCGGCGGTCCCCCCAGGTTCTGGACGAGAAGGAATTAATGGCCCAACTGCGCCAGGTAAGGCAGCAGGTGGGTGGGGCAGGACCTGGGTGCACACCTTCTCAAGTTCCCTGAGCAGGGAACTCGAGCCTCTTGAACTCTTCCTACACCCTAGCACGCCCCCTGAGGTGGAAGGGGCAGCCAGGAGAGCTTTCTGATGTTGCCTATCACCCTGGCTCTGCCTCCCAGGTCCTTGAGTCCCGGCTGCAACGGCCCCTGCCTGAAGACCTGTCAGAAGCTCTGGCCAATGGGGTCATCCTGTGTCAGCTGGCCAACCAGCTCTGGCCCCGCTCTGTGCCCTTCATTCATGTGCCCTCGCCTGCTGTGGTCAGTTGAGGCCCAGGGGAGGAAGCTGGGGGAGGGACCAGGGCCCCTCGCGGCCTCTCCTCCCCTTCTTCTCATTTTCTCCTCTTGTCCACCTCCACCCCCCAGCCAAAACTCAGTGCGCTCAAGTCTCGGAAGAATGTGGAGAGTTTCTTAGAAGCCTGTCGAAAGATGGGGATTCCAGAGGTATGGGCCGGGGCTGGTCCCAGGAGCGCCCGGGGCCTGGGAATCCACTGAGCACTTTGCATGGATGGTAGCTTCCCCCCCAGGAGAAAGCCCCCAGCCCGCCTTCCCTGCATGTCTGCATGTCATCCTGGCTCTGGCCCTGCCTGCATGTCCCTTCCCTGCATGTCTGCATGTCATCTGGCCCTGGCCCTGGCCCTGGCCCCTGAGGGCAGGCAGGGGTGGGCAGGGAGGGCTGTCTTATTGTGTCGCTGCTGCTGCTGCTGACTGCCTTTTGTCCTTGTCCATTTGTTACTCTCCCTCCCCAGGCTGACCTGTGCTCGCCCTCAGACCTCCTCCAGGGCACCGCCCAGGGGCTGCGGACCCCACTGGAGGCTGTGCGGCGGTTGGGGGGCAGGGCCCCGCCACCCCTCTGGCCGCCTCCCGGTCTGCGTGGCTTCATCCTCTTCTACGTGGCCCTCGCGCTGCTGTTCTATGTCACCTACACTCGGCTCCTGGGTCCCTAGGATCTGATGTCACCCCTCCCCTGGCCCTACTTCTATTTATGACTCCCTTGCAGTCACCCCCAGACCCCACCTCCCCCTCCCTCCCCACCAGAGGTGCCTTCAATCCTTACCAAAGACACTAGGATACCCCTGGATAAACACTGACCTCAGAGGCCCCACTCCGGGACCCCTAGACCCTGGCACTCCAGCCTCTGGCCGCCCTCCCGTAGGCCCTCTGTGGGGCCCCCCATTTCCTCCTGATGGTGCCTTCGTGCTCTCCCCCTGCCCCTTTACCTTGTCCCACCCCGCAGGGCTGGCAGGAATGGAGTCTTTCCCCTCCCCACTTCCCTGGGGGCTAAATTATCTATCTTTTGTAGAGAGAATTCTATATTTGTAGGGGATGTGGGCCCCAAGCCGGGGCCTCATCTGTGTATAAACTGTACAGACTGTGCCACTTGTGTGTGTATGTATGTATGTATGTATGTGTGTGTGTGTGTGTGTGTGTTCATCTGCTCCTGCTGTGGCCCAGCCCGGGCCGTGGCTTGTGTGCCGCTTGGGCATGTCCCTCTGGAGGTGACAGGCCTCTCAGGCCGGAGCCCCTGTGTCATCTCTGCTGTTATCCGTTGGCAGCTTCCTTGCTTCCCATTTGTACCCAAGCTGTGGGCCCACAGTATCTACCAGGGGTGCCCTGTCCATCATCGCCCTGTCCCCTGAGGGGCCATCCCCTCACTGGCTCTGTCCAGGCTCCCTTAGGGGCCTTGCCCTGTGCCAGGGGTAGGGGAGTGAACAGGGACTGGGACAAGAGGTAATTTAACCTGGGCCCCTCCCCCCAGGAGTCCCTGTGCCAGCCCCACCACATCCTGGAAGAGGAGGGGGCCCCAGGAAGGGGTCTCCCCCACATCGCTGCTGTGGTCCACGCGCTGCTGGAACGGCCTTAGGGTTGAGCTGGGGGCACAGGTGCCAGCCCCAAGGTGTGAGCCCCGGAGTCGAAGATGGCCAAAGCCTAGCCGCCATCCCTTGCAAGGAGGACTGCAGTGGCGCTGCGGCTCGGGGCCCTGCCTGAAGGAACCCGGCTGCTCTGGGTGTGGCGGAGGGGCTGGGATGGACGCCAGGGCTGCGGAGTTGTGTCTGTCAAGCGCAATAAAGAAGCCGGAAGATCACTTGATTGACGCCCTCCAGGTGTGTGCGTATGTGTGTGTGTGTCTGAGTGAACCCAGGCCTGGCATCGCCCGCCGGAAATGGGCCTGCGCAGCCCAGCGGCCTCCAATCAGGGCAGCGCCGTGCCGCCCCGCCGCCAGGCGGGGCAGCGCTCGGGCCGCGAGGGAAGGTGGGTGGGCTGGGGGCCACGAGGCGAGGCACTGGACAGCTGGAGAGGTGCTGCCCGGCGCCAGACTCAGCATGTGGCCCCAGCGGCCTCCGCGGTGGGAGGAGGACGCGCCCGAGGAAGACAGGCCCCAGAGGGTCCCGTGGTCGGGGTGGGACTCGCCGCGGAGGGCCTTGCCGGAGGAGGAGTGCCCCCACCGCGTGCCCGAGGGGCGTCCCCACCGCTCCCCGGAGAGCCACGAGTGGGACGAGGAGACCTGGGTCACTCCGGAGCGGGAGCTGACGCCGTCGGCGACGGAGGAGTCAGATGAAGAGCCATTGATAGGGCGTTTGGCCCAGCGCCGGGCTCTTCCTGTGAGCGAGAGGTCAGTCGGTCGGTCGGACATCCTATTGGGGGGCTTCAGTGCCTTGGCCCTGGGGGAGTCGCCGAGGGTGTGAAGTCATCCTCGAACTAGGCAACCTTTGGCTCAGCCGCTGAGCTCAAGGACACAGCCTGCCCTGGAGGGAGACGGCAACGGGGATGGTGGGGACGGACCAACCATCTCTACCCCCCTCCTCCCTACAGGCCTGCGCGCCGGATCTGCGTTTGTTGCCAGAGTGTTCCCCCCACCTCGCCCAGCCCCGCGCCCAGCCCTGCTCCCAGCACCGCGCGCAGTACTGCCCCCAGTAGGCCCCAAAGCCAGGCTGCGGCTGCGGGTCAGCCCCCAAGAACCTCAGGTAGGTACAGGGCCTTGTCTTCCCACAGCCTCCAAACCTTATCGTTGACTTCTGAGTCTGATTTCATTTCTTTAACCAGCACCCCGCTCCGCCTCGACCAGCCCAGAAATACCCCCTAAAAGAAGGACACTAGAACCCTGGCACCCCAAATATAAAGTTAAGGCGAGATTTCAGGTAAGGGTAAGTGGGGGTGCCCTGTGACTCCTCCTTCGGGGCAGGACAGCCCTGGAAAGAGCTGGGCCGCCAGTGAGCTTTCCTGCTGTTTTGTAGAGGCGCGGTGGCGGCGGCTTCTCAACCCCAGCTTCCAGCCGTACCATGAGTCACCCATCGTTCATGGCGTTGTATGCGGCAGCTGCCCGAAGGGGCCTGGGTTCCTCTGCTCCCACCCCGGCGCCCACAGCAGAGCTGCAACGTGGTGAGCTCAGGGAAGCAGGTACCTCCCTGAGCTCCTCAGCGAACCCGGCGGTTCCCTTTGGGCCCACACAGCTTGGTGCCCGCGGCCTGGAGACCCACCAACCTGGTCCTCAGGGCGAGACGGTGTATCCCAGTTCAGAGTCCCCCTGGGGCTTCCCTGCATTGTCCCCTCAAGAGATCTTTCTTTCAGACTCTCTTCTGCCCCCGACGGAAGCAGGAACTTCCTTGGGCACGGGGGCTCCCCTTGGGCCCGCAGAGCTCAGTGCCCCTGGCTCTGAGACCCACCAGCATCCCAGCTCAGGGCCCCTCTCGAGGTTTCCTGTTCTGTCCTCTCTGCTGTCCCAGACAAGCCGTATCCACATGCGCCTAGCCAGGCCGATTTATCAGATAATGGCCCCGCTGCGCCTGGTGGCTCCTCCTCCCATCATGACCTCCTGGGTCATCCCCAGGCCGTCCCCTGGCTGCTCCTCCGCCTGGCTCAGTGGGCCTGAGGTGACCGCCGTCACTGGCCTCATGCACATGGGCCAACAGAGGGCAGGACCCAGCGCTTCATCCAATCAGCCCCCCTTGTCTTCCTCCCCTGATGGATCCGAGGATTCAGAAACCACGTGTGGCCCCAGCTGCCAGCACACCCTAAACCCACCTCGCCCACCTCTCTCAAGTACCCCAGAGCCCCGCTCCTCACCTCTCTCAAGGACCCCAGACCCCCATTCCCCACTTCTCTCAAGCAGTCCAGAGCTCCATCCCCCATCTCGCCCAAGCCCCCATTTACCATAGCCACTCTGGGGTAGAGTGCGCCCTCCAGAAGTTGTGTTCACATTAAAGCAGTATTGGTTTGCACAGGGGCGTCCTGTGTCTGCTGGTGCAGTACAGTCTCCCTCCACACCCCGTTGGCGACTCTTCCTCCGAATCCTGGATACTCCAGGCCATTCCCTCCAGTGGGCTGGGCCACCCGAGACCGAAGCCCTACCCAGGCTAACGAAGCAGGAGGCCTGAGTGGGAGCTGGGAGGCCACCTTGCAGACTCCTACTAGACTGAGGATCCAGCCCGGCCCTGGAGGAAGAAGGGTTGCGGGGGCACGTGGCTGGCATGGGGAGAGGACGACTAGGGGGTAAAGGGGCACCAATGATAGCTGGTGCTAGCACTCTTAGGCCAGGGCCACCAAAGGTCAGTCTGGGGGTTGCCGAGGGGGTGGATTGAGGAGAAAGATGAGGCTTTCTACTCCCATCAAGAGTTAGTCTCAGAAACTCACAGGGGCAATTCTCCCCTGTCTTACAGGGTCACTATGAGTCAGCATCCACTGGATGGCTGAGTTTACTTTTTTGAGGATTGGACTGGGAGTAGCACTTTGGCCCAGAGAAGCATAGTAAGGTGCTACAGCTGTGGATGGGTGGGTGTGCAGGCCCACCTGGAGCCTGGAAGCGCCGGGAGGACCTGAGGTTCTCCATGAAGCTACACCAGCTTTACAGGGAAATGGATGAGGGAGGCTTCTGCTAAGACAGCTTAGAAGTTTGTAGGGAGGCCACCTAAAGGGCTCCTCATTGCCTGAGTCAGCCCCGACTTACAGTGATCCTACGGGACAGGGTAGAACTGCCTCTGTGGGTACTTACTGGGTAGCCTCCCAGGTTCCACATCTGGACGGACAGTTGCAGGTCACCTGAGTCCCACCACCATAGAATGTGGGGCGGGTAGTAGAGGGAGCAGGCAGGGTCTTCTGGGGTCTTTTTCCTTTTTCTGCAAAGACCCAGGCATGTAAGTTCCCATACCTATGCCTCTGGCTTGTGCAGGGTCTTGGGGGTCCCTAGTCAGGCCGTGTCATAGGCAGGGTGCCTGGGAAGGGATGGCTCTTCTAGGAGCAGAGGGCTGTAGAACTGGGTGCTCTGAGGCAACGCCCAGGCCCCAGGCAACTCTGCAGTGACTGCGTCTGAGAACTGAAAGTAACCTTCTGTTTAGACCCTTCTATTTGAGCTTGGTTTCTGTGAGCCAGGAGTGGGCAAACCACAAGGGCACCCCCTCACCCCTGGCAGCCCCATTTGGCCCACCTAGACTCCAGCCTCCGGCAGGGCACCTGCCTTGCCCTGGCTGGAGGCAGCCAGGGCGGGGATGGGAGGGGCACAGGGGCTGCCCTGCCCCTAGCCATGCAACTTTGGGGTTGGCACAAAGTGGCGGGACTTCTGCTTCCTGTGGCGGCTACAAAACAGACGGGAGGGGACTGGAGCTGGACGTTGGGGTCACCACCGAGGGTGGGTCCGAGCGAGGCAGAAGTGGAGCAGCCGGGGGCCAGATGGAAGCGGGATACAGGCTGTGGTCTCTGCGGAGGCAGACGGCATCCCCACAGGCTGGGGTCCTCCTTGGTTCCAAGTGTCTCACTGCTTTCAATTTGGAAGTTTGGGGTGAGGAGTCCACTACACCCCACACTGCACAGCACGTGTCCCAGTGGTGAGTGATGGCCACAGCAGGGCTCAAGGCACCCACAGCCTCAGAGACTGAGTGGACCCCAGCTTCTCCCCCTTCCTTCACTCTGCAGTTCCCCTCCTCTAGGTGAGCAGGCTCAAGCCCAGGTACTGGAGCTGAGTTACCAGTTAGGATTTCTGCCAGTTGGCAAAGGTGCCCCCGCCCTGTGCGCTGGAGTGGGGACTGTGGAGAGGCGGTGGGCTCAGCTTTGTTGGGGTAGCTGAGGCTCTAATTCAAACGGACGGACTGCCTTGGACCGGGGAGGCGGCAGCAATTGGGCAGAGGAAGTTGAGACGCGGTGTTGGTGAATGGAAATGGAATTGTGTCTGCGATCCTCGAGATTAATGGGTGGTTTAGCAGGTGTGGGCTGCCCTGGTGGCGTAATGGTTACCCTAGTTGGAAGCCACCAGCTGCTCAGCGGGAGAGACGGGGCTAGCTACTCCTGTAGTTACAGCCGCCACCTCACTGGGCTGGCTCCCCCTCTCCTGAACTTCTGAGGAGCCCACCCAAGGGAGGTGCAGGTCTTCCCTGTGTTTGGTGACTGGGGGTTCTTGGGAAAAACACTGGGTTGGTTCCTGCACAAACTAGCTGGCCAGAATCCAGGCAAGTGCCTGTTGAAGGAGAGGAAACCCTATGAAGGAGAAAGAGGCCATCTCAGTGGGGCCCCCAGACTCCCCATTGCTGTCCCTTCCACCATGACAGCCCCAAATGCCACTGGGGGCCAGCTGGAGGCTCTGGCCATGTGAGCTCCTGTGGGGGGGTGGTGTCCTGTGCCCTTGCTCCCTGACCTTTGGCATAGGGTCGGGTGTTGGCATTTTGTAGCCCCTCTCTGACCCAAGGACCAGTGGTTCCAGTGAGGGGTGGCATGGGTCGGAACACTGCAGGACCCATGGGTAGTTGACACAGGTACAGACCTTCGAGAACTTCACGAATCAGCGATGCCAAGCCCCAAAGCTAACTCCCTGCCAGCGTACTCAATGCGGACTGACCCTCTAAGAGGGTAGAACTGCCCTTGGGATTTCCAGACGGCAACTCTGTGGGGAGCAGAAAGCCACTTCCATGGAGCAGCTGGTGATTGTGAACTAAGCTTGTGGCTAAAACCCCCACGACACCAGGGCTCCTTGGGTTTGCAAAGGGGGGCCACTAAAGGAAGGGAAGAGGTTGGAGATCTGCAGGGCCCGCAGTTGGGAACCACCGGCTACTCCATGGGCGAAGATGTCTCAGAAACTCAGGGACAGTTCTACCCTGTCCTGTAGGGTCGCGATGCATGGGCCTCAGCTCGATGACGGTGACTGGCTTTATTCCTTCTGATAAAGAACAAGGGGATGGAGATAGGGAACCTGGTCCAAAGGCAGGAGCTGGAGCAGGTTAGGGCAGTCGGGCTTCCTCCCCCCTTCTCCACTTGGCGGTCTTGGAGGGAGCAGGCGTGTGAAGGGCCCACTGATGCGTGTGGGTGGTACTCGAGAATCCCGGACACCTTAAGGGCCACACACTGAAGGTGGATGCAGGGAGCCAGCTGGTATTGTAGGATGGGCAGTAGGCCAGCAGGTAGGGAGTGTCCAGGTCTGCTCCAGCCACCTGGTCAGCACAAGTGCCACCAAGATTCAGGAGAGGTGCTTGCCAATTAACAGCGACAGTAGGGTTGGTCAGTGAGGTACGTGTGTGCAGGATCTCAAACAGGGCTCGGTTCAAGGTCACTGTCCCCTCAAAGGCCTGTGAGAAGTGGCAGAGGCACTGCCTGCCGGCCACCTGGTCCCGAGTCTTCCTTCCCCAGGCTGTTTCTCCCCGCCCCCCAGCAAGTAGTCGGCGGTGAGAGCACAGCTGCAGCCACACACCATCCTGTGGTTGGAGTCACCTGGGTCTGGGCAGCCGTAGTGGCCGAATGTGGGCTGGTGATCCTTGCCAGGTGATGCAGGCTGGAGTCAAAACTGGGCTACTTAGTTGTCCTAGTATCTCAGCCCTTGGCCCTTCAGTATCTCAGCCGGTTGCCTTGACAGTTGAGTGGTTTCCCCACAGCCAGGGGCTGGCAAAACTCCAGCCCTGCTAGGCCACTACCTTGGAGCCTCTCCTAGCCCAAGGGTGTTTATACCCCTGTGCCAGGGGTGGAGGGGTAGGATCTCCAGTCAGACCCCTGGGGAGGAGCTCCGGGTAGGTGGACTGGGGAAAGTCTGTTCCTAGGGTGGCCTGAAGTGGAAGATGTGGGGACAGAGCCAGGCCTTTAACCCCAATCTTCAACCCCGCCTCCTGAGTTTGGCCGGGCAGCCTCATGTGTGGATAATGAAGTTGTTCACGGAGGACCTGGGGGCTGGTGCTCATCCACAAGGGCAGCTTGCAGGTGACTGGCTGACGCTGGGGCAGTTTCAGCACTCGGTCAGAAGTCTGGGCGAGTCCTTGGAACCAAGTGTGCAGTGAGGGGGGTTCAGATTTGCCAGCAGTGCAGGTGCGGGTAGGGAGTGGGGTGGGGGCAGGGAGAGGGCACAGCCTAGTTAGGCCTTTAGCCATTTTCTATCAGGCCAGGGCCTGTCCCACTCTGCCACTTCCTGGAGAGAGGAGGCTTGCTGCTCCTGGGTGGGGGCAGGAGGCGGGCCGGGGCACTGAGCTGGTTCCTTGGCAAGGCAGGCAACTGTGGGTCCCATCTCACCCTGTGTCCAGGGACTTTTTCATTTCTCTGCCCTGAGACTGAGGTTGAGCCTTCTTAACTGCTGCCTGGCACCTGGCCCTGCTCGGTGACTGGAAGGCCAGGGTCCACGTCAACAAGCCTGCATAGAGGTGGCGGCCCTGACACCACAGGAAAAGGAGAGAACTTCCTGGGAAACTGAAAGACACAGGAAAAGGCATTTCAGCCCCCAGTCCTTTCATCTGAGCCCCCAACCTTAGTGTTTTGGGAGGAGGGGACAAAATAAGAAGAAAAAAAAAAGTCCCAATTACAGCTATAATTCCTATTTACATCAAGTTCAGCTTCCCCAGCCTTCCAGTATAAGCCAAGCAGAGGAAAACAGACATGGGAGGTCTCTCGGAGCAAAGCCTGGTGGGGAGTCCTGGGGGGTTCCACACAGGATGGGGCTGGTCCTTGAAATGGGCCAGTCAGGCCGGCTGGCTGGACCGCAGCAGCTGGAGGTGTTTACAGACAATGTCTCCAAGCAAACAGCTCCCACACCCGCCTGACTGTTGAAGGTCATTAAGTGGAAAGACCCAGAAATTCCAAGAATGAACAGGTTCCTGACTAGAGTGGACAGGGGAGGGGCCTCTCGTGGTCTCTGCTGAGCAGCATGGCTCAGCCAGGCCTTTACTAAGATGACCAGATGTCCCGCTTTTGGTAGGACAGCCCGATTTTTAACTTTTCCCCACATCCCACGGCATTTTTAAAAAGTCCTGATTTTTGGAAAGAATGCACAAGCTAGGGTATACGGTTTTTGGCTGCCATGTGGCTTTTTCACCAGGATACGAGTTTTATCAATGGTGTCCGCTTTACCAATGTTAAAATCTGGTCACCGTACTTTACACCCAAGCAGTCTGCCTTATTACACAAGGATCCACTCGGTCACATCCAACCTGCCCCCGCCCCTGCCACTGAGAACTGAGGCAACGCTGACTCCTAGTGGGCCCCAGTGGGTTTCCCAGACTAGAGCAGAAAGCCTGGGGACTGCTGGTGGTTTCAAACTGCTGACCATGCAGATCACAGCCCATAGTACAGCCACTACACCACCAGGGCTTACCCACCACCTGATGTGGGACTGGTTGGCCCGCGTCCTGTCCTAGACAAAGGCAGCCTTGTCACTGGCCCGAATCACAGTGAGGCTCTGTCGCTACCCCCTGCCATCCCGACCCCTTCCCTAGCCCCAAGCAAGACCACCGAGGCAGCTTTTTCCTTTCAAATGCAGTTCCTTTCCAGCTTCACCTGTAATGAGCTTTGGTGCTGAGATTGGAGGGAGGGGGGCGGCGTGTGGGAAAAAGAAAGGGGCAAACAAACCAAAAGACCCCAGTGAATGGCACGCAGTCTTGTCCTGGGCAAGCCCAGGCTCCAGGGTGGTCGGGAAGCAGAGCTGTCCCCCCACCTGGAGGGCTCTGTGGTCCGGAGGCACGGGTGGGTGTGTGGGTGGGGCCAGTCACTGCCCAGGGAAAGCGAAGAGCTGGCTGGGCGAGGGAGGAGGCTGTGTCTGTGTGTGTACACGTGTGCATATAATAGGCTACGTTAGAAAATCCTCTCTGTATAAATATAAAACACCGGTATCCAAACAAGACACCAACAGTTAACTAAAGTGCTTGACAGGCGGGGATGGGCCGTGTGTGTGTGTCTGAGGAAAACTAACCCTGACTACCTTGGCGGCGCGGAGGGTGCTTGGAAAGCCAAGCCCTCCAGGCCTCGTGCGTGCCTGCTGGGAGGTGGAGGGAAGCCGGGGGCGGCACAGGGCTTTCTAATCAGCATGCTGGGCAGCGCCCCACCACCACCTCCCTGGCCTACCTTGCCCACCGTTTTTCTTTCTGTCCTTGAGACAACAGCATTGGAAAGCTGGCGGGGTGGAGGGTGGGGGGGCTGTTACATAGGTCTGCCCGCTGTGCCTGCCTGTCTGCCCTCAGAGCCCAGATGAGGGGCAATGCTTGTAAGCTGAGGAGGGCAGGGGAGGGTGGCTCTTCATCATAGTCAACGATTTGAAGACATAAACACCAGCCCTGCCTTCACTCCTCCTGGAGCTCCTGGTGGGCTCGCCTGCATCGGGGCTGGGGGAGGGAGGGCAGGCGGAAGCCTTTGGGGCAGCTGGCCCAGGAAGCTGCCATTTCTCTGTAAGCCTCAAGCAAGCATCGGCCCCTCCAACCACCCCAGCTGCACACCCTGCGCAACAAGGCTCCTTCTGGGTTCAGACCCACAGACGTGTCAACAGGCACTGGTCCCCGAGCTCTGGGGAGTAGAGAGGCCCCTCACTTCTGGACACAGTGCTACAAGAAGGGGTTGGTGGTTGGAGGTTTGGAGGCAAAGGGACTTGACGATGATCCAGTCTGGAGAGAGACAAGAAAAGGTGGTATTAGATTAAGGGAGGGGGAAAAGTCATGGGAGAAATGCAGTTCAAGATTCCCTCAGCATGCCTCTGCTGTGGGAAGTGGGGGTGGGCGATAAGAGGTCGCAGAGGGCAGGGGCTGTGGAGACGGCAGAGCCAGGAGGAGCTGGGCTTGGGAATGCTGAGACATCCATGGGGAAGGGCTGTGAGATCCAACCCACAAGCCCCTCTCTGCTCGGAAGGATTCTGTCCCCAGTACCCTGAAGGAAAGAACCCATACCCCCTCGGAACCTCCGCCCCTGCAGGGCGCTGCCGCCTCACCATGAAGGGGTTGGTGGAGATCCCGGCTGGCTGCCCTTGTAGCCTCTGCCCCAGCTTGGCCAGTCTTGCATCTCCGAGGGAAGAACCTGGCAGGGCCGAGCAATCAGTTGGTTGAAGTCATCCTGCCTCACAGGCTGGTGCTGGCCGACCCCACGCCACCTCTCTGCAGACCAAACCCAAGGCCACTCCCAGAGGCCCTACAGGCCAGAGGAGACCCCTGGGCACTCCTGAGACTGTAACCCTTTCTCCCAGGAGCGAGCTGCCCTACATTTGAGGGAGCAGGGCTTGTGCGCCAACAGTCACCACAGCGCTCTTCACGGTAGCCAGAGGGCAGAACGATGCAATTGCCAATGAGCAGATGACCAGAGCAGTAACCCCCTTGCCTGCCTGCAGTGGACGCTATTGGGCCACAGAGCTGGGAGGCCCGACCGTGCCCCTGGACGGGCGAACCTGCAGAACGCCATGTTGAGCAAAAGCAGCCAGTCCCAGCTGGCAAAGGCTGTCCTCTTACTGCGTGGAACAGGCAAGTGTCCAGAGACCACGTCTTAGTGCTTCCCAGGAGGGAGGGAGGGAGAGGTGCTGCTCAGGGGGCCCTGAGTTCATGTTCACGTGGTGGGACGATTTGGAAAAGGATATTGAAGATGACGGCACAACTTGAATGAAGCCAATGTCACCGAGTCTACATGTGGAACCCCCCCCCCCTCTCTCTCTCTCTCTCCCTCTCTCTCTCCCACCCCAGAGGGAAGTAGATGTCTTCCCTCCCGGACAGTCCCCTACTGGCCAACAAGGATGGAGGCCCTGAGGCGCCTGTGTATGCTGTGGGGGGAGGGCTGGGGCGGGCATGGGCGAGGTCTCACCGTTCTGCTGCTGAGCTATGGCGGGCTGCGAGGGAAACGTCGGGGGTGGGAAGGTGCCAGCGAAGACCCCAGTCGGAGGCACTGTCTGGGGGTAGCCAGGTCCTGGGGAATGAGGAACACAGGCCCAGCTCAACTTTTGCAAGGTGGGCTGGAGAACTGCTCACCAGTCAGGGTGTGGGCAGGTGGACCCCTGCACGCACCACTGGGTGGATAGGAGGGTCTGTGGCTTGGCCAATAGGAGGGAGGAGCTGTGGGCAGGGAGGCAGGACTAGGACCCTCCACCTGTCTGCAGGGGGCCTGGGCTGTCAATCTGACACTGACCAATTGTGTGACACCAGTCTAGTGACTGCATACAACCTCCGGAGGGGCCCTCTCCCTGCCTGCAGCACTCTGGACGCCGACAGCGCACTAGTCGGAAGCAGGGACCAGGCCCAGAGCAGGGCTCTGGTTTCCAAGCCCACGGACAGTCTGAACCGCCGCCCGGCTCCTCCCTCCCTGCAGCAGTGTGCTCCTTTGAGCCACTGTGAGTAGTGAGTGTGAAACACTTGGCACCATGCTGGGCACCTGGTCTCTCTTCCTGGCCGAAAGGTTTAAAACCAAACACACTTACTGCCATTGAGTTGATGTCAACTCAAAGTGGCCCAGTAGGACAGGGTAGAACTGTCCCTGTGGGTTTCCCAGACTGTCACTCCCTTTTTTTTTTTTTATCATTTTATTAGGGGCTCATACAACTCTTATCACAATCCATACACACATCAATTGTGTAAAGCGCATTTGTACATTCATTGCCCTCATCATTCTCAAAACATTTTCTCTCCACTTAAACCCCCGGCATTAGGTCCTCATTTTTCCCCTCCCTCCCCCTCTCCCCCTTTCCTCGTGAGCCCTTGATAGTTTATAAATTGTTATTTTGTGACTGTCACTTTTTATAGGAGTAGAAAGCCCTGTCTTTCTCCTGAGGAGCCGCTGGTGGTTTCCAACTGCTGAATTTGCAGTCAGCAGCCCAATGCGTAACCACGACGCCACCAGGGCTCCCAAAGGTGTAGGGGAGGCTAAGGTTAGGGGGGCGCGAGCTGGAGGAAAGCAAAGCAAGGCTGGGCTCCTGGGGGCCCATTGTGGACCACTGCTACGAACAGTCAACAGAAGACAGCCAGCCCCCCCCCACACCCCCAATGCTGGCTCAGGTCAGCAAATGAACCGGCTGCTGTCACGTGGATTCCAGGTCAGTCACCTGACGGAAACCCCGGCCATCAAGTTGATTCTGCCTCAGTGACCTGATACGGGATTTCCCTGCTGTAAATCCTTATGGGAGCTAATAGCTTCAACCTTCTATCGTGACCTTGAAGCCAGCAGTCCAACCTTCGCCGACCCCGGGGCTTCCTACCCAAACCAGACTCACTGCCACTGAGCCAATGCCAACTCCTAGCGACCCCGTGGGGCAGGGCAGAACTGCCCCCGTGAGGCGGCAAGACTGTCACTGTTTACGGAGAAAGTCCCATCTTTCTTTCCCAGGGCTCCTTAGCTGTGTTTGTGGCCCCCCAACCCCAAAATTCTCCCTCTGTGTGTCTTGGGTGTTCTACTTCTGCCCTTTAGGTGGCCTGGGGCGTTCAGTGGGTCTGGCTGGTGAAAAGTGGGCCAGGGCAGGCCACCTGCCCAGGGGGAGGAGCAGTAAATTTGTGACCTGGAGTCTTACCTGCAGCCAAGCCATTGGGCTGGAAGGGGTTGGTGGGAAGCAGCTGGGGGTGAGCAGCAGGTGCCATGAAGGGGTTGGTGAAGGCTGGGGCAGGAGAGAGAGATCATTGTTTTTCACCTGCTTGGTGTCCCCCTGAATCTCAGTGGGCCTCCCTCTCCAGCCCCCATCCACCCAGAATCCTCAACTGCCTCCTGGCCACGGATCCTGTCTCTGGGTCTCCACGGATAGGACTCACCTCCGAAGGCAAATCCTACGCCGCTCCTGCCAGCTGGGGCTGACTGGAGTGCGGGGACAGGGCCAGCCATCCCGAAGATGCTGCAGTGTGGAGAAGGAGACCGGGGCTGAGCAGTGGATGGCGAGAGGCCCACTCTGTTCCTGAGGGGCGGCCTTCACAAGGATGAGAAATCGGAGGCACTGCCCTCCCCCTGCTGACCAGCCTACCTGTTAGAGATCCCTCCAGTGGAGCCCGCGGGACCCAGGATGCTGCCCACATCTGTGAGGCTGTTAGGCTGGCTGGCAGGCCCAAGAGGAGAGATGCCAAATGGGGTCCCCTGGCTGCTCCCTGAACAGTCACAGAAAACAGAGCCAGTTATGCCAGGAGCAGGGGAGACATGGGGGTGGGTGATGGCCTGATTAGGCCTGACCCGGTCCCCCCTGAGCCGGTCCAGTTTTTCTATGGGTCCCTGTGTGGGAGTCTGACAATGGCCCAGGGAGCAAGAGTCAGGGAAACTCTTAAGCAGTCCCTGTGATTTTGAGAAAGGCACTCCATCTGTCTGTCCAAGTCACATGCGTGCAACAGGACCCTCCGTCTACCTGTGACGTGAAAGGAAGCCACCCGAGGGAAGCAGCAGCTTCGTTTAGGGGTGTGCTGGGAGAGCGGATTGCTGAAGAGAGGGAAACCCTGTCTGCGGGCTGACAGACCCCAGGGCCTCCATAACTGTCTGTGGGGCACATGCTGACCATGTAGGTCAGCAGACTGATTCTGGCGGGGGCTCCACCACTTAGCTGCCCCGGTGACTTTGCCACATTTCCTCGCTGTTTCTCTTGTCACCCCGCAGGGTGGCTGTCAAGACCCCGTGAGAGAAGCGAGAGCGTTCACACAGGTGTGGAGTGCCATCACACTGCTGGTCAGAGAGGCTGCGTCCCAACGGAATTCAGATGTGACAGCAGATGGGCCCAAACCCTCCAAAAAGTAGACACAGAGGAGTGCCCTGGGGAGGGGGCTACGTCTCAGGGAAGGGCAAGGACCAGGGCAAGGCAGAGAAGCAGCAGGAGAGGAAGGGGGAGGACACAAAGCCAGGCTTCCTCTCAACACTTCCCGCTCCTCTGCCCCGAGAAAGCACGGCTCGCTTTCTTGTTGGGAAAGGTTTGTCTGGTTTTTGCCCGGCCAAGGCCTCAGAACTATCATGCGGATCTTCACATGCTTCCTTTTCTAAGGGCTTGGGGGATCAAACAACAATTAAAAACCAAAAATGCCCATGAACCCATTGCACTTAAGTCTATTGTAACTGACTTGTCGCTATCCTCCAGGACTGAGGAGAACAGCCCCATCGGGTTTCCAGAGCTGACGGCCACACCGCGCACCCAGGAAGCACCCATGGTCTCAAGGGCCCACCTTCGGACGGCAGCTCGCACTTACTCAGGCCTCCCTAGGCAGTAAGCAGTACTCTCCACAATCACACCAGGGCATCACCCACGTGCTGGGCATGAGACATCCGCATACGACTCAGGCTCAAACCGAGAGGAGACCAAGTGCGAGTAGCTGGTCCTCTGGTGTACTGCCGTCTCTAACACGCCAGGAAGTGCTGGTTTGGAGCGCCCTCCCTCCTAGGCAAGGAAGCTGTGGTGCACACTAGCTCTTTCATCCCCTCCAGCCCAAAGGAGGGTCTTCTACTGACTGACTCTCCAGGCCTCAGGCCTCTTCCTGGACTGTGGAATTTCTGAGCTTACGTCCCTCGGGGCCTTCGCGTTCAAGGAGCTATCTGCAGCGAGGACCCAAGGGCCTCAACCAGACGGACTGCAGGCTGTGCTGTGCCTCTTTGTGGGCACTAGGGGGCAGAGCTGGTCCTGACCTGTGCAGTCTCAGCTGATGCTGGCCACCAGGGTGCATGCTGGTGGGCTTTGGGTCCTTGTCCTCACTCCATGCTGCTGAATGTGTCCGCGTGTCTTAGAATGGGCTCAGGAGACAGTGCTGTTTGAGAAATTTCCCCTCTCCTGACTCCCGCCTCTCACCAAAATCTCCCTCCTAACTTCATACCCAGCCGTCCTTGTGATCACGGTGTGGTCCAAGTGAATTGAAGTTGCTGTTTATCTGACATCAAGTCACTGGCCCACTTGGGCCGGTTTCAACTGCTGAGCCGAAATCTTACTTTTTTGCGAGAGAATGTGCCAACGTTTCTAGCAGTGGGACGGTGCTAGCACAGGGCAGAGCCTCATACATTTTGGCTGATGCTGGACTTAGTCTGATTTTTGTTTGTTTTTGAGATGGCCACCCATGGGGCTAAGGGTTCAGTGCGTGGGGTGCCTGAGGACTGAGCCTGCCTGCCTT
>NW_022103901.1:10365606-10380031 GCF_000313985.2 Echinops telfairi | reverse complement strand
CAGGGTCATCAATAAGATGGGTAGGGTCACGACTGCCCCTCACAGCCTATTCCTCCCTGATTAGTTAGGCTGAGGATATTGGACTTTTCAGGGTTACTACTGGGTTGTGTTTCTGGCCTATTATTTCACTTTTCTTTCTTACAGTTTTTTTTTGTTTTTTGTTTTAATAAAAACAATCCCACAGAGGCCATTTATTGCGGTTGAGTAAGAACCTAAGGGTAATGAAAACACTATGAGCCATGTTTTAGAACTATACTCATAACAAAGAAACTTAAAAAGGGGGAGTGGGGGAGCTCTTGCCCTCAGCTTCTCGCTTCAATGATCAGTTCTAGTTGGACACGCTTTGTAGCAGAGTAATGTTATCTCCTTTCAGCATGATCCGTCCCAGTTGTTTCCTTGACTTGACTTTGTTTTAGAATGAATCTCTTCTGCATCATCTAATACAAGGTTCATGTACTCATCAAAGCCTATGATACAGCCCTCTATCCGCATATTCACTTGCTCATAGAGCCACACCTGAATCCGGGATCTATTTTGCAAGTATCTAAAGATGAGGTTGAAGGGCTGCACCATCACCTTCTGTACTTTCTGGCGTTGGCCGCGGTACGCCATCGTGGAAGCTCAGAGAAACCACACCGAGCCGCACGCTAGCTTAAAAAGCAACTTCCGGAATCCAGAACCGGAAACCTCTTATAGGGGTTTTAAAATACATATTCTGAATATTTGTTCCTTGTTAATGTAAGTATCTTTTCCCTGCCTAGTTCAAGGCTTCTTAAGCTTTGGTACATCTCTTACCATAAAGAATGTGACTTGTGTAATTTCTACTTTTTTAGACTTTCTGGACAGTTTCCCCCTAGTATACAGTCCAACCGTGTAAGAGTGCTATGTTTGAAGCCCACATTTGAATGGTGGGGCTGGCTGGTGAAGAAGATGTAACGCACCTGGACTGCCAGAAGAACAAACCAACCAATCTGTGCAGCTCAGAACTTAAAAGCTGGGATGGTGAGACTTCATCGCACACACTGTGGACATGGTGTCAGGAGAGCCCAGAGAGAGGCTGATTCAGGGGTTGTAGCAATGGCCCCAACACAGCCCCTGTGCAAGAGCAGGCAGTGTTTCTCCAGTCCCACGTAGGCTCATTACGATTTGGAACTGACTAATGGCACCTAACAATAACATAGATGTTTTTACATGTTTCTCATGTATTGTGTCTGGTGGGCATACAGGTCTACTGATGAAGCTGAACTTGTTCAAGTGGTACTCGGAGAGCTGGAGGCTCCTCCTACAGGGGATGATATTCTCATTGCACCTCGTCGTTTCTGCTGCGGGGATTTCAAGGCTAGGGTGTCACTAAGTTCCTGACTGTGAGGACTCCTTAGTGAATTTTAACTTTTAACAGATCTAAAATGTCTCTTTTTGTCCCATTCAGAAAAATCCCAACCAAACAAAGCAAGCAGCCAGTCTATGGGGCACAGTGAGCAGCTGTGGGCAGGTCTGGGCTCTGGTCCCATCTCTGCTACTCTGCAGGCCACTCAACCAGGCAAACTGCCTAACTGCTGCCTCTGTAAAATGTCTCAACGCTAAAGGTTTCTTCTAGACCTCGAGACTCTACGACCAGATGACAGGAGAGCTGGACTTTTCCCCTTGGGTGGGAGGAATCACTTACCAAAACTGTAACTTCCAGTTAGCATCCGACTGGCTGGCAGGGAGGGTGAGGAGGGAAAGGATGTGGGCGCACAGGGGAGAGAGAGAATGTCAGTCAGTCCACCTCTGGCTGTCCCCCAAATACCGTCTGTCCAGCTCACTAGCTGCCCTTCCCAGGCTTTTAGGATGTAAAAAGGGAGACAGGCAGCCCCACAGCTATTCAGGAGGCTAAGGAGGAACCAGTGCTGTGAGAGTTTCCCCGACACAGCATGCGGGTAATGGGGGTGCTTGTAGAGGCTGGGGTGCAGCCCCCTGGAGACTACCCTGAACTCTCCCCCAATCCTACAGCGCACGGACAACCAGGGGGTCTCAGTCCTTCTAGCGTTCTGGTCATCCGGATTTCCCGGTCAGAAACTGTCTAGGGTCTACACTGAACAACTCTGGCTACACTAAGGTGACCAGAACACTTATGGCGGGACAGTCCGATTTTTGGAAAGAATGCACGACAAGCTAGGGAACGGTCTATTTGGTCCATAGAGACCAAATTTTTAATCAAGAAACACCCCCCTCGCCCCCCACTCCCGGTCAATGGTGTCCGCTTTAAATCTGGTCACCTTAGGCTACACCTGTGGCCGTTTCCCCTCATGAAGAAAAGACAAAAGAGTTCCCTCGTCCAGACAAGAATCCGTGAGAGACCCTTCCATCCTTTTCTTGTGCTGCTCCCTCTCTGTCCGTCTCGCCTGTACTCAGGCCCGCAGGCTGGTCAGATGCGAACAAAGGGTGACTATGGACGCAGAACTGGACGCAGATCAAAGGGAGAAAGGAAACCAGCGGGCAGTTTACCTGTGGGCGTGGGCTGGGCCTGGAATGGGGCCTGGCCAGCTGGAGCAATATTTCCAAATGTAGATGAGCTGGGGCTACTGCCAAAGGCATCAAAGTTGGCAAAGCCGCCATGGGATGGTGTCTGTCCTATAGGGGAGGGAGTATAGCAATATAGAGATAATATATGTAAATGCCTTCATATAATATATACTAATTCTAAAGGAGGCCCGGGATAGGGCAGTCACACACACTGGGGGAGACCTCTGAGTTCCCTCCCCACCTTTTGTTATCCTTGCTCTATGAAGTAGAAACATTTTGTTCAGAACCTAGGCTGGGAATGACATGGAAAACACACACAATTGTGTCTGTGGGGAAGGTGGGCTGAAAAAGCAACAGAACCTCTACTGTTCAGCCTTCCAGCTGCCATTGCTGGTCTCTGGGAAGAGGGCAGGGGAAATGAAGCACATGATAATCCCATCCCCTGCAACCATTTCAATAGAGAGAGAAAATGATAAAAAGGCTATTTCCAGTGTCCTGACAGGAAGTGCTGGAAGCTCTGAGTTCTCATAGCCAAACGCCCAGACACAATCCCTGCTGGATGCGCTTGCCTCCGACTCCCGATCTCGAGGCTCCGAGCCTCCACCGCGTGCATGCCCAGGAGGAGACCCAGGCCCTGTGCAACTCCATTACTTCACAGTGGGAAAGCCTTCTGCTGCGGGGTACGTGATCATGGGGAGGTTCTCACCCCAGTCCCACTTACCCCCAAACGCCGGGAATCCGGCAAAAGTTGGAGCTGTCTGGGGAGCAGCAAAGGGGTCTCCACCGATGTCAGCCAGCAGGTCAGTGCTGGCTTTCTTGACAGAAGAGTGGGCAGGGGCCTGGGAGCTCCGTGGCTGGGCTATCCGAGCCTGAGACTGACTGGCGGACTTGAAGGAGAAGGAATAGCAGATAGCACGTGAAATCCCAGGCGTGACCCAGGCCCTCCAAGATCCCCCAGGCTGCCCCAGGATACCACGTGGTGAGGGAAGAATGAGTCATTAATTGCCTCCAGCTGGGAGGCTGGCCCCCAGCGTTCCACTCTTAGAGTGCACAGGAATGGAGCCAGTTCGTCCGCTCGGTTTTTCACATCTTCCCCTTTCCCAGGTGCCGGAATATCCCTTCTGTGTTTCCTTGGAGGGAGTGGAGTTGATGCTCTCACTTCTCCACATACCTCTTCCTGAGGGCTTCTTGCTTCCCAAAAGGTAGGAGTGCCAAAGGCCCAGGGGCAAGACACGGGCAACAGCAGGGCTGAGGACAGACGCACAGCTCTCCCACTGCTGGCCACAAAGCCCAGGGACAACTCAGGGAGCGACGCCTCGTTTCCTAGCACCCCAAGTAAATGTGCAGCTCTGACAATTACCTGGTTGGAGGTGGACGCAACAGCTGAGAGCGAGGGCACAGGGTCACCCAGAAGTGTCCGCGGGGGCTTCCCTTCAGGGGCTGAGCCCTGGGTAGGGGTGGAGGCACTGCCTTTGGTATAAGTGGGCCCTTTCACTTGGTCTGGGGGGACATACCTTTGAGAAAGAACAGTTAGGTTGAAGGAGAGGGATACAACCTTGGGCCATCCTCAGCTTGGGGAAACAGCCCTTTCTCATCTTTGCTCCGAGTCAAAGGGAATCCCACCATGTTCTGGCCACCATGAATTCCCCTTGACTGTCAGCTGCTTAATAGTGATTCTGGAAGAAGGTTCCGTTTGCTGCGGCTTATGCCAACCTCCCCTCCTCCGGCCCCGCCACCCTCTTTTAGACACCTTGAGCCATCTGTGTTTCACGCAATAAGACGTGAGGCTTCTGGTGACCAGGAGATCTTATTTTCCAACTTTCTACTCAAGGCCCCCCTTTTTATTTCCTGGGTGTCTCTCCAAACTCCTCCTGCTCGGTCCCACACCCAAAGTGTCTGCACTCACAATCCATAGTCCATTCTGTCTGCTCTGGAGACTTCTGAGAACCCCTTACCCCACCTCCGGTGGGAGAGCCCTACAGGGGATGCCTCAGGAGGAACTCCGAATTGCTGTTCTGTGCACACCAACTGCGAGCCCTCTGCATTCTCTTCTCCGCCCACAAACCATCGGAAGGGCTCCTTGGGAAGGACAGGGCTAGGAGAATGGAGCTGCTACTGTGTGCATCAAAACCACGACTAACACAAGGGGATAAAGGCACAGAGCGATTGAAAGTGAGCTTCTAGCCATCTTGCCCACGTAAGAGATGATCTGTAAAATGAATCTACACTCCCACATGCCTATCGCCTTTCAGCTGGCCTGCGGTCTCTTCAGATGAGGGGACATAGACACGCAGGGTCAGGGACGGGCAACAAGTGGTCCTTTAGTGTCAAGTTCTTAGAGGCCAGTACTTAGCCCTAACTGCTTGGGATCCCTCACAGTTGACCCAATCCACCCAAGTTCAGTCTTTGAAAGAAGTCCAAATTCAACTCTGGGAATTGAGAAACACATCCTCACCATCTCTTCTTCTCATACTTCTCCTGGAGAAACTCCTTCACCTTCTGCGGATCCCTGGAATCTGGTACTAAAGATGTCCGGGCATCAAAAAGACCCAGCCAGATCTTCCTGCAGACCTAAAGGAATGGAGTCAGGACTTGGAGCAAAAAAACCACAAAGTGGGAAAGACCCCACTTCCAATGTCTTTCTCCATACTTCTTTTTGGAGCTTGGACACAGAGCTAGGATCTGGTTACAGCTAAGATCTGGTTACAGGGCAAACAGGATCCCTCCTCCTTCACAGAGCAAACAGGATCCCTCCTCCTTCACAGAGCTTGGAATCAAGTGGAGAGGTCATCCCTGAGATAAATAATGTATCACTGCATAGGGTCACAAATGGAAAGCAGAAGGCCATGAATTAGGGGAATTAAGCTTGAAAGTTGGGTTGGGGACAGTTTTCTGAACTGTGCCTTCTACCAGACCCTGAATTAAGTTAATTACTGTAAACTGGGGGTAGGTACAACCAACAGAGGTAGCTGGGGAAGGGTTTAATGGCGTCAAGCACGGTTGTCCAGGCTCCTGTCGGCAGGGTTGGCTCCATGGAAATCATACGCAGGGGACTGGCCCTTCTGAGTCAACTGAGAAGCCATGAGCCTGCAGCTCTAGTTTCCTTCTCGAGTGCCGGGGGCAAGTCCCACAGACAGACTGCTCCTTGCCTCACTTCCTCAAGCAAGGGACCTGGAGAAACGTACTTTGTATTCCTAAGATTCAATATACATAAGACACGAGACCTTCAGCCAAAGAAAACTAAAGACCCGTGGAAACTGTGTCACCCACATAGCAACCTCCAGGACCCTGAGGCCAGAAGAACAAGATGGCGCCTGGCTTCCACTGCTAACCACTCTTAAAGGGGTCACATTAGAGGGTCCTGAGAAGGGCAGGGGAGGAGAAAAATGTCCAACAAAACCCAAATCATAAAAGCGACCAGGATTACTGGGACAGGTAGAGACTGGCGGAACCCCTCCGCTACCCTGCAGGTCTGGAACTGACTCGCCCCCTTAGCTCAACTTTTCAGCCCAACAATGGACGGGTCTGCAAGGGAGGTGTGCACACCTTGGAATGATTAACCACTGGATATCAAAAGAGCTGCATTTACCCAGGGACTAAGTTCAGAAGGGTTAGACATGAAGGAGGGATGGGGACACAGCTGTTGGATCAAGGATTGTAACAAATGAGATGAAACCTGTGCCTGAATTGCTGAAGGGACAATTGCTCTGTAAGCCTTCAGTGGACGGGGCAGCTGACTGCCTCGTGTGCTCCCTGGGAGTGGCTGGTGGGTTCCGACTGCAGGCCTTTGGGCTAGCAGCCACGTGCTTTAACCCCTGTGTCACCAGGCCTCCTCCTCCATACTGGGGGAGAAAGAAAAAAAAAGAAACTCAAAGAGACCACTGCGTCCCGTACAATCAACCATGCAAGACCAAAAGGGCAGCTTTTGCCCAGGGATAGAGAGACAAGGAAGGACAAGGGGAAACGGGAGGCAGCGGCAGGAAGTGGACAGGGTGCTTGCTGTTCCTGGCAGGGTACCATAATCAATGTCACAAACCAAAATGCATGGGAACTGAAAACCAATTTTCAAACTTTTGCCCAAATCACAGTGAAAAGTTAAAAGGAAACAAGAAGCAAAACATGCTCGTGCTTCTTCTAGAATTCTGAGGTAAGGACGGCTCTGAGGGAAGTCAGGGCCAGCACAGCCTCCTAGCCGGTCCCGAAGGGCCGCTCACCTCATTCCCACGCGACTGAAGGAAGAGGACTTCGGGCTCTGTGAAAGTTGTCATGGAGATGGACTTGACTCGATGGGGTGGGTTCAGGCCCCTCCTGTGGGAGAGAAGGGTGATCGTTACACTCAGCCCTGCAGGTCCGGTTCTGAGCAGGGGAGGCAGGAGGAAGGACAAAACTAAGCACAGACAGAACCCCTTTCCTAAGCTACTGCCTAATTCAAAGGAAGAAGGGAATCGTGGATAGTTTGGAGGTGGCAGAGTGGTTACGAGATGGGTTGTGACCCACAAGGTCAGCAGTTTGAAACCACCCCGTCCTCCTGGGGAGTAAGATGGGGCGTTCTTCTCCTGTCAATCGCTGCAGTCTCAGAAACTCCTGGGGCAGTTCTACCCTGTGACAGGGTGGCTCTGAGTTTGGTCTTCTAGTGAGAGGCAGAGAAGAAAGGCCCGGAACCCACTGGGACTCCAGTCATTCCGGAGAGGAACGTCAGAGCCTGTCTAAGCAGCAGCCTCCTCTCCTTTAGCTCAGAACCTCAAAGTTCTGATGTCCAGCCACGATCAACCCATCCCCACTTCCTGGTTTATCATGGTTTGAGCCGAGAGCATGTACCTTCAAGGTCCCAGAGCCCACGAAAGTACAAGTCTCTTCCACATGAGGGTAGGAAGAAATAAAGGCCTGTGACTATTCCTGATAAAATAAAGATGGGAACGAAGACAAACACTAGGCTGGCTGCTCCTCCTCTGTGTCCATAGAAGCCAGAGGGCAGTGGGGATGGGGAGGGCCCCTCTTCTTTCAGAAGAGCTCTCTGGGAATCATGCTCCAGACTACGTTTCCATGGGGCGGAGGGAATCGAGGCCAACATCCAGACAGGAGATCGGCACATGCCAGGAATGCATTCCTGGAGTGACGCTTTAGTGCTTGCCCTGTGAGTTCTGGACTCCCCAGGGGTCCAGTTTTGCCCTCAGAAACCTTGTGGAGCTTCCACCACTAAAGGCTTCTGGTCCCCACTCCAACTGGTCTCCTGAGGGATCCAACAGAGGAATTTGGAACTGAGTCAGGCAGGATGTCGTACGTTTCCCTTTCCTTATCCCTCAGGTTTTCCTCTGCAGACTGTTACTCCCCTGGAATAAAAGGGGAAATCAGGAATCTAAAATACAAGGAACTCTGAGAGAGGGCCCGGCCCATGTCCTCAGAAGAAAGCCAGGGAGGAGAAGAGAGAGTCAGACGGACCAAACAGAAACTCCCGCATTTCATGAAGAAGTTGGGGAAAGCGCACCTTCATGCTTCCGAGGGACAAAGGTAGGACTAAGGTACTCCTGCTGTCTGGTGGTGCTCTTGGGTAAGCACTGAACTGCTGACCACCAGGTTGAAAGTTCAACCTCCCCAGTCTCTACAAGGGAGGGAGATGAGTCTTTTCCCAATCCCTGGAACACTTAGTCTTGGAGACCTTATGTAAGGTTGCTGTAAGTCAAAATAGACCTGATAGTTGTGGGGTTTGGGGGTGGTGTTGTTTGGTTTTTGGTGGGTCTAGGTCTTGGAAAATGGTAGAGTACGAGGTGGTTTTAAACAATTCTTGGGAAAATGGGATTTTGAGATAATGGAAATCTTCCCTTAAATTTGAAGCCCCTCATATTTATCAGTTTACGTACGGCCATGGGGAAGATGGGCTGGGAAGGGTGGTTGCCTTGCTGGGTGAGGAATGACTGATTATTGGGTGCTAACAAAAGACAGGACCTTGGAGCATACACTTGAGGGCACGCTCAGTAATGCTTCTTCTAGACGTCTCAGTGGAGGGTTTCAAAGTATCCCTTAAAAAAAAGACAAGTCCTGTCAAAGAGGAGCGGTGTCCCAAGGAAAGACAAGCGCAGGGAAACCCAAAGGCCAGGCTTTGTTTCTGCAAGTCCAACAATAGCAGCTCTTCAACTTCATCTGCCCGAAGACTCTTCTCTTCTGAAGCCTCCCTTGCTAATGGCTTGATTTGGCTTTGTTTTTAATTCCAGCCAGCCTGGTTTAAGATTTTTTTCATCCCAACTACTAGGCCCACCCCCCTCAGAAAGCAAGGTTTTTCAACTGCCTAGCCTAAAGAGACCCCTCTGTGATCCTTGTCCTCTGGTTTACCTCTGACTAATACATACTGACTTGTCAAAAGACAAAGGCATTGTGGTAGGCACTGGGGGATCCTAAATGAGAGCAACTAGTTCTTGATCATCAGGAGCTTCTAACAGGGGCTCAGGAAGAAACATGTGGCACAAGACTCAAAATCATAAAAGAGGCCAGGCTTATTGGTCAGATAGAGACTGGTGGAACCCCTAAGACTATGGGCCTTAGGCACCGTTCAGGTCTGGAACGGAACTTACTCCTTGGCTCGATTTTCAGCAAAATAGTAGGGTCTACGTACGTACAATAGCATGATGTAGGATCTATGTAGGGTCAACACCACCAATGAGATATGCACACCTTAGAATAATCAACCGTTTGAGCACTTCTCCAGCCACAGTTCAGGAGGAGGAATGGAAATAAGAAACAGGGAGGAGGTGGACTAAGAGGGGAGTGTAATGAAGGAGAGGAAACAGAATGTGCATGAATTGTTCAATGTGAAACGGATGTAAACTTTCCCCCAATCCACAAGGAAAAGGTACAAGGAAGAAAGCATGAAGGGCCCAGGGAGCCTGGAAAAGGCCCTGGTCAACAGGGCAGTGGGCTCACAGACAGGTCAGGGGGCAAGGTGACTTGGGGGAAGGACGGGGAATGACTAGTCACGGGAGAGAGGGTGTGGATTATGTTGACACTAGAGAAACAGAGTCCAAGCCCATCACACACAAAAAGGTCACTGGCATTTCCTGAAAGGACGACCTGGAACTGTCAGCGAAGTGCGTGGACTCCCGGAGACACCAATCCAAGGGGGATGCTTAGAACACCTGGCGTGCCTGTGGCCGAGCTCGAAGAGGAGGCTTTGTTTTGATGTGTTGAGAGGGCGGGAGGGAAACAGAGGAAAGAAATAAGTGGTCTGAAGGACCAGGATGTCTCCATCGCACAGTGCAAAAAGCATTGCTCTGACCTTGATGCCTGCCTGCCCAGTTACCTGTCACCAGAGCCAGAGTTTCGGGGCAGAGAAAATGCTTTTCAGGCCCACACTTGGAAGCCCAGGAAGGGGCCTAGTTACATGGCCTAGGAGTCAGAGTACCTGCTTCTGAATCAGAGAGAGGCCATGCTCTGTGATAAGCGGTTTAGAACCAGAACCCCTCTCCTCCCAGAGCCGGAGTCGATGGTCTAGGTGTGCTGTGTCTCCCTGGGTGCACGGCAGGCTCCTGCAATGGGCTAGATGTGAGCTGTTGGCCTTGAGTGACGCAGACCCTGTTCCTTAACCCCAACTCAAGTTTTCCCAGCATAGCTCCCTGGCGCTTTCCGGAAGGCGCGAGAGCCAGAATGGAAGGCGGGCCTGCCTTTCCATTTGTGGCAACCAATTCCCTTCTCTTATCTCTAACCAGGAGGTTTTAGGGACATAGAGAGATGCATTTGTTTTCCCCAGACAGGGCAGGTTTTTCCAAATGAGAGCAAGGGAGTAGGACTGAAACTGTAATTCAGCCTTGTCACGTGCTCTGGATCGACTTCAGTTTCCTTTTCACTGGACATCTAAATGGCCTTGAAGTGCTCTGAATTACTCAAGTAAATGCAACCACTTGTAGATGCTAAAGCTGGCCGACTTCCTTCTCGCTTCCTCTCCCCTTTGAGTCTAGTACTGCTGGCATTTTCGCAGATCCCACACCTTTTGTTTTCCTGTGGTCACCCGTCACCCGCAAGCTGGCTCACACTCTGCTTCTCCCTTGCTTCAGAAAAGCCTCAAACCTGTTCAGCTGCTCAGATAAGACAGGCTGTCAGGTCAACAGTGGAAAAAGCCCGTTCCGCCCAGCACCTGAGGTCTTTTATTTGTGCCAGATTTTGACTTGGGACTTCCTTGCCTCGGAAGACTTGTATTCCAATTCCTGCACCCCAGATTGCGTTTCTACAGTCCTGGGACGGTCTGTCTCTACTTCCGAGCAGGGCATAGCTAAGCCCGTTTCATTCTGATCTGGAACTCACACAGTCCTAAGCCAGGGTCAATTCCACCCATTTTAGGAAACCTTTCTTAAGCCCCAAGCTCCTGCTTCAATCTCCTTCCTCTCATTTTCCCTCAGTGGCTCTCCTCTTCAAACTCCATCTGAAAACTTTTTACACTCCACCCTCCTTTGGCAATTTAGTTCCTTACAGACACTGGTCCTTCTGATAAAATGTCTACAGCTGTCATTTAGTGCCTGAATTTAATCTGTCCGCCTCGGCCCAGCAGAAGTAAATATAAAAGGTCAGATTGGGGGGTGGGGATGGCAGGTTGGAACAAAAACAGCGGCACGGTGCGTCCATACTTCTCCAACCCAGACTCATGGGAAAGTGCTGACGTACTGAACAAACACGTATTAAAATTTTCCTTCAATGGAGATATAAGCGCTTCCACTAGGAACCACTAGCAGTCACACGGGGAAACCAAGGCACAGGAGGATGAAAACCTGTCACAAAGTAAACAGCTAACAAGGACATCACTTGACCACCTAGCCCAGAGCTCTGTCCAAGGTAGGATGGAATCGGTTATTAGAGTCAAGTTGTTTAAAAGTAGATAAGTCTCTACTACTTAATCCTGAAAGGGGATGGGCTGTAGGATGAGCCCTGGTGGCACAGTGGTTACATCTTTGGCTGTGATCCTCAAGATCGGCAGTTCAAAACCACTAGCCATCTGAGGGAGAAAGATGGAGCTCCTGTAATACAGTTACAGCTTCAGAAACACACCGAGCCTCCACGCATGTCGCATATACTCGGCTGACCAAGAGTTTGTGTCCACCAGTGGTCATGATTCCTGATGTCAATGAGACCTCAGAACATCTGTTTTTTCTACAGAACCGTGGTGTAGCCAGAGATGGCAGGCAAAGCCGACCAAGAGAGAGCATTAGAGGCACTGCCTTAGGAATGGATCCTTTTTAGTATCAATCTTTGTCCCACCCTAAGCTTGTAGTGACAAAAATATAACGAACCAAACAAGCGGGTGCATGCAAGGGTAAGTCAAAAAGTATTGCGACTGGGGGTGCTAGTTCATATAGGTTTGGGTTTTTTCCGGACGAATGTTTGTAAGCACGTCCCTGTGGGCAGGGATGACTGCAGACAAGCTCATTCACTCACACACTTCTCTGAGTCTTGGTAGGGAGCCTTAGAATTTTTTTTAAAAGGTCCAGTCAAAGCAGTGTTCTTACAAGGGGCTCTGCTGGACCAGTTTATTCAATGTGGCCAGGTCGGCTCAGAAGGTTCAGTGACTGAATCTGGGGAAGTTCAGTGGGACCCTCTTGATAGGTTTTCTCGGACATCATGGGGGGTAAAGATGGAGTTTCAAGAAAATAAAAAACTGCACCCATGAGAAAAAGGCCAGGAAAGTTGTGCGAAGCGACACTGTTTCCTATTACAGCGATGCACCTGTTTATTCCTTAAGGGTGGCAAAGGCTGTCTTAGGAGCATTTTATTGGGAAACCCTCCATCAGGGTGGGAAATGTCTAGCCCAACTAAACCCACGGCCATTGAGCCAATGCTGACTCACAGCAACCCTGTAGGACAAGGTAGAACTGCCCCTGTGGGTTTCTGAGACTGTCACTCCTGACCGGAGTAGGATTCTTTTATCTTTCTCCCACAGAGTGCTGGTGACTTCAAACTGCTGGCTTTGTGGTTAGCAGCCCAAAGCATAATCACCACGCATCGGGGCTTCGGTGGGCTCTAGAAGGCTCACAAAGTCGTCGGTATTAGCTAACATCGCACCAAAGAGAGGCAGTTCTAGCCATCGTCTTAGGGGTGAGTTAATGAAATGTTTACCATGTATAACAGGCTAATTTTTAAGTTGATCATTTTTTATGTGTCCTTCGCATAGTGTTATAAAAGGTTCCCCAGGCCTACTTAGACGGAAGATATGGAGAAAAAACATTGACTGCATACTTTGATATTTCTGTTTAATAAAACGTTTTGAGGATTTCTAGCCATGCTTTTTGACATGGCTTTGTCTGTACGAGTAGCTCCTGGACCATCGCTGAGTTCCACTTCTACATCTGTCCTCAGCCCACTTTGTGAGCAGTGCTGTCACAGTTAGATTTGTAGCCAGCATCCGTTAATCACACTCTTGTCTTGGTAGACAGAGTATCGTTCCACTCAGTTCCAGACCTTCTAAAATATCTTTAACTCCATCATCATCATCACAATAGTGTGATGTATATTGCATAGTGCCTGTTTGTTCCTACAAACCATTATATGTGCCTCAATTTTTTTAATATGCTAGGCTTTATGGTGGGAGAAAGATAAGGCTTTCTACACTGTAAGATTTATAATCTTGGAAATCCACATGGGCAGTTCTACTCTGTCCTATAGGGTCACTGTAAGTCAGAAACGATTGGGTGGCAGGAAGTTAAGTCGCGGGGCGGGGGCTCTGTTGGGGTTGATTCCTAAAGTCAGGGTTGGTACTCGGGGGCTGCTTGTGTCCAGGTTAGGGAAATCAGATATTGGAAGGCAACCAAATGAACAAAACTAGGTCAAATTTGGGGACTACAGTTGTGACAGCACGTATGTAAATTTAGAAACCAGCAGCCTCATTCTCAGGTCCTCACACCAAGACTGTGGGTTTTTGCTACAGCTGATAGAATATTTCTAATTTTAAATAAAGAAAGCAAGAACGAGCTCAGACATGCAGGGATGAAGCCACAGCCATACCCCCCGCCCCCAACTTTAGAATCTGGATTTTTCTCCAGCTCTTAGAGGAGACTCAGCGTTGCTGCACACAGTCAGCTTTGCTGGCAGCCCAGCCAGCCGGCCAGGAACTCTAGTAATTCTGCTAGCTGTCCCCACAAACTAACCACTCTGGATTCATTGTTCAGCTTTCACGTACATACGTGGCAACTGAAAATTCCCTGGCCTGGGTTAAGCGCCCCGTAGTCCTGCAAGTGACATCTTTATCTCTGGACAATTTAAAGAGGTCCTTCGCAGCCAACCTGCCCAGTGCAATATGCTGCTCCACATCCCGACTTCTGCTTCCATGGGCAAGGCCTGCAGATCCCAGTAAAATAAAGTCCTTGACAACTTCAACCTTTTCTCCATATTTTATGATGCTTCTTCTTCATCCGGTTGTGAGGCTTTTTGTTTTACATGACGGCATCATCCATACTGGAGGCTCCATACAGTTAGTTGTTGTTAGGTACTGTCTAATTGATTCCAACTCACAGCACCCCTGCGTACGACAGACGGAAACCCCCAGTCCAATGGGCTCTCATGTGTGAGCCCATTGTTGCAGCTGCTGTATCCATCCATTTTATTAGTAGTTAGTAAGAGTATCCAAATCAAATTAAAACCACGATTAGGAAACACTCCATTCCCAGCAGGATTGCAATGATCAGAAAAGTAAACGCAAAACTGTTGGCTAGTGTGTGGGTAACAGAATTCGCACGCAGTGCTGTGGGGGCGGAAGGTGTGCGTGCCGTCACTGTGGAACACACTTTGACAACCAAGTAGTTCAACACGGACACGCTGACCCCTAGTTCCATACCTAGGTGTGCACAGCCCATAGCTCGGATTTTACAGGCACGGAGGGAAGCAGAAAGTGGGAGCTACTGTCTCAGCCGTGACAAAGTTGGGTTTAGAACGGGGACAAGTTCTGTAG
>NW_022103901.1:10359370-10362618 GCF_000313985.2 Echinops telfairi | reverse complement strand
TCCATCCGTCTTGTCGTAGGTCTTCCTCTTTTGTGCTGCCCTGCTACTTTACCAAGCCTGGTGTCCTTCTCCTGGGACTGGTCTCTCCGGGTAAAGTGTCCGAACTACGTGAGACAAAGTCTTGCCCACCCAGCCTCTGAAGGAGCATCTGGCTGCTCTTCCACGAAGAGATGTGCTGGTTCTTTTGACAAAGCATGGCCCTCTCAACATTCTTCACCAGCACCATCACGCAAATGTTTCTATTCCTCTCCAGTCTTCCTCGGTTCAGTATCTAACATTCACATGCATGAGGCGACTGAAATACCAGGGCTAACTAAGGTCAGCGCACTTAATCCTCCTTTACCGCCAGTGCTTAGAGTGCCCGAGGCTTGATAGGTGCTCCATCAATATTTGTCGATGAACTAATTGACGATCAGTTTTGACTTCCCACCAATCTGCAGGTTTAAGATGTGTCACCCTGGAGCCACACTGCCCCACCTCCTGCTGGACTGTGTCCTCCGTGTCCTCCATCTGCGCTTTCTGTCTCGCATTCTGCTGACAGCTCTCTTGCCAGCTACCAGCATTCCCACCAAATTCACTGCCATTGAGTCAATTCTGACTCATAGCGAGCCTATGAAACAGAATAGAACTTCCCCTGTGGACTTCCAAGACTGTCAATCTTTACAGAAGCAGAAAGCCTCATCTTTCTCCTAGGGAGAGGCTGGTAGTTTAGAACTCCTGACCTTGCAGTTAGAAGACCAATGGGTAACCCACTACACCATAAGGGCTCCTCAGCCCTTCCCACAGCACACCAAAAGGGCACAAGTAACTAGAACCCTTTAAATGGCTTATCTGCCTTGCCCTAGTCACTGCTAATTAGAACTCTAATTAGCAAATGAGAGCTGCCACCAGAACCCAGGCAGCTAGTCACAGCAGAGAAAGCAGAGCTTTCTTACAATTTCTCCTGATAGTTCTCTCCTTAGGATGTCAGCATGCCTTCAGTCCAGCTTCACTTATTGGCCCAACCTCTGGGTTCTGCATCCATCCTGCTAACCAAGCGGTGGCCTAGCTTCTTTCTCAACTACCCAAATGGGAAGGGGCTTCAAGAATTCCATGGGAAATCGCGATTGCCTTTTAATGGAAAGAATTCATCCTGAACTTTTGGAAGCCCCCACATATGAGCCAAAGTCTACCACCTCAAGAATCATTCCCATAATACTCAATAATACACAAAAACGTCCTTCTTAGAAATGTTTTGATACTAGAAATATTCTGTGTCGTGGCATAGCTCTCATGCTTGGGCTCATGGAAACTGATGCTCCTAAGAAGCTAGGTACCCAGTTTTGTGAACAGACATGCTGGACGGCATCAGGCCTCACTAGCCACCCAGTCCTTAGGTTGTATCTACCTCCCCTATAGCTGTTGGGCTTTTCATTCCTGATATCAACAATAGTGACCACAAGGAAAGGAAGGGAGACCCTGTAAACTGTGCAGTGATAGTTAAAGAGTTAACTTTTTTGGTGAAAGAAGACAGGTTTTTCATTATTTCCCAGCTCCCTTCTGCCCTGACTGAGTGATAGTCATTATGGAAAGGAAATGTTCTCTATCGGACACCTTAGACCAGAAGCTATAAACTATTAAAAATGTTACCAGTGCTTCTGTGGGAATGCATCAATATTCTGTTTCCCCCTAGGACCTAGATTCAGCTAGACCATCACCTTTAGCTCCCTGCTTCCCTTGACTAAGTTTCTCCAGACACTAATAAGCAGAGTTTCCTCTTCATAACTGGATCATCAGGAACCCGTGCTGTCCTTTCTACTTAATGCTATAAATACTCCTAACCTTGTTCTTTCTCTCCCCAGAGTACTGGTGCCTGGCTCAAATCTCGGCCCTCTGGCTTCACCTGAACCTCTAGCTCGATGTAACCCATTTCCTGCTTGGGTTCGCAGTCACGGTCCCAAGATTCGCAGTGGCTATTCCAATGAAGTTACGTCCATCTTCACAACTCCCAAACTGAGGCGGATCTGAACTTGAAAGAGAGAGCATCCTCAACGGAATCTTATGAGACCTCACTCCTCATTCCTGGTCTGCCATGATAAGTAATATCAAACAACACGTGTTGAAAACAACAACGTCCCATATGGTGTTGGATTCAACCACTAGATCATTCTTTGCTTCAGTTCTCCCATCCTGCATGCAAAAAAACCAAACAAAAACAAACCCAAAGAACAATGCTGCTACCTCCCTATCTTTCAGAGGTGTAGAAAAGTTTCACCCGATTATAAAAACCACCACCAATGCACTGAAACAATATTTGAAATAAATGTATCTATTTGTTGTAGACTCTATATTATATACATGTACATTTGATAGATGTAACACACATCTCTTTGCAAAACCAGAAGGCAGAGATCCAGGCCCGATAGTAAACGTTACATGCATCTAAGCAAACAGTTCTCTGAGGAGGGTCATAAGAAAAACCCTTCTACAGAACCAGACAGCTGGCTGCAATTCAGCTCAGGTATGGTCAAGTGCAGCGCTGCAGATAACCTAGCATGCTCACCCCCACCACGCTCAAACTAGCAAGAGTTTGCTGGAGGCAATGTGTCCTGTAAGCCAGGCCTGCAGGTCGCCTTCCAGAAGGTCAAGTCTCGAAAACCCTATGGGGCAGCACGAGGCTGCACACATGGGGCCGCCAAGTCTCCCAACCTGCAACCACGCCAGAATCCAGCCACCAACTGCAGCTGCCGGAAGCCAGGGAGGCTCATCCGGATGGCTGGCTCTTTCGCAAAGTGAAGCTCCCTGCAGGGTCACCCGCCGGCTCATCACCCTGATTTCATAAGCAGCACTCCAAAGTCCTGGCAGCTTGGGCTCCCTACCTGGACACCTGAACTGGTGCCAACCGGTCGCTCGTCTCCGTGCTGTCCGCCCCCGCTCCCCCTCCCCCCGGTTTAAATTACCGGTCTTAGATGGGCTCACATTCCAGGAAGGGGACTTGCCAGAAGGCAGGCAGGCGCTCCCTCCTCCCGAGCCCACCCGCCCCCAACCCGGCTTTCCCCACCTCTTGCCTTTTCAGCCCCCAGCAACCACGAAGTTCCCTTTAAATGGGGCTGTCCGTCTCGGGGGCTGGGGGACCCTGCAAAGTCCCCACACGGGGGTTCCCTCGTCCCCCCTGACGTGTTACTCCCTTTCTCTCCGGGGTTCCTCCTTTGCCATCATCCACCTCCCTGGCAGCCTCCACGACATCTCTGCACCAGACCTGGCTTAAG
>NW_022103901.1:10340086-10359213 GCF_000313985.2 Echinops telfairi | reverse complement strand
GCCCCCCCCGCCCACTCACAGGAGGCCGGAGCAGGTGGTGCAGACGAAGCTGCCCACGGTGATGTCCACGTAGGTGACCCCGCGCTGGGCGCACTCGAAGCAGTGGCGGTTCCCGGCCTGGCTGCAGCCGCCCAGCTCGCGCACCCGGCGACACCACACCTCCGAGGCCGCCTCCGCCTCCGCCTTCCCTCCGCCGCCGGCCCCGCCGCCCGGGCCTGGGCCCTTCTTCGCCGCCATCACCATCACTGCCCGCTCGCTCGAACCTTCGCCCCTTCAACTCCTGCCGCCTTCCCGCCTCCTCAGCCGCCTCCGCGCGCTCAGCTACCCCGACAGAAGCCCAGCAGCGACGGCGGCCGCGCGAGACTCCCGGAGCCCCACCCCCGCCCTATTCCGCACGCTGATTGGCTAGTCTCCTCCCACCTCCTCGCGCTGATTGGTCGGACCCTGCACGGCCTCGGGTTAAAGGAGCCGCCGTCGCTGCGCCCACTGCCTTCGGGCTGCCGGCCTCGCCCTTCCGTCCGAGGCACTAGCCGGGAGAGCAGTGACCTCTTGTCCCCTCCTCCTCCTCTCGCCATGCCTTCCTGCCCAGCTGCCTCCCAGCTAGCCTTGGGGTGTCCTCCCCCAACTCCCTGCCTACCCCGGAACTGGGGCTCCGATGCCAGCTCTGATTGGCTGGCCAGTCTGCAAAGTTAGCTCAAGCAAGAGAAGGTGTCCCCTGGGGATGCGGGGGCGCGCAGCTCTGGGGCTCAACCGCCCGATGACGTTAATTCCCGCCAAATTTCAAAGCCCTCCTTTCAGGCTACGATCCGTGGTGGCGCAGTGGTTAAAGGGCTCGGCTGCTACCCCAAAGGCCAATGGTTTGAATCCACCAATTGCTGTGTCGGAGAGAGGGATGGCAGCCGGCATCCATAACGATCCATAGCCTTGGAAAGTCAGTGGAGCAGTTCTGCTCTGTCCCATGTTGTGCCATCGAGTCGGTTCCCACCCACGGGCGACCCTGTGCACAACAGAAGGAAGCACTGGCTGGTCCGGCAGCACCCTCCCAATTGTTCCTATGCCTGAGCCCACTGTTGTAGGCACTGTGTCCATCCATCTCCCTGGGGGCCTTCCTCTTTTTCACTGCCCCATCCACTCTACCAAGCATGATGTCCTTCTCCAGGAACTGGTCTCTCCGGAAGACATTTCCACTCAGTTTCATAGCGTAGCGGAATCATTCCACAGCGATGGGTTTGGTTTGGTTTTATACTTTCAAACGTAAAGGGGCTGGGGGGAAAAGGCCTGCAATCTACTTCCAAAAATGGAGTTCATGACAACTTTCTGTATCACAACAGAAAGTTGTCTGATGGGGTGTTGCAAGATGAGGACGACACAACGAAGGGAAGATGGGGCAGCGCTGGGGCAGCGCAAGGAAGATCACCATGAGTTGGAGAGAACGTGGTGGCAACAACAACACTCTCAGGTAGACGCGTGGAGGAGAGTCAGGCAAAGCAGAAGAAACGTGGTTATATGGGAGGCCAAGGGGACAAGGAGGCCTGGTGGTCCTCACTGAAAGTGTGGCGCTTCTAACCCATCGAGCAGCTGCTGGGGGTGGGGGGACCAGGCTGCCGACTTCATAAGACCACAGTCAAGGAAACCCTTGGGGGCAGTTCTACATTGTCCCGTGGGTTTGCTACAACTTGGAATCCACTAGGGGATGTGCAAGGAGGGGGCAGGGAGGGGGGAAAGGAAGGGAAAGAGGAGAAATAGGAAGTGCTCTATAAATACAATTGCATTTATGCTCCATTGGCAGAATCCTTGTTTTCCAGAGAAGAAGTCATAAGTTCAACTTCTAGACACTGGAACTACAGTGATAGAAACAAACACCAGTTCACACCCCTCCTGGAGCTTTTATTCCAGTGTGGGGAGATCGGTAATGAGCACATCTAAGTTTAGTAAGGTATCGCAAAGGAGAGTCACTTACTGAGACCTTTAGGTTGGGCTGGTTAGGAGACCAACTCTTTTAAGTTCAACAGTCTTCCAGCTGAGGCTAGAATATCAAAAGGGAGCCAGCCTGGAGGGAGTCTCCGGAGGAGAATCCCAGGCAGAGAGAAGAGTAAGTACCAAGGCCTGAAAGCCCAAAGAAGCTTGATGTGTGGAGCCAGCCAGAAAAAAAAAAAAAGCCACAGTAGCCGGAGCATGGTGAACGAAGAGAGAGTAGGAAGGATTCTGGAGTGAGACTAGCTCATGCAGGTCCCTCCGGACTTTGGTAAGGAGATTGGACGTACTTCTAAGTGTGTTGGAGAACTGTATTAGGCAGAATGATTGTTCTCCTTGTTAGGTGCCATCAAGTCAGTCCCGAATTTATAGCAACCCTTCAAGCAATGGAAGGAAACACTGCTCACTCCTGTACCGCCCCCATCACCGTAGCCTTGGTTGAGCCCGTTGTTGGAGCCTGTGCGTCAATCCGTCTCTTTGAGGATCTTCTTTTTCTCGGACCCTTTACCAAGCATGACATCCTGGTCCCTCCTGATAAGGTGTCCAAAGTAGGTGAGACAAAGTCTTGTCACCCTCGCTTCTAAAGAACACGCTGGCTGTCCTTTCTCCAAGACACATTGGCTTATTTTTCTGATAGTCCATATCCTTTGAATGCTCTTTGCCTACACCGTGATTGGATCCAGAATGTCCATCTTCAGAAAATCCTCTTGGACAGCACTTCTCTAGAGATATTACCATCTATTCCTTTTTGCCTCATCGCCCACCTCTAATCCTTTAGCAAGACCTAGGGCTTTTACCTGGGAAACATTTCCTGAGACGATCCTCTTCTCGTCAGTGTTGGTCTACGCCACTCTCACCTGTCACTAGGTGACCTGCCACTAGGCATCAAGCTAGCACGGTCTCTTCATTATTCATTGTCCAGCTTTCACAGGCATATGAGGTGATTGCAAATGCCACGGCTGGGGTTAGGAGCACCTTATTCAGTCCCACTAAAAGAGCCTGTAAGCAAGTGATGCAGACAAGCCAAGTGCTCCTTTGCTAAGTTTAGGTGCACCCCGAGGTGCCTTGGGGACCTCCTGGTACTTCTGAAAGCCCTGTGGAGCACACGGATCCCAAGTGACCAAATGGCAACTGTTTCCTGTTTTGTTTTTATCTTTGTAAGGTTATGACAGAAGACCCCCAAGTAATTGGAGTTGAAATAAGGAGAAGTTTATTTCTCTCTCATGTAAAAGTCTAGGTAGGCTTCTGAGGTTGGTGGGTAGTCGCCCTTTGTCAGGGACCCGGGTTCTTTCTATCGTGTTGCTCCACAGGGCACAGTTCACCTCGTGGTCTGCCTTATCAGTATGACAACAGCAGAGAGGGCCGGCTCTTTTGAAGGACGTGCCAGGAAACTGCACTCAGCACACAGTAGCTCCCATCCCAGCAGGGCAAGGAGGGACTCTGGAAAATGTATGCTTTACTCTAGGCTCTCTGTGTCCACCGAAAGTTTAAGAGATTTTACACCTGAGGTAGACGGAGAGAAGAGATCTGGGGGTGGGAGTGGGGGTTGAATCTCAGTCCCTGCCATAGAAATCGTAGGAAGGTTTTTAGCAGGGCAAGACCTGATGACCTGATTTTCGTTTCTGAGGCAAAAGACAAACAAAAAAAAAAAAACCCATTCCTTTAGTTGTCGAGAAGATGGTAATAGATGGGTGAGATTTGACTTGGGGACAATAATCAAGAAAGTGGGCTCAGCTGTCCTAGTGACAGGTGAGAGTGGTGTAGACCAAGTCAACCCATGAAAAGAGGATCATCTCAGGGAATATTTCCCAGGTAAAAGCCATATGTGTCAGTCTGGGTAGCCTAGAGAAACAAATTCCTAGACACTCACATGTGTATACGAAAGAGCTTTATATACAAGAGCAATTGAATATTGAGAAAACATCCCAGCCCAGTCCAGATCAAGTCCATAAGTCTGATATTAGCCCATATGTCCGATACCAATCTATAAAGTCCTCTTAAGATTCATACAAACACATGCAATGACGCTGCATGCAGGACAATCACAGGCCAGTGGGTGGGAAGTCTTGTGGATCCAGTGGCTGTGTAAGCATCTCAGTGGTGGCGTGGGTCTGCACGTGGGTCCTCCAGCTCCGAGGCTCTGGCTGCCATCAGCCTGTCGCCATGTGACTTGTCAACAAGAATGTCTCACAGGGACTGAGCGGGTGTCCTGCCTCCAGCAAACGATTTGTCTCCTTAGTGCCTCCAACTGAGGTCATCAAGCTGCAAACTAATTGACGGGCTAAACTCCAACCCCCCACTTCACGGTTAATCCTCTCAAATTGACAACAGATTATATAACTACCACACCATAGGTCTTGCTGAAGGATTAGAGGTGGGTGATGAGGGAGAGAGGAATCAATGGTAATATCTCTAGAGAAGTGCTGTCCAAGAGAATTTCCTGAAGATGGACATTCTGGAGCAGCGGTTCTCAACGACCCTTTCATACAGTTCCTCGTGTGGTGGTGACCCCCCAATCGTAAAATTATTTTCATTGCTACTTCATCACTGTCATTTTGCTAATGTTAGGAATTGCCATGTAAATATTTGATATGCAGCATGTGTTTTCATTGTTACAAATTGACTATAATCAAAGCATAGTGATGAATCACCAAACAATATGTAACTATATGTTGTGAAATATTTATGTCTAATTACAAATCAATGAAATGTTGTCTTGAAGCACGGTGTCACCTGGGTAACAGTCTTCACACCGGGTACTCCTAGGTGGGCGTATCTGCATGTGGGTGGTCCCGCCTGGAGACGGATAGAGGAGCCGTGTCTCGGTTCCTAAGACCATGGGAAAGATGTGTTTCTGATGGTCTTAGGCGACCCCTGTGAAAGCGTCGTTTGACCCCTAAAGGGGTCGCAACCCCAAGTTGAGAACCACTGTTCTAGATCAAACTGCCCTATGCTATGATTGTTACTAATTACATATCAAGTGCTTGAAATATGGCTGGTAAAACAGATACGTGATTTAAAAAAAAATAAAATATTAATGAAAATTCAAACAACTCCACACGGCTGTTGTTGCTGTTAGGTGTCCATTCAGCCAGTTCCAACCTTGCGTATAACGGACTAAACCACCACGCCATCCTCACAATCATTTAGATTTGAGCCCTTTGTTGAAGCCACTGTGTCAAGCCATCTCGGGGTCTTCTTGTTTTTCACGGCCTCTCTATTTTACCAAGCATGATGTCCTTCTCCCAGGACTGGTCTCTCCTAATAGCATGTCTGGAATACACGAAAAGCAGTCGTGCTTCTAAAGATCATTCTGGTTGTACTTCCTCCAAGACAGATGGGTTCGTTCTATCCGTTCATGGTACTTTTCATTTTCTTCGCTAACACCCTCACCCCAATGCATCCTTCCTCCGTGGTCCTCCTTGTCCACTGTCCAGAGTTCATGTACCTATGAGGCCATTGAAAATACTGGGGCTTGGGTCAGCCCGCCTGAGACATCTGAACTCTGTAACACTTTAAAGGAGTCTCATGCAGCTGATTAGCCCAAAGGCAACCTGCGACTCATTTCGTGACTGCTGTTTCCAGGAGCATTGATTATGAATCCAAGTAAAAGAAAATCCTTGACAACTTCCATCTTTTCTCTGATTCTCACGATGCTCTCTGTTGATCAAGGGTGAGGACATTTGTTTACTTTACACCGACTTGTAAACCTTACTGAAGGCTACATTCTGATCTTCACTACCAAATGCTCAACTTCTCCCCTTCAGCAAGCAACCGGTGTGTTATCTGAATATCAGTGGTTGTTAATAAGCCTTCCTCCAATCCTGATGCCATGTTCTTCTTCACAGAGTTCCGCTTCTCAGATTATTTGCTCCATATACAGACTGAATAAGTGTGGTGAAAGGACACACGCCTTTCCTGATTTTAAAACTATTCAGTGTTCCCTTGTTTCAGCTAGAGACTGCTATACTGCACAGGGAAGTTCTAGATTTTTGGTAAAAACGGTTGAGTGGCTTTAGGGTGCTGTTTATTAAAAATGAGGAGACTGAAAGAGGGGCTGTTTAGAGGATGCTGATAGCGGAAAATCATTGATGAGAACTGATAAAACAATGGAGGATTAGCTGAAGCCTGTCTGGAGCAGTCCCTGCTTTGGTAAAAGCACTTCCGCTTCTCTTTACTGACACCACCAGAAGCTATCTGTGTGTGGGGTGGGGGAGCAGCATGCCTTTACAGCAGTGGTTGGTTCTCAACCTGTGGGTCTTGAACCCTTTGGGGGTCGAACGACCCTTTCACAGGGGTCGCCCGATTCATCACAGTAGCAAAATGACAGTGATGAAGTAGCAACAAAAACAATGTTATGGTTGGGGGTCACCACCACGTGAGGAGCTGTATGAAAGGGTGGCGGCTTTAGGAAGGTTGAGAACCACAGCTTTCAGGGTCCTACATCATTTTACCTACGGTGACCCAATTCTCAGAACCGGACCACTGGACAATATCATCATAAACAGAGAAGAGATAGAAGTTGTCCAGAATTTCGTTTTTTCTTGGATTCAGGATGCTCACGGAAGGAGCCGTCAAGGAGTCAAACAATGTATGACATTGGCAAACACTCTGCACCAGCCGTCTCTGAACTGTTGAAAAGCAAGGCTGTGGCCTTGAGGACTGAGGTGGGCCTGACCCGAGCCAGGGTATTTTTCATGGCCTCTGATGCACATGAAAGCTGGACAATGTATAAGGAAGGCCACAGAAGAAGTGACGCCTTTGAGTTATGTGTTGGTGGAAAGTACTGTGGCCAGAAGAGCACATCAAGCTCTCTTGGAGGAAGTACAGCCAGCATGCTTCTTAGAAGTGAAGCTAGCTAGACTTCGTCTCACTTACTTTGGACACGTTATCAGGAGAGCCTCGTCCCTGGAGAAGAACACCGTGCTTGGTAAAATAATCATCAAAAAAGAAGAAGAAGACTTTCAAGGAGATGGATTGACACAGAGGCTGCCAAAATGGGCTCAAACAGGACAATTATGAGATGGCCCAGGCCTGGGCAATATTTAGTTTTCTGTTGTACACAAGGTTGTTAGGTGTCAGAATAGACTTGATGACACCTAGCAGCAGCAGCAACCTGATGACCAATCGTTTGATCTGCCCAGTACTGTCCTGGCTTTAGCCCTTAAAGTCATGCATTCCAGGAAACCCTCTGGGGTGGGTAGTTTATTATGCCAACCTGGCCGATAAACATGTGGGGTTAATCGAAGGGCAGAGGGATAAATGGCTCGGTGAGCCTCGCCTTTAGAGTTCTCAGGTCTCTTGCTTTGTGATGGTCGGACCAGGGTGCAGCTGCCTGAGCCAGTTCCCTGCTTCAGTTTGCAAGGCTCACTTCCTGCAAGACATCCCCAAGGAGGAGCCACATGGACCTACCCCGATGCAGTCCTGGGTGCTGGAGCAGCTGTGTGAAGATTCCTGCCAGTACTGAGATGCTTACACGTTCACTGATTCGGCTTTCCTCCTGCAGTTGGCATCATAGAGTGTGTTTTGTGAGATGGAGGAGGACTTTGTGGATTGGTGTCAGACATATGGGTTAATGTTGGACTTGTGGGTTTGGGCAGCACTGGGTTGGGATATTTTCTTGATGTGCACTTAACCTTTATATAAAAGGTTATATACATACTCTCTTATGCATACATACTCTCTTATACATAAGTTTCTTATGTATAAGTTTACATAAGTTTCTTATGTATACTTAAGTATAAGTATACTTATGTATGTATAAGTTGCTTATACATATTCTCTTATACATAAGTTATACATACATACTCTCTTATATATACGTTTCTGTGGATTTGTTTCTCTAACGTACCCAGACTAACACACCCTCCATCCCTGGAAAAGAGAAATTGATGGTAGCACTGTCTGATGTTCTTACCTTCACAAGGTGGGAGGAGAATCAAGATAATCCATGGACTCATGGATAAGCACCATGGCTGGGGCTTCTGAGGCAGAGGTCAGACATGACTCCACCCTCCAACACTTGTTACCACTTAGGACACCAACTGTCACTCCCCTGGCACGCTCTACTTCTCTGTTGTGTTTAAGAATTCGTTATTCATTGCAACAGCCACCCAGAACTTACAGACAATACTCAGGGCAATGGGGTTTATTAGGGAGGTGAGCAGGCGACAAATCAGGTTCACGAATAACTGATGAACCAGTTCTTGGATCACAACAGCCTATTCTCAGCAAACCTCTCTGTGTGACCCATGGCCCCCTGGCCTGGCTTTTGTCCTGCTTGGGCAAGTGTTACAAAGCCCTTTGAGCTCTGTGATTATGTACCCAGAGTACCCCATATTACACCAGTCAACCTCTTGCCATAAGATACTCAGCTTTTTCACTTTGCGGGCCACAAAACCCACTGCTCTGTCTTGTGCCAATCTCTTGGTTCTTCTGTCTCTTTATTCCTCTTTCTCTGCCACTGTTTCTTGCCATCTCTCATTTTTCCCAGTGTCACAATGCTATAGCTCCTGAATTGAGGAGGTCCCCAGCACAGAGACCTCAAGTTCAAAGAATGCGCTCTTGTTTCTTGGTGATTGTGGTAGTTAGATCGTCTGTTGTCAAATTGAGACTTAAGAGTGAAGGGGTGGAGTTTAGCCTGTCAATCAGGTCGCAGTTTGAGACCTGATTTAGAGGTGGTAAGGAGATCAATACGTAGCTCTCTGGAAGCGGGGCACACGCTCACTCCCTGTGGCACAGTACTGATGATGAGCCTGATGAATACACTGATGCAACCAGAGCCCTGGGAGCTGGAGGAGACACGTGGAGAAATCTGCCAGTGCGGAGATGCTTCTACCACCACAAGACTTTCCACGCACTGGCCTGTGAGCTTCCTGTATTCGGCATTATTGCATGGCTGCGTGAGTCTAAAGAGGAATTTATGGACTAGTATTGGACATATGGGATAATATTGGACTTATGGTCTTGATCTGGACTGGGCTGGGATGTTTTCTTAATGTACCTTTACTCTTTATATAAAGCCCTTTCCTATACACATATGAGTATCTATAAATTTGTTTCTCTAGTCTACCTGGACTAACACAGTGGTCATGAAATTCCCCCCTTTCCACCCATGCGATGGCTCATTCGAAGCATCGAGAGATGACAAAGCTGACCAGTCCCCTCCTTAGGGCGCTGGATACCTTATTTGCATGGTTCCATTCCCACATGTGTGCCATGTTCCTTCTTTTACATGATTAGGAGGGTATTCAGTCCCCTGGATGGGGCCCAAGGATCTCATATTTGCATGGTTCTCGGGTGGCACAGAACCAGGCAGTGTTTCATTCTGTTGGACATGGGGGGGCCCTGAGAATTGAAGTCGTTGTTCGGTGAGAGGGACCAAGACTATTGCCCTCCACAGCAATGCAGTTGCTTACTCTCATCGTAATCCCTCAAAGGAGGTCCCTTGCTCTTTTACTTTGATGCTATCACGCTGATTTTCCAGGGAGGTTCGGAAGTAGCCAACATACTCAATGACGTAGTGAGACACGGATGCAATGGGATTTTGAGAAAAGATTTGAAGAAATCCAAGGACCACATCAGTAAAGTTCGGAGGAGGCCATCGGAATACAATCTACCTCCAGAGCGAGGGTGGGAAAATGCAGGACAAAGTGCTGTGTCTTGGACCCTTTCAACTAATAAGGAATTGTTGAAACAGCGCTATACGCCAGTGTGTGTCTCCTTTCACCTAATGACACATTTCTCACCTGAAAAGTCCAGGAAGGAGAAGCTGATTCATCTTTTTTTCCTTTTCTTGAAATCGTGTTTTATTAAAGGCTGACGCGCTTCTAACAAGAGTTGAATGCCTCCAAAGGCTTGCTTTGAAAACAACACCAGCGCTCCTTTCTGGCCCTTCTCCGTGTCCCTGTGTAACGGCCATCAGCTGACTTCAGCTCACACCAGAACTGCCCCCGTGGGATTCTGAGACGGAATCTGCACGGAAGCAAGGGGCCTCGTCCGTCTGCGCTGCTACTTTCAAACTGTGGTCATTGTAGGTGGCAGCCCAACGGGTCACCTACTGCGCCCTCCATTTCTGGGCGGATTCCTCAGAAGCAAGCACTTTTTAAGTTCTTGTCGCTGATGATTTGGGGTGTTGGTTGCTGTGTTTCTAAATAATACCATTTTATTTTGAGCTGATGGTGGTTCGGTTTCAGCCATTGTCGATCGGCCTATGGTTTCGGACAAGGAGCTTTGGCGTTCTTTCACTCCCCAGTCTCGTACAGGGCCCATCCCCCCATCCTCTTGAATCAGTTTGTCAGTTCAGTTAGAAAGCCATCAGGGCAGCGGGCGTGCGGAGTGGGGACCCCAAGCCCATCGGGAGGCAACTGGACATCCCCTGACAGAAACTTCGCGGGGAGGAGACAAGCCAGTCAGGGTGCAGTTTAGCAACGATGAAACATACAACTTTCCTCTAGGTCTTAAATGCTTCCTCCCCCACTATCATGGTCCCAATTGTACTTTACAAATCTGGCTAGACCAGAGCATGTACACTGGTACAGATAAGAACTGGAAACACAGGGAATCTAGGGCGGATGATCCCTTCAGGACCAGTGGTGTGAGTGGCAATACCGGGAGGGTGGAGGGAAGGTGGGGTAGAAAGGAGGAATCGATTATAAGGAAACCCCCTCCCTGGGGGACGGACAACAGAAAAGTGGGTGAAAGGAGATGTCGGACAGTGTAAGACATGGCAAAATAATGATAATTTATAAATTATCAAGGGTTCATGAGGGAGGGGAGAGAGGGGCAGAGAAGAGGGAGGGGAAAAATGAGGAGCTGATACCAAGGGCTCAAGTAGAAAGCAAATGTTTTGAGAATGATGGTGGCAACAAATGTACAAATGTGCTTGACACAATGGACGGAGGGATGGATGGATTGTGATAAGAGTTGTTCGAGCCCCCAATAAAATGATTTTAAAAAAAGAAAGCCACTCAGGGCTTACATTGTTTTATAATTCTGTAAATACTCTTCACAGAGGGGTCAAATGTTAGGATGTTATTGCTCCTCCTTCTGTTTGCCCTGGTGTTAATAATTGTCTCTTTGTTTGCCTGCTTCCCCGGGTATTGATTCCTCATTTAATCCGTGATGTATGCGTTTCCTCTCTCCAGGTCCAGACGCAGAGCATACTATGGTAGGAAATGGGGGGGGGGGGGGGGAAGGTAACGTAGGAGGTCCTCTAAGAGTCTCATCTGAAATAAACTGCTTCTACAATGTCCCATTTTCAAGCTATACCGCCTGCTTTTCAGGCCTATGGTTTAGCTGTTGTCTCAGGATTTCCTACACCAGAATCCTGAGGCAGAGGTGGAACGGCTGACCTGCTGTATAAGGTCCAAGAAATCACCAATCCCAATGAACACCATACACTTCACCAAAGAGGTGTCCCAGCCATCACATTCGTTCCAGCCATCATATTAGTGGTGGGTTAATGAAAGCTTGGGTCAATATGGTCCTCATGTAATGATATAACTATCCAAATGGCCCTGGGCAGGAAAAAGGTTCCCTGTCCCTGCTAAAGACTTGTGGCAAACTATCACTGAGGGAGCTAGGATGAGGACGCTATTCCCTAACGTATCACAGAGGGCGTCTGGAAAGCTGGTCTTCCACGGTAGGAGAGCCTCCACTTTGGTAAGTTAGAGGTAAAGTCCAAGTACATGATCCTGCTTTAAATATCATGTGCCCACAGATTCTCCCCCAACAGCTCTGCTGCCTTAAACTGAGCACATGGTTGATGTCATCTCCCTTCAGAAGCAGACATCCTGTTGCCATCTCTTCCCACTGTGCCGCCCAGCCCCCCTCATACCTTCCCCCAATGCAGGTATGAGGTTTCCTCACCTGTGAGCTCAGGGACCTTACTGTAGATTCCACTCACCTTGTGACGTATGTAACTCCTGAATATGCATGTCTTACGGCTACCTATAAATATCCCAAGATAGTAAAGACGCTCTCTCTGTCTTCTCCAAACTCCACATGGTCCCTCAAGAGGAACAAAGGTGAGCATGCTACCCTAAAATGTACCTGACTCTGATTTTACTCTCTCCTATCTTTCCTATTCTCTGACTTTACTATACTCTTTATATTATCACCGTACAGTTGCACCTACTGGCCCTTCCGAATGTTAGAGGCTGGCTTCCTCTGACAAAGGGTCACTTCAGCGTTCTCGTATTCAATGCCATTTTAGTTTGAATTGTGTCTCCCCCAAAATATGTGTTGTAAGTCTTAGCCCTACTTGGGAATGTCTTTTGTTTTGTTATTGAGGCAGTATTCCTGTAGAGTATGTCTGAAGCCAATCTCTTGAGCCCAGAAAGAGGAAGATGATGAACCACACCATGATCGCCAAGGAACAAAGGACCCTCCCCCAGAGTCAAGAAAAAGACACAGCTGACACTGGCTAGTTTCCTCAACAGGAGGAAGTAAGCTTTTGTCTGTTAAAGCCCCACACCTGCTTATTTCTGTTTGAGCAGCACTCGATAAGGAAGACAGCTGCCCTGGGTCGTGGGTTCAATTCTCCCTCGCGCTCTTCTCCCATGTCTCCCACCAATAGTAGCTTCCTAATATAGAGTGCTCAAAAAATGTTCAAGACTGCACGGTGGAGCTGCTTTTGGTCTGTTTTCCATTCTTCCATTGCAATTGTTTTCAGCTGGGCACGCGAATTGCAAGATGACATCTCGGTTTCTATTTTCCCGTCTCTTCTTGGGTCTCGCACTGCCATCAAGTCGATGCCGACGCCTCGCGACCTTGTGGGACAAAGTAGGACTGTCCCTGTGGGTTTCCCAGACTCACCTTTACGGGAATAGAACATCTCCTCTTTCTCTGGTGGTTTTGAACCGCTGACTTTGGGGTTAGCAGCCCAACGTGCAACCTCCCACAGCACCAGGCCTCTTGAGACGTGGCTAGCTGACTAAATTCTGGCCAAAGGACTATAAGCAGAACTGTTTGGGGAGACCTTCCTGGAGAGACACTTTCTTCTCTTTCATCAGCCCTTTCTCCGTCCATGAGGATGAGCGTCACACCCTTCGGATGGCAGAGTGGGAGTGAAGCTAGGCTGCTGAGAGCTTCCGGACCAGAGCTGCTGTACTAACCCGGACTTGTATTTCAGTGAGAAATAATATTGTAACTACTGTTTTGAGTGTTGCCTTTTGGAAATGTCCTGATTTCACCATAGTATTTAAGAGACAAAAATGTATGTATATATAGTTATTCCAACATCCAAATGTTTTGGGGGTTTTTTAAATTAGAAACATGAGGAACAGCAGGTCAAAAAGATGAGCAAATAATTGTTATTAGTTGTTGTTGAGTCCATTTCTGCTCGTGATAACCCTCCGTGTGTAGTATAGCACTGATTCGTAGATTTAATAGCAAAACCAAGCTTTTCATTATGAATTGGGTCAAGGTTTAGAGAGCAGACAATCTGGTGTTTGCATTATTCTTGTTTCTCCATAGGTTACGAGAATTTTCTGCTCGCAAAGTTTTGAGCGTTCTCTCTGTGGTTTTCTTCGCCTCCTCCTGATTGGAATTCTGACTATTCATAACATTTCCCTCTTGATAGTTTCTCACATAATTCTCAGGCTTGCTGATTTTTTCTTCATTCTTGTAAAAAAAAAACAACTTTCTTCAGACAAATTGGTGTTAAGGGATTTGCCCTGCCACTCACTGATCTAGTCTTCCATTGATTCAATCCTATTGAGGTGTCCATTTCTAAAATTTTGTTGCTGGTCTATTGAATTTCTAGTAATTATTTTGTATGGTTTTGGAATGTCTAGTTCTCATTTTGTCCTTTCATTGTTTTCCTGAATCCTTCTGTTGTTTGTGTGTTTTGTTTCTTGGTTTTGTCTGGGTTTTTCTTGATCTCTTAGGGAATGTGATATATTAGTCTTTTGAGTTCCATATTAGGTACTTGCATCACTATTTCTTCCTCAGGTAGGTTTTCTGGGTCTTTATTTTGATCACTTGCTTCTTTGCATGATTTGATATTGTCTGTGGTCTCCAAGTCATTTCGGCATTGCCGTGTTTATTGTATGTTTGCTGCATCCTGGGTTGGTTTGGTGTTCGACAGAGTTGACTAGGGCGGGGCACGCAGGTTAATCTAGTTGCTAGTCTGCCTGCACAGGAGCCCTCACCACCTGTCTGTGAGTGGGAGGGACAGCGGTTGAGTGTGTGAGCACAGGTCTGTTTGCTGATCTTGTCAGGTGGCTGAGGACTTAGCTGGCATTATTGTAAAGGAGTGTGTCTGTCTGGCTGTTCAACTGGGAGTGTGGTCAGAAATCATCTCACTGGGTGCTGAGGTATAAGTTATATGTCAGAGAAGCAGACACCTCCAATCCATGGGCGTCCGCTTAAGTGGCTGAATTTAGAATCTGGTGCCACAAGTCTGCGGGTCCCCAACATGGGTGGTATTACATAGTCTGTTGTGCACTTGAGACTACTAAGAGTGAAGGAGTGGAGTTTAGCCTGTCCATTAGGTTGCAGCTTGATGGCCCCATTTGGAGGTAAAAAGGAGATAAATAGCTCGCTGGAGGCGGAACACAGGCTCTCAGCCTTGGAGACATTCCTTCTGACACATGGAGCTACGCAAGAGACATGGAGCTGGAGGAGCCATGTGGAGACCCGCGCCAGCGCTGAGATGTCTACCCCACCACTGAATCCACAAGACTTCCCACCCACTGGCCTGTGATCTTCCTGCATCTGGCATCATTGCATGTGTTGCGCGAGTCTGAAGAGGACTTTATACATTGGTATGGACATATGGGCTAATATCAGACTTGTGGACTTGATCTGGACTGGGCTGGGATGTTTTCTCAATATTCAACTGCTCTTGTATATAAAGCTCTTTCTTATACATAGATGGGTGTCTATGAATTTGTTTCTTTAGTCTACCCAGACTGACACAGGTAGGTACCCTGGCCATTTGACACTTGATGAGTGATACAAAACTCTCACCAATATTCCCAGGTGAGCACAGCTGCCCAGGATTATTGGAGCAGGCCTCAGCCTTCAGTTGCTGAGGGAGTTGTACATGGTGCAAAGGGTGAGGCATGGGGAAGGTTGTCAGCCCACAGGTGTCCATTAGGAGAGGCTGTCCCTCTCCATGAGAGTTTGAAGTAGGGAAGGGCTCCCACTGGTCCTTTGGTCCCTGATACAGGTGGCTGTTGGGAATAGAAGGTGTTACTAGTCTGCAGACACCTTGCATGAGTGGTTGGGGGTAAGAGTGGGCACATCCTGGTCACAGGTCCTGGCACCAGTAGCTGACTATAGCAGTAGGCACCAGCAATGTGTAAGCCCCAGGTGCAGGTAGCTAAGTCATAAGGGCAGGAGCCACCAGTTCTCAGGCCTTTAGTGCAGTTGACTGGGTGGAAGAAGGGTGCTGCTGGTCTCTGGGGTTCCACCAGTCGAACTAGCACCGAGGCCAAACGGAGAAGCAGCTATCTTTAGTACATGGGTGCCAGCTTAGTGGCTGGGTTTAGGAACCAGGTCTGCAGGTTCCCACCAGCTCAGGTGGGTAGGATAAGAGGGAATGGTGCTGAACCATGGGCTGCCAGTATGAGTGTGGGGGCAGAAGAGGTGATATCACCTGTTCACAGGCCCCAGTGCAGGTAGACATGCAGAGAAGCAGGCATCACTAGGCAGCATGTTCCTGATGCTCGTGACTGAACCGAGGAGCTGTGGCTGTGGGCTTGGGAAGGTGAGGGGGTTGGGGCACACAACAGGTGTGTGGACCTCCTGCTGGGAGGTCTGGAGCAGTGTGTTGGGTGAGGTGAGGGCACTGGATTTTCTCAGGGCAGGGAGCTCTCCTGTCTGGCACTGCCCATGGGTGCAGAGTCATGAGATTAGCTGAACTGAGTGAAGGGACTTCAGCCGCCAACACAGCTTGCTTTCTCTCAACCTGGCCAATATGGCTTTGTGCCGATCTGTCGGGCAGGATGCCAATGATGAGTCGTTCTTTGTGCCCGCTGTTTTTGTAGTCTCTTTTTCCACTTGGCACTTGGTCCAATTCTTCCGCCTTACCTTGGAGGTTCGGGGTTCCAAAGATGTCATCTCTATCGCAATCACTTATTGTCATGTCTTTGTTGTAAGAGAGGGGTCAGATGGCCTAAGACTAGCTTGGACTGCCTCTCTGTTTCACTTTTTGAGGGATCACTCAACTGTCTCCATAGTAACTGAACGTGGTTACATTCCTGGCAGCAATGCATAAGAGTTCCAGTTTCTTCAGATCCTCACCCACCAACAATTTCTATCCCCCCCCCACTTTCCCCCTCATTCTAGACATTTCATAAGGCCATGGCTCATTGTCACTTGGAAGTGATAGTTAACTGTGGTTTTGACTTGCATTTCCCTAAAAATGGTGACCATCTTTCCCTGTGATTGTTGGCCATCGTTTTAGGAAAACTATCCATTCAAGTGCTTTGTCCATTCATTGTTGTTGTGGAGTCTAAGGCCTTTCCAAATGGAATTTTAATTCATCCTTATGTTTTCGGTCCCCATATTCAGCCTGGTTCAAGAGGTATCTGCTGCCACTAACTCCTGAGAGGGTCACTCGGAATTCCACAGCTCCCTGACAGTCTGTGTGGCTTGTCCTATCTTTTCCCTCTGTGTCCCACTTTACATCATGTCTATTGCGATGGCTAAACTCACCCTCTTCTCCTCTGGGATATCTGATCTGCTGTCAATCCCACCTACTGCATGTTTCATCTCAGACATTGTAGTTTTCATTTCTAGAAGCTAGATTTGGACCTTTAAAAACAAAACAAAACTATCTCATGTCTTTCCTTATCATGTTCCTGCTTTCTGGTACCTTCTGCAATATATGGATTATGCATTTTAATTTTGATTGTGGTAAATATGTAGGTAAAAAAATTGACCATTTTAGTCATATTCACATGCACAGTTAAATGACGTTAAATATGCTCAACCTGTTGTTCAAACACCACCATTCCCAATGTTTTCCATCACCTTTAACGAAGCTCAGTCTCTCCTAATGAGACAAATGTTTGCTATCTTTCAAAATGTGTTTCTATGTATTGTATGTATTTTCAATAACTTTCTAAATGTGTCATCTATGTATTTCTGGGTCTGTTTCTATTTGAGTTGTTTGCCTCATGGTGCACCATTGTTTCAACATCATTGCATCTCACTATTTTTTTTAATGTCAGACATTATATATTTTACTTCTACTTCCTGGAAACTATACAAGAGTCATAGGGAAAATATAAAACCCAAATCCCAATTCAACCATGGGATGGGGTTGGGGGTAGGGAGCTAATAACAATGAGTATAAGAAGAAGAAAATGTTCTAAAATTGATTGTGTAACTCTTCTTGATATGATTGAACTATTGAATTGTATGCTATATGAACAATACACCACTGTTATGAACAAACATGTTAAAACTCTTACTACAACAATCAAACAAAACAAAATCCCCAATTCAACAATACACTAGCTAAAACTCCCTGGTGGTGGGATGGCTACCCGTTGGGCTGTGATCTGCGTGGTTGGCAGTTAGGAACCACCAGCAGCTCCTTGGGAGAAAGGCTGGGCTTTCTACCCCAGCCAATAGTCTCGGCCTCGGAAACCCTCAGGGGGTCACTATGAGTCAGCGTGGACCCCATGACAGTGAGCTACAACTCCAAACCAGCATTCCAGTGGAAGGGTTGCCAAAAAAAAAAAAGTGGAGCCCTCGCAGCAGTGCACGTGGGAGAGAGATGAGCAAAGTCGTCGCTATCGCAGGTCCTAAGCAGAAATCACGCATGCCTTCAGCAGGAGGGACAAAGCACAAAGTGCCACGGTGATGTCAGGGCATGTTTCAGTGTCCAGGCAGAAGGCTTCTGGTTTACCTTTGAGAGAGGCTAGATGAAGATTAGATAGGCAAGCTATTTCTTGAGGCAATCTCCCTCTAGCATAACAGAGTCAAAAAAAAAGAGACTGCATTATGATAAACCAACACTAAGCATTGGGATGGCTTCAAGCAGCATAATTAATGAGAGAGCTGATCGTTATTTTCCAAACCCACTTTTGTCTCAGGTCTCAGAGAAAATTCTCGACATTCGAGTACGTACGAGGCTGCCAAAAAACCCTGGAAACCAAACTCATTGCCGTCAAGTTGATGCCAACTCATAGTGATGATCCCACTGAGGGTTTCCCAGACTGTAACTGTTTATGGGAGAAGAAAGCCCCGTCTTTCTCCTGAGGAGTGGCTGATGGTTTTGAACTGCTGACCATGCCGATCACAGCCCCAATGCATAACCTCTACACCACCAAGACTCCAGAGGCTACAAAGAAAATTTCATTATAGTCCACACACACACACCAAGAGCTTTGTAGTTGTTCGGTTTTATCTTGTTGAAAGTCTTCCTCTTTTTCACTGCCCCTCCACTTCACCAAGCGTGATGTCCTTCTCTGGGGACTGGTCTCTCCGGACAACATGTCTGAAGTACCTGAGATAAAGTCTCACCATCCTTGCCTCTGAGGAGCATTCTGGCTGTCTTCTTCCAAGACAGATTTGTTTGTTCTTTTGGCAGATCTGGATACTTTCAATATTCTTTGCCAGCACCATAATTTTCTGTGTGTGTGTATAAGAGAGTGTTATATAAAGCATAATTGTACATTAAGAAAGCATCCCAACAAGCGACCATCTAGCTCAGAAGCAACAAAGCCTGCGTGGAAGAAGCACACCAGCCTGTGTGATCACAAGATGTGGAAAGCATCAGGTATCAGGCATCAAAGAACAAAAAGTCCTATCATTGTAAATGAGAGTGAGTGCAGAGTGGAGACCCAAAGCTCATCTGTAGGCAACTGGACATCTCTTTACAGAAGGGTTTTGGGGAGGAGACGAGCCAGTCCGGGTGCAGTGTGGCAACAATGAAACATACAACTTTCCTCTACTTCTTAAATGCTTCCTCCCCCCACTATCATGATCCCAATTCTACCTTACAAATCTGGCTACACCAGAGGATGTACACTGGTACAGATAGGAACAGAAAACACAGGGAATCCAGGACAGTTGACCCCTTCAGGGCCAGTGGTGAGAGTGGTAATACCTGGAGGGTGGAGGGAAGGTGGGGTAGAAAGGGGGAACCGATTACAAGGATCTACATATAACCTCCTCCCTGGGGGATGGAC
>NW_022103901.1:10333778-10339167 GCF_000313985.2 Echinops telfairi | reverse complement strand
GAGTTTCGGGGGTGGAGAAATGAAGTCCGCAGGGGCTAGATGAGGGATGTAGGGTGGATGGGGTAAGGTTTCTTAACACAATTTCCATAGGACCGTCCTACCTCCCCTCAAAGGATGCGTGCTGCTTTACCACGGTGGCAGGGAAAAGGTTTGGTGTAGTTTTCCTGGCCTCGTTTTCGCCACTGCCGTTTCAAATGTTCTTTAAACTTTTTTGTAACCAATCCCTGCGATTGTCCCGTGATACATGTTGAGAAAGTCTATGGAGATCAGCCCTTTAGAATCCCAGGAAACCGCAGCCATCACCGTCTGCCGTTCACCTCTCCGCCTTTAACAACGTCTCTGGCTGGACTTGGCCAAGCAGATCCTCTCAGGAGCCACTGTTCTGATTGGACTTTCTTTTGCAGGCATTCTCATGGGATTAAGACAACTTTATTCCTGAGGGAACCTGTCTACAGCCATCTACTGACCACAGCGACGTGTTTCAGCAGGTTTTGTTTGGAATAAACCCATGCATGGAGGAACTAGAACTCTAGTAGCAATACTTTTTTACCTTACCCTTGTGTAACCTAAGAGCCAGCTTCAAGCCTCACGGGGAAATAAACACACTCACGTGACACCACGGGGGAGAAAGAGATCCCCTGAAGCTTGGCCTTGTTCTGAGTTCCATCAACTTCATTTGAGAAGGGTCAGAAGCCAAACTGACAAGTCAACAGATAATGCCATCTCTGCTTAGAAATATGAGGAAAATCAACCAAAAGGAAGCGTATTCTATTAATAACGATGAGTACAAGGAGGGAGAAAGTGTTCTGAAATTGATGGTGCTGATGATTGGACAACTCTTCTTGACGTGACTGAACTATTGAATTATCTGCCAATAAAACTGTTAATTTGAATAAAAAGAATATTGTAAATAACAAATGAATTCAGTAGGAGCTGGGTACATTCTCCGGGTCCTATTATAGCCCTGGACTTCCTGGGAACCTGGCATGGATCTGGTGGCAAGTCCCTCTATCGGGTCTCTTGTCATACACAGTGAGCTGATTTACGGACTCTTGAAGAAATACTTGATATTGGTACAGGTAGTCCCCACTTATAATGAGGTTCCATCTGATGATTCTGTCATCAGTCCATTCTGATGTAAGTTGAATACCTAATTTTAAAAAAGGAAAGGTTTCTATACTCAGAATCTAATTATACATGGTTTTCCATGAAAAGCTTAAAGAGGATATATGTAATGATTACTAACAGGACTTGTAACTAGTTCTAAAGAAGGGGGAGAGAGGAAAAAAGGAAATATCATAAATTACTCTACAGGAAAGATATTTATTGTGTGAAATATAGGTTACTATTAGAGTATACATAAACACGTTTTACAACACTAAGGATTACAAAATTTGTTTTTTAATTTGTTGTTGTTCAATGCAGCAGAAAGTTTCAAATCAAACAACTGCCCATGTGTAATTTTAGAAATCGGCTTGGGAAGTTACTGGTTTGGGGAAAAAAGTTTTCATTATCATTGCCTCTTATGATCGGTTACCTTTATAAATCGGATCTTTGCCTTTGGTGGTTGGAAACCTTGCATGTCAACCTAAGAGATACATTTTGATACATACATAAACTCAGGCTCCAAGACCATCACAACCTGACACAACAGGGTGGAACTGCTCCTGTGAGTTTCTGAGACTGTAACTCTTTTCGGGAGTAGAAAGCCTTGCTTGTGTCCTGTGCAGTGTCTGGTGACCTTGAGGTCAACGCATAACCACTACACCTCCAGGACTCCTACGTACACACACACAAACCGACGTCTACACGAATCGTGAACATTCACTCTGACGCAGAGGTGATTGGTCACAGTAATAATTCCACGTGGGGCAGGATCGCCTGGACCATCCCTGAGAATGGGGATGACGTGTCTCAGCAGAAAACCCGTGTGAACGGCCTAGACCTTTTCTTGCTTCTTCATCTATTTCTCCGTAACATCTCGCCCCTTCCTGAAGGTACCTCTCCCCCTATAGCAAAGCGATTCAAGTCTTCAAGCACTGAAGCCCCGGATTTTATTCAGAAAATTAAAACTGTATGTTTGTGATTTGCATAGTAAACCATAAAATTGAGTATTAGAGAGTCGATGTTGTGAGAATAATACCTGAAAATTGAGTGCTGCAATAAAGTGCATGGCACATGTGATTAACAATAAGCCCCAGAACCCCCCTGCCACTGAGTCCCTCTGACTCACAGTCACCCTGTAAGTATTAACCACAGCAGACAGCCTCATTTTCCTCCTGTGGAGTGGCTGTTATATTTGAACCACCAACCTTGCAGGCAGCAGCTCATTGCCTAGCCCACAGTGCCACAAGGACTGCTAACAATGAGATGTGCAAACACACAAAAGTTCCAGTCCTAAGTGCAGTTAGTGGTGACTTGGATACATCAGAAATCGAGGCCTACCTGTATTGGGGTTTTCTTTCCCTGCAAGTCATGCTTGAGACTATTTCACCATCCCTGGAATTTCTGAGTTGGCATAACACTAGGTGATCCAAGCAAAACCACCTCTAACCAAGGAACTTACATGGCAGGGACCGGAATCAAACAGTTCAGTTGGCCAACAATGGATTGACTCATCTTCTCATATTTCCCACGCCCTGAAGCAGCTGGCTTTTCGAACAAAGACGCAGGCTGGGGACACAGATCCAGCAGTATCTGAGAGACCACACCCGGAGGCTGGGCCATTCTTCTGCAGAAAGTGAGATGCGAACTCAAACAGTGACGGAAATGCAGCACCAGCTCTCCCTGAGGCAGAGCATCCATTCGGAAATCAAAGGTGTTTTTTTTGTTTTGGGTGGGGTGGGGTGGGGGGTGCCAACTCTCTCCAGTCTCTGAAAAAATATTTGCTCTCCATTTCCCAAGTCACTCAAGCTCCTTGATTCAACTGCCCAAGGGCACAGCATTCTCACCCGGGAACCCAGCATGGGTTCCACCTTGGCCTTTGGATCTCCTCCTCCTATGAGGGGCTCCTGGTGCTAATGAAGGGGTCGGGATTGCTTCCTGATAGAGCTTGGAGGCTTTGGAGGTGGGACAGGGGTGGGCTCCTCTCACAAGTCCTACCACACCCAGGGGCCCAATTGAACAGAAAATGGTCAGAACCTATGTTAATATCTAATTTCCTTCCTCTGCCATCATAGACATACGTGGGTAGGGGTTGGGGTGGGGGCTTGGTGGTAGCTAAATTTATGCATTTCTTCCATGTTTTAGGAGAGTGAGAAATAATCCTTCGGCGATAAGATATTATAAGAGGAAAGGGCATCACTTGGGAATTGTGAACCCTGAATTCCTTGAACCCTAACAGTCCTTAGAAGGAATGTTTAAAGTGGTCTGAGATGTCACATCTGCCTATCTGGGTGCATGTTGGCATTGCCTCTTTTTAGAGCTGTTGAGTGTATTTGTGGTTGTGATAACTGGGGGCGGGGGTACAAAATACGTATTAGGGTGCCCAGGGATTCATTCTGGGTTCTCTTCTTGTCTCTGTTTACATGCTCTCCTGAAGCAACTCCATCTAGTTCAATGGCTTTAAATACTTTCCTTTTGGGCCCCTCCGGTTTGTGTTTATTTATGTATTTTCTTTAAGAAAAAAAAATTCATTTTCTTGACATTTAATTTAAAACAAACAAACAAAACCCTCGCTTCCATCAAATTGATGCTGACTGATAGCAACAGGGTAGAACTGTCCCTGTGCGTTTATGGGACTGTACCTCTTTATGGGAGTAGAAAGCCGTGCAGATTTCAAACTGCGGATCTTGAGGTTAGCAGCCCACTAGGGAATACCGTAGAATTCGATGGTTGAAATAAAATTTAGAATATCTGTGCAGGCATCACTGCGTTCAGTTTTAGATCACTTTCTTCATTCTTGAATTCATTATTATTAGTTCCCGATTTCCCCCCAACCTTCCCTGCCATAACCCTAGGAAATTAATAACTTAGTTACTCTCTCTCTAGATTTAGCTATCCTGGATTTCATTTAAAGAAAATCCTATAAGAATAAAAACAAAACAAAAAATTTAACAACTAAAATAAAAACAAGCCAACAACAACAAAAACAAATACAGAAAACCCTCAATCCAAAAGAAAGCAGAAAATAATAAAAACTAGAACAAACTTAAAATAAGTCAAAAGGGAAACAAATGATACACACTCATTCAAACACGCTGGTATGGAGTCAATGCCAACACAGAGCAACCCTCTAGGCCAATTAGAACTGCTCCTGTGAGTTTCCAAGACTAACAGTTCACAGGAGTAGAAAGCCTTGTCTTTCTTTCAGGAAGCAGCTGGTGGTTTAGAACTGCTGGCCTTGTGGATTGTAGCTCAATGAATAACCACTATGCCACCAGGGTTAAAAGGGAAAACAAATGATAAGGTGTTGAGTTTTAGCATAATGATATCTATATGAATCCACTTTCCAATCACTCTGTTTGATAGTGAAGCTAGTCGCGTTCCTGATCAATTCACTGGAGATTTAATCTATATGCAGACTCTGCAAAGGAATTCTGGGCTTTCACTGTCATCCATAGCTTTCTGCAAGCTGAGTGTTCAGGATTTAAGGGCTAATATAATTCCCAGCTCCAGTCTTGGATTTTATTATTTACAATCCTTCAGTCACACAGGGTGGTGGGCTTTGTGAGCATCTCACTTTGATGGCTGCTGACTTTAAGACAAGCCTCTTAAGAGCCCAGACACTGGTCTTTCTGCTGGCTGAGGGCCATTTGGTTTCGTCACATTTGGGTATGGCACCCATATCTTCAGTGATCTCTCTCTCTCTCTCTGTTTTTTTGTTTTTAATGAGGGCAAGTATCGAGTAAGGCCACATCCTAAGAACCAATTGCTCCATAATGAGGGCATTTGATTAAGTGTGAGTTTAAAATCCATTCATGTCTCCATGGTTCATATAGGTCCCTGGTCCACTTTAGAGATAACATCCCTTAAATAGCTTTTATATGCTGCTGCTGCTGCTGCTGCTGTTAGTTGGTGTTGAGTCCTGTCTGGGTGTCCTCACAATCCTCGTTATGTTTGCGCCCATAGTTGCAGCCACTGTGTCAATCCATCTTGCCAGAGGTCCTCCTCTTTTTTGATGACCTTATACTTTACCAAGCATGCCATCCTTTTCCAGGGACTGGTTTCTCCTGATAACATGTCCAAAGTCCATGAGACAAAGTCTTTCCATTCTCACTTCTAAGGAGCACCCTGAGGGTACTCTCTCAAGAAAGATTCGTTTGTTCTTCTGGCAGTCAATGGTACTTTCAATATCCTTCACCAACATTATAATCCAAATGCATCCATTTTCCTGTGGTCTTTCTTATTCATTGTCCAACTTTCACATGTACATGAGGTGATTGGTAAT
>NW_022103901.1:10330156-10332341 GCF_000313985.2 Echinops telfairi | reverse complement strand
CTTCCAAATTTCTTGGCATGAACGAGCGAGTGCTTTCAGTGCTTCCTCAGTTGTCAAAAGATTTCCATGGGAATCTATCAGTTCCGGGAGCCTTGTTTTTGGCTAATACCTTCAAGTGCAGCTTGGATTTCTTCCTTCAGTTTCATTGGTTCTTGATGAGACGCTACATCTTAAAATGGTTGGCTAGCAACCATTTTGGTACAATGACTCTGTATTCCTGCATCACATTTTGCCCATACCATCATGCAATATTGATTAAATCCTTCAATACTGATGACTCCTAAAGCTACTCTGACCAGACGGTGTAAAGCCAGGCTCAACAAGGGTACTTGGAATATGGTGGCAGGGGGTGGGGGTGGGTAGTGGGGGCTTCCATTCTTCCTCAAACGCTTTGAAGCCCCTTCCTGTTTCTTTGATATCTTCCCTCAGAGGTCTCATAAGCATAGCAAATCAACCCGCTTGGAGAATGGAATACTGTTGTAGGGCTCTTTCCATTTCTACTTCTCCACTTTCAGGAGCTCCGGGTTACAAACCATAAACCAGCGGAGAGATGGTAATTTCCAGAGGGACTGTGACTGTGCTGTGTGCTGACTTGCATTCAATCTTCGTTCCTGGACCTAAAGAATTGTTTGGCTACACAACGGAGGAAGACCCAGGCCTGCCCATCTGTTCTGTTCCTGTCAGCACCTCTAGCAGTGTTTCATAATGTGTGCTAGGCCATCTCTTGCTCCAGAATTACCCCATTGAATTGGCTTTTGCTTTTTTTGTGTGGTCACAGCTAGGAGTGATATTCAAAACTATTTAGCAGCTGGTTACCACATGGCCACCAGCCAATTAGAATAGACATTGACTTCAGTACTGAATCAGGTTCTGGGAGCCAAAAGCCATGCTGGGCATTAACCATTTAGTGGCAAGAGGAGAGGGATGCTTAGCGACCTTGAGACCGATTTAGATCAGGAGATCCTGGGGAGCAATTTACCGACTTGCTGCCCAGAAACTAAAGTAGTCCAGTCTTCGAACAACCATTATGGGCACACAGGCAGAATGTTGGCCTGGCTGCGGCATGGCAGCAGAGCCTGGCTGACCCGTTTACTTTGTTTTTAACAGCTGCCTCCTCTTGGTCTAACCACTGAGTTCCCTCCTTTGATAATATTAGCAGTAAGCTCATTTTGGCTTACCATTCTCCTTCCATCGTTCCCAGCCATGTGGTTCCTGGTTCTCTTTCTGGCTCTTTCTCGCTCCCTCTCATTCCCAACAAAAGGGCTGTCCTAATTTCATCAGCGATTAATTTCTGGGTCCCAAGGAACACAGTGTTGGAGGTGTGGGTGGAGGGAGACGTATTATTTTAGTCTTGGTGCTTATTCATCTGTGACTCGTCAGGAGTCACAGTGTCAGCTCGACACAAGAGTCTCATCCATTACCGTGTGTGCAAGAAGGAAGGGAAGGGCGGGGGGCTGACTTAGAAGGAAGGGAAGGAGCGATGAGGGAAACAGAAGGAAAGGGTTTCTCGTCCTTGGTTGCGTACCCACAGGTTCAAGTCTTCCCCGTCACCCCTGCAACGATTCCTGCAATTCAGATGATCTCTGATTCCTCTCTTCCTGACTTGGATTTCTCACATCATCTCTGGTTTCACGGTATTTTCCAACGCCAGGGACCAGATGTTCCTCATTATGAAACAAGTCATCCCATTTTCTTGGCAATAGCAAATGGACCAGAAATCACTTGGAGGGGCCCAGGGGACTGGAGGGCCCGATCCCCTAAAAAAAAGAAAAATACTATCCCAACGGCAAGATTTCCATCTCTGATAACTAAAGACCTTATTTTTTACCATAGGGACTGGAGGGCCCGATCCCCTAAAAAAAAGAAAAATACTATCCCAACGGCCAGATTTCCATCTCTGATAACTAAAGACCTTATTTTTTACCATAGGAACCCAGTAAAATGTGGAATTTAGCAAATGCTATCATGTGGCAACAAACACCATCATTGTTTAGTATAGATATTTGACAGGAAAAATTGTATAACATCCTTGAAAATGTACAAGAGAATATACTCCTAGAATAAACATTATACATGTTGATTATAGTGCAAAAAATAAATGGACAATGATAAGCCTACCACTCAAGAAATAGAAAATGGTCAACACTCACTTTGGGGTGCTAATTCTCAGCAGTTTCCAACCACC
>NW_022103901.1:10317641-10329388 GCF_000313985.2 Echinops telfairi | reverse complement strand
TCTTGTATTGTATATTTATCTGTATATGATTTAACAGTTCATTTCTTGTTATATATCTAATTATCTTTATAAATAAATATATTAAATTATCAGCAGTCTGGTTTTATCTCTCTAGAGAACCCTGTCTAACACATGGGGTAATATCAGACTTATGGACTAGATCTGGCCTGGGCTGGGCTGTTTCCATAATATATAATTGCTCTTTGACATAAAGTTCTCTCTTACACACATGAGTGTCTATGAATTTGTTTCTCTAGTCTACCTGGATTAACACAGTCAGCATGATCTTAATACTGTTATTTGAGGCACCTGTGTACGCTGGGAGTAAAATGTGTACTTTCTTGTTACGTATCAGCAAATACTGTGAAAAACATTTGTCCAACCCTACAGTCTTGATATTCCTTATTGTTTTACTGCAGACTCGTAGCGCCCCTACAGGACGGGGTGGAACTGCCCTTGCGGGTTTCTGAGAGTGACTCTTTACAAAAGTAGAAAGCCTTGCCTTTCTCCAGAGGAGGGGCTGGTGGTTTCAAACTGCTGACCTTGCAGATCACAGCCCATGTGCCACCAGGGTTCATCCTAAAGCTTAGTGAATGGAAAAACCTGTTTTTCCAGAGACTCAAGGCAAAAGTCCACATAAAGACACCCATTGCACCATACCAAATCACTCGGAAGTAACACAGTTTAATGCTTTGGGGTAAATATAGAGTATTAAACATTCCTATTTATCTTTTCTCTCTCCTGAAACACTGCTAAAATGAGAGTAAAAGAGATTTCCTTCTAAGAGATGAACGTGCGAGGACAAACATGATAGAAAGGGAGAAAACCCAAAACGTGCAGAAGTTGAAAAGCAGGTAGACCAGTGGTTCTCAACCTTCCTCATGTTGTGGGTGACCCCCAACCATAAAATTATTTTTTTTTAAATTATTTTCATTGCTACTTCATCACTGTAATTTTGCTAGTGTTATGAATGGTCATCTAAATATCTGATAGGCCGGGTGTATTTTCTTTTTTTTTTAATTTTTTTAACATTTTATTAGGGGCTCATACAACTGTTATCCCAATCCATACACACATCAATTGTGTAAAGCGCATTTGTACATCGTTTCTCAAAACATTTTCTCTCCATTTAAACCCCAGGCCGGGTGTATTTTCATTGTTACAATTTGAACATAATTAAAGCATAATGGTTAATCACAAAACAATATGTAATTATATGTTATGAAATATTTATGTGCTTTCCGATGGTCTTAGGCAACCCCTGTGAAAGGGTCGTTTGGTTCCCAAGGGGGTCCCAATCCACAGGTTAAGAACCACTGGTGTGGACAATGATCACCTGTTTGTAGAACAAGGACACAGAAATGTATGCTGGCAATGAGTCAGGTGCAGAAGAAAGCTAACCAGCAGTAGGAAGTCTCAGAACTCCTCCGTGTTTAGAGAAACCAAGCATCCCTGAGAGTGGGAGACCAAGGAGGAGTAATGAAAGTAAATGAAAGACTCTTGTTTCTCAGCAATCCTTCCCCTCCTGAGCAAGATGAAGGTCACTCTCTCGATCCAGGCTGAAGATGGAGAAGCTGCTGTTGTCGGTGCTCACAGTCAGTTCTCACTCAGAGCAACCCTATGTCCCAGCCCGATGGTCCATCCTCACAGTCATTCCCGTGTTTGAGCCCATCGTTGGCGCCACCGTGGCAAGGCACCTCATGGAGGGTCATTCTCTTTTCCACTCACCAAGCATGCTGTCCTTCTCCAGGGCCGTCCCGCCTGAGGACACATACAAAGAACATGGATGAAGCCTCTTTCTTCTTGCTGCTAATGGAACATTCAGGCTGGACTTCTCCCAACACGGAGTGTCCATTCTTCGGACAATCTAGGCTACATTTGATATCTCTCATCAACACCGTACTTCGAAGGCATCAACCTCCTCTTCAGTCTCCCTCACCCATTGTCCAGCTTTTCTGTCAGGCGAGGCGATTGTCGTGTCTTCCTTGGATCCAGTGTGCCCTAGTCTTCAAAATGACATCTTTGCTGGCTTTCTGACACTTAAACGATGATATGTTAGATGATTCCATTTACATGACATTTCCAGAGATCTGTTGAGACAGGAAGTGGATTAGTGGAGTCCCCGTGATGTAGTGGCTTCGTGTAGGGCTGTCCACCTCAAGTTCAGCAGTTTGAAATCACTCGTTCCGTGGGAGAACGACGAGGCTTTTTACTCCTGCAAAGATTTCGTCCCAGAAACCCACAGGGGCAGTTCTGCTCTATCCTATAGTGTGGCTATGAATCTGAATTGACTCACTGGCAATGAGTTTGTTTTTTTCAGCTACAAATTTGCCCAACACAATTTCTCCTTTGGTTTCCTGACTACTGCTTCCCTGGGTGGAAAACAGGAGGGACTCAGGGCCAGGAAACAGAATACAGCTGAGAGCGGCGTGCATGGCGACACTCAGTCCGGCTTCCTCTCGCCCCTTACTTCCTGAACTCTAGAAGTCAGGATTATATTGCCTCTCTCTCACAGGTGGAGTCCTCTCTGAGTAACCGGCCCAAGAAAGAGACTTTGGATGCTGATCTCAAGAGCAGGGAGCCGCTTGACCATTGGCAAGGCAGCAAAAAGGGAAAAACCAACCTTGGAGAAAACAGAATTGGGATCAGAAAAAAGCCTTTAAAAAAAATCACTATGATCAGATTATTGAATAGCCAAGACTAGATATCCTTAATGCAAGCCCAGGAGACCATAAACAAGGGACAGTGAGGGAACAAAACAGGCTCTTGGTAATAAAATATATGGTATTAAAAATAAAGGGCTGGAAAATAAAGATGGAAAAACTCTCCTGGATATTAGAAAAAAAAAATCAAGTATAAAAAATGATCATTATATATAGGATAGAATAATGACGTAATAAGGATTCGTTCAAGAGAGCAAGTCAACATCAAAAGTCCAAACTTTAATAAAAAGGCATTTCAGAGAAATAGCTCTAGAAAAACTGAGAGAATTGAAAAATGTAAATTTCTAGCTAAAAACACCAATTTCTAGCCAATACAATGGATTAAAACAAATCTATATAATGACAAGTTATGTCGAAATTTCAGAATTCAGAAGCATCCCCCGGCCCCCACCTAAAAAAAAGATCCTGCATGTTTATAGAGAAGAAAATGGAATCAGAATGACTGCAGACTTTGTAACATTATTAAAAACTGGAAAACAATAAAGCCAGACCTTCGACCTTCTCAAGAGGGATGACTGCAAGTCTAGACCGTCCATCGGACGAGCCTAGTAAAGGCCACTTCAGACTAGTGAGGGCTCAAGGAACTTCTCTCCCAGAACCCTTACCCGAAAAGTTCCCGAAGGATGGATCCCAGCAACCTGAGACCAGAGACAAGAATTAGCCTAAGAAAGAAGAGCATGGATCTCAGGAGCTCCCGCTCAGGGGTGAGAGGTGACGGGTGATCCCAGAACAACAGCTACCCCACAGCCCAGAGCCACCTGTCCGGAGTGCAACAGGAAGACAAGGGCTGCAGGACCGAGGCGTCGGAGAAAAAGATGAAAGGTCGTGATGGGTTGAATTCGTGATAGGTACGTGAGCATCTAGACAAGCCCAAAAGCGAAGCAATCAACTCCAGGGAAAGAAAATTCCCTGGAAAGAAAAGAAAATCATAAGTCTATCACTTGGCTTAGTTGTAAATAGTATTTATAGAATCATAATAAACATTAGATTCTAATAGAACTTATCAGTATGGCATTACTTTAGTGGGAGTTGGCATTACTTTTATGTGTGTTGGGGGTAGAAATGTAGACATGAAGCCTTTATTCTCTGTTTTAAGAAATCGTAGAAAATACATCTAAAACTGGAAACTCAAGAAGGAGTTGTGCGGGCATGTTCTTTAGAAACATGGAGACATAGTCCTGAAGAAATAGCTAGGAGACTTGGAAGTGCTTACATCTGAGAAGTGGGGATGAGGGTCCAGTGAGGTGAGAGCTGCTTAAAACCATTTTTTTTTTCATAATAAGCCTCTTAGAAAATTTTATTTCTAAACGTACACACACATCTAACTCGATACCAAAAGAACAATAAAAAGTGAATTGAATAAAAGTCCAGGAGGAAGGAGCAATAAAGTAGGAGAGGGATTTAGGTGGTGAGCTGGAACAAGGTGTTCCTACTTTGCATTTTAAATTAAGGGCAGGGCACAGCAAACTACTTAATATATGCAATGGAAAAATAAAAGATGTACTTTGTGTTTACCCGGGACCAGCTATACAACAGAGATATGGAGAGAGATATAAAGGGAGGGAGGCAGCAGAGAGAGGGAAAAAAGATAGTAAGACAGATGGACACGTCGAAAGGCACACCCAACGGACTGGGACGGCGAGATGGAACAGAAACAGATCCACCAGTGTGCGTCCACATCAAGCGATGACATCGGCCCAGGTCTTCTTGGATAGCGGAGTCAGCTTTTGTCCGCCGGCAGAGAAGAAGGTCTCGTCACTATAACCCTCCTTTGCTTTCAAGATTTGGTTCAAAATCTCCTTCTTGGGAGCCTTTTAGACCACATTCCCCAAGGGCCACTGCTTTCCCCCACTTCCAGAAAAGGCATGTCCTTTCCTGACACTCATGAAACCAAACATCCTTGATGGCCTTCAGGCAGTCTTGCCCACCTGTATGGAACTGCTCATTCTTTCTTGAACTGCTATTGAACTTACCACTGTTTATATACTGCCTTTCAACTAGGTTATAGCTGCCCATCGGGCAGCTAACCACTGGGTCAGCCATGGGAAACCGCTCAACGATCCAGGGGCGAAAGATGAGGCTTCCTACTCCCATGAAGAGTGACAATCTCAGAACCTCCCAGGGGCCGCTCTCCTCTGTCCTCTAGGGTCACTAGGCGTCAGAGTGGACTCACTGGCAGAGGGCTGGTGTGTAGTTAGATGCCATCAAGTTGGTTCCGACCCACCGCGACCTCAGACACAACGCAAGGAAGCCCTGCCCGGTCCGGTCCGGCATCGTCCTCACCTTGTGCCTGTGCTCGAGCCCAGCGTGGCAGCCCAGGCATCAATCCGGGTCATCAAGCACCTCCCTCTTTCTCCCTGTCTCTCATCGTTACCAAACATGTCGCCCTTCTCCAGGGACTGGTCAATCCTGACAACAGGTCCAAAGTACGTACCAAGTAGGGAAGGGCACTCTGGCTGGACTTCTTCTGAGACAAATCAGGTAGTCCTTTCAGCAGTCCATGGTCCTTTCGATAGTCTCTCCAGCACCACAATGCAAATACATTGATTTTTTCTGGGGGGGGTCTTCTTTATTCAATGTTCAACTTTCACATGCAGATGAGGCCATTGAACACACCACGGCTAAATAAATAAATAAATAAACAAATAAAAAGAAAGTACCACGCCTTGGGTCAGGCACATCTTAGTCCTCAAAGTCACAAGCTTGTTTGTCAAGACTCTAAAGCAAAAAAAAAACCAAACAAACAAACAAACAAAAAAAGACTCTAAAGCAATCTTGGGCAGCAGATTTACCTAACGCACCCATCTTCTGATCTCTTGACACAGCTGCTTCCATGAACATTGATTGTGGATCCGAGCTAGAAAAAAATCCTCCCCAACTTCAATCTTTTCTCCGTTTGGCATGATGTGACCTAAGGGTCCCGTTGTGAGGTTTTGGGTCTTCTTTACCCTGAGCTGTAATCCATCCTGAAGGCTGCCATCCTTGATCTCCATCAGCAAGGGCTCCGATTCCTCCTCACTGTCAGCAAGCAAGGTTGTGTCATCTGCATATCGCGGGTCCTTACTTAGCCTTCCTCCGATCCTGATACCACACTCTTCTGCGTATAAGCCAGTTGTTCTGATGATTTGCTCAGCATACAGATTGAATAAGCATGGTGAAAGACACAATCCTCGTACACACCTTGCCTGATTTTAAACTATGAAGCATTCCGTGTGCTGATCTCACCCCTGCCTCTGGATCCATGGACAAGCTCTGCAGGAGCACAATCCAGTACATAGCTTCTTGAAGCAGTGTCGGACACTGGAGGCCTAATGACTGGAAGCAGAACGTTGTTGGATTTGGTTCAGGATTTTGAGAACAGAGCAACCAAGCTTTGTTCAAGGAAGAATCTTCCATGGGAAATTTGGCGATGGATATTGGTGACGGTTGCATAGCAGGTTTAATGTGATTGATACCACTAAATTATATGCAAGAAGACATGAAAACCTGGTGATGTTGTGATACAGATGCACATATTTTGACAACACTAAAAAAGGATTTCCCGTGACCCAAGCTTCCATGGCAGATCGGAGGCCAGACATCCCGAATTTGCATTCCTTCTCTGTTACACCCTTGCTGGGCCAATTTGGCCAAGTTATTTGACTTCTCCTTGCACCAGCATCTTTATCTGGAAAGTGGAAATATTATCGGATTGAATAATATCCTACCACATGTGCTGGACAAAGCAGCTGTTTTATAGGGTTCAACCTGAGACACCCCTCCTCGTACATGTGAGAATTAAGTATGGTGCCTGTTCCGTTGTAAACAATCACTAACTGTTAGGCAGTGTTATAATTAATCGCCTCCTGGATACTATACCTTCCCAGACAATCCTTGCTCTTTATGCCCAGACTGCATCTGACTCAAATCTGCCTTTGGGGGCTTGGTGTTCATATGTCCACACCTACACTAAGCTATCTGTGTCTCGGGTTACATGCTAGGGGTATAATGCACCTGATACCGATGGCCTATTTGATGACATTCAGACATGGTGGTAATTATTTTAGATCTAAAAACAGCATTGTGATTCTGCTTGTGTTTTTGTCAAAGAGGTTTTTACTTTTGGAAATACTGTTATCTTTACAGATGAAAAGGTGTGATGTACAGGATTCATTCAACAAACCCTTGAGCAAAGAGTCTGCCTGTAGACCTGTCACAGTAAACAGATTGGTCCTGCCACGATCGCTGTGAAGGGTGATGAGTATAGAGGGTTCCCTGTATTATATTCCCCGCTTTGGTGTAAGTTTAAAGTTTAATAATAAAAACATAATAACTTTTATTATAATAAAATACAAATTTCGGGGGAATCGATCACTATGATCGACAACCCCACCACCACTACCACCTGGGACAAATAACAGAAAAGTGGGTGAAGGGAGACAGCAGATGATGTAAGATATGAAAATAATAATGTTTTATAATTTATCAGGGGTTCATGAGGGACAGTGGGGGAGGGAGGGAAAAATGAGGAGCTGATCTCAAGGGCTCAAGTCGAAAAAAATGCTTTGAAAATGATGATGGCAACAAATGTACAAATGTGCTTGACACAATGGATGGCTGGCTGGCTTGTGATAAGAGGTGTAAGAGACCCCAATAAAATGATTTAATGAAATTAAAAAATATATATATATATATATATAAATTTTAATAAAATGTATGTTTTATTATAAATGACAAACAATACATTTAAAGACACAAGTGTAATAACAACAAAACTTAAGCACACAAGGGAATCTGGTAAGGCCCTGGTGCACTTTATGGTACACTTATGTGGTGAAGAGGACACAAGGTAAATCCAAACTTTTAAGATCTAAGGGAGCAGAGAAACGGGAACTTCCTCGGAGGGTTTCACAGGCCGGGTCCTTCACAAATCTGCAATGCAGAAGGTGAGTGACAAGTGGGGACAGCTAAGATAAAGGCAGCACCCTGGGGGAGGCAGAGTTCAGCCGTGGACATGTTGTCTGTGAGGTGGGACCAGAGCAAGCTACCTGTTCTGAAGCTCAAAGCCAGAGACTGAGGGTGAGGAGCCTTGTCTGGAATCACATGTGTGTACAGTATTGTTGAAACCCATGGCTTCTCCTTCTCAGACTCAGAATTTTTCACCTCAACACTCTTGTCATTTTGGACCAGCTAAATGCGGAACCAAAAGGGCCTTAATAGCCAAGAGTATCATGAAATGAAAAGCATTTTAATAATCATGAGGATTATTACAATTGATGAGACACTTCACCCGGGGCCAGGCAGTCACTCTGTTAGATACGTCCCATGTGTTATCCACTGTAATCCTCACAGTGACCTGAGAAAACCCCAAACCCAAACCCACTGCCATCGTGTCCATTTGGACCCGTATCGACCCTAGAGAAGGTTTGTGAGGCGTATAACTCTCGACAGCAGTAGACAGTCTTCTCTTTCTCCGGAGGAACAGCTGGTGTGTTTGAAGCAGCAACCGTGTGGTCAGCAGTCGCACACTTACCTGGCAGCACTACTAGGGATGCTCACAATGACTTTAGGGGTTGCTGTTGGGGGCCGTTGAGTCATGTCTGAGTCTGATCAGCTCTCTGCACAACAGAACCAAACAGTCCCCGGTCCTGCGCCCGCCTCACAGTCGCCGTCCTTGAGGCCATTGCTGTAGCCACTGGGTCGATGCATCTCCTTGCCCAGCTTCCTCGGTTTCATTCACTCTCCACTTTGCCAAGCTTGATGTCCTTTTCTTTCTTTTTTTTTTTAACATTTAATTTTATTTTGTTATTTCTTCTCTTTATTTTCTTTTTCTTTTTTTTCATCGTTTTATTAGGGGCTCATACGACTCATCACAATCCATACATACATTAATTGTGTAAAGCACATTTGTACATGCCTTGCCCTCATCATTCTCAAAACATTTCCTCTCCACTTAAGCCCCTGGCATCAGGTCCTCATTTTTACCCCTCCCTCCCCGCTCCCTCCTCCCTCAGGAGCCCTTGATAATTTATAAATGATTATTTTGTCATATCTTGCCCTGTCCGACATCTCCCTTCACCCACTTTTCTGTTGTCCGTCCCCCAGGGAGGAGGTCGCATATAGATCCTTGTAATTGGTTCCCTCTTTCCAACCCACCCTCCTTCTACCCTCCCAGTATCGCCACTCACACCACTGGTCCTGAAGGGATCATCCACCCTGGATTCCCTGTGTTTCCAGTTCCTATCTGTACCAGTGTACATCTTCTGGTCTAGCCAGACTTGCAAGGTAGAATTCGGATCATGATGGTTGGGGGGGGGGCGGGGGAGGAGTAGGAAGCATTTAGGAACTAGAGGAAAGTTGTATTTTTCATCGTTGCTACATCGCACCCTGTCTGGCTTGTCTCCTCCCCGAGTCCCCTCTGCAAGGGGATCTCCAGTGGCCTACAAATGGGCTTTGGGTCTCCACTCCGCACTCCCTGGCATTCACATTGATATGATTTTTTGTTCTTTAATGCCCTATACCTGATCATATTGATACCTCCTGATTGCACAGGCTGGTGTGCTTCTTCCATGTGGACATTGTTGCTTCTCCACTAGATGGCCACTTGTTTATCTTCAAGCCTTTAAGACCCCAGACGCTGTATCTTTTGATAGCCAGGCACCATCAGCTTTCTTCACATTTGCTTATGCACCCATTTTGTCTTCAGTGATTGTGTAGGGAAAGTCAGCATCATGGCATGCCAGTTTAATAGAACAAAGTATTCTTGCATTAAGGGAGGCCCAATGTCCATCTGCTACCTTAATATTAAACCTATGCATATATGCAACTAGATCTATTTCCCCATCGTCAAATATAAATATATTTACATATGCACATGCCTGTATTTAGACCTCTATAAATGCCCTTTGCCTCCTAGTTCTTTCCTTTATTTCCTTTGACTTTCCTCTTGTCCCACTATCATATTCAGACTTTATTTGGGTTTCAGCAATTCCTCTGGGTCACATTGCTCTTGATCAAGCCCTACCAGGCCTCCTACACTTGCCTCGCCATGGATTTTATTGGCGTCACTTGTTGTTCCCTTGTCCCTGGATTTGTTAACACCACTTCCTTCCCCCGGCCTCCCCTTCTCCCATGTCCCCGCAGAACCGTTAATCCCATTGCTTTCTCCTCTAGCTTGTTTATCCTGCCGATCTTATCTAGATAGACCTGTGGGGATAATAATATGGACAAAAAACAAGACAGAGCAAAACAAAGCCACAAAAGAAAACAAAACAATAGCAACGACAAAAAGAAAAGTCTGTAAATAGTTCAAGGTCTGTTTGTACACATATGAGCAGCTATGAATTTGTTTCTCTATTCAGCCCAGATGAACACATCCACTCAGCTTTGAATTAGAAATAAAAAGTCTTACTGACTTATTGAAAACCAAACACCGAAAATTTATGGCTGGAATAAAATTTTCCATTTCACAGCAAGAAGCTAACAGTCCCATGTTTTCACTGCCAAGAGACTCTGACGCAGGCCTCCCCCATCTCCAAGTTCAGGGTTTCTCCTCAACACTCATGACATTGTTGCTCACACCCTTCTTTGTCCGGTGGAGCACTCTCCTCATTGTTGGCTGTTTAGCCACATCCCAGGCCCTGGATCCATCAGATGCCAGTAACACACACCCCTTCCCTTCCAGTGTGGCAACCAAAAATGTGTCCAGATATTGCCCCTGGGGGCACATTCACCCCTGGTTGAGAGTCGTTGCGTTAAGTCACCAGCTACCTTATGGCTCGGGCAATACCATCCCCCCTGGGGCTACAAGGATCATAAAAGTTCACGGTCACCGGGGTCCCTCAGCACACCAAACCTTGGTCATATTCCAGCCACTGGGACCCTTCTGAGAGGGACATTTGCAACTTGCTCCCTGCGGCAAGGAGCCTTCACTGCTGGGCCCCCTTTCTCCTCTCTGGACACCCAGAGGTGCTGCTCTATTCTGCTTTCTTGTTGGCCCCTGGGAATCTGCGGCTCCAAGAACAATGGCTGACCTCTTGTGCCCCACCACCACCCCATGAATTCTCAAAGCCCGAGGGTCTCCCCTCCAGGTGTAGAGAGGTTGGTGGACAATGTCCCTGCTCTATCAGAGGTCCCTTCCCTCCCTTTAGAATGTCAAAGGAAAAGGGATTTTCCATCCCCCGGGGATGGTGGGATGAGACACCTGCACTGATTGGTTCAGTCCAGTTGTGAGGGGATGCCTCTTACCCTTCCCTAGGGGAAGAACGGCGGCTGCTTCTCTCTAGCCCCTTCTAGAGCATTCTGGAAGCTCACGTGTCCTGCTTGGGGGTTGTTTTGTTGTCAGGAGCTGGCCTCACCAAGATGCATGCATTTGAAGGAGAAGTCCCTATTAGAAGCCTTCATGCCCTTGTCGTGGGACCTCAGAAAGGAGGGCCAAGGAGAGGGACAGGCCTTGTCTCCGTAGACTTTTCACTCATCCAGGTTCAAGTGCAAAACAGAGGTGCAGCCGCGTGGTTGGGGGGAAGGGGCTGTTAATGTTTAAATTTTCATATTTCTGAGTAGACCAACCGTGGCATTTTTCATGACCAGAAGGCAAGAGAGATGTTTCACGTTGCCACGGGAGCAACATGCCTGAATGTGCCGTTAAAGAAATATTAGACATACTTCCAAAGTTTCCTCTACTCAATTTTTCCAGCAGGTTTCCCCTCATGGCTCTGCAATGTCTGGAATGCACACATCCCTGCATCCCACCCATCCCTGAGCTCGAAGGCAGGAATGTCGGACACGGTCAGCAGCAGGTCACCACTTGGTCAGTGGAAACTTTTTTAAATGGTGGCGACACCCCGCCCCCCTCTGGGGCCCCTAGCCAGCGGTTGCTGGCTCTCAGCCAAATAGACAGCCGAAGGTTGCCCTGGGTGGGAACATCGAGATCAGCGCCTGGCCTGCCCAAGTTGCCAGCCAACATGCTTCTGACCCCACCTTGGGGGAAGTTTGGAGGTGGCCATGGTGCTTCCAGAGAGGAGAGCCACCACTCAGAAGGCACAT
>NW_022103901.1:10310083-10317541 GCF_000313985.2 Echinops telfairi | reverse complement strand
CGCGCGCGCGCACGCGTGGTTCTGAGCAGTAAGTGCTGAGAGGCTGGAACTTCCAGCTTACAGGTAGATGCGTCTTCAAGCAGCAACCAAGCATGTACAGCACCACTGGCCGGCCCGTTTCTTCCACAGACAGGGTCAGCAGAACAAAAGGAAGCCGAGATAATGTGCCAGTTTCCCAAAGTCTAAGACACGTGCCAACCAGATGCGGCGCAGGATCTGGATAGAATCCCAGGCTGAACAAAGCACCCACTCTGCCAGGACACGGTGGGGGAACAGCTGGGGGATGGATAGACGGCCGGGGTGTTGGATACAATGGACATTTATGGACTTGGGAAGTGGAGATCATTAACGGAGCGAATCCGCTTACAACGCAGCGTGTGCAGGGTGGTCTTGTTTGGTTAAATAAATAAATGATGTCTATAGATGTATTTATATGTATCTCCACACCACTGACATCGAGTCAATTCCGACTCACAGTGACCCTATAAGACAGAGCAGGGCTGCCCCTTTGGGCTTCCAAGGTGGTAAATCTTTGCGAGAGTAGAAAGCCTCAACATCTTCCCAAGGGGCTGCAGCTGGATTCCAACTGCTGGCCTTACGCTTGGCTGCCCGACAAGTAACCCTCTACAGCACCAGGGCTCCATGTATACATTCACACACACAGAGGAAATCAATTAAAAAATTTAAATCTCACTGCTATCGAGTTGATTCTGACTCACCTTTTAAGACAGAGTAGAACTGGTCCTGTAAGTTTCCAAGTACACACACACACATACATGCACATGCGTGCAATGCACAGAAAAAGTCATTCAATATTTTAGAGTAAGCTGCTAAATGACAAACTTTGGGTGGTGGACTATGGCAGTAGTGCGTGATCTTGGCTTTTCAGCACTTGAGACGTTTCCACCGTGCATCCATGCTGTTCTCGTAAAACTGAAAGGCTGCGTCTACCTAGCGAGAGCAAGAGGAACCAGTCCCCTGGTGGCAGGGCTTCCTGGGCCACCCGCTCCCAATCCTCCTGGTGGTTTCTTTTCAGAGGAGGAGAGATTTTGACTCACTGCAGTGTCTTTAAAAAACAAAACAAAAAAAAACCCGTTTTATTGTGGAAAATTTCAAATTGACTCAAAAGCAGACAAAACAGTTTAATGAAAACCCTTGCACTCTTCACGCAACCTCCACAATTATCAACTCATGACCATTCTTCTTTCATTGTGTTCCCTATGCATTTTCTCCCTTCCCATTTCATTCTGAAGCCGATTCCAGACATCCTATAATTTATTCCATTCATATTTCAGTATGTATCTCTTTAAAGAGTCTTAAAAATTCCTAACTGGCATACATGATCACATCTTAAAAATGAGTAATAATCCCTTTGAAAATCACCAACTATCCAGTCAGCGCTCATATTCCTAGGTGCCCTGTATATACACGTATATATGAGCAGATGCAGCCATATGTCCGCGTCTATTGCACAGTGCACACGTCAGCTTTCTTGTGATGTCCGTCTGCACCACACGCTGCTGCTGCTGCTGCTGCTGCTGCTGCTGCTGCTGCTGCTGCTGCTGCTGGTGTTGCCAGGTGCCTTTGAGTAGATTCCGACTCACAGTGAGCCTCATAGCAAAACACAGCCCGGCTGGTGCTGCACCGGTCCTCGCGATCCTGATGTCTGAGCACATTGCTGCAGCCACCGTGTGCATCCTTCCTGCTGAGGGGCTGCCTCCTTTCCACTGCTCTTCTACCTTACCAAGCAGGATGTGCTTCTCCAGGGACTGGTCTCTCCTGACAACAGGTCTGAAGAATGTGAGATGAAGTCTCGCCATTCTTTGTCTGCAAGGAGCATTCTGACTGTACCTCTTCAAAGACAGCTGTGTTCGTTCTTGTAACACGTTCCATATTCTTTGCCAGCACCATAATTCAAATGCAGCCATTCTTCTACAGTCTACTTTACTCGATGTCCAACTTTCTCACCTGCATATGAGGTGGCAGAAAATATCCTGGATTGGGTCAGGCACACCCTAGTCCTCAAAGTCCATCCTTGCTTTTCAACACTTTAACGAGGTCTTGTGCAGCAGATGGACCCAATGCAATGCGTCGTTTGATCTCTTCCCAGCTGCTGCCAGGAGCATTGATTGTGAATCCAAGTAAGCCAAAATCCTTCACTGTGGGATACAAGAGACTGTTCCCCAGCTCGACTCCCCCAAATATAATGCTAGACCTAGGACAATGCTTGCAACTAATGGTAAATGATTGTCAGGTTATCTCCCTGAAGATTCCAGCCATCCAGAGCAAGCGGACACCATGGTTTCTCCCACAGTAGACAGGGCTCACTCGCTGCTGTCAGGGACAGTGGATGGCTTCCCCTGAAAGCTTAGGCTAAATCAAGTCTCCAGCTCAAGGGCAATCAAGGTTAGGGCGACGTCATGAATCTAGGATCCGCCCATCTTGTCACATGTGTACCCGTAATCCCTCCTCTTCCTGTAGCGTGTGTACCCCTAGATTGTCCCCCTCCCATTACTGTATTACCTATAGTACAACCCTTTCCTGCGATGTATGTCTTTACCTGTAATTAGAGGGCTTGCATGTCCCCAAAAGATATATAAGCCTTGGTTAGGAATAAATCGCTCTCTCCTGCCCTGCCCCACCACGAGGAGCTGAGGTGAGCATGCGACCATGAAATGTGTCTGACTCCATTATTTCAATCACTCTTCTATCCCCTTATTCTCTATGACTTTACTATGGTCTTTATATCTCTTAGCCGTATAATTGAGCTTACTGAACCTGTGATTAGTTGTGGGGGGGCTGGCTACTCCCACACTTCACAATTTCAACCTTTTCTCTGCTTGTCATGATGTTACCTACTGGTCCAGTTGTGAGGATCGTGGTCTTCTCTACATTGACTTGTAATCCGTAGGGAATGGCTGCAGTCTTTGATCTTCATCAACCAATGAAAGCTTCAAGTCCTTATCCCTCTTAGCAAACAAGGTTGTGCCAGCTGCATATCACAGTTTGTTAACGCGCCTTCATCGGATCCTGATGCCACATTCCCTTCATATTATCAATATATGTGGAATATTGGAATATAGAGACATGACATATGTACATGCTATATGTGCATATGTATATTTATAGAGGGAGAGAGAATGTCTTTGGTTGAAGCAGAATGAAAGTTCACAGATGATAGTTGGTTGGTATGTTTTATTCGGACTCATGGTGATCCTACCAGGCAGAACTCCACAGGGTTTCTGTCTTCCCGCAGATTGGCTGGCGGGATCGAACCAACAACTCTCTGTTTGCAGTCGTACCATCAGGGGTCTATGTTCTAACCAGTCAAGGCCAGGTTGATTCGGACGCACGGTGACTCCGCGCACTGCAGAGCTCACCAGCATCACAGGCGCCTCAGGGCTGCGATGTTTCGGAAGCGCATCACCGGGTCTTTCCTGGTGGGTTTCAATGGATGGGTTTTCAGTGGGTCATCGAGAGCCTGACTGTTTGGGCCACCCAGGGACTCCTGAAATGCCATGGCCACTTTTCATCTATAGGCTCCCTTTCCATTCCCTGACTGCTCCTTGCAATCTTGTGACATCCCCACTGTTGGCCCTGAGGAATTTCCCCCACAGTTTTTATTTTGCCAATCGCATTTCCTTGTGTTGTTCAACATGCTCCTCTCTCCCGCTTCTCCTGAAATGTATCCTTTCCTCAGAGGGCGCGGTTCTATTCTCAGGTTGATGTTTCCCCAGAGAACATTCACAGGCAGTGGTGTGTTCTTCCATCCGGAGGCAGGGACGTCTTGTTGTCTTCTGTGATATGATGGGTGATGTTGCTTGCGAGGATGCTCAATCCCCGGATCATGACGTCAAGGTGATGTTCCAATTCCCCAATTCCTCCTTCACGTCTTAGCTGGAACCTTTCTATAAAGAGAAACTTCCTTTTATCGACTGCTTGACTCAAGCAGGTGGATGTTTGAATCTTTACTTACCAGTTTTCCAAATAAGGGGTTGGTTCTTTTGGAAGCTCACGGATTCAAGCACACGTGTGTCCCAATGCACGGCAGTTAGGTCACCCTCCTTGGTGCTCAGATGGTCCCATCCTTTGGCCACTGGGTGCCTCTTCTAGTTGCTCCTCCGTCCTACATCTTCAGTAGGTAGCTCTTTAAGGAGTCTTCAAAGTACCTAACCAACGTGCCTTCGCACATCTTAAAATGAATAGCAATCTCTTTCAAACCATCTTTTAGCATGAGCCTGGTAGTCTCTGACAGAAATCTCTCTTCAGAGTTGAAATCTACTCTAAGTAGGCAAAACAAGCCTTGGGGTCGCGGCAGATAATGATTTCTAAGATCTTTCTTTTCTCTCTTCTTAGACTCGGACTGCCGGACCTGTGACTGCTCCTGTCTCCCTCTTGACCTGGGTATTCCAGGAGCCGTGCCCCCTCAAAAAGTCAGTGTTAGAATTACGCTAGCGACCACTTGGATATGTCAGACCCCAGGAGTCCCATGTGTCAGGTCTGATGGGGTCCAGGCTGACTTGGAGAGAGTATTTCTGCCTCTATCCATCGGGTGACCTTCAGCCTGAGGTCTTTCAAGGTCTAATCTTTCGAAAACCTCAGAGTCTAGCGAGAAAGACCGTGCACCTTCAGCTCTCAGTAATATCCAGCCCTTGCCAGAGACTTACCCTCCTATCTTCCCTCCCTCTACGCCTCCCCTCTTCATCCAGCTCGGCTAAAGCTCTGGTCTTCTTCCCCTCCACTCCCCTCTGCACCTTTGTCTCCATCCCTTCCTCTCCCTTACCAGCTGATCTTATTTTATCTCAACAATCCTCGAATGAGCCGTACAGTAGCTAAGGGAACCAAGAAAGTTAACCCTAAATGCAGACCTGGGATTTGAACTCAGACACTTGGGCTCCACAGCGACTGACACTGCACTGCCCTGATTGTATGTCTCTGAACACAGTCACCTGTTCTGTCTTCATTCTCCTGAACATCAAACTCCTACTTTTTTTTCTCTTTAAAAATGTTACATATATTTATAGGTTTATAGATAGACATTGGGTCTCTACTCAAGTACTCCCTCAACACAAGAACACTTTGTTCTATTAACCTGGCATTCCATGATGCTCACCTTCCCGACACCATCACTGAAGACAAAGCGGGTGAATAAGCAAATGTGGTGAAGAAAGCTGACGGTGCCCAGCTATCAAAAGATACAGCGTCTGAGGTCTTAAAGGCTTGAAGATAAACAAGTGGCCATCTAGCTCAGAAGCAACAAAGCCCACATGGAAGAAACACACCAGGTATAAGTTATGAGGCATCAAAGAACAAAAAATCATATCACTTTAAATGGGTGGGGATGTGCGGAATGGAGACCCCAAGCCCATCTGTAGGCAACTGGACATCCCCTTACAGAAGGGTCGCAGGGAGGAGATGAGACAGTCAGGGTGCAGTATAGCACTGATGAAACATACAACTTTCAACAACAAAAAAAGAAGAAAAAAGAAATATACAACTTTCCTCTAGCTCTTAAATGCTTCCAGCTATCATGATCCCAATTCTACCTTACAAATCCAGCTAGACCAGAGGATGTGAACTGGTAAAGATAGGAACTGGAAACACAGGGAATCCAGGACAGATAAACCCCTCAGGACTAATAATGAGAGTAGTGATACCAGGAGGGTAAGGGAAAGGTGGGGGGAGAATGGGGGAGCCAATCACAGTGATCTACATATAACCCCCTCCCTGGGTTACAGACAACAGAAAAATGGGTGACGGGAGACATGGACATGAAATAATAATAATAGTAAATAATAATAATTCATAAATTATCAAGGGTTCGTGAGGGAGGAAGGGTGAGAGAGGGAGGAGGGGAAATGAGGAGCTGATACCAAGGGCTCAATTAGAAAGAAAATGCTTTGAAAATGATGGTGGCAACAACTATGTGAATGTGCTTGACACAATGGATGGATGGATGGATTGTGATAGGAGTTGTACAAGCCTCCAATAAAATGATTTTTTAATATTATTTTTCTGAGTTTGGAATGAATGCATGCACATAAAAATGCAAGCAATATTATTTTAAAAAACAAACAAACCTCAAGCAAAAACATTCGAGCGATAGATTTAAGTGCTTGTCCTAGGGGATTCAGAGTCAAGGCAGGGATAGAGGGAAACACATTCACACTCATCACACACAGCGTTATTCACAAGAGCGGAAGGACGGAAACGGTCTGAAGACGCGCTCATGGAAAGCGCGGCGAGGCAAACGCAGGTGCACACGCACCCGGGGACACGCCCCATCCTCAGAAATTCACGATGAGCCTGCGAAGCACGTCTGAACATGGGTGAACCTGGAGCACATGACACTGAGTGAAAACAGGGAATCACAGAAGGACAAATATTGGATGAAAAAAAGTCACAGAAAGATTTTCACAAGAAAAAAATTCAAGTCATATGTTTTTCTTGGGGAAAAAAATTAAGTCCCGTCTCTTCTCAGACCTCAAAAAATAATGATCAAGGATTTGGTGCATGAGGGAGCCTGGAAACGTTCGTGGGAAAATTCCATGATCGTTTCATTCTGTTTTTCCATGAACTTTTTTAGATTCCCCCTAGTACCTCCCCCCAGGTCTTTTTTCTACATAAATATTTGTAAAGAAATATTTTATTTCTAAAGATGGGTTTTATCTCCGTGTCCTTTCTGGCACTTTGCTTTCTTTCCCCAATTGGTCATTTATGCGAGCATCTCCTCTGTGTGGACCATGGCTCTCCTTCACATTTGTCTCCATCCGCGGCGGGCTCCCATTGGTACCAGACCTGACGTATCCAAGGCCGTACTCACACTGCCTCAATCAACAGTACACTTAGCCTTGCACCCTGCTTCCAGAGGATACATTCCTGGGCATGGAATTTCTGAGTTGAAAAATAGATGCAGATTTAAAACCATCCTGGACTAAAAGATACTCAATCACAATTACACAACGAATACCTGTTTTCTGCATATACTTGTCAGGTGGGTGGTGTAATTTTTTTTCAGTTTTGTCTATCGGAGAGGTGAAATTTATTTCACCCTTGCTCTAGTTTGCCTTACTTATTATTGAGGGGAGGTCCCTGGTTTGTGCTTACCTATAACCACAAGGTCTGTGATCCAAACCCCACCAGTCACAGGCACCTCAGAAGAGGACCTGGCAATTTGCTCTCATAAAGATTACAGCCCAGAAAACCCGACGGAGTGCTGCTCTGGAACTCACCGGTCAGCATCCACGTGCCAGCAGCAGGCCCGGTTCCGTTTGGTTCGTGAACCTGTCTGTCAGTTGTTTCTGCTTGGTTGCTGAATTGTATGCTCCTGGCCTATGTTAATTTCTTTGGATAGTTTTTTCCCCCTTTCTTTATTGAGCCATGAATTATCAGATATATGTGTGTGTATACATGTACATGGGTGTGTATATATACATGTGTGTATATATACATATATAT
>NW_022103901.1:10305551-10307053 GCF_000313985.2 Echinops telfairi | reverse complement strand
GGATGGCCCCTCACAGCCACCGCAGTTGATCTTCACCCTTGAACAGAGGTGAGAAGACCGAGGAGGCTGAGAGACAGTTGAATGGAAACAGGCCAACCCAAGTGGAAACTGAGAATGCGAATACATTATGAAAAGTGTCACCAATGTCCCTGAATGATACGGATAGAAAATTATTAAATGAAAACCTCATTTGATATGTACATTTCCTCCAAATCTACCAATACTTTAGAGAAAATGAATGATTAAGTCGTTTCCCACCACCGACCCCAATTTAAAGTACCACTTTTATCATATGCATGCTAAATTCCCATGTGATGCAAGTCTCTTTGTGGACTCTGTATTCGGGTCTTGATTGTGCCGGTACCAGGCCACTCAGGTTTTATGTCACTTAATGGTTGTGACCTTTGAGAATTAGGTTGCTAGGCCTTTCTTCTGAGGCACCTCTGGCTGAATTCCACCCACCAATCTTTTGGTTGGTAGCAGTGTTCAACCATCTGCGAACACTCTGAGGCTTTTCATTGTTCAAAGACCAATGACTAAATAAGATGACTACACCTGTTCCTCACTTATTGACTATCTCGTCTGACAGGTCACATTTAAATAGTGAAGCATTTACTCTCTCACTACATTGCACATTAATGACCTCTGTCAAGCAGTAGCGAATGCTGAGGTGAGAGGTGAGAGTAACACGGCTGTGAGGCTGTGATTATTAAGGTCGTGTATCAATTTACTGTGGCCCTAATGCTAAGTGGTTTGTCAGTTCTATAATGATGACATTTGGCAATTAGGTACTGATGTCAGCATCCTCCATTTTTGCATAATCTCAATTTTCCCTAACAACTCCATCTTTGGAATCTACCATGCTGATAAGTGAAGAATGGAGTTCATCTTTCCTGTTAATTCCTATGCAATTTGGGTTTCTTTGCTTTCTCTATTCAGCTCTATTTTGCCAGTTCTGTACCTGGAGCCCTGGTAGCACAGTGGTTACGCATTGGGCTGCTAACTACAAAGTCAGTGGTTCAAAACCACCAGCTGCTCTGAGAACGATGAAGTTTTCCATTCCTGTAAAAAGTGTCAGCAGTGTGGGAATTGAACCAGATCTGACCCCACTGACCCCACCACACCGAGACTAAGGGCGTGCAACAAAACAGCAAGGGGAGCAAAGCAAGGAAGTCTGGAGGGATTACTAAAAATAGACTGTGCGGCCAGGGCGTGGCACCCCATGGGACTCTACAGGAAAACACTCCGAAAGGTCAACAAACAGACCTTGAACTATTTATAGGCTTTCCTTCTGGTTTGTTGTTGCTGTTGTTGTTTTGTTTTTTGTTTTGCTCTGTCTTGTTTTTGTGCATGTTATTATCTCTACAGGTTTATCTAGATAAGATAGGTGGGATAAACAATCTGGAGGAGAAAACAACCGACCAACGGTTCCAGGGGAACATGGGAGAGGAGGAGATGGGGGAAAGGAAGTGGTGTTAACAAACCCAGGGACAAGGGAACAA
>NW_022103901.1:10302764-10304391 GCF_000313985.2 Echinops telfairi | reverse complement strand
GGAGAGGGGGCAAATGAGGAGCTGATACTAAAGGCTCAAGCAGAAAGCAAATGTTTTGAGAATGATGAGGGCAACAAATGTACAAATGTGCTTGGTACAATGGATGGTTGTATGGATTGTGGTAAGTGTTGTACGAGCCCCAATAAAATGATTTTTTTAAAAAGTCTGGTTCCAAGCTGAACAGTACTATTTATGAAGTAACAAGTTTGATTCATGAGTTTCTGTGGAGTTGATAAAACAAACCAAAAAGAGAGTTACATTCTTGGAAACCCCAGGGGCAGTTCTGCTGTATCTGTTAGGGTCGTTGGGAGTCAGAATCAACTAGATGGCCGTGAGTTTCAGGCTGCAGAAATGCGGAAGGTCCTTAGCCAGTGGGCCCAGGGGGTTCTGTTAGGTGGGCTTCCCCGGGCTCCTGAGATCCCAGGCAGACTGGCTCACCACTCACTCCTGCTCATGCTCGGAAGCTTGGACTAGATCAGTGGTTCTCAACCTTCCCATTGCTGCGACCCTTTCATATAGTTCCTCATGCTGTGCTGACCCCCAACCATAAAATTATTTTCATTGCTACTTCATCACTGTCATTTTGCTCCTGTGATGAATCGTCATGTCAAGATGATAAGCAGGATGTATTTTCCCTGCTACAAATTGAACATAATGAAAGCATAGTGGCTAAACACAAAACAATATGTAATTATGTATTGCGTAATATATTTCTGATTAAAAATAAATGAAATTTTGTCTTAAACAAAAAGTTCGTGTCAGAAACCCACAGGGACGTCCTCCGTGGTGCTATCGGGTCGCTATGAGCACTGACCCGAAGGTGGTGAGTTTGGAGCTTGGCTTGGTACCAGGTCCAGTCCTCTAAGCTCTTATGTCGTGTTGTAATATTTGAGAGAGCTAATGTCCCCATTGCTCTTCTGTTTCAGAACGTTCTGCTTTTTCTCACAACCCTTCTAGAGGAACTTCTACATTCTTTCCTCGAATGATCGTTTGGGGATTTTTAGAAACTGCTTTGAATTTATGGATTTGGGGAAAACTAACATCTTTAAATAATCAAGTCTTCTGATCTATTACTCCGCTTATTCAAATCTTCCTTTTTAAGTAACTTGAAAACAATTTAGCTTTATTAACTGATGGATAGTATTTTCTATACACTTGAGTAGATCTTTTCTAGGTTTTGCAGCTCAATGGAATATTTCCTTCCTTTGATTTTCTAACTACCAGATATACCTGTGTATAAGTGGAGTTTTCCAGCACATTTTTAATGAAGTTTTTGTGGTGAAATTAGATGCCACGGCTGATATTCGGGTCGGCTTATACTCGAGTGCATATGGTAGCTAAATAAAAGCTATAGCTCATTGTATTTTTTAAGCAGGGGCCCCTTTCTTATCCCTATCCATACTTTCCTTTAGAGAGTTTAAGGTCTTATCTTCAACTACCATTCCTACATCGGTACCTACCAATGTTTACCTCTTGTCCGCTCTCTAAAACTAATGTCCTTTTACCTCTACCTTGGCATTTCCTAAATCTCAAGATTTTTCATACTGTGATCTTCATTTTTTATATCTGTATACCAATTCATTAAAAAAAAAGTCTGGTTAGGAACTGGAAACACAGGGAATCCAGG
>NW_022103901.1:10300720-10302263 GCF_000313985.2 Echinops telfairi | reverse complement strand
TATTCACCATTGCTTCAAATTCAGCAGTTGTCTACTCTCAATTCTTCTTTGTTCTGTCTGGGTGATACCATCGTCTCCCCATCACCTGGGCTCCTTCATCTCATCCTGGTATTTCCCTAACCACTGTCCTTTGCCCTCCATTCTCTACAAACCCTCCCTAACCTCATGTGTTGACCTACCAGCAGGATGCCACTGGATTCCACCCTGAAGACCAGCCTCCCCCTCCGAGGCTGATCTTTCTGACCCAGCACCATGTCCGTCATGCGCCTCAGCATGTGTTAGCTCCTAACCGCTTCCTGCATTACTGAGACAAGCTTCCCTTCCTCCCACATCTCCTACAGTCCTGTGAGCTTTCCCCATCTCTTTGTCCAAACCTCACCTGTCCATTGGGGGCTCACTTGCTAGGAAGCCTTCTTGGATGATGCTAGCCCTCTCCTTCCCTTAATTCTGTAGTGTTGTCTACTGGACTGTCTCCTCTCTGAGAAAGTTGCTTGAGGGTGGGCTTCATGTCTGAAGACTGGGCACAGGTTAGCTGCCCAACACACACTTGTTGATTCACTGCCTGGTGGCATTCCCAAAGACTTACCTCAAAGGCCGCTGCTCCCTATTATTTTCCTCAGTCACTCACCCATCCCCACGTGACTTCTAACTCCCACCAACCAAGGGCAAGCCGGAAAAAGAAATGAGTTTAAGAGAAGCAGAGAACACTGTGAGAAAGAAGCCAATTCTAGGATCACTAGTCTTTTAATATATTATTCTGAAAAGAAATGAATTAAAAAACAAAAAGTTTCTGACATCTGGTCTTCTTCTTCTTCTTTTAATTTAAATAAATACCCTGCCCACCCCCCACCCACTAAAATTTCCCTCCATCCCCATCATCCCGCCCATCCCTGGCACTAGACCCTCACCCCAGAGCTAAATAAGGTGCCTGCTTCTGAATAGACCACACTCACTCCAAAATTCTGGCACATTGTAAATACTGTCAATGAGTCTGCTGCGCTTGGCTCACCGGAGCCCTCCCTTCACCGCACCCCACTCCAATCTCCCCACTGGATGGTTCCCTCCATTTGGGGTGGGCCCTTGCGGGCTTTGGGGAGAGTACAAACTTGGTTCTCTTTCGTTGCCTCAATTCCCCACTCCCTGCTCAGGAGTAGGTAAGGAGGAGCCAGATTTGCCCTCCAGACTAAAATAAATAAACAAAATAAATACCCCTTCCCCAACTCTACAAAAGAGCGACGCTGACTCTCATTCACTACTCCCCCCTCTTACTGGACTTGGCCCCCTTCTCCCCCCACCCCCCTAGGCCTTCCCCTCTTCCTGTGCTGGACTCTGGCTAGCTGGCCTTTGTCCTCAGGAGGGAGGTCCCCGCTGGCTCAGTAGGGAGAGCAGAGGAGGGCCTCACCCCAACCTCTCTCAAACCTTCTTCTTCTCCCAAATGACTGGGCTGCTGCTGGCACCCCCAGCCCACTGGACCTGGCAGAGCCCCCCTGCTTCTGGATGTCAGGGTGGAGGGCGCAGGGGTGTGTGTGTGTGTGTGTGTGTG
>NW_022103901.1:10292786-10300513 GCF_000313985.2 Echinops telfairi | reverse complement strand
GTGTGTGTGTGTGTGTGTGTGTGTGTCTCGCTGGTGCTCTTTCTCCTGGTCCTTCAAGTCTCTTCCAAGGCAAGACTCCCAGGGGGGACCGGGCATGGTCCTGCCCCTGCTCAGTCCAGGTGCCCCCCACCCCACGGCCTCCTCAGATGGCAGTGTCCCAGAGGACTGTGTGCTGCCGGCGGCAGGGCGGGGTGCCGGACTTGCGGGGCTCGGGCCCCCGGCGCCAGCTGGGGAGGATGGGCATGCTCTCCTGTTTGCACAACCCGCGATCGGGCCGGTGCCGCGCCTTGATCTCCTTGCAGACGCAGCGCTTGCGCTCGATCACCTCCAGCAGCTTGCCATCCCGCTCGTGGGCCGGCTGGGGAGGCAGGGGCAGGGGCAGCGGCAGCGGCAGTGCAGGGGGGGTCTGTGCCCCTTCCTCCCCGACGCCGGCCCAGGGCACCGGGGAGAAAGGAAAGGGGGAGTCAGGACCTTGGAAAGAAAGGCCCTGTGTCCCCGCTGCCTTCTTGCGGGAACAAGTCCCCTCCACCCTCTTCTAGCTGTGGGGCCAGCCCCAAACCAAACTGCTGCCATGGGCTCCATCCTGGCTCCTAGGACCCTCTCAGGAGGGGCACAACCGCCCCCGGGAGCTGCCGAGCCGGTAACTTTGTCTTAGCGACCCTACAGGATAGGGTAGAACTGTCCCTGGAAGTTTCCCAGGCTGTCACTTGTTACAGGAGCAGCTGGTGAATTCGAACTGCTGACCTTGCGGTTAGCAGTCGTCCACCTCGACAGCACGCCTGCTTTCCAAACGCACCAAGGTGGTTTCGGAGTGACCTCCAACCAGAACCCTGCCTCTGGCTTCTGGCCCCTCCTTAAGCAGCCCCTTCCTGGGATCCTGTGACCTCCTGAGCCCTCTAGTTAGTCCTTAGGGGCCCTCTTGCCCAGCGTCCCTGCGGACTCCTGCCCAAGCCAAGTTCAAAGGCGGCCCCAGCCGAGCCTTTGCGGCTCACCTGGCTCTGGGCGTCCCTGGGCTGGCTGCAGGGCCGGGGCGTGTGGAACGCGGCCTGGCGGACCCCGGAGGTGGAGGCCGAGCGCCCCAGGCGGTAGCCTCCAGTGAAGTCTGAGGCGAAGAGGTGGGGTGAGGAGGGAAGGGGCTTCGGACTGCCCCCTCCCCCAGCAGAGGCAGACTCAGGGCCTGGGGCATGCTCTTGGGGTGGGAGTGGGGCTCTGGTAAGGTCATGGACTAGGCCCTGGGAGACCCCTCCCAGGCCAGCCCCGTCTGGGTTTGTGTGTCTTCAGGCAGGGTGTCACCTCCGTTGCGGTGGCAGGCAGGGAAGGTCTGGCAGGGAATGGGCAGCGCTGTACGGCTCCCTCCTCGGTCCCCTCCATGGTGGATCCTGGCCAGCAGGCCCTCTGCCCCTTGGCTCCGCACTGGGATGCCGGATGCTGCAGGACCTCTGTCCTCACGCTCCACCTTGCCTGGACCCTCGGCACTGCCATTCCAGGCCCGGGCACTCTCGGCTTCTGCTGGGATGACAAGGAGCCCTGTCTGTGGAAGGAATCCCGCTGAGCCCCCAGCCACACAGATGGGCCACAGCCCAGATGGGCCAGGAGGAGGGCACGCGCCTTCTTACGCCAGGACATGGGTGAGTGAGACCCAACAGCACATTCCCCAACACACACACACACACACACACACACACACACACACACGACTGCCTCTCGCCTTCTTTCTCCTCGCCCATCAGTACCATTCCTGTAGGACTGTAGCACATGTATTTGTTGCTTCTGGACCGTTTGCCCTGGTCAGAGATGTCTATTCCACCCCCAGTCTCCTTCAGAGCCCCTGCTGCTCCACCCAGAGGTGGCATGCTACCCCACGGAAACAGACCAGAAGCACTGTTTCCCAGGACTGGGGGGAATTCCAAATTCTGGGCTGTGTGTGTGTGTGTGTGTGTGTGTGTGTGTAGGGGAGGAGGGTACTGGGGGAAGGGTTGCCTATGAACTAAGAGCATCTCAAAGAGCAGGCCTGGCAGCGCATTGTGTTGCCAGGCAACGGTAGGGGCCTGCCGCTCCTCTCTCTCCTGTATGGATGGGTTGCCATGGGAACCACTGGGAGGCAGCTGTGTTTAGCTCCTAGTGTGCGCACACTCACAAACACACCCCTGCAGCCCCAGGAAGAGCAGGACCGGCAGGAGGAAGACCCGGCCTCCACCCTAACCAGCTCACCCCCACCCGTTTTCCAGAAAACTTCCTTCTAGGGGACAATGGGCTGGAGCTGCCAAATAGCTCCGCCAACAAGCTCCCCCCACTCCCCCAACCATTCCCCCAAACCTCTTCACTGACCCGCCCCCACCCGCTGTCCGCACTCACTGTCCAGCTCCTTCGCCTTCCTCCCTCCATACAGGACCTTCCGTTGCAGAGCCCAGCTGGCCCCGAAGGTAGTGGCACCCATCTCCTCTTCGTCCTCCTCTGGTGTCCCTGCGCTGGCGATGACATGGGCACAGGAGATCCTGGCGAAGGCCCCCCCATCAGCCCCTTGCTCCTGCAGCTGGATCTTGACCATGGGGGACGGGGCCCCCATGCCACAGCCCTTATTCAGCACCCCCCCAGCCTTGAGGCTCTCGTAGGCAGGGGGTCTCTTGAGCCCAGCAGCTGAGGCTGGGTAGGTCCAAAGGGGGGCCAGGGAGCCTGTGGTTGGGTCCGGAAGGCTGTGGGGAGGTGCGAGGCAGGCTCGGTGGTGGAGGACCCCAGCTGCTGCCCCCATAGCCCCGCTGTGGGGGCTGGACTTCCCTGGCACAGGAGGCCTTGAGCTGGTACACAGCATCCCATGGAGAACTGAGATCTCCTTCTCTGTCTTTGGTTCCCCAGCACCCAGGGGTGGGCCTACTGGCAGCACAGAGTGCGTGGTCACCTTGACGGCCGAGTACACCATGGTGTAAGACACGGCCTTGTCCTTATGGGGCCCAGGGAGCAAGGCAGCCGGGGCAGAGGGGGCTACCGGCGCCCCCGCCACCCTGGGACAGATCATGCTGTGGGAGTTGGGGAGCTCCCGCTCGCCCCGGGGCTGGCCAGAGCCCTGGGGTGGCAACGGTGTCGAGTGGCTCCGGGCCCTGCCCGACGGTCCCAGCAGCAGTAGGTTGGCAGCAGGAGGCAGAGGCGGTGGGGGAGGCGTCTCTCGCTCCCGTGCAGGCACTTGGGGAGCTAGGGCAGAGCCCCCTGGCTCTTTGGAGTGGCAGAGGACCGGCAGCCTCGAGACCCCATCACCAGGGACCCGGGAAGCAGACTTGGCTTGGGGGAAGGCCAGGAGTGGAGGGCGGTGCTGGAGGAGGTTGGGGAAAGGCGGGGGGATTTCACAAGGAGTGGTCTTGGTGGGCGTCCCGTCCCTCCGGCCGGGGAGGGCGGAAGCTGGACGTCGGTGGGCATGGGGCTGGAGTACGTGGGGTGGCTGGTGTGGTGGGGAGGCTGCCGTCACTGGGTGGGCCCCGCTGGGCCGGCCTTCCCCCGCCTCTTCGGGCAGGGGGTACTTCATCTCTTCATAGATAGCCTCACTCTCTTCCGAATCCGAGTCCGGGCCAGCTGGGGGGGTTGGGCCCCCGCCCGCCAGAGGGGGCCCAGCCAGACACCCTCCACTTCTTCCTCCTCCCCTGAAGACATCCCCCACCATCTCAATGTATACGGGCTCTTCTTCTTGGGCCCCCGCATCAAGGTCCCCAGCTACTCGGGACCCTCGGCTGAGGCGCTGCAGGGGCAGGTTCCCCCCTCGAGGAGAGGGGGCTTGGGGACAGGACTCATCGAAGGAGACCGAGAGTTGGGTGTTGGGACTTCGCCTGGGCTTCTGTGGAGGGACCTTCCGGCTCGATTCTCGGCTCTCTGGGGCTGGCTTCTGTGAGGCTAGGCAGGGTGGAAGAGAGAAAATAAATTCGACTTAGTCAGGAAGGCAATGGGGGGGCCTTTCTGACCTCTGACTTCATCTGTGAGGATGGATCTACCTCTTTATTTTTCCTCCCTCCTGAGCTTGTAGCCATTGTGTTTCTTCTCTACCCACCTTTCCTTCCTCCCTCCTTCTAAGGGACTCCCCAGAATCTACAACGCCCATCATAAATTCTCTCCCAAACTTATGTCCTTCCCAGGCCACCCCTTTCCCAAGGATGGGCTTTCCCCTGCCCTTAAACAGGTTCTTCTCAGGCCCACCAGGCATCTGAGAATGGAACCTCCCTTCCTGCTTCCTTGCTCCTGCCTGGAACAAACCCGAACCCTCTGGTTGGCTTCCCCAGGCCTGCAAAGGATCCTCCGGCTCCTAGCTCTCACCTGCTTTCTTGCTGGAGGGCGTCTCTGCCCCAGACCCTGCCATGCTGAGCTTGGTGCTGGGGTGTCTCCGGGGTTTGGCTGGGGGTCTTCGGGCACTGCTGTCCTCTGTGAGACCCCTCCTGCCATCCCCAGGCCCACCCCCCACACTGTCCATACTGCCCACCGAGTGGCAGGAGAGCGAGCGGGGGGCCATGGCGCTGCGGCAGGGGTGAGGGGTGTGCTCCTGCGAGGCGGGCATCGTCATGAAGCCCATCCTGAGGGAACGCCGCAGCGAGGCGATGTCCCGCACGCGGACCCCGGGCCCCGAGCTGGTGGTCCCTGGCCCCGCTTGGCCTGCGGGGCCCACCTCCTTACTGGAGCTGGGGAGACAAGACCCAAGAAGGAACAGGGGTCAGGCCTCAGACCTGCCCTGTCCCGTTGCGTCCAGCAGCAAAGAGAGAGAGACTGACTTTCAATCCTGTCTCCGTGCTACTCCCCACCCCCAGGGAGGAGGATAGGAGCCCAAGGGTGGGAACCTAAAGGCCCAAGGCACAGAGGTAGGGGGCTTTAAGCTGAACCCTTAGACTTAAAAGGAGGCAAGAAAACTGGGGCAGGGATGGAAGTAGCGCTAAGACTGTGTGCTCTGGGGCATCCTGGCGACTGGCAGATCCCATGCCAGGCACACACACACCCCATGCCCTGTACCCCCAGAGGTGGAGACATGTAAACCTAGGTAGCCCGGCTCCTGAGGCTAACCAGCCCAGCCTGTTGCCACAGCTCCACTCCTCTGCTCCGGCTCCTACAGGCCCACCCACTCCTGACCCCTGGCTTCTGGTCTCCCCTCCTGGCCTGTCCCACTACTGTGACCATGGGCCTCCACCCCTCCTCCTCACCCAGAGGTTTACGCCAGGCAGCATCACCATCGCAGCCTCCCCTGGCTGATCTTTTTTGGGGTGCTACTGTCCTCCAAGAGATCCCACCTCTACTCCCAGGCCTGTCCCCCTTGCCACTGTCCATTGCTGCCCAGCGAGTGCCGTCCTTTCTCTGGCTCACCCCCATTCCTTTCACAGTCCCTGAGCTGCTCTGCCAGTGAAGGGGGGCTGAGGGATGGGGGTGGCTGGCAGGGAAGAGGAGAAAGCTGCTGTGGGGTGGGCTCTCATTAAGGCCCTGTCTACTAGCCCTTCATTAGGGAGAGATCAGTGCCATGATAGCTCTGATTAATCTAATTAACAACAAGAATTAAACTCCCCAGTTGCGGGGAGGGCGAGGGGAGCCATGGGGTGGCTCTCTGACTCAGGTTCCAGGAGGCTGTGCAGTCAGTGCAAGTGAAGCGGAGAAGCAGTGAGAGGGGAGAGGCCAGACCCTGGGTCCCGTGGAGAACAAGGTGCGAGGGCAGCTGGGGGCAGGTGAGGGCACCTCGGCCCTGGCTCTTCACCAGAGCCCAGCCTGCATGCCTACCCCTCACCCCCGATAACCCAGACACTTTGCCACCTACTCCACCCAGTAGAGTAGGCTGGGAAGGGGCCAGATGAGCCTTCTCTGACACCCCCACCCGGGACCCAAGGAGGGCCACAGGGCCTGCCCCTTCCAAGGTCAGGTGACCAGAGAAATCGGCTGTCAACCCCACACTGACAGAAAGAAGCAGCCCACAGGCCAGAGGTGAGTCAGGAAGCAGCAATCTGGCCTCAGGGGAGGAGGAAGCCAAGGCTGGGTGCTGGCGAAGCTAGAACTCTCCTGGAGGCCAGGCCAGGCGCCAGAGCTGGGGAAAGGACCCGGCTGTGCCATCCCAGCAGCTCTGAGCTGTGCTGAGCACCGGACCCGACTCCGAGACCAGGGAGGCGGGCTTATGACAAAGCTGCTCAGACTCAGGACCTGGGAAAAGGGCCGAGGGGCAGGCAGGGGCTGTCTCGGGACCCAAAGCCTTACCTCCTCTTGGCCTCTTCCTCCTTGTGCTGCCTCCACTCCAGCTTGGTTTTTCGGTAGAGGAGGTTCATGTCGTGGGACAGGAGGGGGGTGCTGGGGGACCCTGCTCAGTGCCACCAGGCCCGGGGGGCGGCCCTCCCTGGGTCCCGGATCCACTTGGGCGTAGTGGAGGAAGAGCAAGGAAAGGAAGAGGTGGGGCGGGAGGTGGGTGAAGGGGTTGGGGGTCAGGAATGAATGAGAAAGAGAGAGAGACACACACAGACACATGACTCGGGGCCTCCGAGAGAGGAACCAAGCAGAGACACAGCCTCCAGGACTCCCAGACAGATACACAGAAAGACCCAGAGTGACACTCCCTCACAATAGTGTTCCCAGTCACAAACCCATGCCTCAGATCAGGCTGACGGATTGTCAGGACACAAAACACAGGCCTCCACGCAGTGACACGGGCACGTATGGAGACACGCAAACCTCCCTCTGAGAGCCACACACCTAGGTCTCCCTCCAGAGGGCTGGTCCAGGGAAACACTAATCTAAGAACACACACACACAGCGGACACACACAGCCATCAGCACCCCCCGACACACCCACAGATACAGACATCCAAACAGACCCAGATCTGCTACCCAGCCCGGGACACACCTGCAGATGCGGAGTTCTGTTCAGGGCCTACTTGCGTACATTACACCCCACTGGGGAAGAGGGAGACAGAATCCCCAGCCCACTAGGGCCCCCAGGTTTGCGGGAGGTGGTGAGGGCAGGGTGGGGATGCAGGAGGAGGAAGGGTAAGGGACATTCAGGTTGGGGTTCTATAATACCACCCACCCATCTATCCGTCTCTCTCCCCTCCAGCCCTTTGGGCCAGGGCCTCGGTCCACCCCAAATCCAGATCCCCGGCCCCTCCAGAGGCAATGGTCTCCGCCTCATTCCCTCACTGATGCCTCAAATCACCTTCTTCTTCCTCCAGGATGGTGGAGGCTCCAGGTGTCTCTCTTCCGGCGGCGTCCCTCAGTCCCACCCGGGGGTCTCCAGCCTGGCCCCGGAGCTATCCTGGGCTGCGGCCTCCATACCTGCTCTGGTTTCCCTTCCCCCAAACACACGCTCCTCTCCGGCCCCGGCCTCACTTCTCTCCCCGGCGCCCCTCCTCACTGCCGTCTTCCCCCTTCCCCAGTTTATTCCAAACCTGGCCTGCTGCATCCCCTCTCCATCCTAGGGCCCCAGGTTCCCGGCCACCCCTCCCCTTCTCCTTGTCCTGCCACCCTGGGTTCCTCCGCCTCTCGCCCAGGCAACCCTCCCTGCCCCTTGGCCCCCTACCCCACCTCCCCGCACCGAGTCTCCCCAATTTCGACACCGCCGTACCTGGCCTGCCGGGCGCCGGCCCCCCCATGCCGGGCTCCGCCCGGAGCAGGAGGAGGGAGGAGGACAGACACAGAGAGACCGGGGTGGGGGGGAGCGGAGCTGGGCCCTGCCGCAGAGACAGCCCCGCCTCCGGGTCCGCCCCCAGACCCGCCCCCGGCCCCAAACCCACCCT
>NW_022103901.1:10286569-10291350 GCF_000313985.2 Echinops telfairi | reverse complement strand
CCATTGTTCCCATGGCTGAAGGAAGGAAGAGAGACCCGGATCCAGGTGCATTGTCAGCAACAAAGAAGAAATACAGCAACCGTGGGTTTATTTTATTTTATTGCTCAACGCTGAAGAGTAGAAATTTCCATCAATTAAAGCTGAGGGATGTGGCAAAAAGCTGGCTGTGGGTCCAGAAAGCCCAGTACTAGTCTTGGTTGATAACCAAGGTTGATAACCTTGACCCAACACCTCCCAAGTGGTCGTTGTCTGAGCTGAAACACTGCAGCTCAAAATCTACCCCATCTCTTCCCAGGGCTGCGATGAAAACCTACTGAGACAACTATGGGACGTGCACAGATGACACGGAATTTTACTACAGACATGTTCTCTTGGATGAAAGTGAAGTAGAATCATTTCCTTCTGAACCAGCAAAGGCTCCTGTGACCATTAGAAACCGTTTTTGTTGAGATAATCCCTTTCCACCTTTAATTCAGAAAACCAACAAAACTCATCCCCATGGAGTTGATGCCACCTCATAGAGACCCTGTAGGACAGGGTGAAACTGCCCCTGGGGGTTTCCAAGACTGTTTACAGGAGTAGGAAAAAAAAAACCTGTCTTTCTCCCGCAAAGCAGCTGACGGGGTCAAATCGCTGACCTTGTAGTTAGCAGCCCAACTTAAAACCACTATGCCACCAGGGCTCAGAATTCTGGTTGGGGGTGATAAAAGAAGAGCAAGCGAGTGAGTGGGAATGACAAGTTGGAGATTGATTTCCTCATGCCAGACACATTGTAGGTCCTTGGTGTAGGTAAATTCTTCATAATAGCAATGGATGGGCTAAGAGAGGATATACAATACCTGTTGGTTTGCATTGTCTATTCAGGCAGGCTGTGTCTCAAACTTCCAGGGGTCCATCAGACTGCTGGAGCATCAACCATTCTATGGGTGCGCGTTGGACTGCTAACCACAAGGTCAGCAGTTCAAAACCACCGGCAGCTCTCTGGGAGAGAGATGAAGCTTTCTCCTTCTGTGAAGAGTTACAGTCTCAGAATGCCACAGGGGTAGTTTTACCCCATCCTATGGGGTCCCGATGAGTCAAAGTTGACTCGATGGCCATGAGTTTGGTTTTCGGATGTTCATCAAGTTGGCCCTTGAGACACACAGTGTTGGTCAAGAAATAGTCGTCATTAATATTCATAGAACACAAACAACAACAGATACTCCAAGGGGGAGGTGCTGTGTTGTGGTTAGGTGCCATGGAGTCGGTTCCCACACACAGTAACCCTAGGTACAACAGAACAAAGCAGCAACTAGACATTGCTGTTTGGTCTCATTGTTGCGGCCACTGTGTCAGTCCATCTCCTTGGGATGCTCTTTATCGCTGACCCTCATCTTTGTCAAGCACGATGTCTATCTCCAGGGACTGGTTCTTCCAGCAAACATGTTCATATAGCCTCACCATATACCAGGGAGTATTCTGGCTGTACTTCTTCCAACACCATAATTCAAAGGCGATCGATTCTTTAGTCTTCCTTGTTCATCATTCAGCTTTCAATTACCCCCTGGGGGGTGCATGAGAAGCCTCCAAGTGACATCTCTGCTTTTCAACACTTTGAAGAGGGCTTTGGTAGCACATGTGCCCACTGCAATCTATTGTTTGATTTCTTGACTGCTACTTCCATGGGCATTGATTGTGGATCCAGGTCAATGAAAATCCTTGACAGCTGGAATGTGAACATTTTCTTAGTTTATCATGATGGTGCTTATTGATCCAGTTGTGAGGATTTTGTGTGTGTGTGTGTGTGTGTGTGTGTGTGCTGTTAAGGTATGATCCATACTGAAGGTTGTGTTCTTTGATCTTCATCGGTAAGTGCCTCAAGTGCTTTTCAGTTTCCAAATTATTTGCTCAGCATCCAGACTGAATGCGTATGAGCAAAGCGTATACGTTTAAGTCACACCTTTCTGTCCTGATTTTAAACCACGCGATGTCCCCTTGGTCCACTTGAATGACTGCCTCTTGGTTCCGTGTGAGCACAAGTTAAGTGTTCTGAAACTCTCACTCCTCAAAACATTATTCATATGTATTAAGCCACACAGTGGAACCATTTGCATAGCCAATTAAGCACAGGGAAACATCTTGCTGGTATTCTCTCCTTTCAGCCACGATCCACCTGATAACCTGACATCAGCCCTGACAGCCCTCATTCCACACCCTCAAATTTCCAGCAGCTCCCTGTTGATGAAGAGCTGCAACCCTTTTGGAATTATCATCCGCAAAAATTTGACTTGCATGTGAGATTCATATTGCTTGATCATTTCCAAGTTCTGTTGGCTCACTTTCTTGGACCTGGGCACAATTACGGATCTCTTCCAGTCGATTGGCTAGGTAGGTGTCTTCCAAATTTCTTGGCATAGGCGAGTGAGCCCATCAAGCACTGCATCCATTTGTTGAAACATTCCAATTGGCATTTGGTCACTTACACAGTGTTGGCAAGGTGGAAGCCACTATTGTTATCTATAGAAAGCAAACAATAACCACTGATTCTCCAAGGGAAAATGCTTACCCTTCCCTCAAATTACCCATGTTCATTCTTTTATTGCTGGCAGGCACTCCGTGGTTCAGGTTAGTTGACATCTTCCCGAGGCTGCTGCTTCCCGCAACCACACTGCCTGAGGCCGCTGCGGTTGGAGGAAGACGCCACAAAGGATCGCTGAGCCTCTTCTAAGCACCTGCTGCTGGCTTTCCAAAGACTATCCAGGCCTGCACTACCAGAGGGCCCTCGTGGCTCCTACCTACCACACTATCCAAGAGGGGCACACCCAGGTCTCATTTGGCCTACATGGGCATGACATCTCTTTTTAGCCCCACTGGCAAGCCTCCTGCCTAAAGGCACTCAGCGCTCCTTCATAGGCTGGAAAACCCACCACAGCCTTCTTACTCTGTGAGCCAGCAAGCCTGCTGCCTGACTCGTGTAATCTTTGTGTTATGATCTTTCTTCTGAGTCTAGAGGTTTCCAGGGCCAGACCCTGGGTCCTTGGTTTAGAGAATAGGCTTTGCCCCAGAATCTTCTGGAAGCTTTGTGGAGCAGCCCTTTGCTAAGTCAAAACCCCAACCGGTGGTCATCGACTACTTTCAGACTCAGCCTCATAGCAACCCTCTGGGTATGGGACCGAGAGTGAGGCACACTACTGCCAAGATGACTTCCATGGAGTGCTGGCACTCTCAAATCATTGACCTTCGAGCTAGCAGCCAAGAACCAGTGGGCCACCAGGGATCCCTTTATATGAGCCCACTCCTGGTCTCTTTTAAGTCATGGTCTTCCCACTCGGACCACAAACTGACCAATCCCAGCAGTAGGCCACAAGTGACCCAATTTGCATAGCACCAGCCAATTATTCTGTGGGAGTTATGAGATTATAGTGAGAACTGCCATTAAAAAATGCACCAAAAAATGCCATTAAAAAATGGATGGAACAACGGTGCAATATGATGCCTGGTCAGATGACCTCCCTCTTGACCCAATCCGAATTCTCTCTAGGTTTAAATATGTCTCACTTGTTCCATGACAGACATCTCCTCTCTGGCTTTTTAAAATATTGCTGGTGGCCTCGTATTTTCTTACTCTCTGATTTTTATCTTTACAGTGTTATTGTTTTTCCTTTTATTTTGTATTGTTTCTGTTAGGGTTCCCAGTTTTTGAAGCGCAGGAGTGAATGCGTAGAGACAATAATCGAGGCAATGGTTTCATAGGGGTTGGGAGTGGGGAAGGGGAGGGGAATTGGGGAGCAATAATGAATGCAGTAGGGAGGAGGGAGCACTCGAACTGATTGTGGTGATATATCTACAACTCCTTTGAAAAGCGACTTAGCTATGGAAGTGTAAGATGTGTGAATTTTATATCAATAAAATATCTTTTTAAAAGAAAGTAAAGAAGTTAAAGTAAAGGGGACAAAAGATGCCCCAAAGAGAGGTAGGATAAATAGTAAGGATAGGGGCCCCTGCACCTGACCAGCCAGGATCCATTTGTGTGAGTAACCTTGTGTAGGAACACATGTGTCCAGCAGCTGGCCAGGACGTGCAGGCCATCATTTGTTCTGTGTTGATGCATGTGGGGGCCAGCCAAGGACACACCTGAGCACGTAATGTACCTGCTCTGCCACTGACAGCCTTTTTGGATCTCCGGGGACTCAATTTCCACATCCAAGAAAGAAGCTACCTCTTCTCCACGGGAGAAGAATGAGGTTTTCCACTGCCGGGAAGAGTTACAGCCTCTGCACCCCACAGGGGCACTTCTACCCTATCTGATAGGGTCCACGTCAGTCAGCTGGAATCCACTCCATGACAGTATATTGAGAAGAAGGGGTATTGACATGCCTGGCACTTGGTTTTCCCCACAGGGCTAAAAGATCCTGGGGGAATGGGGCAGAACCAAGACAGGTCTGTGAGAACTGCTACTGATTGAAACTGGAATGAAGAGGGGAGATCACTCTTGTGTTCCAGGTTAAATTATGCACCCCTCATACAATGTGTTGTGAATCTTAACCCCTATGCCTCTGGCGATACTCTCATCTGGGAACGGGTTATCTTTGCTACGTTAATAAGTCAGGATTAGTGTAGGCTGTATCTCCAGTCCATTTCTCTGGAGATCAAAAGAGATTAAATCACAAGCAAGCAGAGATGGGGTAAGACAGACACCAAGGCATGTAGAGATCTCCAAGGGAGAACCAGGAGAGAGAGAGTGAGAGAACAGAAGAGAGGAGAGAGAGGAGAGAGAAGAACAGAAGAGAGAGAGAGAGAGA
>NW_022103901.1:10263171-10285633 GCF_000313985.2 Echinops telfairi | reverse complement strand
GGCGCCCCCGCGGAGCTTCGTGCTCTGCCGCGGAGCGAACTTTCTCCGGAGATGGCCGGCGCGGGGCGGCGCGCCCCCCGAAGACGACCGGGCAGCCTCTGAGAGCCGCCCGCACCCCGCGCTGCCGGGGCCCGAGCCCCCGGGCCCAGGGGGGGACAGCGCGGCATCTTGGGCGCCGGGACCCCCGCTCGGCCGGAGAGGTAGGGCCCCTGGAGTGTAAGGGAGCTGGGGTGGCGGACCCTGCTTTGCCTCCTTCCCCAGGCCCGGGAACCCCTTGCGCGAAGCTGGTGGCTGCCGGGATTTGGAACCCCAGGCCAGAAGTGCCAAGTTTGGGGGGCGCAGCTGCCTCTTCCTGGCTCGGCGCACCCCGCTGGGACCTGGGTCTCTGCCGTCTCTGTCTCTGGGTCCCTGGTGATTTCCCCTTCCTCTGTCCGCGCCAGGCGCCCCAGAGAGGAAGCCCCAGAGGCGGCCTGCCCACTGCGGCCACTGCTCGCTCTATTGGGCTCTCTCTACTCACTCACTCACTCATTCTCGCTCTCTCTCCCCAGTTTGCAAACGCAGTTTGGAGTTGGATTCCGACAGCAGCAGGAAAAACCTGGCCCTCTCCCCACTTTCGTGCCCCGCTCTCTGTCTCCAACCCGGCACCCCCAGTTCCTCCAGGCCCTCCTGCCATGTCGGACCCAGACGTCCCCAGGGGCCCTGAGGCCCCGGCTATGTGGCCTCCCTGTTCCAGGGGTGCTTGAGCCTCGGTGCGGAGCCCCGCTGCCCCTGCCCACCTCGGCCTGCCCGGAGCCCTCGGGACGATGAGTGGAGGGAAGAAGAAGAGCAGCTTCCAGATCACCAGTGTCACCACGGACTATGAGGGCCCTGGGAGCCCAGGGGGTGCCGAGCCCCCGACCCCTCCGGTCCCCACCCGGCCCCCACCCCGCCTGCCCAATGGAGAGCCTAACCCGGATCCAGGGGGCAAGAGCACCCCCCGGAACGGCTCCCCGCCGCCCGGGGCCCCTGCCTCCCGTTTCCGGGTGGTGAAGCTGCCACACGGCCTGGGAGAACCTTATCGCCGAGGCCGGTGGACGTGTGTGGATGTTTACGAGAGAGACCTGGAGCTGCCTAGCTTCGGCCGGCTTCTGGAGGGAATCCGGGGGGCCTCGGGGGGCACGGGGGGCAGGTCACTGGATTCCAGGTTGGAGCTGGCCAGCTTGGGCTTGGCCACCCCGGCCCCACAGCCAGGCCTGTCTCAGGGCCCCACCTCTTGGCTCCGCCCGCCCCCCACCTCCCCCGGACCCCAGGCCCGCTCCTTCACGGGAGGACTGGTCCAAATGGTCGTAAGCGCAGGCAAGGCCGTGGGGGAGACGCCCCCGCTCTCAGCCTCCCCACCCCACCTTCGCCCCCCAGAGCCTGGGATCCGGGACATTGAGGGCACATCCTGGGCCTCCATGCCCCTTCCCTCGCTGAGGGTGGAAGTGGAGCCAAGGACCTCAGCAGTCGGGACTCCACCGCTGTCCAGAAGGAAGGATGGACCCTGGCAGCTGGGGATGGAGTTGGTGGCTCCGGAGGAGACAGGGCAGGTAAGAGCGGGTCTGGGGCAAGGAAGATGCCTCTTGGGGATGGTGCTCACCCACCAGTCTCAGCCCTGGCCTGCCCTCCATCCTGGCCTCCTGCCTCAGCCTGCAGGCTGCACTCCCACGACTTGAGCATCTGCCTATCTGCTCAGTAGCCTCTCCTTTCTCTTTGGTCATCTTACTTTGAAGTCCGTCCATCCTGCCTTTAGAACTCCTCAGGGCCACCTTTGTTTTCCGCCCAGCTTCCCTCTGCCCCGGGCTCTATCTCCCAGGCCTGTAGCTTGTTGCCTTTGCCCCTCAGCTTTGTGATCGTCTCTATCAACCTGTGGCCTCTGCACTCTGACCTTCACCTTCTCTCTTGATCTCACTCCCTCTGACTCAAGGAGTTGAGGGTGGAGGACCCAGCAGGGAGAGGTTGGAGGGACCTTCCAGGGAGGTAGAGGCCAGAGGTAGGGGTCCCACTGCAACCCTCTCTCCATGCCACCCTATCCGGAATGGGGGGTGGTCAGCCAAGCCTCGTTTTCAGCTTGGAACCAAGTTTCTCTTCCTGAAGGAATGGCTTGGAGGTGGTGTGTGTGTGTGTGTGTGTGTGTGTGTGTGTGTGTGTGTGTACATTACAGGAGTGGGAGGCTTGCTAATTCCCACTCCCCAGGTCTCCCCAGGGGGTAGCCACCATGGGTGGAAGCAGTGGAAAGTAGCCAGAGCCGAATGCCAGACTCAGTGCCACCGAGTCTATGCTGACCCGTAGTGCCCCATAGGACAGGGTAGAACTGCCCCTGTGGGCTCCTGAGACGGTCACTCCTCAGGGGAGTAGAAAGGCCTGTCTTTCTCCCGGGAAGTAGCCACGACAGAGTTAAAGCATCTGCTCTTTCTGCTTCCTGTCTCCAAAAGAGGAACAAGTCTGGGGGTGGGGGTGCCCAGGAGGCCTGGGTCCTGGGGGGTGGGGTGGGCAGCTAGGGATGAAGGGGCTGGATGCTTCTGTCCCAGAGGAGAAAATAACACCTTGGGTCTTTAGCATGAAGATGAGGACTTTCTCCCCTTCCTGGCCTTGGGCACAAACCACAGTATAAAAATAACCTGGGACTGGATGTCTGGGCCTTGTCAGGACTGGTCAGGACCGGCTCCCCCCACCCCCTCCTGGCCTCAAGCTCACATCTCTCACACACAGACACCCCCACCCCACCCCTGACTTTTCTGGAGCTTTTCTGTTCAGTGCCTGGGGGGCGGGGGCCGAGGTGCTTTCCTGGACAGTTCCCTCTGCCCTGAGTCTCTGCTCTCTGGCTTGTCTTAAACCGTGCTTGATCTGCCTGTGGGGCCCCCAGAGCCTGCTCTTCCTTCTGAGCGTCCCCAACTTGCACGCCCTGCCCCTTTGTTTCTGACACCGGGGTGATGGTTTCTTTGCTTAAAGGACCCTTCTCCTTTCTACAGTGCCCTCTGGCCTTGAACAGAGGTGGGCAGTGGGGAGGAGGGCCAGGGGGCCAGGGGCAGCACCTGGACTCCTTCCTTGGCTCCGTCCCTCTAACCACCCTGGACTCTCTGTTCTTGGCTTTTCCGAGAAGCTGGGGCCTCCCAGGGCCTCGCAGAGGCGTCTTGTTCCTGTTGCCCCCGCCCTTTTGCAGCCGCCCCCGTCCCTGTTGGGCTGTGTAGGCCCACGCACGCCCAGGCCCCGCCTCTCCCCATCTCGGTACCCGCCCCCTCGCGCCCCCCACACTCCCACACGCACACACATGGGCTTCACCTGGGCTTCACCTAGGTCCTAGTGGGATGGCGGAGAGAAAAGCCAGCTTTTCAGGACTCATTCAGTCCGTAGAGGGCTCTTCAACCAACTAGAAGCCCAGCTTCTCTCCCCCACCCCCCTGCCAAGCCTCCCTTCTCGCAGAGGAAAGATAATAATGCATAACTTCAGATACTGTGAAGGGCTGTAAAAACATAAAACGTAAACGGGTCAGTGGACTGGCGGAAAGGGCGCTCTGAGGAAGTGACATGTGGGTTCAGGTGACAAAGGCGTCTCTGGCGAGCCCGATGATTAGGGGGTCCCCGGCTCAGCCGGAGGAGTACGCTTGTCAGAGACCGGCTGCTGCTCCTTCCAGTTCTCAGGATGGACAGCTCTGCAGGCTTCCAGCCTTCCTCCCATGTCTTCACCCAGGGAGGGGGGCTGCAGAGGGACTTGCTGGGGCCTGGGGAGAGAGGGAGGGAGGAAGGAAGCCTTTGAGGCCAGTTGGTGGGTGGCCAGTTCCTTGCTTCCCATGTGACGGTCCTCCTCTCTCTCTCTGCTTCCAGGTGCCCCCACTCGACTCCCACCCCAGCTCCCCAGCCCTCTACTTCTTCCCTGACGCCAGTCTGGTTCACAAGTCCCCAGACCCCTTTGGGGCGGCGGCCCAGAGCCTCAGCCTGGCTCGCTCCATGCTGGCCATCAGTGGTCACCTGGACAGCGATGATGATAGGTAGGTCGTTCACGTGGAGGGCCGTGAGGTTAGTCCCCACCTGGTGCCCCGAGAGGGGGGGGAGCTGCCGCCCGAGTAGGTGTGCATTCGTCTGTCCCCTGCCCCCCAGGTTGAGTTTGGAGAGGACTTGTTAAAGAGAAGTCTGGCCTGGGCATAACCACTGGATTTGTTGACTTGGGACCCACTCCCTCTCTGTGGGGAGAGCTGGGTGGGACTCCCTGGCTTAGGACTGTCGAATCATAGACTTTTTTCGAGTTTGAAGGGAGGCGTTGTTTCCAATTCCAGAGCTGTTGCAGACTTAAGAGATCATCTGGCAACCCCAAGAATTTAGGAGCATATGTGCCAGAGCCGAGGCTAAGCAATCAGCCTCCTCTCACTTCCTCCCTCCCCGCCCTCCTGCCAGTAACTTCTGGTCTTCTGTTAGGGATTGCTCGAAGATCCTAGTAGTTCCGATGGTTTTGCGCCGAGAGTGGACGTGGCCAGCGGGCAGAGCTAGGGACACCCCGGGGCGGGTGTTGTGGGAGAGCATGGCTGAACCGGAGCAGGGCCCTAGGCTGTCTTGGGGTGCATCTTGGAGGGCACTGCCCTGGTTGGTGGCCCGGTGGGCAGGACTTCCTGTTGAAGACCAGGTTTACACATAGGCATGTCAGCGGGCTGGCACGGGAAAGAGGACCTCCCCGGGAAGAGAGCAAGGCTCTCTGTGGGCTGGCAAGCCGAGGGAGAAGCACCAGGGCAGTCACCATTTTTTGTTTGGGGAAATGAGGAGTGGGACTTCCGGTTTGAGGCCCTCGAGGGGCGGGACTTCCTGTTTGGAAGGCACTCGGGTGGGGAGTGGGTGCAGGGGGGACCTGTTCCAGTGGTGAGCCCCTCCTTCCTGCCTACCCCTCAGGGGGCCCCACCCCCTAGAATCAGAGCTTTCCCCCCCACCCCAACACACACAAAGGGGGGGTCTGAGGAATTGGAGGGGGGCTGGAGCAAGAAAGGATGGGGAATGGGGTGGCCTGGAGACAGCGGATGGAGGGCAGGGGGGCTGGTGGGGGCTTTGGAGAGAATGGACAAAGCCCAGTAGGGCCGGGCAGCGCGTGGGCCCCAGCGCTGAGCACTGTGTGAGGTGTGAGGTCTGCCAGGGCCCAGAGTCACCTGCTGTATCCTGCTATTCTCAGCTCTTCCCACCCCTCCCCCTCCTTCTGGGGAGGTTCCCTGGCAGAGGGCGACTGGCCCTCCCCCATCCCTGTTGATTTCCTCCCATGGCCTCCTGCTCACACTGTCCTAGAAGATTCTGCCTCCACAGAAGATTCAGCTCTATTCTTCAGGCTTATCCCCTCCCTCCTTCCCTCCCTCGGTTTCCACCCCCTCTCCCCACACCCCAGTCTGACCGGTCCGGTCTGGCTCCCAGCCTCCACTTTTCCCAGCTCTCAGCTCCAGGGCTCCCCTGTTCAGCCCCAGCTCCTCCTGCCCCACCCTTCTGGGCCAGCGGGTTTGGGTTGGCCCCCCCCTACCCACCCACCCAGGCATGGGACACGTAGCCCTTACCTCAACCCTCTGAGGGCCTGGAGTTGGTGAGGCAACATGGAAACTGCCCTTTTGAGAGGAAAGTGGGCTGGGATGTTACATGCCCAGACCCCAGATGGGAAGTTGGGGTGGGCAGGGGTGGTGCAATTCCAGAAGCTGTGGCTGTGGATCCAGACAGAGGGTGCCTGGGGAGTCCAGACTGTTCACCTGCTCCTGGTTTGCCAGAACTTTCCTGGCCCCTAGCAGAGGGCAGGCCTTTAGGAAAGGTCTGCAGAAGGTAGTGGATGGGCGGAAGGCCAGCCTGCAAGTGAGACCTGGGCTTCAGAGAGAAGGGATCTCTGGGACTTGGGGAGAAAAAGGTACATTGAGCGATCCTGTGGAGCCCTTGGGTGATACAAACTGTCAGCATGCTTGGCTGCTAATGGACGGACTGACGGATGGACGGAAAGCTCCTGGAAAGAAATCCCTGTAGATTTCGTTTTGGAAATGTGATAGGAAACCCCTTGGAAACTCCGGCTCTGGGCTGACACCCGTGGGCTGGACATGACGTAGCCTCCTTGCTGGCACCCGGGTGGGATGTTTAACCTTTGAGCCATGGGCAACTTGTCAAGTTGATCCTGTGCAGCACAGAAGGAAACCCAGCCCAGCCCTGCGCCGGCCTCACCCTTGTTCTTATGCCTGAGCCCGTCATGGCGGGCACTGTGTCCGTCCATTCTGGGGAGGACCTTCCTCTTTGTCGCTGCCCCTCTGCTTTACCGAACATGATGTCCTTCTGCAGGGACTTGGTCTCTCCTGACCACACGTCTGAAGTCCGTGAGACCCAAGTCTCAATGTCCTGGCTTCTGAGGAGCGTTCTGGCCGCACAAAAGCCACCTTGTGCCCCCTGCTTCCCAGAGGAAGGAAGGGACACTCGAAGGAGCAGCATTTTAGTCTCTTGTTCAAGGTCACCCTGCTAGTATGTGACAGGACTGGAATGGGAACACGGGCCTGACCCCCACGCCACGATACTGCTCTCCTACTGAGGTGCCTGTGGCTCACAAGGCGGAGGAAGGCCACCGAGGGAGTCACCCATCCCCAGGATGCCCTCTCTGTCCAGGCCAGAGGCAGGGACAGCTCTCTTCAGTGGGGCAAAGAGCCAGCCCTCCTCCCTGCCTGGTCCCGCCCCAAAGGCACCACAGATCCGGGAGGGAGTGTGGACAGGGCAGCCAGATGCCACTTCTGTTGGCCCCTGGCCCGGCCCCTGGGGGCTCCTTTAGAACACAGCCAAGAAGCAGGGCTGGCCCCCATTCGCTCCCCAGGATCAGAGCCTCCCTACCTCTCCCGGAGGTCCTGCTGCTTCATCAGATCCTAGGTTGAATGCTGTTTCGTTTGACCTTCAAAGAGGAAGGCTAGCCCCTCAGGCTGTCCTGGCCCCCGGGACCCAAGCGACCTGCCAGGCCAGGTCCCCACTTGTGCAGGTCAGACCTGCATGCCCCCCTCCAGGGACACCGCTCCCAATAAGATGGCAAGAAGCATCTTGAAGAAGGGGACCTTCCGCTACACTTCGCATGTAGCTGCCTGTTGGGTTTGAGAGGCCCGATCCCTTCTACCCACCCCCAACTTCCTGCTCCTGACCCTACCCAGGAATTCCAACTCTGCCCCCAGCCCCTGGCTCAAACCAACAATAACAAAACACCTCACTGCCATCCATTCCATTCTGACTCATAGTGACCCTATAAGACAAGGTAAACCTGCCCCTGTGGGTTTCCGAGATTGTAACTCTTGACGGGAGTAGAGAAAGCCTTGTCTTCCGAGTAGCCGTTGGTAGTTTCAAACTGCCAGCCTTGTGGTTAGCAGCTCAGTGCTTAGTCACAGTGCCAACAGGATCTCGCAAACGGAGAGCATCCATGTTCAAGTCCTGGCCCCTGGAAGCATTGACACGAGACTCTGGTAGTGGAAAAGAGCTTTGAGAATTCCTAAGCGCTAGACAAACAAGAGATTGCCATCTGTCAGCCAACAAATGTTTGTTGTTGTATTACTCCTTTATTTCTGGCTAGGAGGAACCACTTACTTGGCATCTCCACCCAAGTCAGTGTTGGCCAAAGCCAGGCCAGCATTCCCAGCCCTGTGACTGTGCACCTCTGGGGTCCCAGGGTCTACGTGTACTAGGGGCCAGTGTCATGGCTTGAAACCACTCAAAAATGCCCTCCCCATAGGGGGCGCAGGAGTCCTTCCCCTGCCACCCTGTCCTGCTCACTCAGGCCTGGCCATCCCTTGGGTTACTCCTGGCCCCCACCTGTCTGCACCTTCCGCACCCAGAGCCGGGGCTGGGGAAATGGAAAATTCCCAGCTCCCTTCTGGCCGCAGGGCCCCATGTGAGGGTGACCTTGACTTGAGGGCTGCAAGGCCCCCAACAGGGAAGCAGGTGGGAGCCGTCCTTGTGGAGGGAGGGCTTGACAAGGGAGTACAAGGGCAGGAGATGGAGCTTGTTGGGGGCTCCCATCCCTGGAGGGGGTAAACAGGATTCTGTAATGCAGTGAGTGGCGGAGGCAGCAGCTGGTGTGGGGAGGCGGGGGCATGAAGTGTGGGATGACCGTGGTGGGGATGGGGAGTCTGCGTGGAGCAGGGTATAGAAACTATGGGGCCTTGGAGAGAGGCAGGCTTGATCTAGGAGAACCCTGGCTTAGGTCGGTGAGCCCTGGGGCCTGGGGGCCTTGAGTCGACCTCTGGTGGCCACTTAGCAAACAGCAGCCAGAACCTGCTGTGGCCAGCTTCTGGCCAGTTCTGCCCGGCTAGTGCTTCTATTCCCAGGGCTCCACATCCAGCCTCATCTTCCTGCCGGCCCCACAAGCCCTGCTCTCTCCAAGACCCCACAGCCAGGTTCCATGGCTACAGCTGACTGTGGGCCCCTGAGTTCCACCATCCTTCCTCATTCCTCGTGTCCCCATCCTGGGGGCTGGGGGCCTCCTGGCCCCAGGCCCCTTCCTGAGATAGGCCTTGTGTCAGTGCCTGGAAGACCATAGCCCCGTCCCCCACCATAACCCCCACTCCCAATCCCCTACCCAGGCTGAGGTGGAGTGTAAGTCCAGAGGGACCCGGTAGGATCAGAGGTGGGGTTTCCTCCGGCCTGGCTCTCCTTCATCCTCATCGCCCTCTCCCTGCCTCTTGTCCCTACAACCCCTCCCCTGCGCCCAGCCACCAGCTGACTTCCCTCAGTTGGCCCCCTCCCCTCCATTCTGGGACTGACGCCAGGGTGAGAAGGGGACACTGGCACTGGCATGGGGCTGTGTCTGGGAATTCCCGCCCACCATTGGCACTGGTGGGAGGGGGGTCCCCGTGTCCCTGAGGAGCCAATAGCAGCCGGGCCTGGCCCTGGGGGGTGGTGTATATCTTTCCGACCAGCAGCCCCAGGGCACTGTCCCCTCTCTGCCTGCCTGGCACCAGCCGGGCCCCGTGCTACCCGGGGGGGCTCCGAGCCCCCCAGGGAATCCTCCTGACACAGCCTTCTCTCTTTGAGTGGCCTAAAGACCCTTACCCCTCCGGGATGACCCAGCCGGGCGTCTCGGTCAAGTCCCTGGTGTCATCTTATGAGACCCGAGTGGTGGGGATGGCCCCGGGGCCACCCCGAAAAAGAGGCTGTATCTCCTCTCCTTGCTCGCCTCGGGGAGCCTCCCCCAACAGAGGGGCATCTGGACCCTCACCCTCCTGGGGCCTCGGGGGACCTGTGCAGCGGCCCTCCGCCCGCCGAGGGCTGGACAAAACCCTCCTCTCTCTGATTCTCTACTGTCACAGGTACCGAGAGGGGCGCGGGGGGAGGTGGCTGCAGCAGAGGTGGCTTAGCAGAGGTCAGGGACAGCTCCGGGAAGCGCCTGGGTGGGCCGAGGTCTGAGCTGGCCCGGCCTGGTTTGGTGGCTGCTCCTCCTCAACCCCTACCTCCCTGTCTCTCTCCAGTGGTTCCGGAAGCCTGGTTGGCATTGACAACAAGATTGAACAAGCCATGGTAAGAGAAGTGATTGGGACCCCGGAGGTCTGCGCTTCGTGTGTGGACGCCCAGATACCTGCTCTCTTTAGCTGTCCCTCCGCCCCTACTCCTGCTGTCCTTCTTAGGCCATTCCTGACACCCACCTCCTCCGCCTGCTCCCTGTGGGATTCCACTGGTCCTTCCGGCCCCTCCTGAACCTTTGCTACCCCTTGATCTAGACCTGGTCCCAGGTTCCTCCCCTGTCTTTGAGCCTTGATTGCCCTGCCCTCCCACTCCCACTTCCCACCTTCTTCCCCAGGGCCCCCCTCATCAGGTTGGGAGCAAGATGTCCCATCCACCTAGGCCCTGAGGCCCTGAGCCAAGACTGACCATCTGCCTGTTGTCGGTTCCCAGGACTTGGTGAAATCCCACCTCATGTTTGCGGTCCGAGAGGAGGTGGAGGTGCTGAAGGAGCAGATCCGGGAGCTGGCCGAGCGGAACGCCGCACTGGAGCAGGAGAACGGGCTGCTGCGTGCCCTGGCTAGCCCCGAGCAGCTGGCCCAGCTGCCTGCCTCAGGAGTCCCGAGGCTCGGGCCTCCTGCGCCCAACGGGCCCTCCGTCTGAGCAGCTTCCCTACCCTCACAGTGTGCCTTTGGGGGCTGCCAAGGCTGCCGGGCCTTGTGCCAGCTGCCCGCCCCCTCTTCCTATGCAGCTTTAATGCCTCCTGATCCCCAGGCTGGGAGTTCAAGGCTCAGTGTCGCCGGTCCCCCAGCCCTATCCACATTTTCCCATAGTCCCCAGGGTCTGGGCTAGGGTGCCTGCGGGCCTTGGCAGAAGAAGGAGGGCCCCAGGATGGGGTGTTAAATGGCACCCTCCTCCATGAGGGGTTCCAGCCTGTCCCTCCCCCCTCCCCTGTGTCATTGTTCTGGGACACCCTCACCACCCCCCAACATGAGACGGCTTGAGGACGTTGGAGGATCCCTGGCAGACATGGTCCCCCCACCCCAATGCCTTGTTCCCCAGCAGTGCCCCATCTCCTTGGCCCAGGGGAGGGAGTATGGACAGTATCTGAGAGTTCGGGGATTCAGGTTGTTATTAACATAATATAATTAAAAAATCTGAAGAAACTTGAATCTGGGAGCTGGCATCTCTTTGCTTGTGTCAAGTCTAGGGTCCTGTGCGAGTAACCCCCCACACCCCCGCAGGAGCTTCCCCCCCCAGGAGAGCTTGTCCCACCCAGGGAGTGCGCATGTGGCTAGGGAAGATGGAGAGGCAGAAACGGAGCCCGCAGCGCCGGGTCCGGGAAGGGCACGCCAGGAGAGGCAGAGGAGTTTTGGTGTGTGTGTGGGGAGGGGGGAGTGTGTTGGTGCCCACGTGCTGAGGGGAGAGGGGAACAATGAGGCCTTTGGTGATTGTGCAGGATCCACCCCCCAGGTTCCCAGAGTGTCCCCTCTGTGGGCTGGATCCGGGTGGCTGCTTGGGGGCGGGGCGAAGGACCCTGAATGGGCCCCTTGTCTCAGGGCTGGGTGTGGGCCAGGCTCCCTGGGCACACGGTGCCCTCGCCAGGCCTGGCTGGCTGCCTTGGCTTCCACCCTCAGCTGGCTGAGTGCTGGCCCTGTGGGAGAGCAGCCCCTCCCAGGAGGGCCTGGGCTCCCTTCACTGGACCTCCCAATGCTCCTCCCTGCCTAGGTGGCAGCATGCAGGTAGGAAAGAGCCCCCATCTAGCGGGGAAGCAGGGGAAAGCAGCAGCTTCTGCATCAGGGGCCCTCGAGGATGGATTCACGCCAGGGCTGCACCAACGGGCTCAGGCACAGGAATGAGGGTGAGGATGGTGCAGGGTCGGGCCCGGTTTTCATTCTGTTGGGTGTAGGGTTGCTATGAGTCTGAACCGACTCCATGGTACCTACCAACAAAAGCCCTGAACGAAGAACCCCGAGAAGGTGCAGGAGGAGCCAGAGTGGGGGGAACGGGGCTTGTAAAGCAGGGCCCCTGGGGACAGACCTGGGTTGAATCCCTGCCCAATAAAAAACTCCTTGCCATCCAGTTGATGCCGACTGAAAGCGGCCCTGTAGGGACCAGATGGAACTGCTCCGAGAACTGAGTGTCAGAGAGCATAATTTTACGGGAATACAAAGTCCTGTCTTTCGACCGAGGAGCAGCTGGTGGTTTTGAACCACTGACCCTGACACGTCTCCATCATGCCAGAGTTGATGACCTGGAATCAGTTTCTGGTGCTTTATCAGAACACCAGCACTGATAGTGGGCACCTGCTGTGAGGGGCTGTTGTAAATCTTACGTGGGAATGTCTAGCACCTAATAGATGGCCACAAGTTAGTTCCCCTCCCCTGAATCAAGGTGGGACAGGGATAAGGGGATAAGGGATTAGCTTCCTGGGTGCTGGAAGGACCTCGGGGGTTGGGGTCAAGGCCAGGCAGCTCTCACAATGGGCTAGAATTCTCCCTCTCCCTAGGTTCTTACCTGCTTTTGACTCCTCTCCCTGTCCCAGGGAGGGGAGGAAAGGCCTAGGATGGGTCTCTGGGGACACTTCTCCTCTGGAGTCCCTGTTCCTTTCTTCACTGCTGTGCGGGAAGCCCCTCGGTTCCTGGAAGCCCTTTTGGGGGGTGGCCCCTGATCTGCTACCTGTCCCCAACTTGAACCAACTACTGGCTCTGCCCCTGTTTGGAAGTCATCCTATGAGGAGAGATGGCTGTGGTGATGATATTCTTCCGATGGGTTTGGCGGAAGTTTGCTTGTTGGGTGAGTTGCTGAGTGACTCCCGCATCCTCCTGACACCCTGGGATGTTGGCACGAGAGGAGCTGGCCACAGTAGGAGCCGCCCCGCCCCACCCCAACACACACACACCCTGATTTCCTCCCCTCCTTGCCCCCTGAGGTCAAACAAGGCAGAGAGGGAGGAGGATAGAGATAGTGGGGGAGGGAGTTGAGGGCAGCCTCTGTGCCGTCCTTCCTGGTGATGGATGCCTCTGCTCTTCTTCCTATCCTGGTTACTAGGTCCTGTCCTGGAAAACTCGACCTAATTCATGCATCCCAGAAAACACTGAGTCCAAGAAACAGATACTTAAAAGGATGGAGAAGCCCGTTCACATGACGGAACATTTCAAGTTGGTGGAAGTCGCCAAAGGAGTCCCGTCCCCCAAAGAAGCAAAGTCCCTCAAGCTGGACGAGTGCCCCAAGATGGATGAGCTGTTTGTAGAGGAATTCCTCGAGATGGATGGATCTTCCAGAGTGTCCGAGCCTTATGTATTGCCCAGCACCACAGATGGGATGGTGCCGGGCCCCCAGGGCCGGTCCCTACTGCGGCTGCCCCAGACAGCGGTGCAGTCTGTCTCCACACTTATGGTCTCAGCGCTACAGACCGGCTGGCAGATGTGCTCCTGGAAGGTCAGACCTTTCCCTGGTTCCTGATGGTGCGGCTGCTACCCACCCCACCCCCACCCCCACCCCCGGCTGGTTCAACAGCGATTTCCTATGTCTCCGCTAAATGTCAAGCACTGAGGCAGGTGCCAAGGATACAGCAGTGACCAGGAGTTCTTACCCAGTCTTGGGGTGGGGGCACAGACAAGATGACATTGTTGGTTCAGTGTCCTAAGGGTGTGACAGATGCAGGAGGAACAGTGGGACGTAGGTCCAGAGGGAGGCATTTCCTCCAGATCTGACAAGTCAAGTCGGGGAAGGCGAAGCTTTTTCACAGAGGAGAAGGTGAGAGTTCTGGGGAGGTGGGTAGGAGGAGCTGCTCACGAAAAGAGAACACCCAATGCGTGGGTGGGGTGGGGATAGAGGGCTGCCCCAAGGGGCGTGGGTCAGAGCGGAACCATCTGGAAGCCAAGGGCAGCTTGGATGTACAAGGCCCAAGTGAAGGGGTTTGTCTGTTATCCTAGGAGTCCTTGAAAATATTTGAGCAGCCGAGTGAATGATCAGATCCTGGCCTAAGACGCTGACGTCGCAGGTGGGAATGTAAAATGGTGCGGGAGTTCTGAACGACGGGTCGTCTCTCTTACGCAGCATAGCATGCAAAGACCCTGAGACTCAGCAGCTGTGCCCTCGGGCATGGACCCAGGTCAAGGCAAATGTATGTCAACACAACAGTCTGGACACACTGGCTTTCGCAGCTTTCCCCCCACCACCCAGATGTCCCTGCAAGATGCTGGAGGAATGACTGACTGGGCGCAGGGGCAGCCAGACTGTGGATTACTACGTGGCAGCAAAAGGAACACCAACCAGTGCTCCATGTAATGACTGGAAGGACTCTCCCAGTGAAAACCACCAGTCCCCAGAGGGTCCATCCTGGATGGTGCTATTTGATCGCATTCTTGAAATGTCCGAAAGAGCAATGGAGAGTGGGCTTTGGAGTGCCTGGGCCTGGTTCTGAGGATAGAATCCGGTGACCATGTTCTGTATCATGGCTGTTGTGATTGGATCCAGGAACCTGCTCGTGTCATCAAATTTCACAGAATTAAACACATACACACACACAGGTGGGAAATCCAAGTCAGATCCACGGACGGTAGCAATGCCAATGTCCTGTGATAATGTTTTACCGTCGGGTCTTCATGGGGTGACGACAATGTCGAATACCCTTCATCTCTATTGTGTCTTAATGACTGCATGTGAAGCTGCGGTGATCTTAACATAAAGAGTTTGAGTGTCTAGGTCATTACCAAATCAGTTTTCATGTGACCTGGAATAAAATCTTATATTATGTTACAAAGAAGAGGAGAAAAAAAAACACCCCAAACCCCCCTGGTTGCTTTCTGGAGGAATATCAGGGGACATGGAGAAAAGCAGGCTAGGCACTGGGTGGTACAGGCAGAAAGAGGGGTATGTCAGCTTAGGGATCTGAAAGGTATTTAGGAAGTGGGGCTGATGGGCTGGGTGCTTGATCAGATGGGGAGACGGAGAAGAGGAGAGAGAGACAGAAGTCGGGTCGGCCAAGTCGTTCTCTGGAAGTGGGAGCTTGAAGGTTGGAGCTCAGACTCGGGAGAAGGCGATGAGTGGAGGGCATTGGGACAAGATGGCTTGAGATGCTGGTCGGACCTCTCTGTGGCAATGTCTTCACATCCATGAGATAAACAGACCCAGAAGTCAAAAGGGGAGCCCTGGTGGCATAGTGGTTACTTGTTAGGCTTTGATCCACAAGATCGGCAGTTCAAAACCACCAGCCACTTCATGGGAGAAAGGGGCATGGCTCTCCCATAAAGAATCGCTGTCTTGGAAACCCACAGGGACTGTTCTACCCTGTCTTAGAGGTGGGCTGTGACTCAGCATTGACCTGGCGGCAGTGAGTTTGGCCTCCTGGCTTAGAAAGCCGAAGAGCCATTGTGATGTCTTTTCCCTTCATTCCAATACTCTCTCCATGGCGTCCTGAGCAGGGCCTCACAGGTGGATCAGGCATAAGGCCCTCTTTCCCAGGAGCTTGCATTGTAGTGGAGAGAGGTGGCCACGGAATGAGTCCATAGAAGAACTAGCGTTTGAGAAGGGGCGTAGCAAGACCCTGTGAGAGCAGAGGCCATGGAATGCGCTGAACTGGGTCTGAGCTGGGTCTGACGGAGGTGGAGGGTTCAGGCCCCAGGCTGTGTATTTGCTGGTTATTCTACTCGGTGGTCTCTTCCCGGATGAAGCTACTTACACCTATATATTCCATCTTCTCTCTGTAGTCATCTGCGAGTACTACCTCAGTTGCCTCCCGCATGAGGACCAGGTCCCCCTTGGAGTCACCGGAAGCTGAGCTGCTGCGGGAGGTATACCTGGTGCTGTGGGCTATTCGGAAGCAACTGCGACAGCTGGCCCGTAGGCAGGAGAGGAGGCGGCGCCACAGCCGCAGCCACACAAGCCCCCAAACTGACCCAGCTCAGGGCCTGAAACAGGATGCCCGAAGTCCCCTCTAAGAACTGTCCCCAGATCCTCAGTAAAGCCCCCAGCTCCCTCTCAGGTGAGGTTGCTTGGGGAGGGATCAGGGCAGTGGGCCCTGAGAGATGAGTGAGGAGGATTACGTAATGTCTCCTCTGATCGGGAGCCCAAGCCCAGACTTGGAGTCCAACCTACTCCCCTTCATTCCATTTATTCCATTTGTAAAGAACTATCCAAATATTGGAAAATAAATATCAGATATTTCTCAGTAGATCCGGAGTGTGTTTGTGGATGGCCAGAGGCAACGAGGGGAACTTGAATGGGCCAAGGAAGGACACCTGAGGTGGGGGCCGCCCTCTGTGGGAGTCACCCATAGGCCTGGGGAAGGGGGTGGGCTCAACAGATCCCAGCTCTGCCCACTCCTCCCACTTCCAGGGTTTGAATCGTGTGCCTTTGGTAGCTCTGTCTGGCAAATAGCTATAACACCCAAACTAACCAAACCAGTTGCCTGGAGTAGCTAGTGGTAGAACAGGATTCAAGGAGACCCCATGTGTATCAGTGTAGAACTGTGCAGCAGATGGCTTTCAATGGCAGGTTGGTCAGAAGGAGATCACCAGGCCTTTGTTAGTGGTGCCTCTGGGTAGACTTCAACTTCCAACATTTCCGTTAGTACCTCAGAAGCTCACTGCCATCGAGTTGACTCGTAGGACAGGGCAGAACTGCCCTTGTGGGTTTCCGAGACGAGACTGTAACTTCATAAGAAAAGGAAGCCTTGTCTTTCAGAGAAACTCCTTTCGAACTGCTGACCATGAGGTTAACCGCGCTATTCGTAACCACTAAGCCAGGAGGGCTCAGTTAGTACCAGCACCCTTTCATTGAAGACCTGTCTTAGGTGGCGCCAGTGGATCTCCCTAACAACCCTACTAACTTCAAACCAAACTCAGTCAATGCCCACTCTTAAAAGTACACAGCAAACCCCACTACCATCCATTCAATTCTGACTCAATCGTGTAGGGCAGGGCTGAAATGCTCGTTTGCATTTCGCAGGCTGTAAATCTGTCCAGGAGTAGGCAGCCTCGTCTTCCTACCTCGCAGGACTGCTGGTGGGTTCGAACCGCTGATCTTGAGGTTAGCAGTACTTAACCAACACTACCACGAGGGCTCAAGGGAAATACTGACAATGGGTCACCACTTGAGACTGGGAAAGTTACGAGACTTATCCAAGGCTTTGCAGCTAATCGCACCTGGATGGCAGCTGTCTGCCTCCAAAAACAGTCAACCTGCACCTCTGCGTCGCCCGTGTTCCTCGGCTTGGTCCCGTGAAGCACCCACCGGACCTTGCTGGCCCATGTCTCGTCTGAGAACGTCCGCAAACTACATCTCCCAGAGTTCCCGGCGACGCCGCGGCGCTCCGCACGTCCACCGTCCCTCAAGGCCCGGAAGGGGAGGGTATGTGGGCGGGGCTTGACTGGACACACCCACCAGGGCGGGGCCTGGTCTTGCCCCAACTGCCGGAACAGGGACAGAGGCGGAGGTGGAGGCAATTCCGAGGGCGCGGCGTTGGGACGTGCTCCCGAGACTGGCCGTGGGGCCGCCCGTCCCCTCCCTGCCCTCCGAGGTGGCTCCCCCAGAAAAAGCAGGAATGTGTAACCAGAAATGTCACTAGCAGCGAATCTTGAGGATTTGCTGGGGGTTAGAGGTGGTGGGAGTGGAGGAGGAGGAAGGGTGGTCGCAGGCCCCCCACCCCACGCCCCGCCAGAGACCGAGGGGCTGGAGGCGGGGCAGCAGAGCACCTGGGTAGGGAGGGGCCAGGGTGCCCGTACCTGTGCTCCAGGAGAAGGTAGTTGTGAGCAGCGGGCAGTGGCGTGGGCAAAGCCAGTGCAGTGGGGACGCTATGCGGGAGTGGTTGGCCAGAAGCACACTATTCGGCCAACACTTCTCTTCGGCTGCTACAGTTCTGGCGGCGCTTGGTCCTCTCGTCGGGAAACCAGAGGGCCGTCCCCAGGAGTCCAAACCGCGTGGCTGCCCCGCCTTACAGCTGTGGACCCTGGACCAGGAGGACGGGCCTGAGGGTTAAGCTGCCTGCCCCTCAATGCTGACCGACCCCTCACAAGTGCCACTCAGCACTGCTTAAGCACCCATCCACTCCGTTACGACTTTTTTTTTAACGAGTCCAGCTGTACAATGGTAAAGTTCACAGCCGCTAACCGAATTCCACCAACCGCCCCGCAGGCGCAAGCTGTGGCAGGCTGTTTCTGTAAAGATGGCTCTGGTGGGGAGCTGCCCTGGATTCGGTCCCCACCCGTAGCGATCCTGCTGTGCACAACAGCCAAACACTGCCCGTTCGGCCGCCATCCGCACAACTGTCGCCCTGTCGGAGCCCATTGTTGCAGCCACTGCGTCAACCGAGAGAGATGACAGGCTCAGAAGCCCCAGGGTCACTCTAACTGGACATTGACTCCGCCACTTAAAGGAGTCATGGCAATGCACTGGTTAAAGTACTCACCTACTAACCTTAACAAAAAGGTGTGGGTTTGAACCCACAGGCAGCGGGAGGCCTGGCAATCCACCCTGGTAAGGATGATAATCCGAGACACCCACAGTTCTACCCTGGGCCAGTTCTGCACCATCCATAGACCAGCGGTTCTCAACCTCCCTCATGCCGCCACCCTCAGTTCATACAGTTCCTCAGGTGTGGTGACCCCCAACCATAACATTATTTTTATTGTACTTCATAACTGTCATTTTGCTACTGTTAGGAATCGGGCAACCCCTGTGAAAGGGTCGCTCGCCAACCCCCCCTCCAAATGGGTTGAGAACCATCATGATATACTCTAGTGTAGAGTCACTTTGAATTGGAATTGACTCAATGGTGCACAAGTACATGGCTAACTTTGAATATTGAGAAAACATCCCAGCCCAGTCCAGATCAAGTCCATAAGTCCGATATTAGCCCATATGTCCAATACCGATCTATAAATTCCTCTTCGGACTCAACAAAACATATCCAATGACACTGAATGCAGGAAGATCACAAGCCAGTGGGTGGAAATTCTAGTGGATCCAGGGACAGTGGCAGCTTCTCAGTGTTGGCAGGTGTCCCCACGTGGCTCTTCTATCTCCGGGGCTCTAGTGTAGCGCCGTGTATCTTCTCGACAGGGATGTCTCGCAGGGAGTGTGTTCACATGGCTAACTTTTGTTAAGCTGTTTTCTTTACAATTCTTGAGAGCTTTGTGGTGAAGCACCATTTGCAGTTTTCAGAGGGGAAGACCGAGGGACAGAAAGGTCATGTTTTAAGATTGTGACGTGCAGGACACGCTAGGTTACCTAGGAGGAGTTCACCAGATGGCTAACATGGCTTCACTGGGAACCACCAGTTCGGGGCTGAGCCTGATGTCAAAGCCCACGTTCAGGTGGGGCCACAAAACTGGAGGACTGTGGCTAGATTCTGGAGCTTTCAGTCACCAAGGATTCAGCGTGGCCTCCGCGGATCCCAGGAACTGTTCTGTTGGTGCAGTGTCTGTGCCCCAGGAAGCTCTAAGGTTCATGAGCCCCAGGTTGTTTAGCGTGGTACCTGACTGAGGTCAAGGACCAGGCCCTCCCTGACCTTAGACACCAGCTCCCCTTCCTCCTGGGGGCCTGAGCTTGCAGTGAGAGGAGGATTTGGTAGGGTGAAAGTTGGGCCCCTAAAGGTCCCTGGTAAATAGCCTTGCCAGTAGCTACAGGCCCAAGGAGCCAATCCTGGCTTGAGGCTGTGGGCTTGTGAAATACTGCTCTCGTTTGCCTTTGGGTGTTCTGAGTGTCTTGAGAGTGAGAAGGGGGAGCTCTTGGCACACCCCATCCCGCCTATTCCCTGCCGCGGAATCTAGTCTGGGCTTGGCCCAGGCTGGGGGAGATGTCTGAGATGAAAAGGAGCCAAGCTAAGGGCAAAGGGTAAGGAAGGGCCATAGCCCTTTGTTTTCCTAAAGGTCACAGTACACCTGGGCAGCCTCTTCCTCACCCATTTTAAGCAATTCAGCCCAGAGCCCTGGAGAAGGACTGCGGTGGGGCCTGAGGAGGAGCTGCCCAGCGGAGAGTAAGAAGCAGGTGGGACCTTCTGTGGTTGAGATCGAGGGTGGGAGGATAAACACTCATCCCAGCTCTTGGCTAGTAGGGATCAGTGGGTGGGCCAGTGGGTGTGGGGAGAGAATAGCTGCCTCCTAAGGAGGCGTTGAGAGAAAGTCCTCCTCGGGCGCCAGCCTTTCCCCTCCTTACAGGACCCCAGGCACCCCCTCTTCTCCGGCTCCAAGACTGGCAGACTTCATAAGGCGGTAGTGGTAGCGCTATGCGTAGGCCACGCTGGAAAAAAACCCAAAATACCCGTCTTTATTTTGAAAGACCACTCACCCTATTAGAGAGGGGGCCCTAGGCGTGTGGGGTACAAAGTAAGAGTGCTGATCTCAGAGTGGTATGTGGTAGATATACAATCATTTGTCAATTTGAGGATGAAGAGTGAAGGGGTGGAGTCTACTCTGTCAATTGGGTCACAGCCAGTGAGGCTTCTGTGTGGGCATAGCCTTTCCCTAAGGATTCTGGGAAATTCGGTATTTTCCTCTTTGGAGGTGGGAGACATAGCATCTGACAAGACACATGGACCCAACCCTGATGCAGAGACCCCTGCCAGCGCTGAGATATTTCCAATGACACTGGATCCAAAGAGTTTCTACTCACTGGCCTGTGATCTTCTACATTCGGCGTCATTGCATGTGTTTCGTGAGTCTGAAGAGGACTTTATAGATTGGTATCAGACATTTGGGCTAATATCAGACTTAGGGACTTGATCTGGACTGGGATGTTTTCTCAATGTTCAATTGCTCTTGTCTATAAATCTTTTCCTTATACACATATGTGTCTCCATGGATTTGTTTCTCTAGTCTACCCAGACTAACACACCCTAGCCTTGGGCCCCCTACTCCTCTCCTCCGTTAATGATCAGAGTCCTTGAAATTTTCTACTCTTTTCTCTTCTTCTCGGGGCCCCTACAATCCATGGACCACACAGCACAGCCTGCGCTCTCCTGCTTAAGCCCTCGGTCGTAATTTCCTAGTGTGCTTCAACAGAAATACTGCAGATGGGTGGCTGTAGCTGTTAGATTTTATATCAACTCATAGGAAACCTGTAGCATAGTGGTTTTATGCTGGGCTGCTAGCCCCAAGATCATCAGTTTGAAACCACCAGCTGCTCTGTGGGAGAAAGAGGCTTTCTTCTCCAGTAAAGAGTTACAGTCTCAGAAACCCACAGTTCTACTCTGTCCTACAGGGTCCCTATGAATTGGCAATGACTCTATGGCAGTGAGTTTGGTTTGGGGGGTTGCACGTGTGTAGGGGTGGAGTGCAACCTGTCAATCAGGTCCCAGTCTGATGATGCCTCCTGGGAGGTGTGTTTTTATGAGAGACACCAGGACACCCTGGCCCCACTCTTGTTGTCTCTTTGCTTTCATCTTGCTGGGATCCTGTGTCTGCGTCCAGAGATGGTTTCATGTGGGCAGCTCAAGCCTAGGAGTCTGTGGTAGTTACATCAACTGGTGTGAACTTGAGACTATTAACAGGGAAGGGATGGAGTTTAGCCTGCCAATTGGGTCGCAGCTCGATGACCTCATTTGGAGGCCCAATGGAGATAAATGGCTCACTGGAGACCAGACCCACATTCTCTGCTACACATTCCCATTGACAAGCCACATGGAGCTACGCTGATGGAGCCAGAGCCCTGGAGCTGGAGGAGCCAAGTGGAGACCCACGTCAGTGCTAACATGCTTCCACCGCCACTGGATCCATTAGCCTTTCCACCCACTGGCCTGTGATCTTCCTGCATTCAGCATCATTGCATGTGTTGCATGAGTCTGAAGAGGAATTTGCAGACTAGTATCGGACATATGGTGTAATATTGGATTTATGGACTTGAACTGAATGGGGTTGAGATGATTTTTAATATACATTGACTCTTTGATATACAACTCTCTTTTATACACATATGACTGTCCCTGGATTTGTTTCTCTAGTCAACCCAGACTAACACAGAGTCAAACCCGAGTAGTCAGACCCGAGGAGTCAGACACTGGGAGCTGTCAGCACCCTGCCTTGTTCTCAGCGACCTGAGAGTCACAGGATTCTAAACCCTCGGGGCTGTGATCTCCCTACTTCCGACTTCACCTTTCTGCAGCATTGGCTTGCAGCTGCGTGAGTTTGAATAGGCTCCAGCTAGCATCGGACACACAGACCTGAGTTGGACTGGGCTGGGATGCCTTCTTGATAGAAGATTACTTCTTGAAAGCAAGTACTTTTTTATACATATATGAGTGTCACTGATTTTGTTTCTCTAAACAATCCAGCTGAACACAGTGGCATTCACTTACAAATTTATTTTTTCACAGTGTTGTTTTTGTGGTTGTTTTAGGGCCATGGAGTAAAGTTGGTTCTGACTCATAGTGACACTATGTTCAACAGAACAAAACACTGCCTGGTTTTGCACCATCCTCACAATTGTTATGTTTGAGCCTATTGTTGCAGCCACAGTGTCAATCCATCTCATTGAAGGTCTTCTTCTTTTCAGGCGCTTCCCCCCCCCCCCAGCCACTGACTGATCTCGCCTGATAACATGTCCAAAGTACAAGAGAGTCTCAACATCCTTGCTTCTAGGGAGCATTCTGGTTGTACTTCCTCCAAGACCGATGTGTTGTCCTTCTGATAGTCCATTGCACTTTCCATATTCTCCAGTGTAGGAGGCTAGAGGTCTGACTTCAGGATACCAGCTCTAGGGGAAGCAGCCCTGGTAGTGTAGTGGTTACTTGTTGGACTGCTAACTGGAAGTCAGTTCAAAACCACTATCTGCTCCTTGAGAGAAAGAGGAGGCTTTCTGCTCCTGTAAAGAGTTATAGTAAAAAAAAAAAAAAGTTAAGGTCTTGGCAAAATGGGTGCATAAGCAGCAGGTGAAGACAGTGGATGGTGCTCGGCTATTGAAAGATATAGCATCTAGGGTGGGTCTCACAGGCTCAAAGTTAAACAAGTGGCCATCCAACAGTGAAACAACAAGCCCACATGGAAGAAATACACTAGCCGGTGCAATCATGAGGTGTTATCGGGACCAGGTAACAGATATCA
>NW_022103901.1:10259902-10262512 GCF_000313985.2 Echinops telfairi | reverse complement strand
ACACACACACACACACACACACACACACGGAAACACCAGCTCACAGCGACCAAGCCTCTGTGCGTGCAGAGTGGAACCGTGTCCTGCAGGGTTGTCAGCATCACAGCCGTTCAGACGTGGACCGCCTGGGCTCTCTGACGGCCCCTCAGAGCAGGGCGGAAGCCCCCGGCCTTTCTGTGGGCAGCTGTGCACGTCACCGCCTGCCCCATCCCAGGACGCCCCGCACTAGGCAAGCTCCGTCCCGGCACTGGGCACCAGCCTAGCCACGCCGACGGACACAGGACATTGGACACGGCATCGGCCTTCCTGTCTTGCTTGTGCAGCACCGGCACCGTGCCTCCTCCGGGACTCCTCCTGATGACGTGGAGTTTGGGACAGTTTGGCGAAGATTGTGGTCCTCGCACCATCTGCTGTCAAGCTGAGGATTCCGAGTGAAGGGGTGGAGTCTAGCCTGTCCATTAGGTTGCAGCTGGATGACCTCGTTTTGGAGGTGCGGCGTGGACAGGGCTCACTCAAGACCGGCACACCCTCTCTGCCACACATCCCTGCTGACAAGCCACGTGGAGCCAGGCTGATGGCAGCCAGAGCCCTGGAGCTGGAGGAGCCATGTGGAGACACCTGCCAACTCTGAGATGCTTCCACCACCACTGGATCCACTAGACTTTCCACCCACTGACCTGTGATCTTTCTGCACTCGGTGTCATTGCATGTGTTTCCTGAGTCTGCAGAGGAATTTGCAGACTGTTATCAGACATATCAGACTTATGGATTTGATCTGGACCAGGCTGGGATTTTTTTCTTAATATGTAATTGCTCTTTTATAGAAAACTCTTTATTACACACATATGAGTGTCTCTGGATTTGTTTCTCTAGTCAACCCAGGCTAACACACAGCCAGAGACATTAGGATTTCCAACCCCTATTTCTTCTTTCTGGGGAGGTGGCAGGGCACAAGGGACACAATTTAATCTACAACATCCCCAATGACTTTCCATTGTCTCTTATGGGAAACAAATCTAATCTGTTCCCTTTCTCTAAAATGCGCCTTACTGGTCTGATTCGGCTCAAGTGTCAGTACTTCTTCACGGAGTCCTTCCCTGACCACTAGCCAGCAATTGAGAGGGGCCATCCCCTATTTCTCACCTTGCTCTTTCTTCCTGGTGGCAGGTAACATGGGCATGTTAATCGATCACTTTCATGTGTGTACCAGCGCGCTTGGGAAGCAGAAGCAGAGCACAGGAAAGTGGCTTCCGCTAACATTGTCTGGATGTGTAACCTGTGCCTCAGTTTCCTTATCGGTAAAAGGGGCAAAATGGTAGTACCGGTATCATAAAGTTGTCATGACATCAGAGATGACTCCTTGCCGACTCAGCGCCCCTAGAGGACAGGGTGGAACTGCTCCTGGGGGTTTCTGAGACTGACTCTATGGGAGTAGAAAGCCCGGTCTTTCTCCCACCTGGCACAACGTGAGGTCAAACTAAATGTTAACTGCTATATACTAATTATGGTGGTTATGAGTTACTGTTTATGATGACCACCCCCCTGCCAGCACACAGAAGGCACTGAATGAGCCGGGAAGCAAACCCTCACTCTGCACTCCCACCAGCCGTCTTGTGAAGTGGGGCGGCGGGGGGGATCCCATTCTGAAAGTGACAGAGATGCCATGTGGAGCAGTTACGAAGGAATGCACTGGACCAGAGTCCAGAGACCCGGATCCCGTTGCTGGGTGAATTTGAGAGGGCCACTTCCCTTTGCTGAGCTGCAGGTTCCTTAAATCTGACTACTCTACTCCTGGCCAGTTTCCAAAGGCTACGATTTGGGTCCTGGGTTCCCTTTGCGCACCATACACTCCAGGGCTTGGGGACACACAGTCCCGCCAACTCCCCTCAAACCTTGCTCCTAACTGTTCAAGTGAGCTGTCTTGAGCTGTCATGGAGTTTCCCTGATAAAGCCTTCTCTGTGTAAACCTCGAAACAGTTCCTCTTCCCAGCCCAGGCATCCAGTTCCAGTCCCTGAGACCAAAGTTTCTCCCTACCCATGTCCCTGCCTCTTTTTCAGCCTCATCCAGCTTACTGTTTGAGCCTGGCACTGGGTCGAAGGGGTGAGGTGGAATAGGGAAGCCCTGACCCTGGCAGAATGCCACTGTGGGCTAGGCTCAGGCAGGGGACTCTGCTCATGTTGACTGTTCATATCTGGGGTGTGGTGTTTAAGGCACAACACAGGTGTGCAGAGGCAGTAAGGCCTTGACCTTGGGGTTATGCCCAGACAAACAGCTAAGGTGTGCTGTGTGCATAGCTGTGTGTACATGGATGTACTTGTGAGTATCTGTAGCTATAGTTTAACTTGTTCTCATTTTCCTGTCGGGTGGAAAGAGAGAAGAGGAATCAAGAGGAGAGTGGAGAGAAGAGTGTAGGATTGTAGGACTGGTGTTGGCTCCCTGGTTGGCAATGGAAGAATTGAAATTTGTCCCCCAAAAGCATGTGTTGCAAATGTGAACCCCTGTGTTAGTCTGGGTACTTTAGAGAAACAAATCCACAGCAACTCATGTATAAGAGAGAGTTTTATATAAAGGGTAAGTGCGCATCAAGAAAACATCCCAACCCAGTGCTG
>NW_022103901.1:10256963-10258692 GCF_000313985.2 Echinops telfairi | reverse complement strand
CCCCCAAAGGGGTCTCGACCCACAGGTTGAGAACCACTGTCTTAAACAAATGGCTTTCGAGAGTCTATCAGGGATAGAAGTAAGCCAGCCCCAACAGGGAAAGATCAAAAGTCTAAAATGAATGCCTTGTAAAGATCTCCAAGAAAACGGAGGAGCCAAGGCAAGGACCCCCCACCCCCACCCCAAGAGCAGACAGAGGGAGCCTTTCCTTGGACCAGGTGCCCTGGACTCGGTCTTCTAGCCCGGGCAACAAGGAGAAAGTAAAGGTGTTTGTTAAGGCTCTCCACCTGATAACTAAGGCAGGAAGGGAAGAAAACTGACAATAATCTATTAAACCATGTGTTAGTCTCTAGCAAACTGAGCTACCTCAGCTGTCTGAAGCGCGTTCTGCAAGATATCGCCATAGTGGACCAGGGTTTGGGGATTTAGGGTCACTATGAGGCCCCCTTGTCAGGGGAGCCAGCCCCAATCAAATCATCATAGGTCCGGTAGGTGCAATTGTAGGTGATAATAAGTAAAGATTATAGTAAAGTCATAGAGAGTAAGAGAGATAGAAGAGACTTTGAAATAATGGAGTCAGACACATACCATGGTAGCATGCTCACCTCAGCTCCTTTTGGTAGTACAGGGCAGGAGAAAGAGTAGGAGAGAAGGGAGGGGAAGGAGGCCAAGGGGAGAGGGGACAGGGGAGCGAGGACCAGGGGAGAGAGGACCAGGAGAGAGAGCTCTTTATTTCTAGCCAAGGTTTATATACCTTTGGGGGTGTTCAAGCCCCCTAATTACAGGTAAAGACACACTTAACAGGAAAGGTTTTGTACTATAGGTAATACAGTAATAAGAGGGGGACAATCTAGGGGTATACAGCAATAGGAAGGGGAGGGATTGGGGTATAGTCGGATCCTAGATTAAGGATGGCAGCCTAACTTTGGATGTCACTGAGCAGCTTTGACCACTTCTCTGGTTCTCCACGGAAACCATTACTATTCTTATCAGTAGGGAGTGAGCCCCACCTATAGTGGACGAGATGCCTTCAGGGAGAATATCTCCACGCATCTGACCTCCCACCATGTGTTGGCAAACAGCCTCTGATGTTTGTCATATCTTTGGGAGAGACAAAGCTGGGGAAGTCTTTTTATATTCCCTCCCACCCCCAACTTGATGGCAGTGAGTGAGAGAGAGAGAGAGAAAGAGAGAGAGGACATAGGGAGGTGGAGAAGGGACCCATTTAGGGGGAGCATTTGTGAAGTTCAGGGAACTGGAGTTGTTCCAAGCAGCTGAGGAAGCCACAGGGAGCCCTGGTGGCATAGTGGTTGTGTGTTGGGCGGCCAGCAGTTTGAAACCACCGGCCACTCCTTGGGAGAAAGAGTTACAGTCTGAGAAGCCTATGGTGGCAGTTCTACGCTGTCCTACGGGGTCTTCCACGAATTGGCCTCAATGGAAGTGAGTTTTGGAGTTTGAGGAAGCCACAGGTCTGGGGATAGGCTTTTCTGATGGCCTCGTGCTGGGCCCTTCGTGCCCTGGCTGCCATTGGAGCTGCCTGACTTCTTATGGGAGCATGGGGTTACATTGGCCTCACGCCTGTCAGCCCACCTCCCAAGTAAGCTGGCGTCTGTCTCCCTGCTGAAGCTGAACCTCTGCTTTTCTCTTTCTCCCCAGTGCTTCCTGGGAAAGCGTCTGCAGGACAGGTTTGGGGAGGCAGGGCTTGGTCTTTCGTGTCAAAGGAGGAGTC
>NW_022103901.1:10256486-10256863 GCF_000313985.2 Echinops telfairi | reverse complement strand
TGCCCAGATCTGGGACAGGTGAAGCTGTAAGAAGGCTGGTCTTCAGGTTGGCAGAGAGGGTGCGACCTATACCACCCTTCTTTTGCTTTCTCTTCTCTTCAGTTTCAGAGCCAATTGTCCTTGAATCTTTGTACGCTGTGCCTAATTTTCTACTGGGCTTTGAGTCTTTCCCAGGAACCCAGAGCGCTTATGCTAAGGTTTAAGACTTTGCATTCTGAGCCGGAGTACCAGAGGTTGTAAATCCTGCCTCTACCACATAGTAGCTACATGGCCTTACCCAAGTTACTTTGCGTCTTGTACTCTACTCGCCTCGCCTGTAAAATGGAAATCATGCAGGCCTGTTGTGAAGAGTCACTCAATGATGCATGGACGGCACC
>NW_022103901.1:10251718-10255631 GCF_000313985.2 Echinops telfairi | reverse complement strand
CACCACTCGACAGCCTCTAGCAACAACCACCACTTCCATTTCGCCAGTGTTCCCTGCACCCTGTGAACCTAGACCTGTGCATTTCTGATGTGCGCCCAGCCCCACAGTTAAGGTGGTTTCTTTCCTTTTCTTTTTTTAAGGTAGTTTCTTTACAAATGTATTCTCTGTTACCTTTTCATATCCATTGCCCTGCCTCTCCCTCCCCACTCCCTAACCTCTGACAACTACTGATCTGTCCCCTCTTTCTTATTCTTCCCAGTTAAGAGTGTTATAAAACACATGAATGACCATAGAACACAAGCTGAGTGAAGTTATTCAGTCACTGAATGACAGTATATGAGACCCCTCTTGTAAAAAGTCAAGAAAAGATTTATACACACACACACACACACTTGTGTTTTTAATGGTGACCAGGGGTGGGAAGAAAAAGGGAGAGGGGGCAGTTATAGGCTAGAGACCAGCCGAGAATTAAGTTGGGTGGAGGGGAAGGTCATATATAAGAGAGAGGTTGGCAAAGAAAATGATGGGGGCAGGGCAGGCACTGAGAGAAGTGCAAGAGTTAAAGGCAAGAGAACAATGAGGATTTAGAGTAGATGCACGGATTGACGTGTGGGCTGGACAAAGGTAGGAAGGAGAATGCTAGTATACTCACAAGTATATAAATGCATTTTGAGGTAGTTAGTTTATCATGCCAACCTGACCGATAAACACATGTGGGATTAATTGAAGGGCGGAGGGATAAATGGCTTGGTGAGCCTCGCCTTTCGAGTTCTCAAGTCTCTTGCTCTCTGATGATCAGACCAGGGTGCAGCTGCCTTAGCCAATTCCCTGCTTCAGCTGGCAAGGCTCCCTTCCTGCAAGACATCCCTGAGGAGAAGCCACATGGACCTACCCCGATGCAGCCCTGGGTGCTGGAGCAGCCGTGTGGAGACCCCTGCCAGTGCTGAGATGCTTTCCTCCTGCACTCGGCATCATGGTGTGTGTTTTGTAAGATGGAGGAGGACTTTGTGGATTGGTGTCAGACATATGGATTAATGGCTTAATGTTAGACTTGTGGGCTTGTGTTGCACTGGGTTGGGATGTTTTCTTGATGTGCACCTACCCTTTATATGAAACTCTCTCTTATACATGAGTTGCTGTGAATTTGTTTCTCTAAAGTACCCAGACTAGCACACATTTGAAAAAGGGATCTTTGTAATGGGCAATTGCTTTTGCTGCAAGTAAGTTCATGGACGTGGTACAACCTACGGGGTGGGGAGGAAACTTATGAAAACTTTTTGCCATAATCAAACACCTTGAGAGAATGAGTCGAAGGGTCTGGGGTGCTCAGGATCTAGCCTTAGGGGGACGCTGAGGTCCATTGTCATGACCAAGTTCTGCATCCTCCCTTGATGAATAGTGACTATGGCCTTTATAAAGGACTAGGGTCTTCATAAAGCCCCTAAATAGCCTTCTAAGGTGCAACTCTTGGTCTCTCTGTGTTGAGAGGAAAGACGAGTGATGAAAATCAAAGACACATGGAAACAATTAGTCCAGGGAACTAATAGACCACGCGAACACCAACGGAACTAGGTGGTGCCCGGCTACCACAACCACTGCTCTGACCAGAACCACATTAGAAGGTCCTAGATGGAGTAGGGGAAATGAGGAACAAAACTCAAAGTTTACTGGTTGGATAGAAACTGGTAGAACCGTATGGCCCTTAGTCACCCTTCAAGAATGGAATTGAACTCAGCTTACGGCTCCGTTTTCAGCCTAACAACAGACAGGTCTATAAAGGGCAACAAGAGCTCCAGTGAGGTACCAACACCTTAGAATAATCAACCCCCGGAGATCACAAGGACCGCTTTTACCCAAGGATGAAGTTAAGAAACGTCAATGCCACAGGAAGACTATTGACCATTCTTGTCAATAATGTACGAGCCACCCAGCTACTCCACATCCTCACCCGCATTTGGCGTTAGCATGGTTTTCAAACTTTCAGTCATTCCAATAGCTGTGTATCGATACCTCTCGGTGGTTTTAATTTGCCAATCCTTTACAATGTTGAACCTCTTTGTGTGTGCTTACTTGCTGTCTGTATTGCCTCTTTAGTGAAATATCTGCTCGTTGTGCCTCTTGTTCAGTTTAACTTTTGAGTTTTGAGAGCTCCTTGTATATTTGAGTCCTTTGGCGGGTATGCAGATATGTGGTTGGCAAATAGTCTCCCAGTCTGTAACTATCTTCTTGATCCTTAACATCATCACTCACAGAGCAAAAGGTTCTCCTTTGGATAAGATTCAACTGATTGATCTTTCCTTTGATGGATTTGTGTTCTTGATGTCAAGTCCAAGAACTTCCCTAACCCTAAGGCTTGAAGGTTTTCTTCTCTATATATTTTTTCCTAACTATTTTGGAGTTTTACATACAAGTGTATTGTCCATTATGAATGAGTGGTGTCTAAGGTGTGCGGTTCAGGGCAAGGCTCTTGTTTTCATTATAGGTGTCCCTGTGGGTCAAGACGAGTTATTGACTCTGTCATTCTTCATCTTTCGGGTTCCTTTTGCGCCTCTTCCAAAAATCAGTTGGACACATTTATGTGAGTCTATTTCTGGGTTCCCTCTTCTGTCACAATGATTTATATTTGCTCTCTCTTCGCTGATGCCACACTGTCTTACTTACTAAAGTTATACAGTAAATCTTAACACTGCTTAGAATGACTCATCTTCCTTTACTCTTCTTTTCAAAGATTATGTTTTCATGTATTACTATTATTTTTGAACGTTATTGTTCCTCTACTCCTTTTCTGGGTTCCTATGCTTATTCCATCTTTCCTTCCCCTTCCTAATGTCTGCATTTTGGTTTGCAGTAAGTGCTACCTCTTGATCTTATCCGTTTGATTGTTCTGAGGACCGTGTCCCTCACGGGACATTGGTTTGTCTAAAAGGTGATCTTTGGAGATGGATTCAGTTCCATGTGTGAAGGGTGTGGCCGTTAGATTGGATGTCAACTTGAAGTTGTGTGACATGCAAGGGTGGAGCCCACCCTATCATCAGGCCTGATGATGCCTCCTTGGGGTGTGGCCTTTCCTGTGAGAGAGACGGCGGGAACTTTGCTTCTCTCTGCTTCTTCCCTCATCCCTGCTTCCTGGGACTCCGTGTTGGCCTCCAAGGGCATCCCCATGTGGGCCCCGACCCTGGGAGTCAACCTAGGAGTTGTCAGCACCCTGCCACGTTTCCGCCCACCTTGAATCCATGCAACTCTGCGCCCAGCGGCCTGTGATCTTCCTGCACTCTGCCCCATCGTTCTGCATCATGGGCGGGAGAGGGCACTGGCTGTCATCAGATCCATGGACTTAAGTTGGACTGGGCTGGGGTGCTTTCTTGGCATAAAATTTCTCAATATAAAGTTCCTTTTTATACCTATATGAGTGTCACTGGTTTTGTTTCTCTAGACAACCCACACTAACACAAAAGTTGTCTAAGGACTCCAATCTCAAGGCCTTCACTAGTCTATATTAGACCAGCACCTCTATTATTCTAGCTTTTTTTAAAAATGATTTTAAGTTTTAGTCTACATTGTACTCCCACTCTGTAGAGGACCTTGTAATGTGACTCAGTCTGAGCAGTCAACAGTGCCAGCCAGGCACCATCTGGCTCTTCTGGTCTGAGGTTAGTTCTTCTGGTCGAGGCTGTGGTTCTCATGATCCATTAGTCTTTTGGACTAATTGTTCCCTTGGATTTTTAACCTAAAAGTCCCCCAAGACTTTAACCGTAAAAGCCCTCAAGCTCAGCAAACTCATGAAACAATGGAATGTTTGGATCCATTTAGCTGGATCCATTTGTGGCACGTGCAAATACATATGTAGCAATATACCCTGACAAACCTATGTAAACTCTTGGGTGAACTTTAATATGCCATCCCAACACCTGTT
>NW_022103901.1:10247173-10251086 GCF_000313985.2 Echinops telfairi | reverse complement strand
CAATTAATCCACGTCAACTATCTAGTTAGTGATTGCCCTCCCTCCCCTTCTCGGCCTCTCCCATCCCTGGTAGCTAGAGAATTTTTTGTGGTGTGTGTAAGCCCTTTCTTGACATTTTAAATGGTAGTCTCATATACTATTGGTACTTTTGTGACTGCTTTATTTCTCTCAGCACAATGTCTTCCAGTTTCATCCACGTTGTGTGATGTTTCTTGGATTCATGGAGCTACCCCGATGCAGCCCTGGGTGCTGAAGCAGCCACATGGAGACCCCTGCCAGCACTGAGATGCTTACACGCTCACTGACTCGGCTTTCCTCCTGCAGTCAGCATCATAATGTGTGTTCTGTGAGATGGAGGAGGACTTTGTGGATTGGTGTCGGACATATGGTCTAGTGTTGGACCTGTGGGCTTGGACAGCACTGGGTTGGGATGTGGGGAAATTGGAACTGTTTTCTTAATGTACACTTACCCTTTATATAAAACTCTCTCTTATATACATATGGGTTTCTGTGGAGTTGTTTCCCTAGTTTACCCAGACTAACACACACACACTAACACACAGCCTTCATGCTGGGTATTTGTAGGTGGGCGTATCTGCATGTGGGCAGACCCACCTGGGGAAGGACAGAGGAGCGGTGTCTCAGTTCCTTAGGTGACCCCCGTGAAAGGGTCATTCGACCCCCAAAGGGCTTGCAACCCACAGGTTGAGAACTGCTTCTCTAAGATATATACCTGGGAGTGGGATTGCTGGTCCATATACTCTCTCATTTCTAACGTTTGAAGGAAGTACCATCCTCTTTGACACCATTTTACAAGCCCACCAAGAGTGGATGACAGTTCCAATTTCCCCACATCCTTGCCCAGGATTCATTGTTTTCTGTTTGTTTTTCATATTATCATTGGAGCCCTAGTGGTGAAGTGGCTATGTGCTGGGCTGCTAACCACAAGGTCGGCAGTTCAAAACCACCAGCAGCTCCAGGAGAAAGATGGGGCTTTCTACTCCCATAATGAGTTAGTCTTGGCAGCCCACAAGGCCAGTTCTACCATGTCCTGTAGAGTCATTATGACAGTGAGTATTGTTTCATATCGGGGAGGGTTGAAAGGGGACCTCAATGTTTTGACTGGTGTCTCTCTAAGGGCTAATAATAGCAAGCATTTCATGTATTTGCTGTCCACTTCTTTGGTGAAATGGCTATTCATATCCTTTGCCCATTTTTAAATTAGATTATCTTTTAGTTCTCAAGGTGTTGCAACTTTCTATAGATTTTAGATATCAATAACTTGTCAGATATGTTTCCAAAAAAGGTTTTCCCAGTCTGCAGGTTCTCTTTTTGACTTGGTTGGAGAAGTCTTTTGATGTGTATTTCATTGTTTTGTTTTCAGTATGATATTTTCGATTTTCTTGTGTGCATGTGAGAGTTGAACAATGAATAAGGATGCCAAAGGAGAATTGATGCATTTGCGTTACAGTACTAGTGAAGACTATTCCAAGTACCATGGGCTTCCAGAAGAACAACCAAATTTGTCTTGGAGGAAGTACATCCAAAATGCTCTTCAGAATTGAGAATGGCGAGACTCTGCCTCACGTGCTTTAGACGTTTTATCAGGAGAGCCCAAACCCCAGGACAGGACATCTTGCTTGGCATGTGGTTATTGAAAAAGAGGAAGACCCTCAATGAGATGGATTGGCACAGAGGAAGACCCTCAATGAGATGGATTGACACAGAGGAAGACCCTCTATGAGATGGATTGGCTGCAACGACAAGCTCAAACATAACAATTGTGATGATGGTTTAGGACCGGAAAGTGTTTTGTTCTGTTGGACAGAGTGTGGCTGCAAGGCGGGACTGACCCAACAGCATCTAACACAAACACAAAACTACTCCCCCAGTTTCTAGGTCTTCGTTTTACTCTGCTAGAGAAGTCTTTTGATGTGTATTTTATTATTATTTTTCACATGTATATTACAAATATGAAACATTTCAGCCTCAAGTCTAAGGGAGTAGGTCAGTCCCTTAAATCCGCTCCAGGTGAGTTTAAGGTAACATCTGTTTGCTTAGTGGGGTTGTCACATTCGAATCCTCCTGGTGTGGCCTATGAAGGTCGTTGTGTGCCTCAAAAAGAAACAGTCTAAAGTTTCAGGAGTCTATTACACATGGTCTAGATCGCCAAGGGCTGTGTGATCCGAGGATTATAAATAATGAAATTGAAATCTGCAGGAGAGAACAGTATCAGAGCTTAAATTCTGAACACCCAGTTTGCAGAGGGCTATGGTTGACCCTGGAAGTCCCAAATCTTTTTGCAGATTCCCTACACAGATTAAGCCTCCATAAAATCCCCTTTGACCATCGTCCAGAGATGTAATTAGCGTTGCTATCAGACAGAGAGCATTGTAAAGACAATTACGGCAGATGTCGTTAGGTTAAAATGTATCACCTTATCATTTGATCTCCTTTTTAAAGATTTCTATTTTTAAATTTTTCTGCTTTCTTTGCAATTGAAGCTTTTTTCTGTTTTGTTGTTGTTTGTGTTTTGTACGAATCTTTGTATATGAAATCCAGGATAGGTAAATCCACAGAGACAGCAACTGGATTAATAATTACCTAGGGGCATGACAGGGAAGGTGTGTGTATGTGTGTGTGTGTGTGTGTGTGTGTGATGGGAAAATGAAACAATGAGGACAAGAAAGAAGAAAATGTTCTAAAATTGTGGTGATGATTGCACAACTCTTCTTAATATGATCAAACTCTTAAGTTGCATGATATGTAAATTAGAGATTAGGGAGAGCTTTTCAGTGTAACTTTTCAGAACATGCTGTACCACGTGGGAGGGAATCTAAACTTTCACCTCAGCTCTGGACTATGGTCCCGGCCTGCCTGATGTGCCTCATCTCTGCAGGTTTCTCTTGTGACTTCTACTGCCGGTAGCTAGCTTCTTAACCCTCTGAGCCTTCTGTCTTGACAGTTGTTCCCCACCACATTCTTCACCTGGCTGACTCATTCCTTTTTTCAGATCTACTCTTCAATTTTCCTTGGGGAGAATTAAAAAACTCCCAGCCACGGAGTCAGTTCTGGCTCATAAGGGCCTACAGGACAGGGCAGAACTTCCCCCTGTGGGTTTTGGAGGCTATAAGTCTTTACAGCAGCGGGAAGCCTCATCTTTCTCCTCTGGAGGGGCTGGTGGTTTTGAACTGCTGACTTTGAGGGTAGCAGCCCAACAAGTAACCCATAGAGCCCTTCAACTCCACAGGGAAGCCGTCCCCATCCCTTCCTACCCTCTGCCCCTGGGCTGTCCTCACTGCTATATGTATTCCAAAGTTTAGCATAGTGCCTGATATGTGATTCTCAATGAATTTGGGGTTAGGGAAGGATGACTCGGTGGCTATTTACTGCTTCATCCGGCCTTTCTCACCCAGTGAGTTCAGGACGGGCTTCACGGTTCTGGTTCACTTTAAAGCCTTTCCTGCACCTGTGAGCCCCTGCCTCTCCCTCTCAGGCTGTGCTCTCTCTGGGAGGAGCCTTAAGTTCTAGGAGCAGACATGAAGATGCATACAGCCGGGGGCTGGGGAGACTGGGCCCTGGGGAATGAGCACTGTCAGGAGGAACCCTGACTTCAGGTTCACCCCACAGAGGTGGAGGGTGAGAGTAGAAAGGGAGAATCTCAGGCCAGAGGTCACGATGGACAGAGACATGAAAGAAGGGTCCTGGGCTCACCTCCCTCAACCTCACCCCTTGTGTGAGTCTGGGTACTTTAGAGAAGCAAATCCACAGAAACTCGTGTATACGAGAGAGTTTTAGATAAAGGTTAAGTGCACATTAAGAAAACATCCCAACCCAGTGCTGCCCAAGCCCACAAGTCCAACGTTAACCCATTAACCCATATGTCCAACACCAATCCACAAAGTCTTCCTCC
>NW_022103901.1:10244790-10247073 GCF_000313985.2 Echinops telfairi | reverse complement strand
GCTGCACCCTGGTGCGACCATCACAAAGCAAGAGACCCAAGAACTAGAAAGGCAGGCTCACCAAGCCATTTATCCCTCCGCCCTTCAATTAACCCCACATGTGTTTATCGACCAGGTTGGCACAATAAACTTTCACTCTATCACCCCTCCTAGCCCACCCAGATGGGTGACTTTTCTCACAGCAGAGCCTTCACCTGAATGCCCTGTTGGGATTTACTGCTCACTTCTCCACCCGACCCGAAACGGATCCCACCTACTGCCATTGAGTTGACTCCAACTCATAGCGACTCTATAGGGCAGTGGTTCTTAACCTGTGGGTTGTGACCCCATCCAGGGGGGTCAAACGATCCTTTCACAGGGGTTGCCTAAGACCATCGGAAAACACATATTTCCGATGGTCTTAGGAACTGAGACACCACTTCTCTGTCTCCAGGTGGGTCAGCCCACATGCAGATACGCCCACATATGAGTACCCGGTGTGACGACATCATCACGCCAACCCCATGCAAATATGTGTATGTGACAGGGTTGGCGCCATAATGTACTCATGAGGACCAGTCACACATATGTACAGAGCGGCTACTATGTAGAAAGCAGCTGCTGTGTTGAAAGCAGCAGTATTGGAGGTAAAACGACACTTCATGAATTATCATTACTGAGTAAATGTAAAATCATCAACTACTGCAAAAATATATATATCTGTACCACTGGGAACTTACTCTGGATGCTGATTGGTCTTTTTATATTCAGCTGTGGTTGATGTGACTACTGCCCCCTTGTGATACTAACAGGTATGTAAAAAAACAGCACAGAATGGTAAATCATAGGACACTTTAATGAACTGTATTGACTGAACTCTGCCATGTATCATCTTTTGTATTATTAAAGCTAGTGTTATATATTCTTTTATTTATTAAAAAACTTTTATTACATAATATTTTCATTAGCAAAACATCCCATGACAATGGATCATGTAGAGAAGAACATTAAGAAAAGAAAATATAGTGAGGATTTTTTACAGTATGGTTTTACCTCAATAATTACAGAAGGAATTGAGAAATCACAATGTGTGATTTGTTGTGAAGTTCTATCAGTTAAATCTACAAAGCTGAACAAACTAAAACGCCATTTTGATAGCAAGCATCTGAGTTTTGCCAGCAAGGATACCAACTATTTTAGAAGCAAAGCTGATGGATTCAAGAAAGCCAGACTTGACACTGGTGGCAAGTACCACAAACAAAATGCAGCAGTCTTTGAAGCTTCATATTTGGTGGCCCTCAGAATCACCAGAGCTATGAAATCTCCCACTATTGCTGAGGATTTACTATTGCCAGCGGCCAAAGACATTGTTTGAGTTATGATCACAGATGAATTTGTTATGAAATTGAGTGCAATTTCCTTATCTAATGAGACTGTGCACAGAAGAATAGATGACATGTCTGCTGATATTCTTGATCAGGTCATCCAGGAAATTAATTCTGCTCCAGTTCCAATATTTAACATCCAGTTTGATGAATCTATAGACGTTGCAAACTGTTCAGTTACTGGTTCACGTGAGGTATATTAATGATGGCGACTTTAAAGATGAGTTTCCTTTTTGCAAACCTCTTGAAACGACAACTACTGTACGTGATGTATTTGACACAGTTGGTTCATTTCTGAAAGAGCATAAGCTCTCTTGGGAAAAGGCTTGTGGTGTTTGTACAGATGGTGCTCCAGCTATGCTAGGATGTCGATCTGGATTTCAATGTTTGGTAATGAATGAGTCACCAAAAAGTCGTTGGAACTCACTGTATGAATTTTAAAGGTGAGCACTTTAAACAGTCGACTGTTTTCTCAACTGTGCAATGAGTTGGACGTGCCGAATAATGCTCTGCTCTTTCACACTGACATGAGATGGTCGTCGAGAGAAAAATTTTAAAAATATGTTTTTGAGTTTCGTGATGAACTCAAAACGTTTTTTAATCAGAAAGCAAGACCACAGTTCGAAGCACCTTTCAGCATTAAAAGTCAACTGCAGAAAATAGCTTACTTGGTTGACATCTTTGCCATCTTGAATGAGTTAAATTTATCACTGCAGGGACCAAATGCAACATGCCTCGATTTGTCTGAAAAGATCGGATCATTCCAAATGAAACTTCAGCTTTGGTAAAAAAAAAAAATTGGATGAAAGTAAAATTTACATGTTGCCTACTTTATCTGCTTTCTTTGAGGAACATGACATTGAACCAGACAAAGGGATTAGGATGATAATTTCTGTGAAAGAACACTTGCACATGTTTG
>NW_022103901.1:10242229-10244314 GCF_000313985.2 Echinops telfairi | reverse complement strand
TTCACAATATATAATTACATATTGTTTTTGTGATTAATCACTATGCTTTAATGATGCTCAATTTGTAACAATGAAAATACATCCTGCATATCAGAGATTTACATGATGATTCATAACAGTAGCAAAATGACAGTTCTGAAGTAGCAGTGAAAATAATGTTATAGTTGGGGATCACCACCACATGAAGAACTGTGTGAAAGGGTCGTGGCATTGGGAAGGTTGAGAACCACTGCTAGGGGAAAGTAGATCTTCCCCACAAGGTTTCTGAGACGGTACGTCTTTACGGAATAGACAGTGATGTCTTTCTCTTGATGAGAGGAAGGTTGGTTTGAACTGCTGACCATGTGGTTAGCAATCCAACTCGTAACCCACTACACCACCAGGGCTCCTTGGATAAGTTCCTCCAAAAAAATCAAACCACTCACTGCCATCGAGTTGATTCTGACTCATAGCACCCCTATAGGACAGGGTAGAAGTAACTGTCTCTATGGGTGTCTGAGACTAACTCTTTATGCGAATAGAAAGCCTTGTTTTTCTTCCAAGGAGTGGTTGATGGTTTTGAACTACTGCCCTTGCAATTAGCAGCCTAATGCATAACCACTATACCACTGGTGCTCTTTCTTTGATAAACACCTAGGTGGTGATAATTAGGAGGCAGAACCTGCCCAATCTTTTGGATCAGAAAGACCTGAGTTCAAAATCTGTCCATCTGAGGAGACACACAGACAGCTCACCAAAGAAGACACCCAGGTAACTAACAAATACGTGAAGAAATGCTCATGATGACGAGCTATTTAGAGAGAAGCAAGTCCAAACCGTGATGAAGGACCTCAGACCAACACTAATAACAAAATTAACAAACAAACAAACAACAATGGCACAAGAAAATAGTGCATGCTGGAGATGGTGGGGAGAGACTGGAACCCTTATACACTGCTGGTAAGACTGTAAAACAGGGCAACCACCGTGGAAACGTGGAATGGCATTTCCTCAAGCAACTGGGAATTGACATACCAATGGCCCAGCCATCCCTCTGCTCAGTGTAGACCCTGAGAAATGTATCACAAGTGAACGCGTGCAAGTCCACGTTCATTGCAGCACCATTCACAATAGCCAGAAGATGGAAACCCCTAAATGCCCACCGGTGGAAGGCTGGATAAAGAGACTTTGGTACATGCCCACATACATTGTATTGAATTGTGGTGCCGGGGAAGAATATTGAAGGTACCATGGACTGCTAAAAGGACAAACCTATCTTTCTTAGAAAAATTGAGACCAGAATGCACCTTAGAAGCAAGGATGGCAAGACTTCGTCATCCATACTTTGGACATGTTGTCAGGAGAGACCAGTCCCTGGAGAAGGACATCATGCCTGGTAAAGCAGAGGGGGCACCCCTCCCCAAAAAAAGGTGTAAGCTTCTCAGTGAGATGTTTGACACGGTGGCTGCATCAATGGGCCCAGTTATGGAAATAATGGTGAGACGGCACAGGACCATGCAGTGTTTCCTTCTGTTGTGCATACGGTTGCTATGGGTGGGAGCTGACTCGACACCGAGCAACAACAATATACACACACACAATGGAACACTGTTGCGGTTGTTGTTAGGTGCCATCAAGTCAGTTTGGAGCCACAGCGGCTCTACACAAAAGAACAAAACACTGCACAACCCTGCGCCATCCTCACTAGTGTTCTGATACTTGAGCCCATTGTTGCAGCCACTATGTCCATCCATCTCCTTGAGGGTCTTCCTCTTTTTTGCAGCCCCCTCCACTAAGGGGTCTCGTCATCCTTGCTTCTAAGGTGCACTCTGGCCTTTCTTCCTCGAGGACAGAGTTGTTTGTCCCTTTACCAGTCCATTGTGCTTCCAATCGGCACCACAATTCAAACGTATCAATTTTACTTTGGTCTTCCTTGTCCCATGTCCAACTTTCACATACATATAAGGCAATTGAGAACACTATGGCTTGGGTCAGGAGTACCCAAGTACTTAGTCCTCAAAGTAACATTATTGCATTTTCAATGCTTTAAAGCGGCCTTGTCTTGTGCAGCAGATGTACCTACTGCAACTCTTCATTTGGCTTCTT
>NW_022103901.1:10239790-10241632 GCF_000313985.2 Echinops telfairi | reverse complement strand
TAATAAGCCTCCCTCCAATCCTGATGCTGAACTCTTCTTCACATAAGCCAACTTCTCTGCTTATTTGTTCAGCCATACAGATTGGATAAGTATGGTGAGAGGATACAATCCTAAAGCACAACTTTTCTGATTTTGAACCTTGCAATGTCCCCTTGTTCTGTTGACACAACTAGCCTCCTGATCCATGTACAAGTTCCTAATGAGCACCATCATGGAATTCCCATGATTCTCTAGGTTATTTATAGTTTGTTATGATCCAAATAGTGAAATGCCTTGGTATAGTCGATAAAACACAAGGAAACATCTCCCCCACCCCCGATATTCTCTGCTTTGAGACAAGATTATCTGATATGAGCAATGGTATCCCTAGTTCCATATTCTCTTCTGAATCCAGCCTGAATCTCTGGCAGCTCCCTGTCAATGTAATGCTGCGGTTGTTGTTGGATGATCTTCAGCAAAATTTTACTTGCATGTGATATCAGTGATCTCATTCTATAGTTTGAGCATTTTGTTTCATCACATTGGGATCGGTGGCCCAACCCGTATGTGAAGCTATTGAAAATACTAAGGCTTGGGTCAGATACTCCTTAGTCTCAAAGTCACAGCCTTGCTTTTCAACACTTTAAAGAGGTCGTGTGCAGCAGATTTGTTCAATGCAATGCAATGTGTCTTTTGACCTCTTGATGGTTGCTTCCTTGAGCATTGATTGTGGACCCAAGCGAGATGAAATCCTGGGCAACTCCAACCTTCTCCACTTATCATGATGTGACCTCTTGGTCCAGCTGTGAGGATTTGGGTTTTCTTTATAGTGAATTTGGGAGAAATGGCAAGTTAGTAACGATGAGTACAAGAATAATGAAAAGGTTCTAAAACTGATTGTGGTGATGATTGTACTTCTTGATGTGATTGAACAATTGAATTGTATGATATGCGACTTATATGGCATTAGAACTGTTGGGGGGAAAAACATAATGGGGAAAGCAGCTGCCCAGAACATGTACAGGTCGGTAAAGACCACAACTGAGGTGGTAGCTTTTCTCTTTGCAGGAGTCCTGGGTGGGCTCCCGGTTAGCACATATAAGAGGAATATTGTGCTGTAAGACACTTCTGACGGCAATTATAAAATAAAAAGTGTCCAATTAGGTACATAGGACTGGGCTTATTCTCCCCTTGGGTTTTATGTAAGTATTGATAAGCATTGTTTCCCCCCATTGGGAGCTTGCTCCTCCCAGTTTATCCGCCACAGAAATGTAATCACCTTCTCTGAGACATATATGCCCCCCTCCTTGACTTGAATCTCCAGGAAGGTCACTTATCACTCTTATAAGAGTGTCTGTTGGTTTGAGGAGACCTTACCACAATGATGTGTGGCAGCAACTAAATGGTCTTCTCCCCTAGCCACCCCACGCTGAAAAACTGAACCTGGCTGAGGCCAGGTCTCCTCTGTCTGGACGGCATTTAAGATGCACATATAAAGAGGGTGATGCATGGTTCCTGGACACTAGGCAGGTTCCACAGCTCATTGCTTGGAAGACTGGATTAGAAAGTTACATGACCCGAGAGCACAAGTCTGCCTTTGTCTTGGAATTTATCCTTATAGTCGTTAACTCATACATCATTTGTCCTTTTGTGATTGAATGACTTCTTTCAGCATAATGGTTTCCAGGTACGTCCATATCATGCCTGTTTCATGGTTTCATCGCTGTGCTTTAGGGCCCCAGAGTTTTCCATTGTGTGCATAGACCAGAGCTTATTTGCTCTTCTGATGGACTGTTGCTCTAATTTGGACTGTTTCCAGCTTTTTGCTATTGTGAGCTGTGCTGCAGTGAACATGGAGAGCAT
>NW_022103901.1:10236868-10238905 GCF_000313985.2 Echinops telfairi | reverse complement strand
CTTCAAGCCTTTAAGACCCCAGACGCTATATCTTTTGATAGCCAGGCACCCTCAGCTGTCTTCACCACATTTGCTTATGCACCCATTTTGTCTTCAGCAATAGTGTCAAGGAAGGTGAGTATCACAGAACACCATATCACTTTTAAGGATTTCATTTTATCTGAATCAACATCCATAGAAGGAATCAGGAAATCAAACAACGTATTGCACTGGGCAAATATGGTGCAAAAAACCTCTTGAAAGTGTTCAGAGCCAACTATGTCACTTTGAGGACTGAGGTGCACCTGGTCCAAGATAATTTCAATAGCCTCATCTGCATGTGAAAGCTGGACAATGAATAGCGAGGACTGAAGAAAAATAGATGCATTTGCATCACGGTGTTGGCAAAGGAGAGTGCCTGAATCCTCCTGAGAATCAAGCATGGGGACACTTCATCTCAAGCTCTTTAGACATATTACAGGGAAGAACAAGTCTGTGGAGGAGATCATGCTGGGTAAAGCAGAGGGCCAGTGAAAAAGAGGAGGACCCTCACTAAGACGGATTGCCATAGAGACTGAGCAATAACGGCCAGTGCTTGTGCAGATGGCCCAGGACTGGGCAGAGCTTTGTTTTGTGGTGAATAGGGCCACCATGAGTTGGAATCGATGTGATGGCACAGCACAACCCGTTTTCACCTGCTCCCAACAACATCACTACTGAAAACAATTTAAAATGTTTCTGGTAGTTGTTTTCATCGTTAGACACACACCTAGATTCATTTGCTTCATTTTACTTTCACCTTTTAGGAATTGATTTTTTCAAAATAACATTTTATTTTATTGCGAGCGAATAATTACCACCCTATAGTTCAATCCCATCAAGCAAAATTGCTATCACAGTCTGTTTCAAAACATTTTGTTCCTTCTTGAACTCCGTGATATCAGTTCTTCTTTACCCACTCCCAACCTCCCCCCACCGGACCCCCCAGAAACCATTATCCTACTTATTGTCTCTGTAAGTTCATCAATCCTGATTTTCATATGCAGAAAAACAAAACAAGATTCAAGGAAGTGACCCACAATGACAAAATACGTCAGAGATAGACCCCGATATGAAAAACAAAACAAAAAAGACAGAAAATATTGAAAACCAGATCAGGCCCAAAGTGTCTCGGGGTGTGTGGGACGGGAGGAATCACGTGATAAGGTTTTAACCAGTCAAGCCCAAGTATCTTGGGCTTCCACTGTCAACCATAGCCTTCTGCAAATCAGAATCTCACAATTTAAGCTCTCGTACTATTCCCTTCTGTAGTTTGTATTATTATAAATTACAATCCTTGGGTCACAGGTGTTGGTGTGCTTCTTCCATATGGGCTTAGTTGACATCTCACTTAGATGGCTGCTTGTGTAATAACAAGCCTTGAAGACCCCAGATGGTATTTTATCTGATTAGCCAGGTACCATCTAATTTCTTCACCACATTTTGCTATAACACCCATATTGTCTGTGTTTCCTTCCTGAGGATGAGTATCAAGCAGGACCATGTTGTAAGACCTAATTGTCCTTAAAGTGGAGATAGGATTGAGTGCAAGCCCAACATCCAAGGAATTGCTTTTTAAAATTAATTTTATCTTAGAAAGTACATGAGGGGGCATCAAGAAGTTCATGGGAAAAATCCAGTATCCTCTAATAGGATTTTTCTAGGAACTTTTTCAAGTCCCCTCCTATACATGTTTCTAAAGTAAATCTACTGAACAGTCCAGAAGTCTGCCTTCATACCTCTATTTTCTCCCTCCACAGATAACTAACCAGTGGAACTTCATGGCTTAGGCCATGGCTGTGTATTTGCACCCCTCTGCTCCCTTTCAAGGGAACCCTGGTGATGCTGTAGGGTAGGTATTAGACTGTAAGCCACAAGGTTAGTGGTTCAAACCCATTAGCCCCTCCGTAGGAGAAAGATGAAGCTTGCTCATGTAATCTCTGAAACCTTATATATAAGGTTGCTGCACATCTGCATCCACTGGACGACAATGGGCAGTCCCTTTCACAAGGAGCTCTA
>NW_022103901.1:10182045-10236547 GCF_000313985.2 Echinops telfairi | reverse complement strand
TACACACACACACACACACACACACACACACACACACACACACACACAGAGTCTCAGTAACCCAAAGGGCAGTTTGGGTTTGCTGCTCTCGCTCAGCATGTGCAAGTGGCACAAATGGTTAAACACTGCTCACCGCGAGGTGGTTCAGCAGAACACCCAGGAGATGGAGTCGAACTGCCCCATTGTGTTTCCCAGCCTCTATCAAAGGAACTCTCACAGCACTCTGGGTTAATCTCAGGGCTGCTAAAGGAAAGGTCAGTAGTGATTCAAGCTCACCAGCAGATGCCCTGGAGAAAGATGAGGCTGTCTGTTTTCATTGTAAAGCCTGGGAAACTCTATCGAACAGATCTACCCAGTTCTAGCAGCCAAGTACTTAACCCTCCGAAGAAAGGCCAGGCAATCTACTCTCAAAATTTAGCTGCTGAAAATCAACTCCAAGGGAATGGATTTTTAATTCTTTCACAGTTGAGTCGTGGTGATACAAAGGACATACTTTGTTATTCTTGACTTTGCCAAGAAGGCCTGTTTCCCAGTTAAGATCTTCAATTCTTATTATTTAACTGGATACCCTTCACCCCAGACCTCTCTAGGGAAGGGTACTCAGAAACATGCCCATTGACTAGCAGTAACGTGATAAAACAGCCCGAAGGGGGCTGCCCCAATGAATAGAAGGGGTCGGCGGGAGTTGAAGCACCTGTCCCGATGTCCTGGGATCTTTGGATACAGGAAGTTTGAAGCTCAGGACAAATACACCAGACCTTTCTTTAAGAATTGAATCCAACACAGATACTTATTTTTCTTAAGAGATGAGTATTTTAAGGGCCCATAGAGAGAAAATGTCATAAAAGGTCGCAAGGGCGATAAGGCGATTATTGCCAGGTTAGCAATTTTCGTGAGCGTGCCGGGTCGCACTCAGGTAGGGAAAAGCCTCCTTTTCGAGTTCGGTGGCGACGGAACAGGGCGGTGTCCTGAAGACCTGGAGTGGGGGTGCAGCGGACCGTTTAGTTAAAGCTGCTCCGTGCAGCACCCCACAGGGAGAAATGATACATTCCAGACGAGCAGAAGCAGGGGGTCTCAGGCTTGGCATGCTACACCACAGCTCTTAGGAGGATCATGGTCCTGTGGAGGACCCGTAGCTTCTACGAGCTTTGCCCTAAAACCACGGCGAGGGGCGGGACCAAGGCGGAGTGGGCGGAAGTCGGGGCGGAGCAGAGGAAGTCATACGAACGGGAGCGCCAATAGGGCGTGGCTGGGGCTCTTCTCCCCGCCCCCTTGGAGGAAGGCTAACGGCTTCCGGTAGCGGCAAGGAGTGTGGCGGTGTTACCTGATCCTAACTCCCCTGCCGTCCCTCGTCCCTGTGGCAAGGCCAAGATGATGGGCTGTGGGGAGTCGGGGCTGGAGTCGGCGGAAGAAGCCGCCGTGGCGACCCCTGGGCCACCCCCAGAGCCTCGAGCCTCGGAGCCCCGCGCCCCCGTGCCCGAACCCGGCCTGGACCTGAGTCTGAGCCTGAGCCCGAGCCCGGGGCCTGGGAGCCCGGAGCCGTCCAGCTGCAGCCCCGGGCGGCGGAAGGGGCGGGCTCACCGGCGGGGCGGGGCCCGCAAGGGGAGACAGGTGAACGGGGCGGGGCGCGTGTGTGTGTCAGGTGGCGCCCCTCACCCGCCGCCAGCCCCGCGCCCACCTCTTCACAGCCCCGCTCTGTGCTTCCAGGTCCGCTTCCGCCTGGCGCCCACCTCCCCCAGCCACTCCGAGCCGCGGCCGCCGCCACCGAGCGAGCAGCTCGCGGCGCCGCAGGAGCTCGAGGCGCCCGCGCTTCAGAGCACGCTGGCCTTGGGCCTCGAGCTGCAGGCCGCGCGGGCCGCTGCTGAGGGCCACTTCGACGCCGAGAAGGCCGTGGAGGAGCATCTGAGAAAGTCGTTCCAGACCCGCTGTGGCCTGGAGGAGAGCGTGGCCGAGGGTGAGGACTGGCGCCAGGTGCCCCACCGGGAGTGGGGGTGACGGGCGCCGCTCACCTCCCCCCAACCCCCCCGCCCCCTCTGCGGTCTCAGGGTTGAACGTGCCACGCTCCAAGCGGCTCTTCCGGGACCTGGTGAGCCTGCAGGTGCCGGAGGAGCAGGTTCTGAACGCCGCGCTCCGGGAGAAACAGGCGTTTCTGCCGCCGCAGGCCCGAGCCCCGCCCCCAAAGGTGAGGGACCTGGGCGCCAGCCTACCTACCCATCCTCCGTTCAGGCATCTGCCTCCTCCTAGCGGGGTAACCCCACTTTGGGCCCCAACTTCAACAGGAGCCACCGGGGGCAGGGCCAGACATGACCATCCTCTGCGACCCAGAAACACTGTTTTATGAATCGCCGCACCTGAGCCTGGAAGGCCTGCCTCCTCTCCGCCTTCGGCCCCGGCCCCGCCCAGCCGAGGACACCTTCCTCATGTATCGGACTCTGAGGCGCTGGGAAGCGTAGAACTGGAAGATGCCTGGATTGCATGCCCCATTTATTGTGTGACTTTTTCTTTTCCCTTTCCCTCCAGAATAAAGAGGTTTTGCTAACAAATGAACCTTTTTTGGGGACCTCTAAGATAGGGCAAACTCTTTAGGGGTTGGTCCCCTAAGCCTCAGGTTGAACGCTGCTGGTAAGTTGAATTCTTGATACTTTTTTGCAAGCAGTGGCAACGTGATAAACAGTCCAAATCAGGAGTTTCAATACCCACCCCATCTCATCTAAATGGTTTAGTTGGGCAACTAGTTTGGCTATTAGTTAATAGGTTGAAAGTTTGAACCCACCCAGAGGTGCTTAGAAGGAAAACCTGGTGAGTGCAATTTGACCCTGGACACAAGGTTGGCAATCTCTGGCAACCGGTTTGGTGGCTTTTGGTTTCCCCACCATAACTGTCCTGGTGGCTTAGCGGTTACGAATTGGGCTGCTAACTGGGCAATTTGAAACCACCAGCCAGAAACTTTCTACCATAGTAAAGAGCTTCAGACTCAGAAATTCACAGGGGCAGTTCTACTCTACCCTATAGTTGCTATGTGTCAGAGTTGATGGCAGTGAGTTTGGGTTTTTCCGACCATCTGTCTCCAATCACGTTAACATTTGGGCGTTAGCTCTCTACTTGAGAGCCCTTCCTGCCCGGCCCACCCTATGGAAGCTGCTGTGGAAGCTGCTATGGAAGCTGAAAGGCAGCTGCATGCACTGGATTATTGAAAGTACCTTTAATTTCTGTCATGTTTACACTGTTCCTAGAATGCTGGGTTCCTTGAGTGTGCAGCAACACTTGGCAAGGCTGGTGGCTCTGGTCTGAAGCAGCTTTTTTCCTAACACACCTTCCACTCCCCAACCCTGTCATCAACTCTGTTTCAATGGTTAGCCTGCCTCAAGCACCCATCAGAAAGTGTGTCAGCAGGGATTGGTGGGGAGGGAAAATGGGATGACGCTTGAATTTTCACACCAAAATTTGTATTGCACCCCTTTCCTGGCTTGGGTCCAGTATACTTGTGTATAGACCCGAGTAGCATTCCATCATCTTTCCAACCACTGAAAAACACCTTCAGTATGAGCAGACTGTAGTCCTACCTCCTTTCCCATTGGCTAGAAAGTGCCAGACACGAGTGTGGGCCACTGCCTTAAACATCAAGTTTATTGTGCTGTTCTTAACATTCAAAACCCAACCTCTCCTCCCAATGGGGGACAGCAGAGGGAAGGATTTTCACAGTACCTGCGTGCCTCCCCACCAAACTTTCCCCCTCAAACCCTCAGTCCATTTGTCTGTGGTCCACGGAAAAATGCAGCAAGGGACAAGGGCTGAGGAGAAACGGGAAAGTCTCTCCTTGGGAGAAGAGGAAAAGGGCTGGAGAATTTGATACCCCTACCTCCCATGCCCTAGGAGAACAAGTCAAACAGTCCATGCCATCCAGCCCAGCAGGCTGAGGGGAGGAGAACGTGGCAACTTCAGCACAGCTGGGCTCACTGCTTAGGTGCCAGAGGTGGAGGAAGGAGACTGAGGCAGCAACATAGGAAAAGCTTTCTCTGCAGATCCAAGAAAGGAAATTTTTTTTTGGAGCCAGAAAGGAAAGACCTTGGGAGACTTTCCTCTTCCCCCAGGTTCTCAGGAGCAGCGGGCAGCTTCTTCCTTTTTTGTTCAGGAGACCACTTAGTGGCTAGGGGAAGAGGCCTTGTGGAACAGGTACACCGGACGCTGGAAACCTGAGGGCAGGGGGTAGAGTACAGTCAGGAAGGGTTGGCAGGACCTCAGGGCTCTCCACCAGGTCTACATCATCTCAGCTGGAACCTGCCTGCCTCCATCTCACCCTGACTCAACCACACAGGCTCACTCGGCTTACCTTTGGAGGTGTTTTTGGGTGTGGCCACCAGTTCATAGCTGGAGAAGCCTACTTCTGGCGACGTTAGGTAGGAACTGAACTGCTCTGGCTTCAGCTGGATTCGATAGTAGTTCTTGTAGATTGCTTCCTAGAAGGGCAAAAGGTGGGGGTGGGTATTAGCCTGCCCTTTGCCCTCCCAGAATGATACTACCTGCTCACTGAACCTTTTCATCTTGTTCAGAGGGTCCCCTCTCTGCTTCCTTATTCTCCCTTTCATAAGCCTTTTTGCCTCAAAGAAAGGGTTCCCCCCATTTCCACCCAAACTGAACTTACAGTGAGAGTCTTTCTCTTGCCGTAGGACGACCAAGGTTGGGGCTCTAGGACCAGGATGCCACCAGGGCGTAGGTGCCGGTAGATTCGGCGAAACATGCGCTTCAGCCCCTCATCTCCCCAGTTCAGATGTACCCACTTGGTGAGACTGAGGCAGAGTACCACATCATACTCAGGTGCTTGGGCCTCCACCAGCTCGTCCCGATCCAGCACATAGTTACCCTGAGGGCAAGAATTGGGGGTGAGGTCAACAAGGAGATGAGAAGAACCACTGTCCCCATCCGACCTTTCACATCTATGACAAGGTTCTGGCCGCCATCCTCTCTGACATTCTCAGACTACCTCCCATAGGGTGCTCTCTTTGGGGTTCATCTTCCCTTGACACTTTCCTGCCCTGGCTTCCTACCCATACAAAAAGGGAGCCTAGATAAGTGATGAATTATGCAAGTTATCCAGCACATCTCCGATGCTAGGCCAAGTTGCTCAGAGAAAAAAAAGCCAGGGTTCTCCCAATTCCCTAGCTGGCTGATACTTACTCCCCAACCCTACAAACCCTGGGCCAAATGACTCAACATTATGGCAGGGTTTGAAAAGGAGAATTTCCCCGTAGCTGGGATTGGCAAAGTTTCAAGCCCACCCTCCTTTCCTTTCTCCCAGACAAAACCTGGCAAGCCTATTCTTCCAGGCGTTAGCACAGTCCAAATGGAGTGGCAAATGGGGATGAAGCGCAGTTGGGAGACTCTCCAACAAGAGACCCAATTCTTCCTTCTGAGGTGGACTGATTCTTCCCAGGAACTAGGATCAATGTGGAGTTGAACTAAAGGCAAGCTACCTGGGCTACTGACTCGTGACACTACAATGACAATCTAAGGATTCAAAAGCAGCTGACTTGAACTGTTCAGAAACTGAACAGTAGTCTGCCACTCCTCTGATCCTGTCACCCTTGGCCCCTCTCCCCCTGCCAAGTCTAACACCCACCCTTCACGGCCCTTCAGTAGGCTTGACGACTAATTTCCATCTTGATGAAATCTCCTTGAACCCAGAAACCAGAATTAGATGGTATCGAGCTACCACCACTGACCTGTGACTGAGGCCACAACAGGTGGTCCTCCACAGAAAGGAGAAAGTGCCAACTCTTAAAAACAGGCCAGGTTAACTGGACCAGGGGCCTCCATGAGATCTTTACACTCCCAACTCTGCCGCAGCCACCTTTTTGTGAAACAGCAAAGCAACACCCAAAGTAAAGGAGCTGACCCATGAGATAGGCGGGCTCCTAAAACACCATCTCTAAGCGATTTAGAGCCCGGCATTTACTCTAAAGCTGAGAATGAAAAGCCAAGCTAGAGTACTAGAAAGAGCCCCAGGAAAACAACAGGTAATGATGATGTGAAAGGTAACTAACGACGCTGACTAATTTGCACAGAAACTGTCAAATGGGTCCTTAACTTGCTGTGCATTTTCATAAGAGAACATCAGTTATGATGGAGGGAAAGTCAAGAAAAGAACCCAGTGAGCAGTCCCAGCAACCCCCAAGGCAAGGCAGCATTTTAGTCCAAGCTGGCAGGGCAAAAGGAGTCAACCATTATCCTGGGATAGAGAACTTTGCACTCATGAGAAAGAACTCCAGGATTAAAGCCTCCAAGTTAGAGACCCCACCTTTTTCCCAGGCTAGGAGACTCCCAGTGGAGGCACTTAATCTCCAACTCAGACCCTTCTCTTGAGGATCTGCTTCTCCTAGGAGTTAAGGCACTTAAGACCCCCTTACCGTGACGAAGACAACATTGTTGGGGAAGACTGAGGTGTCCGCTCCATCCAGGGGCACTTGGGGTGCAGCAATGGGACCTCGGCTGGCTGTCAATGAGGCCGGGAAGCAGCTTCTCTTTCGGATGGTGGTGGTCCCTTCCCTACCCTCTGCCACTGGGTCCCCCTCAGGAGTCTGGGGTGGGAGACGAAACTCCTCGGACAGGTAGTGTCGGATGTTCTGGCGGGCTGAGTGAATGAGTCTGGCATCGATATCCAGGCCCACCATGCGGGATGGGCCCCACTTGCAGGCAATGCTCAGGGTCAAATGGCCCACATTGCAACCCAGATCGAGCACGTCCCGGCCGCGAAACCACTCTGGCTTCAACACCCGAAGGCGCCCATCCTCACAAGAAGGGTTGCGGTACCCATAGTACTTGCAATAATTCCCATACTGGAACTTGCGTTGCTGCTTTTTGAAGCCTGCTGCAGGCAGAGGGTGGTGGTGGCGGCCTCCCCAACTCCCTTTGCCTTTTTCCTTGGGACCCTGGCCTCCACCCCTGGCCCCTGCCTCCGACTTGCTGGAAGTCCTGCGACGTTTGCGATGCCGTGAGGAGGAAGACGTGGGTGCAGGGGTAAGTGAGGCAGCTGGAGGGAGTGAAGTGCAGCCTGTGGAACCCTGGAGGGCAGTTGGGAGGGGAGACACCACCTCATCCCTGCAGTTGATGGCTGTGTTGAGTTCATAGGGCTGGGGTGCATCTCGGTTCTGGCTTCTCAGCCCCTGCTGCGGGGCTCCCTCCCCATGAAGCGAAGGGGTGAGAGGGGTTGGAGGCAGCGTGGTGGAGTGGCTATCATTCCCTCCAGCTGCCTGCTGCTGTTGATGGTGCTGTCCCCGGTGTCTATGGCGCTTCCGACCAGTCTTGAGTGGTGAAGCAAGAACTACTTGGGCCTCATCAGTGCAAGTATTGAGACTGAGTGGATCAGTAATATCTTTGGGGATGAGGATCTCCACTGGATCACGCCCTTTGGCCGGAAGTGGGGATGACTTAGGGGTCTCCGCATTGAGCGCCCGGCTCACTTCCTCATCCAGAAGACTATTCAGGTTTAGTGGATCAAAGATATTGCCCCCCAGAAGGAAGTTGGAAGGTAACACCGAGTCACAGTCCGAATTAACTCGCCTGCGCCTTTTGAAGGCCGGATGTTTGAAACCTCCGCCACCTCCCCCTACATTACAGCTATTTCTCCTCTTGCCCCCACCGCCCCCTGGGGGCCTGTGAGGCTGGTAGCCATTACGAGGTCGAGGAGGAGCAGGGGGGCACATTTCTGTACCTCCTCCGCCCCCACGTCGCTCCTCCCCCACCTCTGGGGGAGCTGCTCGCCCGTGGGGATCCGACAAGCTGGCTTCCCCTTGTGACTGCGCTTGGGGGCCGGCCCCTCGTTGCTGTTGCAACAGCCCGCCCCGAGGGGTGGAGGCAGCCCCGGGGCTCTCCTTGCCGGCCTCAGAAGCAGGGGACCCCGCCGTGTGTACGCGAGGGCCCGGCCCGCGTTCCGTCCGGCCGCGGAGCTGCCCGGAGGCGGCCTCTCGGTGCGATTGCCCCGTGGGGCCACCCCCTGCGCTCGACTCATCTTTGAGCGGCGGCGGCGGGGCCGGCACCAGAAACGGCTCCTTCTCCGCCGCCATCTCGATCATTTCCTCCCCTTACTCCGTCCCAATCGAGGGTAACGAGGGGGATCAGGGGGCTTAACCCCCACTTCCTAGACCCTACTCCCCTCCCCCTTTCCCGAGTGCGCACGCAGCCCTGCTCGGCTCGCCTAGTCTCGCGCCCGCGGCCCCCCCCCACTGCGTGCCCCGCTCGCCCGCGAGACCAAAACAAGATGCCCGCGAGACCCGAGCAACTCGAGAAATCAACCACGCTTGCGCCGACCCCTCTTCTCCTCCAACACTACCACTCAATCGCGAGCGCGCGCTGCTAAAGCGCGTTCCTCCGCCCCCCCCACAGTCACGCATGCGCACTCCGCCACCACCCTGGTTGCGCGCGCATCAGAGTACGAACCAACTTAACGGCTCCAGGGAGTTTAAATATAGTCCCCCTTTTGCCCCCCAAAAGCCCACCGCCCCAAACTGACACCCTACTTCCCTTCGCAGTTACGTCCGTCCCTACTGATATCCTTTGTCTCAGACGCGCGATCCCACCCACCGTAGGCGGGGGATGAGAAGCTGGTGTGAAAAGGTCTCCTTCACACCCGACCCTTGTTCCTGAGGAATGAGTCTCAGCGGCCTCCGCCCGGCTCTAAACCCAACAACCTCCCCACCCCGCCTCCTTCCTCCCCCTTGCGGAGAGCGCCTGCGCACACCCTGTTGGGCTTGCGCGGGTAGATGCAGCACGTGCTGGAGAGGAGCCCCCGCCCTCCGCCCTATGGGCGGGGTCTGTTACGTCGCTTCCTTAGGTTGGGGACACGCAACGTGCGTCAGCGTGACTCGGAGAGGTGTGACTCAGAAAGGGGCGGGCTCATGAATTATTCATCACTGGCTGTCCCACAGCCCATTCGCTTCCAAGGCCTTCGGAGGGAGCCGAGTACGCTTTAAAGTAGAGAAAAAGATAGATCGATGTGTACTGAACACTTTCTATGGTCTGTTCTCAGTAAATACGACTTATTTTAATTAGCTCACCCTCCCCCTGAAAATATTCTCTGCTAGACGGAAAAACAGTCTTAAATAGCTGAGGTTGCCCAACTCCTTCCCGCGCCGAAAAGGCTGAGGCGTTTTCGCTCTTCCGCTTTCCCGAAGACCCTATCTCCTGGGTATACCACGCCTTCCTCCCTGCCTTTCCGCCCTCAGCCGGGACACCAGCGACTCCGCCCCCCGCCGCACCGCCGCGCACGCGCGTCACAGTCTCCTCCTACCCCGACGCCCTCCACGGCCACCCGTAGTCGTGTTCCTGCCACCTTGTGCTCCGGTCTCCTCTAACCTTTGCTGCGGCTTTGTGCCGCTTCGTGTGAAAATCTTCGCCCTACTTTGGGCCCAGCCAATGGGGGGGGGGGAAAGGCAATTTGACGTTTTTTTTCCTCAGGGTTACCAGGTGGTCAGTTTTATTTGTAGTTCTTGGGGGTGGGGGTGCAAGTCTTGTGACTGAAAAAGCGGCTGAAGAAGTTAAACTGAGGGCGTGAAAGGGCCTGAAAGGAAAAGTAGGCACCAAAGAAAGAAAAGGGATAGAAAAAAGGCAATCTGGGGCACAGAGAAAATATAGCAAGAGACATTTCAGAACAAACAGTAGTCGCTACTACCGCCTAAAAGAATGGTGAAGCCAGTGACCATGATGGGACTTGTAGTTTTGCAAGCTGAAAAAAAATGGCGGAAGTCGTTTTCGCCAAAGCTGGTTTCAGCTGCGCATGCGCCGCTGCCTCGAGCGCGCGCGGGGCGGGGCGGGGCTTGTTAGCGTCCTCGCGCCTTTATAGCTTGGCGGGAAACCCGGGTTCCGGTTGTAGGGTTTGCGGGAATGCTGCGGCTCTTTCTACTGAGCGCCTTTATGTTTCCCTCGCCCGCGAGGTAGTTGACTTCTTTTAGATTGCAGATAAGGTCCCTAGGCGCCGCCAACCTGTGCACCTGTTGCCTAAGGAGAAATTTTCTCTTCAGGGCGACAACCAACTCTTAGTCCTGCGTCTTAGACTCCAACCTCAAGCTCGCCCTCAACTCGAAACTAAACATAACTCGATGTAATGGCGGGCAACGAAAATCTGAGTGGGAATGGGAATTCTGAGGCTTTGGCAAAATGAGCTGGGGAGAGGGCCTCTGCTGGGTGGGCGTCTCGGCTGTGGAAGCAGGGCTTAGGAAGAAGCTACCGGGCCGGCACGGTCTGAGGGGAGCTGAGGGATGGCCTTATTCGGAATGGCTGTCCTGAAGAGAGGACGTCGTGAGGGAAAAGAGAGCGGAAGTACTCGAATGGACCGCCCAAAGTTACTGCGTGGTCTTTAAAGAGGGAATTTGGCATTTTCTTGTCCAAACTTTGAGGGGAAATGGTGCGGGGGACGGGATGGTGGCGGGAGAGGTCTGGGAATTGGACAGGATTTCGATGCCTTCGGAGAAAACAGCACAGGAGATGCGTCTGGGGGGTGGACGGCGAGGAGTTGCACACAGTCTCAAGCAAGCGGCACTTCTGCCCTGCCTTGGGTCGACGTGAGTCGGAACGGGCGCTTGGGCAGAGTTTGGTTCGGTTTTAAGAGGAGATTGAAGTACAGGGTTTATAGGTTCTTCTTAGGCACATTCTGTTCTTTTAGATCTAGGATTTGAGGAGTATTTTACGAAAGGAAGCAGTCGTACAGTTAGGAAATTTGTGAGCACACTTTAAACGGGGGTGGGGTGGGGTGGCGAACGCGTATTGAGAAATACAAGATTTAAGGATCGAGCTAAAGCGGTTTTGAAACTGATCCCAGAACCCTTTTGTACTCTGAGAAATGAGGCAGAGGGCTCCAGAGGGCTTTTGCTTACTGGATTTCTATGAACTCTAGGAACGTACTAGAAGTGAAAACATTTAAAAGATCAATTTAAAGTAATTTTAAAGTGGCCATAATATACATGTAAGCCTCATTAATATTTTTTAAATTGTTATTTATTGGACACGTTTTATGTGTTAAGCACTGTCTTTTCAACAACCCCAAGAGATATCTATTAATATTATGGGAATTTTACAGAGGAGAAAATGGAAGCTCAGAGAGTCTAAGTAACTTGCCCAGCGCCACCCAGCATGCCCTTAGCCCTGGTCCTGGACTGTTAATCCGCTTGTACACTCTGCGAGGATCGGGAAGATCTGGACCTTTGCGTCCTCTTTGATCACATGCTGAGAGTTTGGGGGCACTTAGAATTTCAGCCCTAGGCATGCTCTGTCCCTGGCTAGCTGCAGTGTAGGGGCTTTGCTTGGGCCTAGTTAGTATGTACTCAGATGGTGTTCATTAATATTTTTGATGTATATTTTATAAAATAAAAGAAATTTTTGTGTGAAGGAAGGGCACTATTTTACATGTTTGCAAATCTCTTCCTTATTAGAAGACAGCTGGATTCTCATCTGTGTCTGCTTTCAACCTGATAGCTTGGTTTGACTGATAGGAGACAATCCAGCCTAATATAAATATGGGATTGGAAAAGGGAAGAGACTCTCAGGGGTCTGCACAGTGCACTCTGAGAACCAGTACCCTTGAATTTTTGAGACTTGATCTCAAAATGAATGTGATGATTTTTAGTTCTAACAAAGAAAATGGTTTCTCTTTTTGGGAGAGCCGCATTCATCTTTCCCATATTGTTTATTTTCCCCCTCTTTATTTACCACTTTCTATATGAATATGTTAATTTGGTGGGGTTGTGTTTATGGAACTACCTTGGTTCTTTTACTTTTTAAGCCTCCTTGGAGGTTTCCCCCCTCCCACCCCATTCTTTTCATCTAAGGTAGGAAAAAAGAAGTTGAAATCTCAAATGTTATTATGCCTGGGCTGTAAGCCCAGTCATTTTGAATATTAACTTTTCTCACTCTCTGAATTAGCTTTGAATAGCCATTGTGGATGAAGATAATTTGCCTGAAACAGGAACTGTATCAGAAGGTGAGTCTCCGGCTTTCTGTTCTCCATTGATCAGGTTAGATTAAGGGGTAGGCACAAGCAGTTCATGTACTGAACTGCTCAACAAAAAGCTGGAGGTTCAAATCCATCCTCTGGTGCCTTGGAAGAAAGACCTGGCAATTACTTCCACAAAATTAGCCATTGACCATTTGATTTTTAAAATATGTCATCTCAAGCACACTAATTTTCATTTTGCTTTTCTTCGTATAGGTCTTCTAATTTAGATACATTCACGGGCGTTTCTCTTAATATCTCTATATTTTTTTTCTCCCTTTCTCCCCCAATTCTGTCATCCGGATAAAATTTGTTCCTTGTTGAAGAGCTCTGGTGGAGCAGTGGTTAAAGCATTTGATTGCTAACTCAAAAGTGTGGTGTTTCAAACTCATGGGAGAAAGGTGTGGCAGTTTGCTTTCTTTAAGATTTACAGCCTTGGAAACTGTATGGGCAATTCTACTGGATTCTATAGGATGACTATGAGTTGAAATCAACTTGATGGCAGTGGGTTTGGCTTGGATTTTTGGTCATTCAAGGTGATAGATCTCTTGAAACTTAATTGTATTCAGCTCCTAGGACATTGGTAGTAAGGGTTATATGGACTTAGAATATTTATAATGATAGTAAAATAGACCAAATTGCTGCAGTGTTTCTCTCCTAATTTCCCACTTGTTTTTTTCTAGAATAAATATATTTTGGTTTGCAGTGATGAATAAAGATAGAAATAGTGAGGAGATGGACTCTTTAATATAAAGGAAAAATAGCTGCAGAACAGTACATCTGAATTATTCATTTTATAGAACTGTGGAACGGAACAGGAAAAAATACATTCAGCCATGAGATGGCCACACTAAATCAAACCCCCCAACACTTTTGAGTTCATCTTGGGATCTAGAAAGAGGAATCCTGTCCTTCAAATAAAAGGATCCATTTTATGTTCCTTTGAGTCTCTTTTTGGTGACAGGTGACAGAATTGAAGAGTGAGTTTCACGGTCTAGTGTCTTCAATGTGCTCAAGATCAACAGCAAGGAGTAAGATCACTGAGAAGACTATTAGAGTTAGTAGAATTTAGAGGCAAATTATCATGGCTCTACCTTGTATTAACACTGAGGGTTTAGGCAAGCCAGGTAACCACCCAGAGCTATAAAGTACCTTATAGTTGTTAAGAAAATAAGCGTGGTTTATATGTTCTTCACATAAAGAAATTAGGTAGAAAGGCTATACGTAGTTTTGGTTGACAAGACAAAAGACATTTGTCTTTTAACAAGTAGATAAAAATAGCAATAGTGGGAAGAGGTAAATTAGAAAAATCTGCCAATTATTGGGGCTTCCCAAGACTCATCTTGAGACCCTGTAGCAACATGAGTGGCTTCTAGCTGTGTGGAGATGGACCTTTTCAGCTTTTGGTGTGGTTAGAGGCTCTCACTGCCTTCCACCTTTTACTTGCTTATGGCTGTGAGGAATCTGGTCCTTTTCCCCACAGTATCTGCAAATACCATTTTCCAGTGTATTTTCAATGTGTACTTTCAAGGTATGCTTCTGTGTGTGCTATAACATGAAATTGATTATTATGACGCATTGAATTAGACTATATAGCATAGTTAATAGCACAAACTTCAAAATCACACGAGTCCTACCTAAACCTGATTATCAGTTACTTAAGATCTCTAAACTTGTTTCCCCAAGTGCCAAATGCTAGCTAATTAATTTTGAGAATAAATGAGGTGATGTGTGTAAAGGGTAAAAAGGATATAACTTTTAAAGCCATTGCCATGATGTCGATACTGACACACATCTTTACAGGGCCAGATAGCCTCACCTTTTTCCCATTGAACAGCTGGTAGGTTTGAATCACCAGACTTGCAGTAAACAGTTCAGTGCATAACCCACAGCACTACTGGGGCTCCTTAAACTCCTAGGGTTATCTAAACTAGCATTGCTCTACTCTGAACCACACATCCATCACTGCCACTGTTCAACTATCTCCTTATGAGTGCCTATTTCACATTGAACATGGTTCTAGGTACTTAAAATACTAAGGTTCACTGCTCATTTGTAAAATAGTAACTACTTCCTGGCATGTAGTTAGCCCTGTTGAAGAGATGGACGTCTCTTCTACCTTGGCTAGAAGGCAGAAAACCTAGGTGATCCTAGATAAGGAGATCCTGAGACCAAGAACACAGGGGGAGAAGAAAGTGTAAAATTATGTTCCATCAATCATGACAGCTAATTTCTTTCTTCTAACAGAGCCAAAGGAAAGTAGCCTCAGCTTAAGGATGACAACATTACAGAATAAAGAAGGTAAGTTAAAGAGTGAGGGAACATTCACTTTGCATTTCATTTTCCTCTCCTTTCTTAGCCTGTAATTACCAGGACACTTGCTACAAAAGGACAATTCAGTTTACATGTATTTTGTGTCCATTCTTTTCAAATTCTGTTAGACACTTCAAGTGATATACTCATAAATGTCTTAGAGATAAATAGCCCTGCTAAGGAACATATGATTTAATAGTGAGAGAAAATAGATTTTAAGTATCTAAAACATAAAGTTGAATGTGGTACATGTCACACAATAAAGATACTACTTTTACCTGGGAGAATCAGTGTAGTTTTCATGGAGGTGGTGGAATAAGGTTTGGGCCTTGAATAATTTGTTGTTTTTGATGAGAGGGTAAGACAGAAGGAATTCTGTAAGTACAAACTTCCTGCCACCTCTAATTTTATTAAAAATTACTTGTTATTTTAAATGTAATCCAATATCATAAAATTTTGTCCAAAGTAAAAAAAGATCACAGTTCAATAACTCCGGATGCTTATGTTTATCACCTTTGAATTACTCATTGGTTTCCAAACCTGGCAGTGTGCCAGAAATATCTAGATACCCTAATAAATTTATAGATTATGAAAATAATAATTTATCATCTATCAAGGAGTCACGAGTGTGGGAGGGGAGAGGGGGAAAAAAGAGGAGCTGATACCAAGGGCTCAATAGAAAGTAATTGTCTAGGAAAGAATGATGGAAACATATGTACAAATATGCCTGATACAATTAATGTATGTATTGTAATAAGAATTGTAAGAGCCCTCAATAAAATGATAAAAAATAAATAAAATGAAAGAAAAAAAAAGGAGAGCTTGGGCTTCATTCCATATGACCTTCTTAGAAATTGGTGCTTGGGGCGGGTAGAGGAGAAGGAGAAGTCTGGGTATCTGAATTTGCTCAAAATTCTCTCCAATCAATGGGCAATGTTTGGCAATATCTGTCTTAAGACACAATGGTTTATGAATTCCATTTGATGATCAATTTGTTTCAGAACATGGAAAGGGACCAATGAAAAGTTTTGCTCCGCCAGCAAAAAAATTGCGTAGACTGACGCTCACCAACCCTAACTCACTCAAAGAAGACACTCTAGGGATCACTTCCTCAGAGGGAGAGACTAAGCCAAGTATGCCAAAAGCCAGATTTAAGAAGAAGGAGAAACCACCCACAGAGCTTGGTCAAGGCAGTGGTCAAAAGAAGAAAGGAAAGAATCCACTCAACAAGCAAGCAGAAAAGGAAGCAGAAAAGGTATCAATAAAATTGATGGGCTCCAGTAGTACAGTCCCTCTTGCCCCTACTCTTTTAACCCGGTTTAGATAAACAGTCTTTACCACGTTGGGGAAATTCATCCTGTAATTTCAGTTTTTTATTCTTTCTTAGGTTTCAGTTTTCTTCAAAACAGAACAGTCTCTCACATTGCATTGATTCTCACTTAGAGAACATAGTGGGACTGCTCATTAGAGTTTCCAACACTATAAATCCTCACAGGAGTAGTCAACCTTATTTTTTTTCCAATAGACCAGCTGATGGGTTTAACACTGACATTTTAGCCCAATACCTAACACACAACACCACCGGAGCTTTTTTTTTTTTTTATCTAAAAGAGGTCAAAAGTGCTTGGATGAAAACAGGTAAAAATGAGTATGTAGGAGTCGAGTTGTGGGTAGAAATGGACAGAGACTTTATATATGTTTTCCTTTTCTCTGACTCCATTATTTCCAGGAGATCTGGGATAGAGTTTATGGGAGCCTTAGGCATGTTGATTTTGTATTCTGCCTTGTCAACTTCCTGACTTACCTGAAGGAGACTTCCTTGACTGATAATAAAGACAACTATAGAAAGATAAGAGTTTTATTGTCTTCCCCTTGTCTCTGCAGGAAAGGACTAGTCTTACCAACGAAGAATATGAGGAAATTTTCCAGATTGTGCTACAGAAGTCTCGAGAGGAGTGCTTGGGTATGGTTTACATTGAGAGAAAAAGGGCTTTAGAGACAAGGTGTAGACTAAGTTTGATGGCTTTTTCCTTTCCTCCATCTTCCCTCAGTAAGGAAATAGTTTAGAAAAGTCTGTATTACATTGACTTTAGAATTTAAATAGTACCCCCTAAATTTTTTAAAATGCAATTTAAATAGATTTTGTGTACTTGTGAATTATTTAGAAAAGATCAATTATTTTCCTTAAGTTCGAAGAACTCATTCTCTTTTTATCTCAGTATATTCCTGTCTTCAATAGCATTTTAGCATATGGATTTGGTTTTTAGAGTAAAGAACTCTGCCATGTAGGTCCTACTCCATGGTGTCATGAGGCTAGAGAGAATAGCCTGGCAATTTTAGTCATTTTCAGGTGTACCTTTACTCCTAGCAGGAATTTGGGGAACAAATGATATAAAATACAACACATAATTTTTATTATATGCACAAAATAAAATAAGCATTAGATCAACCCGAAAAGGCTTGCAAAAGAGAAATAGGTTTGCATTTCGCCCCCCGGAAAAATTAGACTTAAAGTTCCATGACAAAAGACCCACAAGTTTTCCCAGGCAGAGGATGGGAGACATTTTAAGGAAAGAGACAGGAAAGAATGGGGTGTTTGTTTTCTTTTACTGTTGCTCTGCTTATAACATTTTGTTTGGGGAGGGGTAGGCTCTGTCCTTGATTTTGCAGAGACATCGTGTGCCCAGCCTATAGGAGGTACCCAGACAGACAAGGAACTAGGAATTGCTTCTAATACTGCTAATATTGATAATCTTGATGGGTAAGTTTATCGAGTGAGGTGAACTGATTATAGGGTAAGTGGTTATCTATCTATAAATCAGTTTCCCTTCACTCTGAAAAGATACTTGTTTAAACTGGGAAAAACAGGCAAATAAATGGGTAAAATTACCTCAGGAGGATTTAGAGGGCCAAGAATTCATTTAACTTAATTTGTATACTTGGATTCTTTCAAAAGAAGGGTACTGCAAAGTTCTCCTTCTTTTACACTAAAACAACAACAAAACTACTCATTTTCAGAAGGAGGCTTATCGTGCCATACACACCAGAGAATCCAACATCTCAAGAAAATGGTGTTGTCTCTGAGATAAATGCTAATAAGCCAGGCCAGCCACATCCTGTATCTTCTGAGAAGAAGTGCAACAAACTGTGTTTAAACAAAAGGAAGAAGAATGCTCGTAAGTATGGTCAGCTACACTTTGCTTTTTGGCTCAAGTATTTATTCTAGGAAATTGGAGAAAGAGACAGTAGGGAGATAGAATTTCCATCTAAAGGCTTGAAACTCACAAAGGCTTCAGCTAAAGGTTATACTCTCCATAAAATTCTCTTTTGCAGCCCCCCTTCCATTTTTACCTTATCTTTCTAGAAAATGGAAAACTGGAGATATCCCAAGGTGGGCATGAGCACAGACAGGAAGATCAACCAAAGAACTCAGGTCAGGATCATGCTCAGATCACGGAACAGCTTGAAGGAGACAAAGGTGGTTTTGGTGAGTTGACTGGTTTTCAACTCACCTGGCCTTAAAACTTGGAGCTGGAGGAGAGAAGGGAGGCTGTCTGGGGCTGCGGATCAACTTATAGGATGCAGGGGTAGAGACAGCTGTGGGGATTTGGAAGGCATTGGATAAAGGGAATGCTTGGCCTGTGAACAGTGGCTGAAGTGAGTAGTTCTTTGAGGAATGATAGACTTAGGGCTGGACCTTTTGGAGGAGGGTGAACCCATTGAACCTAAAGGCTCCACCTTGGGCATTTGGTGACAGGCAAATTAATTGCTATTGGATAAGAACTCTGATGTTGTATTAAAATGAGATGCTGGTAAGCCCATCAAAAGAATCTTCTGCTAGCACTAGGGAACCAAATGCGAAGAAAGAGGCCAGGCAGTCTTTTAATTTAATAGCTGTCATTATTGGAAAAGCCCCCTTCCACCTTGGTAGGGGAAAAAGGCTAGCTTGGTATAGTAGAACCACTGGATGTGATACCTGGGTTTTAAGCCCAGTGTAAGTCCTTTATCTTCTCTTGAGCCTTATTTTTAAAGTCAGGAATTAGATCAGTTGATTTCTAAGGTCTCTTTCTCTGCTGGTGTTGTTTGGTAGCAGTGGGAGGTTTATCGTAATTTTACTTGGATTACAGAAGAAAGGATATTTTGGGATCTTCTAATGCAATCTTTTCCTATCACAGGTCAGTATCTAGTCTGGGTCCAGTGTTCTTCCCCAAACTGTGAGAAATGGAGACGGCTGTGTCGGAACATGGACCCCTCCATTCTCCCCAGTAATTGGTCCTGTGACCAGAATACAGGTAGAATGGAGTGGAAATGTTTTGTTTTTTCTCTCCAGGTTTTGTTGTTTGTACTTTCTACCCTGTTATGTATCCTTTAGATTAATAAAGGAGCCCTGGTGGCTTCATGGTTACAAGTTGGGCTGCTAACTGCACATGCAATGTCGGCAGTTCAAAACCACCAGCTGCTCTTTTGAGAATGAGGAGGGCAATGAATGTACAAATGTGCTTTACACAATTGATGTATGTTTGGATTGTGATAAGAGTCGTACAAGCCCCTAATAAAACAATTAAAACAAACTTAAAAAAAACGCCACCAGCTGCTCTGAGGGAGAAAGACGGGACTTTCTACTTCTGTAAAGAGTTACAGTCTCAAGGGGATGGGGCAGGGTGGGGCGGGACTTAAAAAAAAAAAGAGCGACAGTCTCAGAAACTCATGGGGCCAGTTCTACCCTGTCCTATAGGGTTACTATGAGTCGACATTGACTAGATGGCAGTGAGTTTTTGTTTGTTTAGATTAATATGACACAGGTGCCATTATCACCTGTAGGGCTAGGGAGAAAGGAAGAAAGGTCTTCTCATATCGGGATGAATCTCTGGGCATAATGAGTAGGAGGAAGGCATTCTGCAGAATTATGTTATAAGGACGACCTGGAATCTTAAGCATAATATTTTACATGAATTGTGTTTTCTTCAGCATTGCTCTGGCCCACTTGGCTAGTGGATAGTGACATTGGATTATGGGACATGTGGGAGGAAGCAGTTGAGAGTGATTCATTTAGTATAGAGTTCTAGAATGTTTGAAACTTTATTGGAAGGAATTAAGGCAATCTTGTACAGCCCATTTATTTCATAGATGAGGAAAAAGAGCCTCACATAAGTTACTATCTTGGTCACAATTAGAGGAGAGCAGAGCCAGACAGAATGAGATAGGAGCAGATGTTTGGAATCACTTCTTTAGAGTACAAGGAGGTAGCATTCTGACTTTTCTGGTCTCTAGCTGCATGCTCTGTGGATCTTTATCCATCTTTCTTCACACCTTCCCCCCAGATGCCCTTTTGGTCCCACCGTCTTGTCTCTTCCCAGCCCTCATCCAGATTTTCACCTTATGAGTTTCTTCTCTTCCCCTTATTCCTTCTCTCTCTTTTTGGCAGACTTGGAGTACAATCGCTGTGATATTCCTGAAGAGACCTGGACAGGGCATGAGAGTGATGTGGCTTATGCTTCTTACATCCCAGGATCCATCATCTGGGCCAAGCAATATGGTTATCCCTGGTAGGACATCATGAGCTAGTTACTTAAAGATCATAGGAATGATAGAATCAAGGAGGAAAGGGGAAAATTAGTAAGTATTTATAATGGAAAGGGAACCTGCCGTAGAACAAACATGGAGTAAAGGAGAAGACAAAATGCCCAGGTTGGAGCCTTAGAAAACCCTTATTTTTAGAGGATGCAGGGTGGAGATGTGTCACTCTGGAAATAATGGTGTGATGAGTAGGGATGGGAGGGGTGGACTTGGGCATAGAGTTAGGGCCTTTCCTCCCCTCCTATTCCTCTAAAAGCTACAGAAAGTAAACAAGACAAGGAAAGGTAGGATAGTTTCTTCTTTGGAATTGTCCTTAGTCACATTTTGTTCTCAAGGTGGAGGGATAAGATAGCTTCACCAGGAAGATTCTGAACATTTTTTGACATTGATAGAAGTTCCTGAACTCATTTGGTGACATCCACTGGAAGGAATAGATGGGTTTTGTCTTTGAGATCTTTTGTTTGAAAGCTAGGTTGCCCTCTGTACAATGTGTACTGATGTAGCTTTGTTCTGCTTATCGAACCCCTTCTCTGCCCTCCCCTGCACCCTCTATCTCTTTCAGGTGGCCAGGCATGGTAGAACCTGACCCTGACTTGGGAGAGTATTTTCTTTTTGCTTCTCATCTGGATTGTCTGCCGGTGAGTTCCCTCCCTCTCAGCAATTCATATCCCTTAGGAAGAGCTAGGTACTCAAGCCAAAATAAAGCACAAATCCATTCTAACAGAGGTATGGAGTTACAGACATAGCAAGCAGAAATAGATACTTTTTCTTCTTTTTCAAAGAATTTTAAAATACAATTTTATGGTAATTTGGGCAAAAACATAAAGAGCAAATTAGCTTTCCAGTCAACAATTTATTTATTTTTTTGGTAATGTGAGCTGTAATTTCCCCAGTGTGACCACACTCTTTCTGCTGTCTCCCTTAACTCCCCTGCTGCCATTCATCGTTCTTTCCTGTTCCCTTCCTGCCTTCTGAGCTTTCCAGCAAATCCTGCCATTTTTGTCTTACATGGTTGATTATTCTGAGTAGTACATTCCTCATGAGGGTTCTTGTTCACTTTATAGGCCTGCCCTGCAACAGACGCATAACTAGAGTAACAAACACAGACATGAACATAGAAACAGACTGGCATCTAATTAAACCCATGTACCATCAAATCAATTTCGATTCATAGAAACTAAAGGACACAGTACAACTGCTCCTTAGGATTTCTGAAACTAAATCTCTATGGGAGTACATAACCTCATCTTTCCTCATCACTCCTGCTGAGTGGTTAGTGGGTTTGAACTGCTGACTTTGTGGTCAGCAGCCCAATGCTTAGTTCACTGCACCATTGTGATTTTGAGAAATATACTTTGACTAGGCTTCCTGAGGTCAGAGTGGAATGAGGAGGGGGTGCATGTGTAGAGGACTAAAGTGGGGGCAGGGCTAGAGGTGGGGTAGAAATATCAGGAGACAATTACAGATTGGATTATGTTTTATTTCAGTCTAAGTACCATGTGACATTTTTTGGAGAAGCAGTCTCTCGCGCTTGGATCCCAGTCAACATGTTAAAGAACTTTCAGGAGCTGTCCCTGGATTTAGCTGGAGCGGTGAGCAACCCTCCGGGTCAGTCATGATTTGGGGAACTTGAGAAGGAACCTTCCTTTAAGCCTGGTTTCCTCCTAGGAGACAGTCCTGTATCTGACCAAGTATAACCAAGGGTGAGATAGCAGGGTAATGATTTTTCTTGGTCTCCAGATAGGAAGGCTTCTTGAAGACCTTGGTTTTCTGCAATTTAATCAGAGCAGGTGTAGCAGAAGTGAGCACATAGGCTGCCTCTGTTTCCCCCAAAAGCATTCCTGACGTTTGGACCACATCATTCTTTGCTATGGGGGACTGGTCCATGCATTTTAGGATGTTTAATAACATTCCTGGATTCTGTATACTAGGACCCAATAGTACACTTCTCTCAGTGTGACAACCAAAAAAAAACTGGCTCCAAACGTTACCAAATGCCCCCTGGGGTGGGGAACTGCCCTCATTGTGACCCATTGGATCAGCTACATCACATATCCTCCCAGTAGTCATTTCAATGGAGCAGAGACCCAGTAGCTCAGGAAGCAGCTATAAGATCAAGCTGCGGAATGAAATTTGTGAGAATCTCAGACATGGAACCACTTAAACTTCTTCAATCTTGTGTTTTTAAATTTCCGCAGGCTTCATTTTGGAGAGGAGACCAAAATTTTGGTTGAGAATTTGCTAGGGATTGGTAGAGGTTTGTTGCAAGGATGACAAGGATGTTTCTGACCCCAAAAGATTAAGACTAGCACTCTCAAAATTATTATCAGGAACCAGAAATAAATCTAGTTGATCATAACATTTGGTGGGGGTCCTTTTCTGATATTTATTATTGACTTGAATCTTTAAGTCATTATTTATCATTGACTCTAATCTTCTATTTCAGAAAAAGTTCAGGAACAAGGATTACATCCAGAAACTGGGGCCAGCCGTAATGATGGCTGAAGCAGCGGAACAGACCAGCATTCAGGTGGGAAAGTGTTCATACCTGCAAACCCTCTCCTTTTCGGGACTTGAGACATAAAGCAAACTATAAAAGCCACACTGCACAAAACCAGGTTGACTATCCCCACTACACAGTCTTATCAGAACTACTCTTTTGTTCCCAGGCCAGATTCCCTTGACTCCTTAAATCACCCATCTCTCTCCCTGCCCCTGGACAAGTGGGATCTTCTAGTTAGCCCAGATAAAGACATCTTGTGGTAGAAGACATCCTACCACCCTACTTAGACTGGACCTCAAATACTTAGACCTAACCTTTGTTTTAAAGGAGCCCTGGTGGGTTATGCATTGGGTTGCTAACTGCCATGTTAGCAGTTTGAAATCACAAGCTGCTCTGAGAGAAGATGAAACTTTTCGCTCCTGTAAAGGATTATAGCCCCAGAAACCCAAAGGGCAGTTCTACTCTGCCTTTTAGGGTCAGTATGAGTCAGAGTTGACTTGATGGCAATAGGTTTGGGTTTTTATTTATTTATTTTGGGGTGTGTATGTGTGTTTTTTTTAAAAAACCTTTGTTTTAGGCTGTCAGTTTTTACCCGCAAACTCTGCCATTGGGAGTGGAGTGGGTGGAAAATGACAAACTGAATTTTTTTCCTTTCCACTTATTTGTTGAATTATAAGTAAAGTAAATTGGGGAGGAAATGTTATAATTAACTAGTCTCCATAAAAATCCAGACTACCCTACTGTAAGATTCACAGTGAAAATGATATAGAAAGTGAATATAAAATTCTTTATTATTAAAATCTAGAAGACAAGGGCAAAAATAACCATTGAGAGGTAGCAGACTGCATTTCCCAAGGTGGATGACGTTTTTGTCTCTTGGTTTCCTCAAGGAGCGGGTTAACTTATTTGGGTTCCATAGCCGATACACTGCACTTGATGTTACTGAGAAAGGAAAAGGTAGGATAATTGGATGACCATTCCAGGGTGAGGAAGGGAGAGGTCGGGGAGGAATTTTTTGAGGGCAGCAACAAAGCTTTTCGTATTTCACATCCAACATCTTGGTCTAGTTCTGGAGGCTGTAGGAGCCCCTCCATAAATGTCATTGACCAAATATCTGAGGCTGATGGATGGGTGGAGAAAAATAAACAAAATGAGGTATGGTGGGAGGGTGCATGTAGAATGGTGGTGGACTTTGAAAGGGTAGACCCATGATAATCTTAGAATCATGTTTTATGGAGAACAGACCACTGGCATGAAAGGTGGGGTGAAATAGTGGTTCTCCGGGATAAGTTTCATTAACTCACCATTTTATTTGATAAATCATTTAGCCTTTTGTTTTGTTTTAGATTTCATGCCCTCTGAGACTGATAAGCCAGATTCCTGCTTGGAGAAAGAAGATGAAGTGGAGTCCAAGATTGAGCAAGAGGAAGAAAAAAAAGTAAGGTTTCCATTTTCTGTTGTTTCAGAAAAGATTTGGGTTCCTTTTAGGAGACCCTGGTTACATAGATAGAAATTTTCAAAGAAATCATCGTGCCCTGTCTCAGTGTATCCCAGATTGATTAGTTTTATCTCTTACAGACCTCTGGAAAAGGAGGCTCTTCTGTTCCTCAATTCATTGCTCTAATTTCTCATATCTCTAGGAACTTCTTTCTTGATTAGAATATCAATTCCAAATGTTTTTTTATTTTTTATCAGTTGTTACAGGAGCAATCTCAGAGACTACCAGGCTACCACCTTTTCACTTTCCCTCTTTTCTACTTTCCAAAAACCAAGAAAGCTCAAACCCACTGCCATTGAGTCAATTCCAACTCATAATTGCCCTACATAGGATCTCCAGGACTAAATAAATCTTTACTAGAGAAGATAGGCTCATCTTTCTTTCTGAGAGCAGAAGGTAGGTTTGACTATCTGTTAGCAACCCAGCACTTACCCTACAATGCCACCAGGGCACCTTTCTTTCCTACAGAAGGTGAGAGAGAGAGAGAGAGAGAGAGAGTGTGTGTATGTGTGTGTGTGTGGGGGGGGGGTCATTTAGTGACATTAGTTATGTTCATTATGTTGTCCAACCATTACCATTTACCATTTCCAAATTTTCCTATTATCCTTACCAGTCGTTTGATGTCTCCTAAGCAGCAAGTCCTTCTCCCCACTGCCCCCGAGTCACTCAAATCACAATGAAACTCACTGTCATCAAGTAGATTTTGACTCATAGTGACCCTAGAGGGCAGGGCGGAGTTGCCCCAGTTGGTTTCTGAGACTGGAACTCTTTTTGGGAATACAAAGCCTTGTCTTTCTCCCTCAGAGCAGCTGGTGGTTTTGAACTGCTAACCTTGAGGTTAGCAGCCCAGCATGTAACCACTATGCCATCAGGCTATTTCCCTCTCACTGGCCCTTAGTAATTACCAGTGTTAAATATACTTTGGTTTCTATATTCTTTCTATCCCAGGTGTTTCATATACGCAGACCCATACCATGTTTTTCCTTTTGTGACTGACTGATTTTACTCAGTATGAGGTTTTCAAGGTTCACCTGTGTATCAGGACTTGTCTCTCCCTATTGCTGAGTAATAGTCCATTGTGTGTGTGTGCCATATTTTGCTTACTCATTCACCTGTTGGTGAATATTTCCGTTTTCACTTCTGGCTATTATGGATAATGCAATAAACATCACATGTAAACATCCATCTGCATATCTTCTGTTTACATATCTTGGGCATATACCAAGCAGTGGTAATCCTAGGCTCTAGGGAATTTTATGTTTAATTTGTTGAGGAATTGCCCAACTATTTCTCACAGTGGTTGGGCCATTTTACAATCTTGCCAGCAGTGGATGGAGGCTTCTGTTTTCTCTGTATTGCCAATACTTGCTGTTTCTGTTATTTTAATCAGAGCCATTTTAGTGAATATGAAGTGATGTCTCATTGTGGTTTTGGTTTGAATCTCCCAGATGGAGATTGGATCTCTGGTGGAAGAACAAAATTATCCCTTTTTACAGATGCTGTAGCCTATACATCTGCAAAAGGGGATTGCTTTATTCTCATCTCCAGTTTGAATATCTTTCCTTTTTCGGGCTTAATTATGCTTGCTCCGATTTCAGTTATAATATTGAATGGCGGTATTGAGAGTGGGCATCCTTGTTCTTGATCTTAAGGAGAAAGGTCTCAATATTTTTCAACTGAATATGATGATTTCTGTGTAATTTTTAATTTACTAATTAAAAGCCTGTGGCCAAACTTTATCTCTTGCTCTTGTGTCTAAAGCCTTACATCATTACTACTAAATATAAGGGAAAGATGATCACTCGTGTTGTTGTTGTTATTGTCATTGCTTTAAACAATATTAGACTTACCAAACCCAATTTGACTCCTCTAAATCCACTCATTCTGTAGCATCACACTCTTAAAAATGCAACTATTTGACTTAATTTATTAATTTTTTCTTTGTCTCTTTTCCCCAGGACCCAACTCTACCTGATCCCAAGCCAGCTAAAACACAGACCAAAAAATCCAAGCTAAGAGGTTAGCAAGCCAGCTGGAAGGAGGCCCTATCCACAGTTTAGCAGGGCAAAAGCAGTGAATGTAAAACAGTGAATCACATAGCCTGACCCTCTTGACTATCTCAGGTCTATAACTGGAGCAACCAGGCAAAGCTAACCACCAGTTTCTCCCAGGGAACTAGTGCTTCACTATTGGGTATTAAGTTTTAAAAATCTTAGGTTGGAGATGGGATGTTTTCAATTCTTAGTCAAGAAGGATGACTTCCTGGAGAAGGTAGCCTCTGAGGAGAAATATAAAGCAAGAAAGAACTAAGGAGAAAACCATGGTTGTCAAAAGAATTCACTAGATAGAGAAGATGCGAGGGAAGGTGGAGACTAGATACAGGGAGCCCATTGCCAAGTTGTTTTAGAGAAAAATAAACCAATTTCCTTCATGGTAGGGTTGCAGGGTGGTAATACAGGCCCAGTAGATGGACAAACTGGGACCCTGCCAAAGAAGACAAAGAGATGTCTGAGAACTGAATCTGCAGCTCCTCCTGTGCTCATAATGGCAAAGAAAGGAGATCAAGGGAACTCAGATTCTCACCAGTCAGGTAAGGCTCAGACCTGGGAAGAACTAGGAAGAAGACAGGGTTCATGTCCTTCAACCATTTTAAAACATTTTTAAACTTCTAGTATTTTAAAGAAACAAGAAAACATTTAAAGCAATTTTCAAGGGTTCATGGGGGAGGGAGGGAGTAAAATGAGCTGATACCAAGGGTTCAAGTAGAAAGAAAATGTTTTGAAAATGATGGCGACAAATGTAAAAATGTGCTTGACACAGTGGATGGATTGTGATAAGAGCTGTACAAGCCCCCAATAAAATGATTTAAAAAAACATTTAAAGTATCTCTCAGACTATAATACACCGAACATACTATAACTTAATAGAATTGACTGGACTAAGAGGGATAGGGGGACAAAAACTAAGAAGAATCCTGTGGCCAAGATAGATACTTATACACACATTTCCTTGAATTCTTTTACTGTTTCTGACTGGGAATTTGCCATTTTACTGATCGGGAAACTGAACTTTCCCTATTAATCCATAACTTGAATCCAGGTCTTTCTAACCCAAAAGCCCATGTTCTTTCTATTAAATTGTTCAACTTTTCTAGAGATTTCTTGGAAATAGAATTTTGGAGCTTCACTTGTGTACAGGTAAGGATAGACTAGTCTAATAGGACTCTCAACTTTATTACTTTTTCCTACAGACCCTCGGAAAAAGTTCAAATCTCCCCAAAGCAAGCCTGTGGTAACTGGCTTGTCTAAGGGAAGAAAAGCCAAGATGGTGCCAGGGAGCCTTACCCCACCCACCCATCAGGGGCCCTCTCTCATGGTGAAGGAAGAAGGGCCCGGGCCCCAGGAACCGAGGCATCAGGGGGCTGCAAGTATCCCCACTGAAGACGAAGCTTCCAGTGACCTGGACCTGGAACAACTCCTGGAAGACATAGCAAATGAGCCTGAGCCAAGAGAGGCGTCACAGCTCCGAGAAGAAGAGGGCCTCCCCATGGCTTTATTGAGGAGTAATTGAGCAAGCTTTCTTTCTTTCTGGGGTGCAGGAGGAAGAGCCCTGCAGTGGGAACCCCTAGAAGTTTATGGCTATTAGTTAGCTACAGGTTAAAGCTAGAGTTGTATGATTTTATACATGAATAAAATAATTACTGCTTTAATTAGCCTCATTTCTCTCTAACCATATTCTTCTTTTTTGCTTCTTTTCCTCTTCAGAGTTACTGTGACATGCCATTGTTTTTAGTGGGAGACCTGCCTACACAATGTAGAAGTAGAGGAAGGCAGGGACACCTTGAACTCTATTTAATAGGAAGACTATTATGGGCTCAAATCCTGGGTCTGCTCTTAATCCAAACTCAACTACCATTAGGGAATCACTTTAACCATTCTGTTTCTTAGTTTTCATTTCTGAAAATGAGTACATCATAAACCTTAAAAGGTTGTTGAAATGTTTAAGTGAGGTTGTACATGTAAGACACCTAACACCATATATGTTCAAACAAGTTCACTGCCAAGGAGTTGATTCCAACTGATAGCAACCCTATAGGACAGAGTAGAAATGCCCTTGTGGGTATCTGAGACTATATGGACATAGAAAGTTTTGTCTCCTGCAGAGTGACTGGTGGTTTTGAACTTCTGACATTGCGGTGAGCAGCCCAATACGTAACCACTATGCCACCAGAGCTCCTTCCAAATATGCTAGTTACTATATTTAAGGAATAGGATGGTTAGATTGGGGGTACACACCTTGGTTCTAGACTGGCTACCAGTGTTTGGAATTTATTCTCTGGCCTGAGGCAGTCATCGCTAAAAAAGAATACTAGAGGAGGGGTCTTGGGTGTGTTGTCTATCACAGTGTTGTTGTTTTTTCTGTTAGGTGGGACAGAAGTCAAAGGTAACATCACTTTTCTCCTTAGACTAATTCTCAGGATACTTTTATTTTTGTGTGTGAGGGGAAATTGAAGGGAGTGCTGTACACTGCTTTCTTTTTCTGTCCCCTGGTGTTCACCTCACTCTCTGTGTCCGGTCCTGGCTATTGGAGGCGAGGATGTGATCTGTCTAAGGAGGTTTCATTCACTCTTGTGTTCAGGTGAAGAGTGCCATCGTACTCATTAGATCTCGAGGTGGACCCCTGGTGGCAGAGTGGGTTATGTGTTGGGCTGTTAACTGTAAGACCAGCAGGTCAAACCTACTAACTACGTACTTCAAGGATGAAGATGAAACCTGCTCCCGTGAAGATTCAAAGCCTCAAACCCACCGAGGCAGTTTTATCCTGTCCTTTGGGTGGCTGTGAGAATTGATGGCAGTGAGGTGTTTGGGCCTGGGGCTCTCCTGGGGAGGTTTGCAGGGGGCGAGTAAGAGAGGCACAGAAGATACCGTCATCCTGGGAAAGTCCCCAAAAAGAAAGGCATGGGGAGAGAGCTGTCCCCATCTTAAGCCAGAGACCCAATAACCCAGGTACCTTCCTCCTCCTCCTGCCCTGCTTTTTAAATTCTGTCAGGTCCTTGTCTGAGCTGTTTACCTTGTGGTCCCACTTGGGTCTGTATCCGTCCTGAAAAGTCAAGGTGTGATGCAGTCAGGTGGGTGTAGAGAAATGGGCACAGGGTTTCAGTAGTAAGGTTTTCCATGAAGTCAGGGTCAGAAGTCATTTGAGATGGCTAGAGAGAGATGGGAAAGAGCCGAATACCAAGGAGGCATTGCCTATGTGAATGCAGGGAGTGTTTGGAGAATAGGAAGGGTTAGGGGTGGAAATTAGGAACGGGCCATGGTAGGGCTTATCTTTTTTTTTTAAATCATTTTATTAGGGCCTCATACAACTCTTATCACAATCCATACATCAATGTGTAAATCGTATTTGTACATTCATTGCCCTCATCGTTCTCAAAACATTTCCTCTCCACTTAAACCCCCAGCATTAGGTCCTCATTTTTCCCTCCCTCCCCGCTCCCCACTCCCTCATGAGCCCTTGATAATTTATAAATTGTTATTTTGTCATATCTTGGGTAAGGGCTTATCTTTATTCTCAATATTCTCCTGTTCCTCCTCAGTGTTTTGGAAGGGCACCCTGTGTGGGAACAAGAGGGTCGGACATCTACTGGAAGCCGAGCAGTGGCGTTTACAGATAACTCGGGCTCCTCTTTGCGGGCAGGGGTGCTCTCCAACCTGCCCTGATACCCAGAGGCGCCTTTAGGCTCATAGAGGAGGAGGCTGCCTGGAGAGAACCTCAGTTGTGGTGTCACCTGGCAGGGGTCTCCAAGCGCTGGCTGAAGGTGGATGGTTCTAAGGAAGTTCTCTTTTATCAGAGAGAAGGAACAGGTATGACTAGCTCCTGTTCTCTCTCTCGGCTTTGCCTTGGCTAAAACTGGGAGAGAGAAACTCATTTCATGTCTTCTAGGCAGGTGCCTTGGTCCTTGGAGGAGGCATTTTGGGACAGAAACTTTAGGAAGAGCACCTGGCAAAAGAGGCAGGGAGAGAGAGGAGGGAGGGGGGCTGCCACAGAAGACCAAGGGAGGTTTGAGATTCAAGAGGGAGTGCACTGAGAGAGGCTGAGGCTAGGGTGTGAAAGAGGCCCGGAAAGGAGCAAGGCGGAGGAATGCTTGGGGCCTTTTCTTGTTCTTCACCAGGCAAAAGGAAAAATTGCCCAAAGATCAGGGAACGAGAGATGTGTTAAAGAAGGATGGTGTTCAAAGATGCGAGATCACAAGATGGACAGAAGGCAAAGCTTAGAAATGGGGAGGGGAGCAGGAGGAGGGGAGATTTAAGAACCAGGGGAGATGTGACAGGAAAGAGAATCAGCAAGTGAATGCTGGAACCCCTACATCCACCTTTGGTCCTCCTTTTGCAGACTTGGGAGCTGGCACTTCAGGAAGTCAAGCGTTTGGCTTCAAATGAGGACACAGACTGGGAGACTTGGAAGATGAGAGGGGCTGTGATGTTTCTGAACAAGAAGTTTCCTTCTCAGAATAGCTCATGCTGTGTGATTCTCAAAAGGAAACATCCAGCTACCCAAATGAGTGGTCTCTTCGTGGGAAGATAAGCACTCACCTGGCAGGGGTTTGGGTTTTCATCTGACAACTTGTCAGGACCAAAAGAGAGCAGTGTGGCTGGACATCCAGGGAGGCCAACATTCTCAGTCCTGCTTATTATCTCTGCTGTGTGCTCTGCAAGGCAGTCCTCCCAGAGGACCGAGCAGCTCCGTTAAAACAAGCATGGGACTCAGAGCTGGTGCCCAAGCTAGCCACCCATGTCTGTGTCCTTATTGTCTTTTACAGCCAATCCTAACACCAGCTCCTTTCTGTCTGCCCCATCTCTCCACCCCTCATCGCTAGCCTCTCTCCCAACCTCTTCCTCTTTTTCCCCCTTCTTCCTTGAATGCCCATTCTGCTCTTCCCTCTCAAACCGACCCCTCTGGTACTGAGCATCCCCTCCTCTGATCCCTTTTCTCCTCTTCCTAACAAAAACAGGACATAGCTTCTTTTGCACTCTGAGGCTTGGTGTGGTGTTTGCAGTCATTTAGACTTCTAGTACCACAGCCAGCTATTCATTTCGCACTTCTGGGGTCATCCTTCTTCCACTGAGCCCTCTGCTGTCTACCTCCACCACCCTCCGTTCCATCAATCCTGTAAGGTGGCTCTTTAACCTTCTGCAAGGAGACTGGCCCCTGGTTCACAGATTTCCCCTCCATCCAATAGCATCCTGGGAGGTTTCAATCATCTGTGAGCCCATTCTGAACACACTGGACTTGCCACTTCCCCCAGCTTCTATGACTTTCACCTCCACTCCACTCATCCATACACTGGATTTTTTTTTTTTAAATCACTGTGACTGAGAATTCTGAAATAGTAGATGTTAGTTATCATTTTCAGATTTTCCTTCCTTCCAGCCAGCTTCTGTCATTCTCCCACTATATCAGTTCTTTGACCCCATTGAAGTCATGTTCCTGGATAACCTATTTTCTTTCTGGTTATTCAAGCCTGTATAAACATGAGGGGAACCCCACCCCCCTAAAAACAGAATTGCACTGGGCAGAGCAGAACTTTTGTAGTACGCATTTTGCCCCCTCTAAGCAAGCATCAAGCAACTCCCTCTGAGATAGTGCACCCAGTGGCATTGCCTGGGAAGATTCTCTATGGTCACAATGAATTTTTTCTTAAAACCAGGTTTGCTTTAACCTCGTTTTTTGTGATGTCTTATTTAAGAGAACAGTGTGCGGCTGTGAAATTTTGTTTCTTGCTTCAGAAAAATATGGCAGAAACTGTTGTGATATTGAACACTGCTTGCCCAGGACAGCACTATGGGAAAAACCCCAAGGGTGTGAGTGGTTTTCTCAGTTCAAGAAAAGGTGAAAAATCAACTGATGACAAACCTTGTTCTGGACATCCACCAACTTCCCCAATGGATATAAATGTCAACTTGTAGTGCATTTGGAATTTGTTCCACCAGGTGAAACTGTTAATCAAGTTTTCTATTTAGAGGTTCTGAAAATATTGTGCAACCAAAAAAGGCGTTTTTTGGCAGACAGGAGACTGGTTTTGCCACTCACGCAACCAACTCGGTGTGCCAGTTTTTTTCAAAAAACAGCATGCCTTTCTTGTCCCATGTACCTTCCTCACCTGACCTCACTCCATGACTTCTGTTTCCTCGAATGAAGAGGGACATGAAAGGACAGCCAATTTGACAATGTAGAAGAGGTGACAAAAAAACGAGGGATGAGCTGTCAGCCATCCAATAAGAGATGAGTTTGAAAAGTGGTTCCAAGAATGGAATCGCAGCTTTGACAAATGTATTAGGTGTAATGTATAATCCTTTGAAGATGATAAGGTTGTTTTGTATACAACATTTAATACATAGCTTTGAAAAAAAATTCCAGTTTTTTTTGGTACCCCCTAATATATATTTACATATGGTTCATATATCATTGACTTCCATCGTTCAGTCATGTTAAGTGTTGTATAATCATCACTACAATTAGTTTCAGAACATTTCCTCCCCTCTTGTATTTGTTATTGGCTCCCCATGTTTACCTTCAACTGAAAACACGGGACTTATTCTCACCTCCTCACTCCTACATCAATCCAATCACCAAATCTGACTAGTGTTTCTCCTAAGTCTCTCCAGGAGCTTGCCCAGCTGCACTGCCCATATATTAGACTGATCTTAGTCTTGTCTACCTCTGAGCGATGGGTGGACAGCTTTGGACCTCCACCACAGAATGAAGAACCAGCAAGGAGGGAGCTGGGCTTACTTCACTGCTGCTCTGGCCCTGGAATTGGAGGCCCTTGGGTGTGATGGATACCCCCGGCGAGTCTGCAGTCTGGACTCATTCTGTAGGGTGATTGGCAGGTTTATTACGCTGGGGCAGTTCCATCAGTGCCAGGCCATTGTTTTGATCTTACTGGAGTACACTCGGATACTGATTTGCCTTCCCTGAATCCCATGCTTTTTGCCCTATCTACCATTTATAGACTTGAGGAATATCTTATCCATTAGTACATACCCTATGCAGCATTACCCTGGATCAAGGGGCTCACTTCATAGCAAATGAAATGTGACAATGAGCCCAGGGTTATGTTTCCCACCAATGAAATGTTTTATTTTTTGTTAAAGATCATTTTCTTGGGGGCTCTTACAGCTCTTAGAACAACCCAAACATCAATTGTATCAAGCCTATTTGCACATGTTGCCATCATTATTTTCTAAACATTTACATTCTATTTGAGCCCTTGGTTATCAGCTCCTCTTTTTACCCTCCCTCTCAACCTCCCCCGCTCATGACCACTTGATAAGTGATAATTTTCATATCTTCCATCAACTGCTGAATGGTCTTTTAAATAACAATAAGGCACTGCCTAGGTGGTAGTACATGGCAGGGTTGGAGAAATGTTCTTCGGGAAGTTGTAGGTCCTCTAAACTAGCATCCAATATACAGTGCTGTTTCCAACAGCCACGACTGACAGGTCCCAGAAGCAGGGCGGGGGAGGGGGGGCAATGCAAGTGGCTGCCCTCCCCTATGAGATGGAGGGCTCAGCTGCTCTAGCAGGCAAAAGACCTGACAGTATGAGAACAAGAGAGGGAAGGAGTGGTGGGAAATGGTTGACTTATACTCATGATGACATGCATGCCCAGCTTAGAAAAACAAAGATTGTTACCTTTAAGCATTTCTCCTGTCAAATATTTGTTTTCTTCACTTATGAACCTAAGATGTAAATGACGCCTAGGCATGTTTGCTCGTACATTTGTGATCTCCTCACGCTAGGTGAAGCTGTGACTTTCTATTTGTCTTTATTTAGAGACAAACACATGGTTTAAGATGTGTCCACTGTGCCACGTCGAAAAGGGATAGTCTGCTGGGTAAGGCTGTGTGTCAACTTGGCTAGGCCATGATTCTCAGAGGTTTGGCTGTTATGATGTAGTCGTCCCTCATAATGAGATCTGATGTAACGTGATCACCGCCATGTTGAGAGAATTCCTTCAGGGGGTGTGGTCTGTTGCCAATGTATGCAGATGTTCCGACAAAGCTCTTGCTGTTTTGCTGGTTCTGAACACTGCGTCTGCCGCACCATCATCTACCTCCAGTCCTCTGCTGTATCTCGGTTAACCTCTGCAGCCTGTGAGGGAGCCACCTGTTTTCTTACCTGCCAACCTTGGGTTCATTCCCCTCTGTAGCCAGCAGATTGCCATCTCACCTGCTGACCTTCCATCTGCCAGCACCTAAGCCCTGGGGCGTAGTGGTTACACATTGGGTTATGACCCACATGGCAGCAGTTTGAAACCACCAGTAGCTACTCCAGAGAAAGACTAGGCTTTCTACCCCGTAAACAGTCTCGGAAACCCATGGTGGGGGGTGGGTGTGTGTGTGTGTCGCTGAGTCAGCATTGACTCAATGGCAGTGAGTTTGGTTTTGAGTAGCTATAATGATGGGTACACTGGTGGCATAGTGGTTATGCATTGGGTCTCTAACCGCAGGGTCAGCAGTTCAAAACCAGCCAGCCAGCTCCACAGGAGAAAGGAAGTTTTCTACTCCCATAAAAAGTTGTCTTATAAACCCACAAGGGCTATCCTACTCTGCCCTATAGGGGTCCCTCTGAGTCAGAATTGGCTCATGGCAGTGAGTTTAGGGAGTAGGTGTCAGAAGAAAACTGGCAAATCATCATGCCCACCACATTCCAATGGTAAAACACATAGTCCAGGTTCAAGGGAGACGCAACCTCATAACAAGAGTGTCAAATAATTTGGAGAAGAAGGTTTTCAGGTGAGAGCCTGATCCATCACACTGGGGTGCCTGGCTTTCCGCAAGATAGCCACATTTACACAATGCCTCTAAGTTTCCATTTTGATTTTTAATTGGTTGATATTTAACTTGGTATCTTTCTCATCCTGGATCTTTCGTTTCCTTCTTAAATTACTTCTAAAAATGTCCACTCTGTTCTCAGATCCCATGAACAAGGCTGCTTCTCTCTGGGGTGTCAAAGGATAAAGAGCGCTCATCTGCTTGGCACTTCCGATGGCAATGGTGATCGGAGTTCCCCACAAAGAGATTCACAAACCCAACTCGGCTCTGATCGGGAGGTAGGAAAGTGGCACCGGGTGGGAGGGAAAGCAGAGGAGAAGGAAGCACTAGCTTTGGCTGACTGGCGTAGACGAAGGTGATAGGGTTGAGATGGCACGGTGAGCTGATCACAGGAAGCAGCGGTCCCTTCTGTGCAGCCTGAGCTGGATGGGTGCTCAGCCTGTGAGAGCACAGCGAGAAACTGTGAGGAACACAGACCCACGTTGGGGCGAGCTGGGAGTCATACCTAACAGAGGCTGAGAGGCTCAACTGCAGACGAAAGCCAGGACAGCGGACACTGACAGCTGTTCTCCTGCAGATGGATGCTTGTCAGGGAGAAAAGGCAGAGGTACCTGCGGCTGCTCCATGACGCCTAACAAGCAAAAGCGACTGACTGTGTGCAGGTGGCTGATTTCCGAGGTGGCTAGGAATAGAACGGTGACAACCAGAGGCTAAAACTTAGTTAAGGGAGACGTCCTGGGGACAACTTGACTTTGTGACGAGTTAGATGGAGGAAGGCAAAGATTAAGATGGCAATAAATGTACAAATGTGCTTGACACAATGGATGCATGCATGTATTGTGGTAAGAGCTGTGTGAGCCCCCAATAAAATGATTTAAAAAAAGAAGTAGGTGTCAAAGATTTGGGTTTGGACATTTAGTACAACTTCTACGTTTCCCCCTAACCTACAGATCGTCTAGTTCTATGAATTATTAATATGACAAGATCTTTGAGATGAGGCATAGATTGGCCTGGCCTAAACACAGTAAGGCATGTACTTTGTAAGTTGCCTCCTCCATGCTCCTACCTATCCCACAAGTGCCTTCCCTCACTTGGGCCTAAACTGGCACAACTAAATAAACTATTTAAGTGCAGCCCATCTCTCCCTAACTCCTCTGCTTCACTCAAACTCTCCCAATTTCTAAGCATATGTCCTTTACAGCCTGTACACAGAAGTTCTGTGGGGAGAGTATCTGTACACTGGGTCAGCAGACAAAGAACTTGACCTCTATCGTCTTAACAATCTCAGTTACTGGGAACCAGGTGAGTCAAACGTGTTTATTGAGATAGTCAATTAGGGCACAAAAAAGGCTGGGAAAGATATTCCAAAAGTATTAAAAAACTATGGTTTCTTCATTAAGCACATGGAGTCAGTGTCCCTCTCTACACACTGAGGTAAACCCCCCACCCACAATACTCCCAAACAGCGGGAAATGGTTACTCTGCTGGGTCAAGGCCACGCTGCAGGAGGAAGGGTGAGGGCTGCCAAGGCTTCTCTGAGGCCATCAGAGAACGGTCGGGATCGAGAAGGAATGGTTCGTTGTGCTGCTTTCACATTTGCCTTTTCCAAGTGGTCATGGCAGTGGGGTGGAGAGTAGAGGTGGGCAGGGGCACAAACTCGTGTCAGAAATCCTGTAATGGGAAAGACGGGAAGAAAACATACAGACACGACCCACAGACTAATGGCAGACAGAAGACGGTGTGGTCCTCCAGATGACCATTTCTCCCGCCGCCCCCAGCCCTGCTGCTGATTGCCAGCTCTCTCGAGTTGCCTGCCAACACTTCCCAATGGTATACAGCCCCTTGTGACACGCCTTCCACAATGTTTTGATACTTGCCTCAATATTCAGCTCCGTGGAATCTAAGAGGTCCAGCTGGTGTTTACCAGGGGAAGAGTAGTTACTTGGTTGCTACACAGAATGGGATAAAATGCCAGAAAGGTCTTTTTCCACTCCCATTGCATCCAAAACATTACCTAAACTCCCCTTTCACCCTCATGATTACAACAGGAGAGGGCCACGGCAGGTACCTGCAGCACAGGCAGGGAGCAAGGACCAGCTACAGCCTCTCAGGTTTACAGAAGTTAACCTTTTCTCTTGTTCTGCCCAGACCAAGCCCCTTTAATGAGCTGTTGTTGTCATTAGTAGCAAATGAGAAGTTTAGGAAAGGATATTTCAGGAGGCCTGGTTTGAACATGTCATTGTTTAGTCGTTTCCTTCTGAGCACAAGCGCTCCATTCCCCTGCCCTGTTCCACCCTCCCTCTCAAACGAGGAGCAGGGAGCAGGTGAATAACAACAGTACCCACTGACATTCATGGAGACTCTCCCAGTGACAGTCTCAGAAACACGCCTGGACAGTTCTACTCTGCCCTGCAGGGTCGCTGAGTCAGAACTGCCTTGATGGCAGTGAGTTTGGTTTTTTTGGTGTCTCAGTTTGTAAGGTGCTTTCCCTTGTACTATTTTGTATCCAAAGCTCCATTTCACATATAAGGGGGCTTCAACATTTTCATGGAAAGGTTCCATTATCTCTAAATTCTATTTTTCCTTAGCTTTCTTAAGTCCCTGTGTATGATGAAATGGAAGTCAAGTAGCATTAAGTCGCTAACTTGACAAAGCTAACAACTGGTTAAATCCAAATTCTATGCTTTGTACCAAATTGGGTGGCACTTCTGCCAGGGGAAGCAAGGAGGCAAGGGGAGAATGTGTGTTTGCATGAAATGAAGAAACTGACTGAACCATCTGCAATGGAGGGTGAGGTGACTTTCAACCTCCCAATCTCAGGAGCTTAGAGAGAGGTAACAATGCTCTTTTAGCAAAGTTCAACGCAACTTATAAACATCTCTCCTTTACTCGGATTCGTAAAACAAAAAACAAACAAACAAAAAAAACCTAGCGGCTTTTGGACACCAGGGCAGCCCCAGACTGCCAGAAGACTCGGTGTACCTTCTTTGTCTTACATGCATCCCACTCGAGGAGGAGGAAGAGGGAGGCGGGGCCTTCTCACCTTATCTGTGTCTTGCCATTCTTCACTTGAGTCCTCTTCAATCACTAGCCCTCCTTCTTCTTCGTCGTCGTCTTCCTCCTCTTCCATCAGGCTGAGTCTGATGTCAGTAGCAAGAGCAGAGCGTTTCAAACAATGCTTTCAAGATTCCTGAGAGCTCCTCGCGGCACCTCACTCGTGTTTAACTACAGCAGCTCTCTCTACTTGTACCCCTATATACACACCACGGTCCCACCTAAATCTAGAAATAGAGTGAGTGTTCTGTGATTAGAACAAGCCCCCACAATCACTAGCATAGATGTACTGGATAAGGGGAGAATTCCCTCATGGCAGCATGAAGCTAGACGACAGGAAAGCTCACCGCGTCAGTCGAGCGCCTAGACCAGGGCCGGAAGAGTCGTGTGGAGTGCGGAAACGCTGTGCCCGTGCAAACACCAGCTTCTCGGTGTCTGAAAAGTGGGGGCTGTTGACAATGAAGTGAGATCAGTGACAGGGAATGAGCAAGGGGTTGAAAGAGCTAAAGTGGTCAGTGCATACGCGGAGGAAAGCTCAGAGGTGTTAAGATGATGTCAGGTCCATTCGGAGTCCTAGCAGCCCCGTGTGCAACAGAACCCCACGCTGCCGCGTCCTGCACCACCCACATCCCTGCTCTGTTCGAGCCCACCGCTGCAGCCAGGGTTTCCTTGCTGTCGCTGACCCCTGACCAGGCAGGGTGCTCTTTCCCAGGAGCTGGCCTCTTCTGATAATACACCCAGCACTCTCATCATGCTGGTTTTCAGGGGGCATTTGGGCTGTTTTTCTTTGAAGACAGATTGGTTTGTTCTTCTGGCAGCCTATAGTATTTTCAGTAATCTTTACCAACACCATTATTTGAAGGCATCCATTCGTCCGCGGTCTTCCTTATTCAGTGTCCAGCTTCCCCGTGGATATAAGGCACTTGAGTTGGATACATTTTAGTCCTCAAAGTGACAGCTACCTCTTTTAACACTTTGAGGAGGTGTTATGCAGTGGCTTCCCGAGCAAGACAAAATTCTTGACAACTTCAGTCTTTTCTCTGTTTACCAAGATGTCTATTGGTCTAATTGTGAGGATTTGGGTTTTATTTACATTGAGTTATAATCCATACTAGTCTTTGCTTTTCCACCAACAAGTGCTTCCAGTTCTCCTTGATTTCAGCAAGCAAGGCAATCTGCAGACTGCAGGTTGTTCATAAGCCTTCCTCCATTCTGATGTAGCATTCTTCTACATGTACCGTGTATCAGGCATCCTCAAACTGTGGCCCGCCAAGGACATTTATCCGGCCTGCCGGGTGTTTTTTGCCCCATTTGCTTTTTTACTTCAAAATAAGGTATGTGCAGTGTGCATAGGAATTTGTTCATAATTTTTTTTAACTATAGTCTGGCCCTCCAACAGGTCTGAGGGACAGTGAACTAGTACCCTGTTTAAAAAGTTTGAGGACCCATGGATATACTTGAGTATAACCTGAGTTTTTCAGTACATTTTTAATGCAGTTTTTGTGGTAAAATTAGATGCCTCGGCAAATATTTGGGTCGGCTTAAACTGGAGTATATATGGTAATTTGAGTTTCTCTGATCATTTGTTCAACATACGGACTGAACAAGTACGGTGAGAAGATACAACCCTGACATATGTCTTTCCTGACTTTAAACCAGGCAATATTCCTTTATTCTGTTCACACAACTGTCTCTTGAACAATGTACAGATCCAATGAAGTGTTCTGGAATTCCCATGCTTTTTAAGGCTATCCATAGTTCTTTATGATCCACATAGTTTTTCTGCATAGTTGTAGTCAATCTGACTTTTTTGTATTCCATCTATCTGGCAAGGCCCACATATATAGTCATTGTGGTAAAAAATTTCTTTTGCAAAAACACCAAACACGTCCCGAGGAGGTAAAGACGGAAAAAGTCTCCAAAGTCCATTTGCAAGATGATCATCTGCTCTATTTCCCTCGACTCCTCCCTTGAGTACTCTCCCTCACATCTCTAGGTTCTGCGGGTTGGTGCAGCATTCCACAGAACTCACGGAAGTTCAACAAGAAACGGTGGGTGCAGTGCAGTACAAAACCTGAGGTAAGGCAGGGGTGAGTCAGGTGCTGGAGTGAAAGGACCAACTCCGCTCCTGGCTTTTGCCAGTGATGAGATCACACCCCTGCTTCTCAGGAGGCTCATTTTATATATGTAGCAGGAGGGCAGTGCAGGGAATCTTGCTCAAAATTACTCACAGGCAAATCCTATAAGTACCTTCCCTGGCCTTCTTACGAGACCCATGCATGCAGGGAAAGACTGATGAGGGTTCACCCAACTATAATAAGCTATTCTCCACCTCCTGGACTATATCTTATTTATGACCTGGGACCTCTGGCATGGTTTCCAGTAGACACTGACCTCCCACTAATCTTAATCAGTCTGGCTTTTCCCTAGGCCACTCCCTAAAAGTTCTCTTTCTCCTCTCAGCTGTAGCTTAGGATCCATTGTCAGGAACAGCAACCAGGATGCCCATTCTGGTCTGATTCACACCCTCTATTAAGTCAGATCTTCATCTCATCAGATAATGCTCTCCAAAATGAGAATCCAGCTACAAGGATTATGAAGTGTAGAATTAGAACATATCACATAAAGGATTATGGCTGGAGAGTCATATTAATTGAGTATAGTAACTCAGTAACCATTTAAGTTGTTGGGGAAAAAAGGTGTTTCCAATGAGTAAGTCGTTGGTCTTGCAGAACTCCTCATGCAATCTCTGGCATCATTTCTGTCCCGAGGTCAGTTGTCCAGGCTGAAGACGTTGGTAGGATTCTTCACTTTCTTCATCACTAGCTTTAGTGATTATTGCATAGATTTGAATAATGTTTTCTTACCTGGACTTCTTTGTAGGCATACAGATATTAACCTATCATAGCCTTGGACTTCAAGATACAGCTTCACGTGTTCTTTCTGTGATGAATGTGATGCCATTCACCTTGAAGTCGTGATTCCATCAGAGTGAAAAAGAAGCCCTTGTGTAGTGGCTATTGGTTGGGTTTCAGTCTGATTGGTAGGCAGTTTAAAACCACCAGCAGCTTTGTGGAAGACTGGGCTTTCTCCTGTAAACAGTGATAGTCTCAGAAGCTCCCAGGGGGTCCTGGGTCAGCATTGACTCGATGGCAGCGAGTTTGTTTTTTTGGTCATAGTAAAACATGATTGTCCAACACTCAAAATGACCAAACTAGTCCATTTTAGCTCATTAATGCCTAGGTTATTAATCTTTATGCATTCTATTTTCTACAACTTCCAATCTTCTCACACTCATCCATTGGACATCTTACATTCTGATTATCACTGGATGTTTACAACCTGTTTCTTGTTTTGAGTCAGGCCCAATCAGCCAAGGAAGGTCTGTAGAGCTTTATTTCACCCATCCACATCAAGGTCAACTCTACTTTGAGGAGGGTAGCTCTTCTCCTGTCTTGGTGTCTTATATAACTTTCTGGGGTTAATGGGGAACTGTATCAGATAACGTTCTGTTGCTAGTTAGAAAATTTCCAGTGGCAAATACCTTTTAAATGGACAGACTATTCCTTTTGCCCAGGTTTAGTCTGGAAGCTCTGCTGAAACCTGTTCACCACAAGTGACCTTGCTGGTATTTGAAATACCGGTGACACAGCTTCCAGCATTACAACATATATGCCACCAGAATACAACAAACTGACGGATGAGTGATGGCAAGCTTAGGGTGGAGAGAAAGAAACCTTAACTTTGAAAGAAAAGGATCAAGGAAAACTAGTGAATGGGAGAGAATGCTATAGTAGGGCAGCAGGGCCAAAATGGAAAGGTGCAATGATAAGACACTGAACTGGGGAATCAGAGATCCTGTTATTTCCTTGGCCCTCACCCTTGGATGCGCTCCGATCTTGAGCCCTGCTCTTCTACTTCTTCTAAGCCCTCTAGGGGCTGCTTGCTCTTCACGGCTGTGGAGGTGAGGGTGGGCGTGGGTAGAACGCTGTTTAGCTGTAGGCTTTCTTCTTGGATGGGAAAGGCGTCATCTCCTTTGAGCCTGGAGCGGCCTGCAGAGAACAAGATGTGCACGTTAACTGCAGACAAGATATTTCTTTTGTTAAAAGAGCTTCCAGGGTTTAAGGGAACATTAAGAAAGAACTAAAAATCTCTATGACTTCATTCTGTGATGATTCAAAAGTGAGAGAAAGCTAAAGCAATGCCCTTTGTGCTATAAAAGGCTTACAGAATCATCATCTAAGCCTTGGAGAAGAAGTTTACTATACAGCTTGGGGGGGGGGGGGGGGGGCGGGAAGGAAAGCGATATAAACATATTTCAAGACAAACAGTGGATTCCCGAAGATTGAGATGTAGGAAGGGATCTTGATCTGAGTTCATCAAGGAAAACATGTACCGTATATACTCAAGTATAAGCCAACCCGAATATCAGTCGAGGCGCCTAATTTAACCGCAAAAACTAAATTAAAAATGTGCTGAAAAACTCGGCTTATACACGAGTATATATGGTAAGTCTATCCACTGAAGTGATTCCCGGTGAGAAAAAGCTTCAAGTTTCAATACAGTTTTGTATCCAAAAGTTAAGGTGGAAAGTTGAGGGACAAGGAGGAACAGAAAAATGAGAGTGTAGCACTGGTGGTATAGTGGTGAGCACAGCTGCCTTCCAGAAAAGTAAATCTAAAGGTGATTGCAATGTCTCTAACTCTTGATGTGACGAGTTCAGTGGAGGAGCTGCTGCTCCAAGTGCTTAAGAACTTCTCTGTCCTCCAGAGCCCAGAGCCCTGCTGGCACCAGCGCTTAAGCATCGGGTAAGGTTAAACCCACCAGCCGCAACTCAGAGAAAAATGTAGCAGTCGGCTCCTATGAAGACGACAGTAGGAAACCCGACAGGGCAGGTCTACCTTGCCCTACAAGGCCAGCAACTTGATTGTTTTTCGGGTCTTCTCCAGAGAGCCAAGAAAGTAGAGAAGAGAGAGAATCCACAGATGTCTGAGAAAATACTTGTAGTACAATTTTCAAATGTAGTATTAATGCTGTTGATTATAAATATGCATTCCCCCATTCCCCTTCCTTTGTGGCCATTTTGTACATGAAAAACAATAACCTAAAAATGAGTTGTTACTGGTTTGCGGGCTCGTGCAAAACAGAGAAGAGCCATACTTGTGAGTTGGCACACCCAAGGTGAAAACTGGGCTCCCACCAGATGGCAGTGCTCCAGTACTAACCTTCGGGAGCTTGGGCTCAGGGCTGAGACAGGTGTGGAAAGGTGCTAGCCAGCTTTGTGTTTCACCACCTAGCTCTCCTCTGAGTGACTTCCACAAAAGGCTGAGCACAACTGGCTGCATTTTAGAGCCTCGTCTTAGTAGACTGTTTGATATCTCCACTTTGGATACGTGTGTTGCTTTGAATGGATTCGTCAAGGACTATGATTACCTTTAGAAAACTGGCTTCTTTCCAGACTTCAGTACTTCATGCTCCATACCAGTGTCCCTTCTTCCCACTCCACCCGATTTAACTAGTAACCGTATTAGTTCTCTCAAGACCAGGTACAACCAGCCCTTCCACTCCGTCCTGGCCACGGTATTCATTATCAGACATTACTGTAAACTATGATGTCAGCTTCTTCTTTAAAATACTATTTTACGGTGTTTTTGATGAAGGTTCACAGAGCTGTTGTAGTTCCTATTCGAAACTTTCGACACAAGTTGTCCAGTGACAGTGGTTCACTTCACAATGTGTCAAAGTTCTCAGTATTCTGTTCTGATTCTGTTTTCAAGAACCTCATTCATTTCCCTGCCCTTTCACCTTCTAGTTTGTGATTTAAAGTAACCCGTGACCACTTGTGGTCTCATCTGGGTGATTTTGTGCCCTAGGAATGTCAGAGTTTCACACATTCTTTTTTTTTTTTTTGCAGTGAACATCCAAAATGTTTTAATAACAGAACGGGATCTGGGGTTAGTTTTTGTAGCCTCGGCTGGCACATTGGCCTCTGGCTCGCTCGAACTTCCGGCCCTTGGAGTGAACATAGGGTTTGGTGTGACTGTGGGGTGTCCCTGGTGCCTTGCCGAAATGCCTGTATACCTCGCGGCCCTTGCGTGGACCAGACAGCAGGACAGTGCCACAGCCCTTGGGGGAGTCCAGGGCTAGCTGGTCAAAGGTGAGGATCTTGCCCCCAGCCTTGAGGATGCGGCTCCTGGCCCAGCTGCTCACTCGTAGGGCACACGCCTTCAGCTTGGGCACCTCTTGCATCCGCACGTCATCCATTATGGTCCCCATGACCACGGCTGTCTTGTTTTCTCGGCCAGGAAGCTTCATCTTCCGGATCATCCGAGAGAGAGCGACAGGGGCGGCCGGGTGGTGCGGCTCATGAACAGTCTCTTCAGCACAACCTGGTTGAAGGTGGAGTTGGTCCGCCGGGCCAGAAACCTGTATAGCTTGACCAGGAGGCGCAGGTAGATGTCCTGGCTCTTGGGTTCCTTGCGACGAACCTTTCGGTCCTTGTTGTGGCGGATGTCAACTCCCATGATGGCGCCTCCTGCTCAGCCAGGTCCGGGCAAGTTTCACACATTCTTAACGGAACTTCCCCCATTACAAACATGGGAAACGCCATAGTATATTCCGTGAATGGGAAAACAATGTGCAGCTTCCTGCATTCAATTACATAAAATAAAGAAGAATTTTTCATGGTATCTGTGTAGATTGGTGCAAGTGTTGAATCTGTGTTCTTGAATGAAAGAAATAGTACATTGTTTTCTCACTCAGGGCTGTACTGGGAATTTCCCTCTCCTCGTAACACAGGCGTGACACGCTTTTTGGCTTCATGCACTTGAAAAGGAGAAATTGCATATTGTGGTCTCGTTCCCGGGATGCACTGAGAAATTTCTCCTTATAATAAAAGGAAATGCTAATTTATAACATGTATAAAACTGTCTTAATATACCCTGCTTGAATGAGAAAAAGTGTGCATGTTTTTTCACAAGCTGGAGTGCAAACTTTCTTGTGTTTGTAACAACAGAGTGTACTTTGAAAAGGTGTAAAATCCCTTTCCTCTGTGCCCTTGATAGTGAAAAGGTGCACATTGCTTTCCTAATCTCGTCTGGGTGGTTTTAAAGGTACACACTGCTTAAAGTGATACCCATGTTCTTTGAACCAATTTGTTATTAGCTACAGGTGGCCTCAGGGGTGTTCAGCTGAAGGTCTGAAGAGTGTCTCGGGGCAATCGTCGCAGGGAGTCCTCCTCCAGACTCAAACAGTCCCATAGGTCTGTTTCCTGTTTATTTGTTTTTAGTAATTTGAACTTCTGGTTCATATTTTTCTCTCATCATTTCAGGGTCCATTTATTGTGGCCCGGATGAGAACAGTCTGACAGAAAACAATATTAACTCATATTTTACTTTCGATTTCTTCTCAATTTGCCACCAGATTAATCTTAAATTACTCTTTTCAATGTATTAACCCCTGTTCAAAAGCCAAATGAAGTTTACTATCCTGTACAGAAGATGAAATTTTTTCTTTCATTTAAATACTCTCCACACTGTGGCTGCAACCTAAAGTGTGCTTGCCTTTTGCCCTGATCACCTCTATTGTATAATACAAATCCGGTATCCAATTCTTAGTCGTCATCTTATTGAAAAGCAGGTTTTGAGATGACTCCTCCCTCCTTGAAATGGTCAAGCCAAAATCCCTGGGAGGCTTACAGCTACACTCGGTTTGCCAGAAAATCCTTTCAGTACATCAGCATTTGGATACTTCTCACCATCTCTGCCTCCTTACTTGAAACCACTATCAACTGCCAACACCTACAAGAGCTGGCTGGTAGCTAGAGGCAGCACTAGGGGTTGTCCCTCTACATGCCAAGGCCTCCCTCCCCCTTACAGGAAGTTGGAAACTGCTTAAAGATAGAGGGCATGCACACATTCAGGTCTTTGAGACCGGAAGCCAGTACACCTGGGTGGGACCCCATCTAGGCCAGTTGGGCTTAATTCAGCCAATGGAGCCAAACAGTACCGTCGACCACACCTCACAAGGGGGGGGGGGGGAGTGCGCCTGAAAAAGCCAGAAATTTGAGACTACCCACGCTCTATCCCAGCGGCTCTGACACGGCCAGGCCACAGTCCCGCGCAGCTGTGCCTGACTCTTTCAGGCTTGTGTTCTATTTACTCTAATGCCTGAAACTGGTTCTATCTTTTATTAAAAAATTCACTTGGATCACAAACCAGACTTTGGCGTGAATTCTTTTTCACACGAAGCAAAGGGCAGAGATATTTCTCCCACGAGAGACCTAACAGAGCCTCCGCACTGGCTTCCTTGCTTCTATCTCCGTCAATTCTAAGTATATCAGCCACAGGCTCTTTTTAAAACAAGGCTCAAAATGCTGTTTTCTCCTTTCATTCAGAGTAGAAGCTGTAGTCTGTAAATACTCTGGGCTCCTGTTACCTTTTTGGCCCCATCCTATACATTCTCCTTCAGGCCTGTGTATGGCCACACTGGCCCCCTTTGCTGTTTGTTCCTTAACCACGTCAGCCACTCCTCATGGCCTTTGTCTGGCTGCCCCCTCTGGTATTCTCTCAAGTGCAAAACACACACACACACACATTCACACACACACACTCACTCACTCACTCACACTCTACCTTCAACACGCCTCTTCTTGGAGCGGGGGTAGCCCTGAGGGCTGGCCTCAGCTGTGTTCTCCAGAGGGTTAAGTGAGTGGCAGTAAGTGGTGACTGGAGCCCAGGCACGGCCAGCTGCTTGGGGGATACGCTGCAGACACTTTTCCAGGTAAGACAGGCTAAAGAAGGAGGGAGACAAAGTGGTTGAAGTGGCCACTGGGCTTTTCCCATCCATCTTCCTTAATTCACACCCCTATTCCCCCACTGGCACTAACTCACAGCAGCTGCTTGTCCTGATGGAAGAGCCGGGGGGAGAATTCTGAAAGCAGTTCCAGGAACGCCAAGTTTGCGGGCTGACTGGAGGAGCCCTCGGGAGGAAGCTCAGACAAGGAGAACTTGATACCTTCCCTGGATAGACAGAACTATTTGTGGAAGGTAGTCCCTTCCTCTTTCCCTCCCAGGGGCCAGGAACACAACCCACGGACATCCTCCTCTCAGCTAGCTTCTCAGTGTACAGCCACCCCAATGTCTACCTCTTGATTATCCTGCCTTCCCAGCTCTCTCTACACAGCCTCGGTGAGCCCCAAGACTTAGTCCAGTAGCTGGACTTCCAGCCAATCCTTCCTTACTTGTGTAGCATGACCACAAGGTCACGGTTCTGTAGCTGTTGGGGTCCAAAGCTCAAGGCAAACCTCCTGGCCAGATCCCTCATCTCAATGAAGGCTGAATGCTCACTCAGGCCTTGGGGGCCCTGTTCCTGCAGCAGTTCTGTGTACAACTGTGTCCAGAAGACGTGGTCCATTTGGAAAGGGAAGAACAAAGTAAAAATAAATGCACAGCATTCCTTTTCTTGCCCAGGAATACAAAAATGCAACCCATGATTTTTTCCTTCTTCTTTCCTCCCAAGATGTTGTCCCATCCCTGATCCCTGCTGATGCTAAAAAGCACAAATAGCAATAGTACTGTGAAACAGCGGGAGGAAGAACATGCCAGACGGCCTATCATATCATTGTTGGTGTTCTTATGTTCTCATTGACGGTGAAATCTCTATGGGGTTGGGGTAGATAGTCCACAGTTGGTTAGAAGTTACTTTCTAGGTGTGAAAGCACTTACTGTGTAGAAACCAAGAGTCAAAGTAAAAGAGAAAGTTCCTACACTTCAGTTGAGGGTGGACAGGAGAGCTTGTGGTTGATAGGGAGGGCATGGCATAGGGCTGAGGCACTCTAGGGAAAAGGGAGTACCTGCTTGAGGCTCAGCAGCAGAATTCGGGAGCAATGGCTTCGGTCAATCTGTCTTGCTCTAGTTAAGGTTTCCTTGATAATGTCGCCATAGTCATTGTAGAACTGAGGGAGAGTGGAGGAGAGGCAATGACTGACCTGACAGTCACTGGAAAGAGCTGCTTCCAGGGTTTGCTCCTCTCCTGCACAATCCTAACCTGTGTCGTTCTGAAGTGCCAGAGGTGGGCCAACCAGCTCTGAGCATAAAGTACCTTCAACTAGACCCCATCTCTAGCCCATAGCTGCTAAGCCCCAAAGAAATCAGAATTTAGGTTTAAAAAGAAGGGAAAAAAATCTGCCCTGAGGCCATTCTTGGAAGAGTGCAAGCCTGCCAGTGCACAGTCCCACTCAGTCCTGAAGCCTGCCTGCCTTCCTTATCTGCTGCAGGAAGAATAAGAGGAATAGCAATCTTATTATTAACAGCAGCACCCCCACCTCCAGCACTAAACCTCTTCTGTCTGTCCCTTCAGTCTAAACTCCCTGCTCTTCCCTACTGCTTCTTCTACTTGAGAGCCCAGCCTCCTTTCCAGAGGTTCCAGAGGGTTTGCTCCTTAGAAACGAGGAGGTGTGTTTTTCTCATGGACTTTGGACATGGTAGCAGGAGGGACTAGTCCCTGGGAAGGACATCATGCTCGGTAAGGTAGAGGTTCAGTGGAAAAAACAGGAAGGGCCTCAATGAGATGGACTGACCACTGGCTGTAAGAGTGGACTCCAACCTAACAACCGTGGTGAGGATGGCCCAGGACCAGGCAGTGTGTCTTTCTATTGTACAGGGGTCACTGTGAGACAGTGCGAGGCAGCATCTAACAACGCAGTGTTTGAAACCACGTTGGGCTCAACTTGGTCCCCTCCCCCTTTATTTCTCCAGAGGTGCACGCTACCTTGTTGTAGTGCTTGAAAACATCCGAGGCTGCATCCATCTCCAGGACCCCGTACAGCAACAGCTTGCAGAACCCAGCCAGGAGGCGGCGGCGCTTATGCAGCTGCTCGATCTGTAAATGATCCTCTTGGGAATCACCTGGCCCTTGGACCACCACAAGCAGAAAGGAAAGATTAGAATCACAGACTTGTCTCCTGCCCCATATTCCAGAGGCAGGCCCACACCCCAGCTCCTATCAGAGGCCCAGGCTACATGAAGCCATCGTCCAAGTACCACTGCCCAGGTTTCCAGGCTGGATGAAGACGTGGTCCATGAGGAAGCTGGCTAGTTCAGACTGGAGAGTGGCTCCAGGAATAAAGACAAGGGGCCTCAGGAAATCGCCTCCCCCTACAATCATCTGAGGGCTGAAGATGAGAAGTAGATCACTTAGTAAGATAAAAGCCTGTTGAAAGAGAGAGAGAGAGAAAAAGAATGCGTAAGGGTAGTTGATAGAAATTAAACAGCTACTTCCTCTTTGAATGGGGTCCCCTCAAAGGGATCCTTGCCTCCCTGCTCTCACAGTCAACTCTCACCTGCTCTTGGATCTCAGGGTCTACATCAGAGAGGAAGCTCTGGCAGAGCTCGCAGTAGGTCATCACTTTGTTCTTCAAACTCAGCAACTGATCCTGTGGACACCGTGGACAGAGGGAGGGATGAAGACACAGGCCTTTTATTCTCCTTCCCCTGCTCAGAACAACATTCACCTGGGAAACATCTGCTTCAGAGATGTGGGTTAGTGTCCAGAGGATGTTAAAATAGACAAGAGTCAAGGCTGGAAGGATCACCTGTAACAAAGAGAACAATAAAAGGTTAGAAAAGCCAAGTGTGAGCAAGGGGAGGGAGAAGAGGAAGGAAAAAGGAAAAACTTGTCAGACAGATACACGAAAGCAGTGAAGAGAGAAAAATGAGATATAAGAGCGGATTCCTTTTCTGGTAGAAAAGGACTGCTGCTGCTGACAATGTCCAGAGGCTTCTATCATGGGTACAAGTTCTACTTCTCCCTAGTTTATTTGAATTCCCTAGAATCCTCCAGGGGCATCCTTGATGCCCAGAACCAGAAAGAACAGCCATTTCCAGGCTCTGGGAAGAAAGGTCCACCTTCCATGACTGGACCAGAAAGCTCCACTATAAATCTTCCTCCCTGTCCGTAAATCTTCCTCCCTGTCCGTAAATCACTGTAAATCTTCCTCCCTCTGTCCATGCCATATCCTTGGGGTTGGGCCCACGCAGGCAAGTTGGCCACCTAGTTCACAAGGTCCTTAAAAATGCTTCTTTTGCCTCGTTTCCAACTTGTCTACTTGCCTGGCGAGGAATCTCTCCAGTATCCACAGCTTTCTGGAGGAGTTGGTGGCATGGTTCATAGAGCTCCCAGCGAGTCAGGTCATGAGCACTTTGGGGGGCAAGAGGAAACAGATGTATGTTAAAGAGGAAGAAAATGTGAGGAATCAACTTCCCAAGTTTCCGGTAACCACATTAGAAGCTGGAGAGGGAATCGCTCACTTGTAGAAGGCAGAGAGGCGCTTGAGAGTGGCCGCCAGACTATACACGTCATCCTCATCTACGAAGGAGGACTGGAAGAAAGAAGGCCCACCATCAGACTTTCCCAGGAGCCTGTGTACTGAGAGTCCTCTTCTGTGGCTCTCTCCCACTCTAGTTTGAGGTGTCCTATCACTTAGCTGTAGCACCCACATGCAGCAGCTCCTCAAGTTCCTGCTGGAAGCGGTCGGTCAGCAGATCCACCAGTTGGCTGCGGGCAAAGTCCACCCGGCAGAAGAAGGTGAACTCAGGCTTACAGAGCTGGTAGAGAGCGTGAGCTCCGGCCTCAAGCACAGCTGGCTCTGTATGCTTCGCCACCACCTCCTGGAGCTGCTGCAAAAGCAGCTCCAGGTGCTGGGAGAGAAGGTCGAAGAGGATGAGAGGACAACTCTTTTGGAACGAGGGTGGAGTGGGGAGAATACTGAGGGAGATAAGAGGGCTAAAAGCATGCAACTTAACGAGGAGGATGCCAAACAACAGAAAAGCTTACTGATTTCTCTGGAACCCAAGGTTTCTGAGAACCAGCTAGAACCCCACTCCATCCCAGAGAAGCAACATGGCAGGAGAAATGTATCCTCCTCCCTGTCTACCTTCTCCAAGCGCCTGGTGCAGTAGATGTTAAGGTCAAAGTAGTTGAGAAGCTGCAGCAAGGGAGCAACTTTCTCTGCATCAGCGGAGAACTGTGGTGTTTGGAAAACGGAACATGTTTATTAGCTATCGCAATGCGAACTCCAACTTCCCTTCTTCATTAAGGTCTTTCCTTCTACCCGCTCGGCCCCTGGTGCAGGGGTGGGATATGCGCACTACCTTGGCCAGCAGCTGGGGCAGCAGGGGGATCAGGTGCTCGGTCAGCTTCACTTTGTCATCAGCTTGGACCTTACGTTCTTTAGCTGTTAATCCCTGGAATGAGAGTCATTTGGAGTTGGGAAAGAAGGAAGATGTGGAGCCGTGCTAGATCAAGAGTGTGTGTAAATCTATCGCTCCTTGTGTGATCTTCATAACCTAAAAAGGCAAAGAGAATTCAGCACAGCAGCACCCTTCAGGATTTTCTTGGGAAATGACTTTCTTTTAGGGGCAAAAGAAGGTGTACCCTAACCCAAGTCCTAAGGGTAAGAATGGGTAGTGTCTATGTGACTTTAGCATCCCTAAGCTACGCAGTTTCCCCCTTATGCCATACCTTTCGCCCAGTGACTCGGCCAACAGGTGGGTGGCTCTCAGAAGCTTGCCGAACACAGGACACCAGGATTTCTATCAGCGTGCTTTCCTGAACGTCCCCCAGGCCTGGGATGGCAGGAGGGTCAAACACAGAGAATGTGAGATTAACCCTCTTCTATTTCCATGTTCCCCCTAGTCCCAGGCAGCTATGCTGGCTCTTCACCAGTCAAGAAAAGCATCTCATCTGGTTTCCTATCAGGAGGCCAAGCCCCACTGCCCCAGACTACCATATGGCACGCACTCTGATCCTTCTCCAGCAGCAGGCTTGTCAGACTCTCCCAGTCCTTCAGCTGAGACCCTGCACAGTCCCACAGGCTGTCTACTAAGTACGCAGCATGATTATGGAGCTGTGGAAGAAGACACGGCATACATGAAGTCACTGACCTCTCACAGGAGACAAGAACTCCCAGAATGCCACCCCATCTTTCTCTACCTGATGCACACCACCCAGACACCTCCTGCCCGTAAGTCACCTCACTCTCCACAAAGAAGGACAGCAGAAGGTGGAAGAAAGTCCTCTGGGAGCGTGGGCTTCGGTGTTTTTCTCTTCCCCCTACTGTTCTCATCCCACACTCAGGGTAAAAGAGCCTGGTGAATAAACAGAAGGAAAGGTCAGCATGGGAGGACATTGGGAGTGGAATGATCACCATGGGGGGAGACAAATGTCCCATGAAGAGGGGTAAAGGAAAAAGATGTCCAGAGCTAAATACAGTCCTCAGGAAGTGAGAAAGGAAGAGAGACACCAAATGACACTTTACAAAGAGGTTTGGGGAATCTTTTGGCAGACAAGCAGCTGATGATGGGGGAGAAAACTTGGAGGGTTGGGCTAAATGAATGGAATGAAGAAATCATCCCACTCACTTCCAGTAGAGAAATTCTCCTGCAGCAGAGGCCAGGGCTCGGTTGGAGGCATATACGACAGGGTAGATAGCTTCACAGTCTGTGTCTGTCAGCACCCCTTCCATGTTTCTGTCAGGAGAAAAGGGTGTGTAGATATATGCATAACAATCTTCTAGCACAACTGTGGCTAGAAACCAAAGACATGAAAATAATGAGGCTATAACTCATCAAGAAGTGTTCAATGAATATGGAGTATAGAGAGTTAGCGATCTTGTTACTCAGGAACGACTTGTACCTTCCCACCTGCATGTAAACATCAACCTTCAACAGGTGCAGGGATACAACTACAGTAGGGCCTCCTTAATGCTGAGAAGGTAAAAGCCCAAAACGGTTGCCTCCCACTTCCTGGGACTTACTGAAGGATAAGTGTTAGTAGTCTGACGGCCTCCACTGCCACATCATACTCTTTGTCCATGACCATGGAAACCATCCGGTCCTGCGGCAAGGAGAACACTGTCAGTATCCCAGTCTTCCCATTCCAAAACATCATGTTCTCTTAGAAGTTAAGTGTTTCCTGGAAAGAGTACACCAGCAGGTACTGCTATACCTAAGAGCAGAAACGGAAACCCACGCAGCAGAAGAGGAGGAGACCCAAGCAAAGGACAAGCAAAGGAGACTGTCCCAGTGTCACCTTGAAACGGTTGGTGAAGAGCTCCAAGCGCACAGTCATGTCCCGGTTGCTGTACAAGACTTTCAGAGCCTTCAGGCACTTTAGCCGGACTTCTCGGTGCTATTGAGAAGGGGGAGGAGGGGATGTCCTCAATACTCAAGGGGCAGCAGGTCCAGGAACACCTGTACCCATCCTCCAGCAGGGGACAGGATGAGGGAAACAGTAGGAAGGGATATGGGCAACTCCCACCTTATCATGCAGGGTCCAGCCAATGTATTTTAAGTAGCTGTCAGTGAGGAAGGAGGTACTGTAGCTTTCCATCCAGTACCCGATCTCCTCCATACAGATAGCACGGATCTCAGGAAGGACATCACTAGAAACACAAATTAGCCCATAGTATCACCAAACTTGCTTTCTATCTTGCCAGATGTTTCTGTCATAGAAAAATCTGTTTTCTTGACTAAATACCTTTTCTTTCCTCCTCTCAGTATAATGAAGTTTTCTTGAGTCAGCTCTGTACCACCCTTTTTTTTAATGTACCACCCTTTGAAAACTGATTTTGAAAGTTCATTTAGCTATTGTTCCAACTGTGTGTATGGTTTAATTCCACTTCAAGAAAAGGTAACACCACCCATACAGAAGATTAGAGCAGGAACAGCCAATGCACAGAGTGGAGCATATGGTTGGCCCCACTATGAGACATGATATCCTTTGCTGACCCATGGCCCTAGGGGGGACGACACTGGAGACAGGGTTGGGATAGGCCCAGTCTGACCCCACCACATGGAGGCAAAACACTAAGGGTGTGCAGCAGAGGAGCAGGGGGAGCAGAGCAAGGAGGTACTGAAGGAGTGCAAAGGATAGACTTTGGGGCCAGGGCGTGGCACCCCATCAGACTCACACTCCTAGAGGTCAACAAATAGACCTTGAACTATGTAAAGGTGTTTCTTTATTTTTTGACCATTCGTATTTTTGTTGTTATTGTCGTTTTGTTTTCTTTTGTCTTATTATCTCTGCAGGTCTATCTAGATAAGATAGGCTGGATGAACAGTCTGGAGGAGAAAACAACAGGACTGATGGTTCCAGGGGGACATGAGAGGTGGAGGGGGAGGTGGGGGAAAGGGCATGGTGTTGACCAACACAGGAACAAGGGAACAACAAGTGATCCAAATCGGTGGCAAGGAGGGTGTGAGAGGCCTGGTAGGGACTGATCAAGGGCAATGTAACCGAGAGAAATTACTGAAACCCAAATGAAGGCTGAGCATGATAGTGGGACAAGTGGAAAGGAAATGGAAATCGAGAAAAGAACTAGGAGGCAAAGGGCATTTATAGAGATCTAAATACAGGCATGTACATATGTAACTATATTTCTATAGGATGGTGGGGAAGTAGATCTATGTACCTATATTTATAGGTTTAGTATTAAGGCAGCAGATGGACACTGGGCTTCCACTCAAGTACTTCCTCAATGCAAGAACACTTTGTTCTATTAAATTGGTTATTTCATGATGCACATCTTCCCGACACAATTGCCGAAGACAAAGCGGGTGCATAAGCAAATGTGGTGAAGAAAGCTGATAGCGCCCAGCTATCAAAAGATAAAACATCTGGGGTCTTAAAGGCTTGAAGGTAAACAAGCAGCCATCCAGCTCAGAAGCAACAAGCCCAC
>NW_022103901.1:10178766-10181541 GCF_000313985.2 Echinops telfairi | reverse complement strand
GGTTCATGAGGGAGAGGAGAGCGGGGAAGGAGGGGGAAAATGATGAGCTGATACCAAGGGCTTAAGTAGAAAGCCAATGTTTTGAGAATGATGAGGGCAACAAATGTGCTTGACATACAATGGATGGATGGATGAATTGTGTTAAGAGTTGTATGAGCCCCCAATAAAATGATTTTTTTAAAAAAGACTTCGATGGTTACTAGGGTGGGAGAGGAAGGGAAGGAAAGGGAAGTAAAAGGCTAGAGCAGTGTTTCCCCAAATGGGTGCTTCTGGCCCCTTGGGAGTGCTGGAATGATAAGAGCACTGTGAAAGCAGATATCCATGCTAGATCCCGATTATGGGCTATAGCACAACATTTCTTAATCACCAGAAGGGCACTGAGTAAATTTTTTTTTTTTCCTGAAAAGGGGATGGTAGACCAAATCAGTTTTGGAACCTATGGGTTAGAGGGTAGATACGTGTTGACTTGGGTAATGGAGAAGATTTCCTTTAAGAGGGAGATGGGGAAAAGGGTGAAGGACAGAGCAAGCCATTGGGAGGTTTGATAAGTTGTTAAATGCAAAAATGATGATAGAGCATGTAAATACCGCTCTCATTCACAATGATAAGTTTTTAAAAGAAAAGGAAAACCAGTCAAATGGTTTAGTAAAACTAGGCTAAAATCTAAGCAAAAGTGAGAAACAAGTACAGATGTCTGTTTAAAATGTAACTTGGCGAGTTCTTTCAGGAGTTCAAGTATAACCCTCCCTTGTTCTCAGCACATGAAACTGCAGCAGGGCCAGCAGAAGGGTTGCCAAAGTGCCTGCTTCCCTCGGCAAAGTCTTTGGTTCTGTTTTTCCAAGTCTCCAACCCAAGAAAAATGGGAGCAGATCTCAGGCAAAACTGGAGAACACTTATCTTACTTTCTTTCCTTAAGCGCTTAAAAGAGTCTTTGTGAGTGGGGGATAGACTAAACCTTATTAATTTTAAAAAGCGTTGTTTTGAGTTGTGGCTCCAGGTACATTAATTCTGGGACTAACCACACAACTCAGGGTTAGGAGGGGGTGGCCTTGTCGCTTCTGAAAGACTCTACAGCCAAGCAGCAGCAGCTTCAATTGTGTAGAGATTCATTAACTCACCGGTACCGATGTACAAAGACACCCCTGAAGAGGGCATTCATCATTCCTTCGATTTCTTCTTGATGCTCTTGCAGCTGGAGGACCGGGAGAAACACAGGTCAAACATTCTTGGTACCCTGATGGCATAAGGCCACAACATGAAAAGTGTGACTCCCACCTACTTCCTGTGTCCTACACAGGACACAACCAGAACTCCTGGTAGCCTGTGTTCCCTTTTATATCATCTAATTCTGTAAGAAGCTGCACAGGCAATCCTCCAGTTGTGAACATACAATTTATGGACACTTCTATGTGCCCTTTATGTAAATCTTCCCTCACGTTGAAACAGACTGGACCACCTCCTACTGACAACTCCATCATAATCACCTTCACTTATATGCAGCTTTCAAATCGGTGAAAAGTTCCAAGTGTTTTCTTGCACCAAAACCAAACCCACTGCCAATTGAGTCAGTTCCAATTCACAGTGACTGTATGGGACAGAACTGTTCCCTAAGGGCTCCACGATTAAACACTTTTACAGGGGCAGATAGCTTCATCTTACTTACATAAAGCAGCTGGTGGGTTTAAACTGCTGACATTGTGGTTAGCAACCCAGTGCACAACCCATTATGCCACCATGGCTAATCCTTGAACTACAGTTAATTAAGAACTATAAGTACTTGATTTGACTTACCTACAAATTCTAAAAGATGAGAGTTAGAAACCTATCTTGTTTGTACCCTGGGGACTACCTGTATGACTATAGCCAACTAATATCTCAGAGGTTTCTTTGTGTAAGTATAATGTCTTCTGCTTCCTAGGTGTGGCTGTTTTGGCTAATTTGGGCTATTCAGAAGTCCAGCTTTGGAAAATAAATGTTTAATAAATGTAGTTTGTTTCACAGATGTGGGACTAGCAGAGAGAGAGACAAAGACACAGAGACAGAGAGATTGGAGAGAGAGAAGGAAAAGATTTGTGGTTCTCGGCTAGAGATGATCTTGTCTCCTCAGAGACAGCTGGCAGTGTCTAGAGCCATTTTTGGTTCTCACATCTTAGAGGGCAGGAATGCTGCTGGACACCCCACAATGCATAGGACATAAGGATTAGATGCCCATGGTGTTACTGTTGGGAAATCCTGGATTGCATACATATATGCAGTCCTGGGTTATGAATGACCAACTTATGGGCAACTCCTACTTCCCTTTAAAGCAGGGCTTCAAATTAGTTCTGTCATGGCCTTAGAAGTGAAACAAGAACTGCCTTGAATTTTCACAATTTGGGTGATTCCTCATGAAACAGGAAAAAGCCCTGGAGTGGGTTATGGGCTAGCGTTTTCATAAGCCTGATGCACGGGACTAAGTTCTTGGCAGGACTGGAGAGCCAGCCACATTCAAATCAGCAGGGGTGATTGTTGTCTTTGTGCAGGGAGGCAGCAACTTCAAGCCCAGCTTTACAGTTAGGTAAACTAACTCTTCATGACAATCATCTTGCAGCATGTGCAGACTTTAGATCACTGTCTTATACTAAAAGAAAGCTAAGTAAGGACCATATGCACCTGTTCTGACTCAGGAACGGACCTAGTATGATCCCAGTACTGCCCATTACGAATATCAAGGAAGCAGAATTATATTCAATTATAAATATTCTTTAAGGCAACTGACTCCATCTCTTAAAAAAA
>NW_022103901.1:10160148-10177722 GCF_000313985.2 Echinops telfairi | reverse complement strand
TTAATTAGAACTTGATTTAAATCAAATAGATATAAAACACATTTGGGGTACAAATGGGGACATTTAAATAGGAATTAGGATTAAAAAATATTAAGAAATATTAAATGATTAATTTTGTTAGATGTGATCATGGTGTTGGGGTTATGTAGAAATATGTCATTTTGTTTAGAGGACATATTTTATGGTTGAAATACCAGTATATCCGAGAGGACAGAGTAGAACTGACCCATGGGTTTCCAAGATGGTCCTTAAAGTAACAAAATAAGAGACAAAGTAAAGATGGTGAAATATTAATTTCTAAATCTAGATGATGTGAATAGTATATTTATTGCACCAGTGTCTCTAATTTTCCTGAATGTCTGAAGTTTTTCAACTTTAAAGAAAAAGGAAGAGACGAAAAACAGAGGGGAAGAGGGGAGTAGAAAAAGTGGACCATCAGAACTAAATCTACAGCGGCACTGGAGAAGGGAGGCTAAGAAATAGCTCGTAACTACAGGGATTAGGAAGTCACTGATTTGGAGAGATTAGTTTCAGATGGACAAATGGAGCTGAGGCTAGGTAGCCACAAAAGGATTCAGTGACTTGGGCAATTAAGGATGTAGGGGAATATGACCCTAACAAGGACAGAAACAGCTTACAGAGGAGTGGGAACCAGGAAAGACTGTAGGGTCCATGCACATTCACAAGTGGACAAAGAAACCAGTGGCGAGAAAGGTTTACGATGAAAAGGATGAGTAACAACTGAAGAAGCAAAAGCCAAGAGACGGCCATTCTCCCCAGCCCAGTGTATGTATTTTCAGATTCTAGGATAGACAGACCTATGACACCCGAGGGTGTGAAGATAATTTGTCACTGAAGAATGGCGAAAGAGAATGGAAGTAGAAAATTTCCTTCTCTACAATTTGGCATAAAGAGATCTACTTTGAGGGACAGGAAAATAGCCAAATGGTACAATCAGACATGGTTGGACCTGCTACACTCCTGGTGGAGGAGTCGCAAATGCTGACGTTTAAAACAACAAAAAAGTGTTTCAGCGTCCTGAGAGACAAGCCATTTTAAAGTTCACTGAGTGTGAAAGATTCTGTAGGGTGCATGGTCCAATGGTGGTCTTTTAAGTGAAAATGGAAACAGCAAATACTGATAATATGTCAGGCTGGGTAATTTACTTCTCATCTGACTAAGGCTTCAAAAATGGTATAAATCACCACCTTCCTAAAGACAAAGAAGTAAAGCTTGGAGAGGCCACATAAAGGTCATGGAGCCAGTCTCTACTAGAACAAATTCAAACCCAGAGTGACTGGAAGGCTTGGGCTCACTCCTTAAAAATCTGGCCTCCCTTGCCAGCTGTGGGCTCCTAGTACACCTGTGAGGACTTGCATACAATGTACTTGGCAAGCAAGTTAAAACTTTACTCTGCACTAGTAAAGGATCTTAAACCACACTTGCTCATGACTCTCAACACAGGAACTAAGCAAAGGTGGAATTATCAAGAACTCTTGTAATTACGCTTGTAATTAATTTAGTAATTACTAAATTAATTGAGTCCACATCCCAGTCATTTCGGACAGGATGGGTTCTGTTACTAAAAACAAAACAAAATCCTACTGCAATGGTGTCAATTCCAGCTCACAGTGAGCTGACCTAAAGGACAGAACTGCTCCACAGGGTTTCTGAAGGTACAAATCTTAACAGAAGTAAGCAGCCTCATTTTTCTCCTGAAGAGAGGCTTATTGGTTTGAACCCAATTAGCAGGCCATTGCTTAATCCACAGCACCATCTCACTCAAAGACTCACTGCTGTCAAGTCAATGCTGACTCCTGTGGGTTTCTGAGACTGTTAACAGTTCATGAGAGTGGAAAGCCCTGTCTTTCTCCGGAGGAGCTGCTGGTGATTTTGAACTGCCGACCACGACGGATCCCAGCCCAACTTGTAACCATCACACCACACAGGAATCCTTAAACCATTGCTAAACGTCATTATCTCAAAGGTTGCTTAGGGGCCTGTGGCTGGCTGAGTGAAATGCTTGTGAATGAGAGGATGGCCCGCTGTAGCAGTGGGTGGAAGCTGGGGGAGGGGGCAGAAGATGCAGGCTTCATTCCTCACCTCTCTGCGCTTCTCCAGCAGGCTCTCCAGCCGCTCTGGAGCTCTCTGGCCTGGCCCTTTGCTCCGTTCAGCCTCGTACTGGCGCTGATTGTTGTCTTTGTGCAGACTCAGCTGGAGGGCAACCCTTACCAGAGAGGTCATTAACTTCATAGCTTTGAGGCAAAGAAACAAGAGGAGTGTGTCACTTCTCTGGTCGGAGGAGGGAAGTGTGTTTGGAGGCAGAAGCTAAAGGGGCAGTCAAAACGAAAATCTGGAACATGGTGATCCTAGCATTTAAGACTAACTGTCTTGGGGTGAATTCCACCCCCACCCCCCTTCTTTCTTTTGGCGCTTTTGGCCTTCTTTCATCCTCAGCACATTCCCTAATGTGAGTTATAAGAAAGATAATAAGGCTGGAAACTATCATCTGACTCACAGCAACCCCATAGGACAGGTAGAACTGCCCCTTTGAGTTTCTATGGCTGTACATTTCTATGGGAGTAGAAATAAGATAATAAGGTTGGAAACTATCACTGTGATCCGCCCAGTCTTACTAGTGAGATGCACTAGTTAGAATCTACAGTGACGTTGGGGATACAGACGGCATGAACTTGAGCAGGTAAGATAAACTGGTAGGCAGGAAGGATGATCCAGGATTGAAGAACGGAGGAAAGTCCTACCAAACCCAGGACGACGTTGATTAAGAATGAGTACTTACTTACCAGCCAGGGTGCTAGTGTGACGAAAGGCACGGACTTGGGAGTCTGAAAGGCCAGTGAGCAGAGAGATGAGGTTGTCCATGGGGAAGCCCTCGTAGAGCAGGCTGTACTGGCACTGATAGACCAGTGTCTTCACAAACTCACAGAAGCTACCCTGGAACTTCTTCCAGGATGAGCCTGAAGCTGTCAAGGGATAGTCTCCTGAGTCCTGTAAGTGGTTTTATAAAACATAAGAAAGTTATTACTGGGTCCAAGAAGCCATGGGGACTTTGATTCCCAAACTAAAAGAGTACAGTAAAGATATCTCTGGTATGCTTTGTTCCTATTGTTCTCCCCCACACTGGAGACATAATTTAGATAATCCCTCTATGTCCTTCTATCCCCAAAAGGCTTCTGAAAGGCTTTTCTATTTCCTAGAATCAGGAAGAAGATAACAGGCCTTGTGTTTTGAAATAAGAGGGGCAAAGGGATGCTGGCTGTCTTCCTCCACCTCATTAAACTGCTCTGTTAGGTGACGGATGATCTCCGAGTTGGACATCTTCTTGAACATCTTGAGGGTAACAGTGCCTGAGAAAGGAGGGGATGAGGTCATTACAAGGAAAACAACGGAACCATTGACACATATCTAACGATGATCTATGGACTATATAGATAAGGACTTAGGTGGAAACTCGGAAGACCTAAGTCCTAGTCGTAATTCTATTATCATCTAACTGGGTATAGGCTGCCCTTATCTGGCAACCTTTCTGGAAAACCCAAAAGGAATCAAGCAGTGGAAAAATCATGATTACAAAACCATACAAAAAACAACAAAATTAAGCCAGACGATAGGTTCTTTTAATATAGCCTGTCTGAGACTATCGGCCAAAATAAATTAAATCACGGGCTCTGGGGAGCTGGGGGCACTACAGCTTGAGAGACAACTATGGGATGAAGTGGTTGAGAAATAAGAAACAAGAGGCAGACTAAAGGAGTGTCTGATGGTCGTTTTTAAATGTGTGAACACCATTAGCTTGTATATTAGCATGGTTAGTTATTTTTCTCCCAAAGGGCATGCCTGTAAACTAACACTGTCCCTCCTACTGGGTCACTTCCCTGATTTCTCAATAAGCATGGAGCTCATCATGAAAACTGTTCCTCTGCTTCACTTTCTCCTTTTACTAAGGAAATTACCTAACCTTATCCATCTAAACAGGAAGAGGTGGGAAATCAAGCAAAGGGTAGGGATCTCCTCACCTTTGCAGCCACAAGATCGAATGAAAAAGTTAATGAGATCCAGGAATCCTGCCTCCTGGTCTTGCTTGTAGCTCTCCAGCCATTCATCCACTAAAGACTAAAAAAAAAAAAAAAAACGGGGGGGGGGTTTGGTGGTGTAGATGACTTCTAATTCTAGAAACATGATAGCCTAGAAATTCTGTGCAATCTCTCTCACTGAAGCATTTAAACTGATTAAAATACTGACATATTTTCACGTGTTGAACGGAATGAACGGTAAAATTTCACGTGGGTCAAAAATGAAGTGCAAACAGCAATCCTGGGAGGTCAGAAGCACTAAAGCTGACTTTCTAAGCTGACGTTTTATCACAAACCTGGAAGACCTTGACTGTCAAGCTGACTGCAGGGGGTCATCAGTGACTGCCTTGTGTATGATAGGGTCTTCCCAAGAGGTTCCCCACAAAAGGGTAGTCTAATAGAAGGCTCCTACATAAACTTGGCCCTGAGAAGTTACATCCACATGAAAGTAAGAGTGAAAATCAGGCTCACGGGGCAGATGGGGACAATAAGAAAATTAGCTCATTATGACCGTAGTGGGTGGTGGGCAACAATTCATTGACATTGAATTGATTCTGATTCAGTAGGCTCCCTGGTGGTGCAGTGGGTGATGTTTTTACTTGTTAACCATGAGGTTTGCATTCAAACCAACCAGCCACTCCATAGGAGAAAGATGAAGCTTTCTGCACTTGTAAAGTTTACAACTTTGGAAACCCACAGGGGCAGTTCTACTCTAACCTGTGAGTTGCTATGAGTCGTGTGGGGCTGTTATTCACTGCCACTGCGTAGTAGGTTCTGACTCACATTAATCCTATAGGACAGGACAGAACTGTCCTCTGAGTTTCCATGGCTGTACATTTCTATTGGAACAGAAAATCTCATCTTACTCCTGAGGATCAGCTGGTGGATTTGAATCACTGACCTTGTGGTTAGCAGCACATTTGAATTTTGGTGCTGACAAAAAATACTGAACGTGGACTGCTAGAAAAATGAATAATCTGTTTTAGAAGCAGCACAGCCAGGTGGTCCTTCAAAGCAAAGATGGTGAGACTACATCTCACATACTTTGGAAACTGGATCAAGAGGGACCAGTGCTTGGTAAAGTAGAGGGTTAGTGAAAAAGACTAAGACTCAACAAGATGGACTGAAACGGGCTGCAACACTGAGCTCAGAGATAGCAGTGATTATGAGGATGGACAAGACCAGGCACAGCTTCACTCTGTGGTACACAGGGTAGCTTGGAGTCCAAACCAATAGCACTTGGGGGTTAAAATGTGGTATGTGTCTTGTAGAAGTTACAAATCCAAAATAAGCCAAACAAAGGGGAAAATAAAATAGCCAAGGCAAGATACAGGTAAAGCCCATAAAATGATAAATTCAAGTATATTAGTAACAATTAATGTAAATGTATAAATTCTCTAGTTAAAGGACAAATTAGCAGAATGAAATAAAAAATATAATCCAGTTTTATGCTGTATGCAGGAGACAGATGCCCAGACAGACACAGGAACAATGAAAATAAAAGGATGGAAAGACGTATCAGGTTAATATTAACTAAAAATATAGATACATTAATATCAAAATGATACTTTTTTGTCTTAAAGTCTATGGAAAATAGACTTGTAACACAACAATAAAAAGTTCAATACAGCAGGAAGATAAAAAAAATTCTAAATCTGTATGCAAATAACAGTCTCTTTGTTTAAGTCACCTACATGGATTGTAACAAAACAATCCTTTCTCTACATTGATGTCATCTGATCAAATAAACAAAAACCTAAAAGAAATATCAAAGTTACACTTTTGATCTCTAACGATCACTTTACCCCAGGGAACAATATACCCAATACATTGTGGAACACACATTCCCTTCACCTGTCCAAGTGCTGGCAACCAATTAAACACTACTCTACATACTTGAAAGCCCACGTTCTCTGATTACAATACAATAAAGTTAGAAGTTGTTTTAACAAGCAAAATTTGAAAATTTCAAGCTTTTCTAAAAATCGACATTATATGTTAATATGAGTGAGTGACTGAAATAAGTTATAGAGCTGTGCATAGTGGACGTTTCATTTATACAAATTAGAAAATAGGCTCATTGGTGGTAAAACGCTAATGAAAATCAAAGGAAGGATTAACATGATATTCACTTTAGTGATTATCTCTGGGCAATAAGGGGCCTGTGATGGGTAAAGTGGAAAAGATACTTGATACAAAACTCAAAATCTACTGCTACTGCTGTTGAGTCAATGCCAACACAGTGACTGTAAGAAAGTAGAACTGCCCCTTGAGGTTTTCAAGGATGTGAATCTTTATAGCAGCGACTGACTCATTTTTATCTCCCAAGGAGGAGCTGGTAGGTTCTAACCACAGACAATTCCATCAACACCCCAAATGCTTAAACCAGCGTGCTGCCATGGCTCCGACACTTGATAGCAAAACAAAACAAAAAAACCCACAAAGAACTGAGCTCATTGCCATTAAGTCGATTCTGACTACAGCAACTCGAATCTATAGAACAGAGTAAAACGGCTCCTTGGTGGGTTTGAGCCAACAAACTTGGCTGTTTAAGCAGCCCAATGCTTAACCCAGTGTGCCACCAGGGCTCCTCATACTTGACACAGCCCACTGCTAATGCTTCATTTCTTGAGCTAGGGTAACGATCTGAGTGATGCTTTCATTTTTAAAAGTACATATAGGCTTTATGCACTTTTAGAAAAAAACAATTTCAAAAACCTACAAAATGTGAGGAAGGAAAAGAATTAGGTATAAATGTCAAAATGACACTAAAAGGTGACAAAGGTACCTCATATCCAAGCTTCCTCCCTCACCCAATGCCTCTCCTTGCTTCCCCCATAAGTAAAAGTGGAAACTGTCCTGTTAATACTCTTAGGGGGGAAAATCCTTTTCATTCAAGGTTTTCCTTATTTCACTGTTAAAAAAAGTTCTCCACGTGTCTCAACTCTTTCCTGCTGTGGACTATGTTCATTAAAATGCCTACATCAAGTGTGTAGATACTTGTCCATATTTTCTGACCCTTCAAAGGTTAGACAGTAGAGAGGTGGTACACTCCGCTTACCTGCATGTCACTTTTGGCAGTTCTTACCGCATCAAAGAGATCACTGATTGGTGGTTCTGAATCTTTCTGGTGGTGGGAACGTACCATCTGGGACCCCTTCCTTGGTTGTTTTACTACCTATTAAGTTTAAAGCAGGAATATGGAAAAGAAAGAAAATGCTAATGGTCCCATCATTACCACACAGGTAGGATTAGACTACTGCTTCCACAGGTGAGCTTGACTCAGATATAAGGTTTTTTAAAATTGTGAACTTTATCACTTCTAACCTTAACCCCCTTTCTACCCTCTATACCTTAATACCCTCTTCAATTTTCTCCTCAAAATTTGCCTTCTTCCTGCTTCCACCCCTTCTTTCATCAGCCACATTGCAGACAGCTGGGAAGGAAAGCGACCGACTCACTGCAGTTTTGAGTGGCCGTCTCGCTGCTCGCTTCTTCGCGCTGCGTTTCAAGCTGTCTTCAAAGTCACTGCTCTCCTCAGTTGATGTCGAGTCACTAGTTCTAGGAGCAAACATGGCTCTTCTTAGCTAGAATGCCCCATAGTCCCTCGTTATAAAGCGATCATAAATTATAATTTGTCTCTAATTATATTCCTCCTCCATGAAAAATACTTTCAGATTTTCTTGAAGAAATTAACTTTCTACTATGTCTAAAACACACACACGTTTTCCCTTAAAGCAATGGAGGTAAAGAAGAAAACCCTGAGGCGGGTAAAGGACAACTCTTTCCTACCAGCCTAAGAGGAAATAAAATCATGCTAGGCAGGCCTCAAGACCACTGCTGTGTGTGAAGGAAGATCAGCATGACTCAGGAAGTCCAATACTACTCATACTCAGGAGGGCTTCAAGGAGTTTCTGGCAGAATACCATTATCGTTCAGTTCCATTTTTTTCACCAAGTTTCTTTTTAAAAAAAAATTCATTTTATTGGGGGGCTCTTACAAATATTACAACAATCCATCATTCAATAGTATTAAGCACTTGTATTATAACAATCCATCATTCAATAGTATTAAGCACTTGTAAATAGGTTGCCATCAGCATTTCCAGTTTCTTTCTACTTGAGCCCTTGGTCTCAAGTTTTTTTCCCCCTCCCTTCCCAACCCTCATAAATCCTTATTCATTGATATTAATATAATTGATATTCAAATATCAATTATATTATGTTGTGTCTTACACTGACCATTGTCTCCCTTCACCCACCTGCTATTTGTCCCCTTGGGGGGGTGTGTTATATATCCAACCTTGTGAGGGGTTCCCTCTTTCTCTCTCTGCTCTTTACCCTCCCTATCGCGACTCCCACGACTGCTCCTGAGGGTTTTATCTGTTCTGAATTCCATGTGCTGAGAGCTCTTATCTGTACCAATGTGTGTACACTGGTCTAGCTGGATTTGTAAAGTAGAACTGGGTCATGATAGTGGGCAGGGAGGAATCATTCAGGAACTAGAGGAATGATGTGTGTTTCGTAGGTGCTGTATTACACCCCAGTTGAATCGTCCCTTCCTTATAACTCTTCGGTGGGGGGATGTCCAATTGTCTACAGATGGGCTTTGGGTCTCCACTCTAACCCCTCTCTTTCACATTGAAATAATTGTTTGGGATCTTTTGATACCTGCTCCAGTCGACGCCTCATGATCACACAGGCTGGTATGCTTCTTCCATGTGGGCTTATTTGCTTGTTTAAATAGAAGGCTGCTAGTTTAACTTCAAGCCTTTAAGACCCCAGATGCTACATCTTTTGATAGCCAGGCACTATCTGCTTTTTTCACATTTTCACATTTGCTCATGCACCTATTTTGTCTTCAGTGATTGTATTGGTAAGGTGAGTATGAAAGAGAGCAAGTTTACTTGAACAAAGTGTTCTTGTGTTAAGGGAGACCTTGAGTAGAGGCTCAAAGTATGTCTACCTTAATATTTAACATATAAATATATGTACGTTGGCCTTTATCCCTTTCATTATAAATTAACATATATATATATATATATACCTACCTATATCATTACCTCTGTAGATTTTGCCTCCTACTCCTTTCCTTTCACCTATCTCCTATCCCACTATCTTGTTCACCCTCCATTTGGCTCTCAGTAATTCTTGTGGGATACATTGCACTTGATCAAACCTCACCAGGCATTATATGCCCTCTTCAACATCCATCTTAGATCTTTTGTTGTTCCCTTATCCCTGAGTTTGTTAGCTCCCCACCCCTTCCTGTTCCATGTCTCCCCAGAACTACTGGTCCTGTTGTTTTCTTCTCAGGATTGTTTGTCCTGCCTGTCGTACATAGGGAGACATAGATATAGATAAAAGTGATTAATATGTGGCTAGAATTACAATTTACCCTTGGAACATAACCACATTGTCTTATTGATCTGAATGAAGTGTGTAACATTGATGTAATCTGGTTCCCAACAGTAGCACTGAAACAAATGACTCAGAGCAGGCCAATTAAAATGACCAGGGAACAAAGCAGATCTTCTGCGGTAACCTTTCCCACAAAGGATAAAAACCAAGAGAAGATCTATGAATGGGACTCTTGGGCGCATAAAACTATGAATGGTGGGTAAGGATATACAGAACCATTTACAAAATCTCTAAATATGAGAACCACTGGTTACCAACTAAATACTATATACATGTGAGGGGCCTTCCAAAAGTTTGTGGGGGGAAAGGGGGACGGTAACAGAATTTTCTCCATAAACCTTTAGAGATCTTTTCCTCCTTCTCTGCTCTTATCTTTTATGGGGCAAAACAACCAAAAGAACTCCTTCTCCTAGTGCTCTCCCACCCCCCACCCCCCGGCAGGGAAGGTACAAGATGAGCACACACATGCTCAAAAGAAAGGTTTGGATACGTTGCATGGATTCACAACAAGTGTAACAGATGAAAAAAAACAAACTCACTGCCACTGACTCAATTCTGACTCACAGTGACCCTACAGAATGGACAGAACTGCTCCTATGGGTTTTGGAGTGTTAACTCTTTACTGGAGTAAAAAGCCTCATCTTTCTCCTGCAGAGTCCAGCTGGTGGTTTTAAACTACTAACCTTGTGGTTTGCAGGCCACCCGTAGTAACCCACTACACAACAGATGGGTCAGTCCAAACACTGCAAAGGAGCCGGAGAAAACCCCTGGTGGGAAGCAGTATAGGGCAACTTGGGTGCTTACAGAGTAGCCTGGACTTGACTCATCCTATCGATACAGGGCAATGGTAGAGGGGCAAGCCCCTGGTGACCCCGATGACTCAAAAGGCAGCCAGGCAGTGTAACAACTTCTCACACACTCCACTCACTCCTCTAAAGTCTTGGCCCAGGCCGTCTCATCACCAGGCAGATTGAGAGAGACACCAGATGACGCAGACATGGCCCTCTGGCTCCTTCTTCGTGGAGAGAAGGCCCTGCTGCATGGAGAGCCGGTGCTGTGGGGTCTCCAGGAGGAGCCGGAGGGGCGCCGAGTTGGCATGGCTAACCAGCTGAGAGAAGGAAAAAAAACAGGAAAGAAAGGGGTACGGGCTCCTACCATGCCATGTGCCCTTCCTGGCCCGGCCAACTTTCTGGAACCATTTCGGCTCAGGAACTCCAAGATGGCAATAGGAATAACACCACTATCCCCAAATCCCAAAGCAGCGTGGGTATTAAAGTGATCCCCCTCCCGAAATAACCAAACCCACTGCCACTTCTCTGCAGAGAGTGCCTGATGGGTTCGAACCACCGATCTGGTCGTTCCAACCCAACGCCAAACCCACAGCGCCACCAAGGGTCCTAAAGACACCCCTCCCCCCAGCCGCCTCCTCCCTTGACCAGCTGACCATCTCCAATGATGGCGAAAGGCGCAGGTATGGCTTAAAGCAGATCGCACACCAATGACTTCAGAAGGGCAAACTCCTGCAGTCAGGGCCCTTGGCTTACACACAAAACTCAACCAGACCCCCACACTTTCGGTCGGATTCCACAGGGAAGTGAATGGGGGGCCCTCGACTACTGCGGGGTCCTCGACTACTGGGGGGTGGCAGAGGGCTGCTGTTAAGAGCCAAGGAAAGCTTGCGGAGTTCCGGGTTTCTCTAGAACTACCCGTCTGGGAAAGATGCTGGGGTGCTTTATTGGAGGGGCGGGGTGGTGGTGGAGGGCGGAGGCAGAGCCTTCTAACTGCTGAGGAGAATCTATCCGCCTTCCGGCCTGTGGCTCGGGTCCTGACGCAGGTGACCAGGCCCTGAGGCGTGGACGGGCTGCGAGTTACCGGGCAGGGAATATGGGGCGGGGAGTCTCTCGGGTGAAAGAGGGGCCTCACTGTCTGAGGTCGGGACTTCGACGTCTGGTTATGCCACGATGAAGGGTCACCACCTCGGGTTTTTCCGGTGACTGTGGCGCGCCACTCCGCTACCAGCGCCCGCAGCGTCTCGGAGAGCGGCGGACGGCTACAGAAAAGCGCGGGAAGGCGCGAGGCGTCCGATACGCCGACGCAAACCCAACGACTTTTCCCCTCCCGCAGAGCCTAGGAAATGTCGCGAGGCTTGGGAGTCCCGAAGCTGGTGCCCCCCACCTTTCACTCACGCCGCTCCCTCAGCCTCGTGTAGCCACGAGCTCGGCGGCGTGCAGCTGGTCACGTGGGCTCGGCTACGCCCCGCCTCCTTGCTTTCCCTCCGCCCCCCCCCGCCCCCCCCAGCTTCACCCCGTCCCGCCCCTTCGGACGGCTATTCCGCGCTCCATTGGCTGGATTCCGGCCCAGGCAATTAGGAACTCCTTCAATCTGGTTGGTCTCCACCCTGGCCCCGCCTTTCGCTCCAGAGCGCCACGCCCCTGAGAAAAACGACCCCTCCTACCTCGCTTACCTCCTTACTTCGACTTTGTCCCGCCTCCCTGCCAACTTCCCCGCTACATTGGCTTAATTTCTCCCTTGACCCCGCCCCCGAGGGCCGTTCCCTGCCATCATTGGCGAGGCCACGCCTCAAGCCCCGCCCCCTGTCCGGCTCCCCGCTCCCATTGTCTCGGCAGATGCCGCCTGGTCCGTCTTTCGTGCACTGTGTTCAGTTTTAGGGGGTCGCGCTCTTTTTCTGCACCGCGGTGCAGTCCCGCGGCCGAGAACCAGGTTCTCGAATTCGAGCGTCTCTTCTCTCCTTCTTTGGACGCACTTTCCCGTCCCAGGACGGCTGCAGCGATGTCTGCGCTGCGACCTCTCCTGCTTCTGCTGCTGCTTCTGTGTCCTGGTCCTGGTCCGGGACCCGGGAGCGAGGCAAAGGTCACGCGGAGTTGCGCTGAGACCCGGCAGGTGCTTGGGGCTCGGGGATATAGCTTAAGCTTGCTCCCTCCCGCTCTGATCTCAGGTGAGGAGAAAGAAGACTAGAAAATTGGAGGCTGGGGGCGGGTGGGGGGGTGGTGTTGGCAGGGGCGGGTCCTCCCCGTCTTACAATAAGTCTCTTGCCTTTCAGAAAAACCGTTAAGTCTTCTCATCCGATAGTGATCTCTCTACCTCCTGTAACTTCATTACCAAGATCACAACAGCCCTTCCGTTCACATAATAGCTTTACTCCACCCCCTCCCCACCCCCCAAAAGCCCCTTTCTAGTATTCTGCAACAACCCCACCCCGGACCCAGAGTTCCCCCCTCTGTCTTAATGAGGCCTGTCTATGCTAATACGTTTTTTTGTTCTTCACATAACCCCATCACTACAAACCCATTCTTCATACCCCTAGAAGCGGTCTTGTAAGTCCCTAGAGGCCTGGGGGTATGCGGTGTTGGAGAGGGTTACCTGGGGAACCCTGAGATGACTCCCAGGGCGCTCAGGTCAATGTTAAATAGATGATCCCAGGGTGAACTGGGATGAACTTGGGAGGTTCGGGAGGGGGCAATGAGGAGGGAATAGGGTCAGGTAGGGATGAGGGTACAGACAATAGCAGAGACCAGACAGGTAGAAGGGAAGGAAGGGGAGAGCTCCCAGAGATAGGTGGGAGAAGGAGACATTTCACAAATGTCACTTCCCAGCCATTCCTCTGTGTCTCCTCTGCCCAGGTGAGCACCTCCGGGTCTGTCCCCAGGAGTACACCTGCTGTTCCAGTGAGACAGAGCAGAGGCTGACCAGGGAGGCTGAGGACACCTTCCGAGGCCTGGTGGAAGAAAGCGGGTCCTTCCTGGTCCACACACTGGCTGCCCGGCACAGAAAATTTGATGGTGAGGACCTGGGCTCCTCAAACCTGGCCTCATACCTTTCTGTGCTCATGACCCCAGCAAGCATCCTATCCCACTCCGTATTCCATCCCTAAGGCACTCCACCCCACCCCGTCTCTCTCCAGGGCCCTTCCCCCTCATTCCTAGTCTGGCCAGGTCTGAGAGTTGCTCTGATTCTAATTCACCTGTCTTCTCTCTCTCCCACCCCCTTCTCTGGCCTTGTCCCTACCTCACACCCCTTCTTTGCATTTACCACAGAGTTTTTCCGGGAGCTGCTCTCCGCATCTGAGCGCTCCCTGGCCCAGCTCTTCTCCCGCTCCTACGGCCGCCTGTATGCCCAGCACGCGCCCATTTTCAGTGGCCTGTTCTCTCGACTGCGGGGCCACTATGGGGGGGCGAGTGGTGGGTTAGATGACACGCTCGCTGATTTCTGGGCACAGCTCCTGGAGAGAGCATTCCCTCTGCTGCACCCCCAGTACAGCTTCCCCCCTGACTACTTGCTCTGCCTCACTCGCCTCGCCTCCGCTGCTGATGGCTCTCTGCAGCCCTTCGGGGACTCGCCCCGCCGCCTCCGCCTGCAGGTGAGGGGCCCCAAGGCCTGAGCTTCAGCTGCCTCTGACCCTCCCCACACACACACTTTGTGCCTCAGTCACACCTGAGCTGGTGACCCACCCGCAGTCTGCACTGCAGCTACCTCTGACCAGGTGATCCCCATCCTGAGCCCAGTCCCACCCTCCCCCCAACCACTTACCCAGTGATCCTTAGTGCTTTCCGTTGAGTGCCTCCCACCACACATTGGCTGCCCTGCTTTCATACACACCCTCTGCTCCACTCACCAGCCCTTTGACCCTCAAGCATCTTGACGCCAATCCCCCCACCCCACCCCGCCCTGTTGCCAATGTTCTGGCATCTTCTGGCTCACCCAAAGATTACTCCGGCGTTTACTGTTTGAGAGGTGTTTTCACTGATGTGATCTCCTATCATTGCCACCATAACTCTGCAGGCTAGACAGTGGTGTCCTGATTTTCTGTTGAGAAAATCGAGGATCCCAGAGGTTAAGGTCTCACAGAGAGTGGTGGTAGAGCCGGCCCTCCCACCCAGGTCTCCAAGCTCAATGTTTGTCCTTATCCATCTCTCCCCAAATTTGGTTCCTCCTGAACCTTCTAGACTATAATTCCTGTGAGTCTCTCCAACCGGCCTCCCTATACCACCTGACTTCCCTAACCTGCCACCCAACCCCCTAACCCTGAAACCCTCACCCAGTCTGCTCATCCCTTGGTGCAGTCTCCTAGCCCCTAAGTCATAACTGGCTCACAACTCCCCTGTGTTTTGTGTCCTTGTCTTCTCCAGATAACCCGTGCTCTGGTGGCTGCCCGTGCCCTTATTCAGGGCCTGGCAACTGGAAGAGATGTCGTCAGCACTGCACTGAAGGTTAGGGGTCCTGCATATCGATGGGGCCAGGGAGGGGGAGGTAGAAGCCAGAAAGGCCCCAGGAGGAAGAGGTAGGTACCAGCTGGCAGGAGAGGCCTCCAGGCCCTGGTGTCCCAGGGTCATTTAGGAAAGAAGGAAGGTGAGAGTGAAGTGACCCTTGGGTCATGATCCATGATCTCTGACCCGCGCTCTCTGATGACATACCCCTCCTCCCACGCCAGCCTCTAGGGGCGTCTATGCTTGGAGTACTGACCCCTTGGGTTCTACACGCACGCCCCCTCCCCCGCCCCCAGCAAGGGGGCCCTCAATGTCCACCCCTTTCCCTGAAGACCAGATTCTTTGCTTGGTCCTCAAGGCCATCCCCTCCTCTGCAGTCTTCTCCCTAACCTCCCAGCCATCCTGTTGTTTCTTACACAAGCTTTTCCCTCCTGCCAGCCAGGCCACCTCACTGCAGTTCCCCTCCCGGACCATGATAGGCTCATTCCTACCCTGAACCATTGCTCAGAACTGCCCTCCATCCCCACCCCACTGCCTCTCCAGCTCCATATCTTCTAAGAAGCAGTCTCTATGATCTGGCTCCTAGAGCCGCCCTCTCCCAACTTCAGTAATCAGAGCTGTGCGATCCGGTCAAACCTGCTGTCCCCCAGGTCACTCACCCAGAGGCACCTGTCTAACTGACCACATAAACTGGGAGCCTGAGGGAGCCAGGGCGGGGAGTGGGTGGGGAGGATTTGTATATTTGACTTCATTCTTTGCCCAGCATCAAGCTTGCCTGAGGGCAGCTATGATGTTTGTGGCTGACACCACCATGCTCTCTGTTCCCAGGTGTCGATGTCTGAAGGCTGCAGCCGGGCTGTCATGCGTCTGACTGGCTGTCCTCTTTGCCGGGGGGTCCCCTCTCTTCCACCCTGCCGGGGCTTCTGCCTCAATGTGGCCCGTGGTTGTCTCAGCAGCGGGGGACTGGAACCTGACTGGGGGGGCTACTTGGGTGAGGGGATCAGGAAAGCCTGAGAGGGAGTAAAGCAAGGGCTGGCTGTGGTGGGGAGGAGCTCTGGGTTATGCTTTGGGCTACTAACCACCTGGTCATCAGTTCGAAACCACTAGCTGGTCCGTGGGAGCAAAATGAGACTTTCTACTCCTACACCCACAGAGACAGTTCTACCCTGTCCTATGGAGTCTCGTCTCGGTGCATTGGGGTCAACGCAATGGCCGTGAGTTGGAGGAGGGAGTCTAAAGCCAGATTTGTCAGGGGGCTGGGGAGGAGGGGAGCTTTTTTCTAAGGTTCCCTCCACCCAATACCTTGCTGCTTCCTCTGTAACCCAGGTGAGAGACCCTTGTATGTCTGGCTGCCCCCTCATGTCTCTCTCTCCCCTGTTCACCTCCTACAAGATGCCCTCCTTCTCCTGGCCGAGAGACTCCAGGGGCCCTTTTCCTTTGAGTTGGCAGCCGAGTCCATTGGTGTGAAGATCTCTGAGGCTCTGATGTTTCTGCAGGAAAACAGTGTGGGGGTGTCAGCCCAGGTACGGTGCAGGGGCTCAGCCTTGTGGGTGGGGGGTGGGGGGAGCAAAGGGCATCAGCAGCTCAGGTCGGAGGGAAGGGTGGGGGCACAGCCTGGGGTGGAGGGACCATGTGGGGTGTCAGGAAAACTGCAGTACTGTATTTTCAGGGGAGACTGTGAGCATTTTGAGGAGAATTTGGGGGTGCTCAGGGAGCCTGGGGTATTCGAGAGGAGATAAAACGTGGGGGGTTTGCCCCAAGATGGCAAGGAAAATGTGTGGGGTCAGCCCAAATGAGAGGAAGATGGGGCAGAGATCAGCCACAAAAAGGGATCTCTTCCATGTGCCCCAGGTGTTCCAGGGGTGTGGGGGGCCCCACCCTGCACCAGCCCGCACCCGCAGAGCCCCAGCTCCCCGGGAGGAAGCAGGCCGGCTCTGGACATCGGCAGGAGTGGAGGAGGAGCGACCTACCACAGCAGCGGGCACCAACCTACCACGGCTGGTGAGTGAGGGCCGCTAGTCCGGTGGACTTGGGCCTTGGAAACTCAGGCCATCACCTCCAGCTCGCCCCTCTTTCATATTCAGGTGTGGGAACTCCGTGAGCGCCTTGGCCGGGTGAGGGGTTTCTGGGCTGGGCTGCCCCTGACAGTGTGCGGGGACCCACGCATGGCAGCGGACATCTCTCAGGACGCGACACCCTGCTGGACTGGAGCAGGGCGGGGCCGGTGAGAGCCGAGTGGCCTTGGTGGGTGGACAGGCAGTGAATGGACCCCTGAGGGCCCCATGGGAGCCTCAGGCCCTCACTGCTCGCAGGTACCTGCCTCCCGTGGTCGGGAGCTCCCTAGCAGAGCAGGTCAACAATCCAGAGCTGGAGGTGGACGTCTCTGGGCCCGACCTCCCGACCCGCAGGAGGCGGCTGCAGCTCCGAGCAGCTACGGCCAGGATGAGGGCAGCCGCTCTAGGACATGACCTGGACCTGCAGGACATGGGTGAGATGCTGAGATGGTCACCCCTCCTACCCTGGGGTGCTCAGCTCCACCCCCAGATGCGCCCCTCCAGCCTCTTGAGTCCCTTCCTTGCGTGGTGTGCAGTGCCTCTCTGAAAACCCCGTAAATATCAGTCATCGTTAAATATCAGTCATCCGTTCGCTCACCTGTCCTCTAAGGAGCAGGTATTGAGCGCCTACCTCAAAAGTCGGAGAGTGAGTGGCCAGCAAGAGGGTCTCTACCCTTGAGTTCACCACCCAGGGGGGGTCGCCGCAAAACCATTCTCCGAGAACAGTGGGAAGCTGCTTCATTTGGGCCAAAAAGGCCTTGCATGGGAGAGTGGCGAGGGC
>NW_022103901.1:10136805-10159467 GCF_000313985.2 Echinops telfairi | reverse complement strand
GTCTGGCCCTTCTCTCCCCTTTTCTCGCTTGTGTCTGTCGCCCCGCCTGTTGTCCATCTGTGCCCCTTTCCTGCCCTGCAGATGAGGACGGCAGTGGCTCCGGCGGAGGGCAGCACTACGCCGATGACTGGATGGCTGGGACAGCGGCTGTGGCCCCTCCAGCCAGGCCCCCTCGCCCTCCCCGAAGAGACAGCCCTGGGGGCAAAGGAGGTGGTGGTTCCCGCTACAACCAGGGCAGGAGCAGGGGTGGGGGGCCACCTGCTGGTTTTCACAGCCACCCCATCCTCATCCTTTTCCTCCCAGTCCTGGCCCTGCTTGGACCTCGGTAACAGGGCGGGGGGGGGGGGGGGGTACCCTAGCACCAGAAGGGCTCTTGGCCCTTTCCCCTCCTCCCACCTCAGCTGGGTCTGGGGGGGAGTTGAAGGGACTGCAGTGAATGGCCCAGGGGGGCCCAGATCCAGGAGATTCTTGTTGGTGGGCTTTGAGAAGGCGGCGGTCATATTTCCCCCCTCGTTTGGTGACCGATAGTGGGTATTTATTTAGGAGAGGAGGTGTGGTCTCCAAGCCCGTAAGCCTGGGGCTGGGGGGTCTGCCTCAACTAGGGAGAAGGGGAAGATTTTTGTTACTGTTCCAGTTGCGGGTGGGGTTTGAAGTACTGAGGTGGAAGTGGGGGAGGGGTGGAAGTCACACGGGGTGGGGTACCTGGGCTCAGAAATGGATGAGAGCTGGGTGTTGGTGGGGTGTAGGGGAGGGACTGTGTATGTGTGTGTGTGTGTGTGTGTGTGAAGTCAGGATGTGGGGTCTGGATGTGTTGACTGTTTTCAGTATCAATTTCTTAGACTAACATACAGGAAAAAAGAAGAAACGAAGCGATTCATCCCATGACCTCTGTCTACCATCCCCATCCCTCCTGACCGACTTTCCCCATGTCATGTTCCAGTGTTTTCGACTCAGTGTTCACTCTCAAAATAAATGCTTAATTTATGGGACTCCGCGTGCCACCCTCTGTGCCTGGCAGCCCTCCCTGACTGCTGTCTGAACACCCTTGGGATTACGTGTGGCCACCCTCCGTGTTGTCCCCGGTCAGATGGGGCAGTTTGTGAGGCCCACAGAGAGCCTATGGGAGGAAGCACCCTGTCATTCCCAGGGGGCCATCCAAGGATGACCAGAATATGTCCACACCGCGACGGGCCCCCTGCCTTCTATGGTGGGGGAGGATCCTTGCTCTCTGTGCCTATGGGTCTCTGGGGACCTGTTCGGTTTCTGACAATGTCGGCTTTTATCTCCTGTCCGTCACTGTCCCTCTGTCACCTGAATGCATCTTCTGTTCTGTCGCAAGTTGAGAGAAAAAGCTATAATTGATTCCTAGGTGCAAAAGGAGGGTGGGCGGTATCCTCCCAGGGTAGACTGAGGAGCCCCAAGGAGGAGGAAAGGAGCCCCAAGGAGGAGGAAAGGAGCCAGAGGGAGGGAGAGGGAGTGGGAGAGCGCAGCGGTCCAAGCCCTGCTGGGACTGGAGGCACAAAGGCAGGGGAGGAGCCTGCACACAGAGAAAGTTTGTGGGGAAAGTTAAGCCGAGCGAGCAAACGAGGAGGAGCCAGGCCCAGGCTGTGGTGGGCTGCAGGCCCGACCCTGATTCCCCTGCAGCTCCCCACGTGGCCTGGTGAGTGGGTGCGTGAAGCCCAGAGACCCTCGAATTTATGGAGAAGAGACCCCTGGAGGGGGCACCCCCCCAGGACTGGCAACAGGCTGAGCAGCCGCCAAAGCTGGAGGTGACCGCCGGCTGGGGTGGGGGAGTGGGAGGAGATAGAGCTGGGTAGAGGGAAATGGAAAAATCAGGGCGTCTTGGCTGGGAGGGGATGGGGAGAGGGGGTAGGGCTGGCTGCCCAGTAGCAGCTGCCGGCTCGCTCTGTCTGGGACATCGAAGAAGGGAAGGAGGCTGCCGGGTCTTGGAGGGGCCGGGCCAGTAATTGTGGGGTGCAACCCGAAGGGGCGGGGCTTGATCCCTCGCTGGTGGGCAAGCTCTGGCCTGGAGAAGAACAAACTCCGGAGTTCGCTGTTTTCCTTTCTGCGTCCGTGCCTTTGTGCCCCAGATGCGTTTCTTGCTCCCCAGCACCACCCTCCCAGTCTCTTCTGCCTCTTCTGCTGGGGCTGCAGAGTGGGATGGGGGTGGTGGTGCAGTGGTCCTGGAACCTGAGCTTTCTAAAGGACCTCCAGGTCTCCTCCAACCTCTGCCACACACTGAGGTTTTCTAGTGCTGGGAGCCCTTAGCTGGAGGGGGACGGGGGTGAGGTTGGGGTGGGGGGGTGTCCGAGTTTGCAAGGAGATAGCTGATCTTTGTTAGAAAGCCCCCCCTTACTTTCCTACTCCCTCTTCCCTAGTAGGCCCCCCCCTGCCACTGTCCCCCCCACCCCCAAACCCACTGCTTTTGAATCGTTCTGATTCACAGCCATCCCGTGTCCCACCCTCATTGCCTGCGGGTGGCTTCTCTGGCCAGCCTCTAAGTGAGGCTCTTCATCTCCGGTCACAGGTCAAGGTGCTTGGGAGGGAGCCACAGGCCTGGCAGTGCCTGAGTGACCACCGCTGCCCCTGCCGGCACTGTCCTGGACTCGAATCTCAGATCTCACGCTGGCGCTTTTAGGTGTGATCAGGGCTCTTTCTCCCCTTCCCGCCTAAATCCCAGAGGCTCTCGGAGGAACTAGAGGTGAGAGATTGGGGATTTGAGTCTGAGCCAGAGGCTGAGTGCACAGGGGGGCAGGCTGGGGGGAGCCCCTGGGGAGCGAGCACCCCTCCTGAATTCAGCTTCAGCTGCTTGGGGAAGAGATGGCTCTTGACTTACCCATCTCTTTGGGCGCCACTCCCTCCCCCTCGTTTCTCTTCTAGACGCTGACAGAGGCAAAAATCTGCCAACTCAGGGGGCAGACGCAACCCGGGAGGCAAGCGGGCCTGGGGAATGACCCCCCATCTCCAGTCGGCGCCTTCAGCGGCTAGCAGGCTACCCCAGGCTCTCTCTGCCTCAGTCCCCTGTCTTGCCCTGCTCCTCTCAAGCATCGCGTGGGCCACATGGGGTCCCTGTCTCCCACCAGGACAATGCGATTCTGGCTCTGGGGGCCTCGGAGCCTGGGTGTGGCTCTGGGAGTCTTCATGACCATTGGATTCGCCCTGCAACTCTGGGGGGGGCCCTTCCAGAGGAGGTGAGTTTCCACCTTGTTCTACTCTCCCTGGATGGCCCATTGCCCCACCTGGCGGTGGGATTTGGGGGACCCTTAGAGACTCAGAGGGGCCAGGCAGGGGAGGTGTTATACCCTCTGCTCTTTCTCTACCAGGTGCCCACACACTGGCTGGTGAGCAACAGGATGCTTCCCCCTCCCTTCTCTCTACAGGCTACCTGGAGTTGGGCTCCAGCTTCGACAGCCCTGGACCTTGTCACAGCGCCCAAGTCCTCCATCCTGCCCCCCCAGGCAGCGACTGGTGTTCCTGAAGACACATAAGTCGGGGAGCAGCTCCGTGTTGAACCTGCTTCATCGCTATGGGGACCGGCATGGGCTGCGTTTTGCCCTCCCTGCCCGCTACCAGTTCGGCTACCCGAAGCCTTTCCAGGCCTCCCGGGTCAAAAATTACCACCCCCAGGATGAAGGGACGCCGTTCCCCTTCCACATTCTCTGTCACCACATGAGGTTCAACCTGAAAGAGGTGAGAGGCATAGGGGAGAGGTAGGACTGGAAAGAGCTGGGCTCGGGCCTGTGGTCAAGACCATGGTGGGGAGGTGGGCAGAGGCCTGGGGGCCGCCCAGTCCTCACCTCATCATAGGGTTGGTCCTGGGGCTACGCAGGTGGGATTTTCTGTCCCTGCTCTCTGAGGGTCCCTGTCCCTGCTCTCTGAGGGTCCCTTTCCCAGTAGTCCCTGGGATCCAAGTTCCTGCTCACTCCCATCTGGAGCTAACCTCTTGTCCCTTTCCAAGACCAGAGTATTAGCCTGATGCCACTGTTTCCCCTGCCCACCGTAACCGCCGAACTCTCTATCCAGGGACCCCTTGCTTGTTTGGGTCCCTTCTACTGTCATCGCCAGGCACCTTGCTTGGCCTTCCCCCCACTCTTCTCACCATCTCCGTTGTAGTTGCTAGACCCTAGGCTGGGTTCTGCAAATGATTTGGGAAGAGACCCAGGCCTGGCTCTCCCCGTCCCCGCCCCAAGACAAAAAACAAACAAACAACAAAACCCCAAACTATTGTCATGGAGTGGATTCCAGCAGGCAGCACCAGAAAAGGCAGAGTGAGACTGCTGCCTAGGGTTTCCAAGGCTGGGAATCTTTGAGGAAGCAGACTGCCACATCTTTCTCCCACAGAGCACCTGCTGAGTTCGACTCACTGACCTTTTAGTTAGTAGCTGAGTCCTTAGTCACTGCACTACCAGAGCTCCTCTGGCACTCCCAGGAATCTCAATTCTAGTGGGGGAAATGAATGTATATGAATGTATGCGTACACACACACACACACACACACACACACACACCTGCAAGCTTTTACAGAAAAGACAAATCACCCTGCAAGTGAAGAATCACAAGGTAGGCACTAGCCTTTATTGAATGCTTACTGAGGGCTGGGTATTAATCTGGCAGTCACCTTGTCAGGAAGGCATTTTTAAATGTCTCTCTTCTCCAGATGAGGTGACTGAGTTTCTGAGAAGTGATTTGCTGAGTCATCGGGTTAAAAAGTGGCAGAGCTACAATTCGAATCCAGATTCCGTAGCTGTGTGTGTGTGTGTGTGTGTGTGTGTGTGTGTATTCACGAGTGCCTGTGTGTGCGTTTGGCATCGGAGGGAGAGCATTCAGGAAAGGTGTGGCTTTCTGGAGAGGTGTTCCACTTCACCCCACTGTCCAATGCCAGTCAAGCTGCTCTCAGAGAGTCTTCACCTTCAATAGCGATTCAAGGATTAGTTTACGACTTCATTATCTTCTCCGTTGACCTTGTTGCTGCTGAGTTGATTCCAGTTCATAGCCACCCCGTGTGTGTCACAGTAGAACTGTGCCCCAGAGGGTCCTCAGGAGCTGAAGTGTCGGGAGGATGAGGTTCCAGAAGTAGATGGGTAGGTCTGTCTTCTAAGGAGCCGCTGAGGTACTGGCAAGAGGTGGGTTTTAAAGATGGAATGTTTCAGTCAGGAGGAAAGCAGGCAAAGTAGCAGCAGGATCATGGCAGGGCATGTGTGGATAAGGGAGGGAAGGGGTGTGTAGGTGGTAGAACAAGTTTAGCCGGAGCGGCAAAAACTCCTTCTTTGGAGCCAGAGCTGCAAATAATCAAAGGCTTCGATGGTAGACCGAGGGGTGTGAGTGTGGTCGGATGGGCGGTGAGGGGCTGCAGTGGAGAGTGATGTGATGAGAATGCTCTTTAAAGTCGGTTGCTCCAGGGTTCGGGATACTGACCTTCATTGTTATCACTAGTCCTTGAATGCTCACCATGATCCGTGCACTTGCACCTTCTTCAAGGTAAGCGTCAACCCAGATGTAGACATGGAGAGATGAAGGCTTGGAGAAGTTCAGCAATCTGTCTCCAAGGACACAGTTAATACATGGCAAAGTTGGGGTGGTATTCCGGGTCCATCTGGTGCCCAAATAGCATCCTCTGCACCACTGCCCTGCACGATGCCTGCAGAGAGACAAATCGTTCATGGGCTGTGCCCTGCTGGAACCCTGGCACTAGCAGTGCCGGGCCAATGTTTTCACGAAGAGGGGAGGTTCAACGACACATTCCATTTTCAGAGGCAGACATTCCTCGAGGGCAAAGCTGAGGAGAGATGTTCTGATATAGAGCCACCTTGACTTGTGATTCAATTGCCCTCTTCCTTCTTGCTGAGATGTAGGATTAACACGCGTAGCCCACCCGGACGGAGGCCATGGCTCCCCAGTGCCCCATTCCTATGATGTCTCTTGTTCTCCATGATGCCCAGGAGCCTCAGTACTGCCCTACCCTTCGATCTGGCCCGTCTACCAGAAGTCTGTAGGGACAGCATTCCTGTTAACCCCTTCTCCAGCCCCCTCGCTGCCAGGGACTCCTTGAAGAGGCCTGAGGCCCATTCCTTTCTTGGAAATGGTGACCGAGAGATTCCAAGTAGGCAGTTCATAGGCTGGAGACGTGACCACAAAGTCTGGTCCCTAGAAGTTTTCCCGCCCCAGGCAGACAGAAAGGCCCCAGGAGATGAATGTGGTCTTAGAGAAAATGATGCTCCACGCTCCTCTCCCTCCTTTATCTCACGTAACCTTCACAACCACCCGTAACCTTCACAACCACCCGGAGAGGAAGGTATGCTTAGCCCCATTTTGCAGATAAGCAAATGGTACCCGGGCGGAGATCATCAATAAATGTGTCCAAGGCCACACAGAGAGTGAGGGACAGCTTGAGGATGGGGGTGGGGGTGGGGGGAGGCGTCTCAGCAGAACTGTCAGAAGGAGGTTTGAGAAAACTGGGGGCTGGGGTGGAGGGCAGGGGGCAGTTTGGCGTAGTTCGTGTCTCCCTGGCCCAGTTAGCCTTCTCCTTTCGTCTGCTCTCTCGTCTCTGCAGGTCCTTCGAGTCATGCCTTCTGACAGCTTCTTCTTCTCCATTGTCCGAGACCCAGCAACTCTGGCCCATTCTGCCTTCTCCTACTATAAATCCACCTCCTCGGCCTTCCGCAAAGCCCCCTCCTTGGCGGCCTTCTTAGCCAATCCTCGAGCCTTCTACCGACTTGGAGCTCGCGGGGACCACTATGCCCGGAACTTGCTGTGGTTTGACTTTGGCCTCCCCTTCCCCCCAGATATGAAGACCGCGAGAAGGAATCCCCATCTTTTCAGAGATTCTAACACTCTACAGCAGCATGTCCCACCTGCCGGCGTTAACCCTCCAGCCCACACCCTGGAGCCCAATGCCTTCTTCCATCCTGTTCCCACGGTGGCCAATGGTCATCGTCAGGCATCCAGCCCTGACTCTTTAGATCAGTGGTCTTCCTCCTTAATCCAGTGGGGTCTGGCCTGGCTAGACTCTGTCTTTGACCTGGTTTTGGTGGCAGAGTACTTTGATGAGTCGCTGGTCCTGCTGGCAGATGCCCTGTGCTGGGGTCTGGACGATGTGGTGGGCTTCATGCACAATGCACAGGCTGGCGGTCAGCGGGCCCTCGGTGCTCTCAGGGAAGGGAGGGTGACGGAGGAGGAGCAGCAGCTGGCTGCACGAGCCCGCGCCTGGAACAACCTGGACTGGGCTCTCTACGTCCATTTCAACCGCAGTCTATGGACACGCATAGAGCAATATGGCCAGAGCCGGCTGGAGAGCGCCGTGGCCGAGCTCCGGGCTCGGCGAGAGGCCCTGGCTAAACATTGTCTGCTGGGGGGCGAGGCTCTCGACCCCAAGTATATCACTGACCATCGGTTCCGCCCTTTCCAGTTTGGGTCAGCTAAGGTTTTGGGTTATATACTTCGCAGTGGACTGAGCCCCGACGATCAGGAGGAGTGTGAGCGACTGGTGACCCCTGAGCTGCAGTACAAGGACAAGCTGGATGCCAAGCAGTTCCCCCCGACGGTCTCACTGCCCGTCCAGGCTTCCAGGCTACTTTCCCCGTAGACATTAGACTGCAGAGGCAGGCTAAAGAGCAGTGATACTATAGACGTCGGGGACCGGCGATGCACTGGGGGCACTCAGATAGGATTTTTTGCGTCCCTCAGAAGGGATGCCTACCCACTAGGTGCTGCAAGGAGGTCTGTCCTGAATTAGGCCTTGTCTTCTGGCCGTTGCTTTGGACATCCTTCTGTTCCCAGCAGCTCTCCTTCTTCCTTAGCTCGTTTGCCCTTTCCCAGCCCCCTGGCAGGTCTGTGTAGTACTTTTAAAAGCCCCCTAGAGGAGCCCTGGTGGCGTAGTGATGCATGTTGGGTTGTAGTCTGCAAGGTCAGCAGTTCGAAACCACCAGCCGCTCCATGGGAGAAGAGATGGGGCTGTCTACTCCCACAAAGAGTTGCAGCCTTGGAAACTCAGGGGCAGTTCTACCCCTGTGGTATATATAGGGTCATTATGAGTCGGCATCGACTCAATGACAGTGAATGAGAGAGTGGCAAAAGATGGAGTGAGCCAGAGAAAGTTGGAATCATTAGTCCATTTCTCTATAAAGTATCTGTTATTGGGCTATGTTTATTTAACTATGAATTGTCTGTCGAATGAATAAATCATTTGAAACATCTGCTTGATTTATGTAGGACAGAGGAGGAGAGCTGGAGAATCTTACCTGGAGAAGGCAGGCTGGCGGGAATTCTTTTAATATGGAACCACCTTCTTTCACTAAGAAGTCTTGACTCTCTTAAATTTCTTGAGGGGTGGGGTGTCGGGTAGGTATTGTGTACGTCACTGATGACACGCAACAAGGTTGGCTTCTAAGCCTCTCTTCTACTTCATTCACAGTGTCAAGGATGGGGGATTTTTCAGTGTTGGGAGATGGAGACGCGGCTAGGACTCTCCAACAGTTGAAGTCCTCTTTCTTCCTCTCTTGCTATTTCTGGAGCTGGTAGTCCCAGGGGCTCTTATCCCTTAGAGGCTACGTGGACCACAAGGTCAATTGTGGCCAAAGCCATTGTCATACCAGGAAATCAGCATGATAAAGTGGCCATCAAGGGCAATGCCACCTGGAAGAATGGGTGTCATTGTTAGAGTCAGGAGACAACCTGGGATCCAGTGTAGCCCACAATACACTTTAGGCGACATTTTCTTGATGTCATCCTATCTGGCAACTTTCTCCAGAGGGCAGGTCAGATTCAGCATCCACATGTTGGGGGTGGGAACCTGGAAGGCCATGCCAATGGTCTTCTCATTCCACCTTGTCCACAGGCTTGGCAGTACCCATTTATGCCAAGATGATGTTCAGGGTAAACCTTCGGCCATCACACCACAGTTTCTCAAAAGGGTCACCCATATTCCTTAGGGGTAGTGATGGCATGGACTGTGGCCATCAGTCTTTCCATGGTGCCAAAGTTATCATGGGTGACCAAGGCCAGGAAGGCCACATCGCTGGTGGTGCAGGAGACATTGGTGATGACCTTGAGGGAGTCGCCAGACTTCTCATTTATGCCCATCACAAACAAGGGGGCACTGTCTGGAAGAGTAGAAATGATTGAGTTGCCATCATGATGCTGCCCTTCAAGTGAGCCCCAGCCATCTCAAAGGTTGTGAAGGCACCAACGGACTGAACAACATGTTCGGTACCAGCATCATCCCCCTTGATGGAAGCAGGATTTCGCTTCTGGAAGACGGGTGGACTTACCATGGTCGGCAAGTTTCCTATTCCTAGCTCCGACAGTACCACTGAACTTGCCGTGGGTGGAGTCGTACTGGAACATGTGACATAGAGCAGACAGTTGAGGTCAGTGAAGGAGTCCTTGATGGTGACCACCTCCACTTTGCCAGAGTTAAAAGCAGCCTGGGTTGCAGACACACTATCAAATATACCAAAGGAAACACACACCGCCTAAATGTCGCCTAAAGACGTCATGGATGACTGGGACCGACTGAAAACAAGATACTTAGGTGCACCAAAAGACTTCATCAAACAAAAAGAGAACCCACAGAGTGGGATATATATATATATGTGTGTGTGTGTGTGTGTGTGTGTGTGTGTGTATGTAAATACATATATATATAAAATCATTTTATTGGCGGCTCTACAGCTATCACAATCCATCCATCCCTCCATTGTGTCAAGCACAGTTGTACATATGTTGCCATCATTTTCAAAACATTTTCCTCTACTTGAGCCCTTGCTTTCAGCTCCTCATTTTCCCCCTCCCTCCTCCACCCTCATGAACCCTTGATGATTTATAAATTACTATTATTTTCATGTCTTACACTGACCTTGTCTCCCTTCACCCACTTTTCTGTCGCTTGTTCCCCTGGGATGGTGGGTGGTTGTATACTGATCATTGTGATTGGTTCCCCCTTTCTTCCTCACCTTCCTCTCCCTTTTAAAATTCATTTTATTGGGGGCTCATACAGCTCTTATCACAATACATCCATCCATCCATTGTGTCAAGCACAGTTGTACATTTGTTGCCATCATTTTCAAAACATTTTCTTTCTACTTGGTATCAGCTTATCCCCCCCCCACCTCATGAAACCTTGATAATTTATAAATTATTATTTTCATGTCCTACACTGACCAATGTTTCCCTTCACCCACTTTAATGTTGTACATCCCCAGGGAGGGGATTATATGTAGATCATTGTGATCGGTTCCTCTTTTCTCCCCCCACCTTCCCCTTCCCCTCCTGGGTACTCTCATTATTGGTCCTGAGGGGTTTATCTGTCCTGAATTCCCTGTGCTTCCAGCTCTTATCTGTACCAGTGCAAATGCTCTGGTCTAGCTGGCTTTGTAAGGTAGAATTGGGCTCATGATAGTGGGGAGGGAGGAAGCATTAAAGAGCTAGTGGAAAATTGTATGTTTTTTGGGTGCTATACTGCACCCTGACTGGCTTGTCTCTTCCTTGTGACCCTTCTGTGAGGGGATGTCCAATTGTCTACAGATGGGCATTGGGTCTCCACTCCGTCCTCCCCATTCATCTTGGGTATGGTTTTATTCTGGGTCTTTGATGCCTGATACCTGATTGCATTGACACCTCATGATCTCACGGGCTGGCGTGCTTCTTCCATGTGGGCTTTGATGCTTCTCAGCTAGATGGCTGCTTGTTTATCTTCAAGCCTTTAAGACCCCAGACGCTGTATCTTTTGATAGCTAGGCACCATCAGCTTTCTTCACCACATTTGCTTAGGAACATATATATCTTAACAATGACACAACAGGCAAAGGACTAATCTCTAAAATCTCTAAAAAACTGCAACACATCATGAAGAAAAAGACAAATAACCAAACTTAAAAATGGGCAAAGGACATAAACAGAGAGTTCACTAAAGATGACATCTATGCGGCAAAGAGATATGGGAAGAAATGCTCACGCTCACTAGCCTTCTGGGAGATGCATATCAGAGCAATGGTGAAATACCAGCCTACATCAACATGGCATCCGGGTTAAAATAAAGAACAACCAAACAATAGAAAATAACAAATGCTGGGGAGGCTGCAGAGAGATTAGAGTCCTCACACACTGCTGGTGGAGCTGCAAATATGCACAACCTCTGTGGAAAGCAACAGGATGCTTGCTACCTTAAACAACTGTGAATAAAAAATTCCATGTGATTCAGCAAAACCTCTGCTGGGTATATATCCTAAAGAAGAGTGTGGAAGTTACATCATCTGTTGTCAATCTGAGACGAGTGAAGAGGTGGAGTCTAGCCTGTCTATCAGGTTGAAGCTTGATGACCTCATTTAGAGGCGCTAAGGAGATAAATCGCTCACTGGAGGCGGGACACATGCTCACTCCCCACTTTTTCCTGCAGAAAAGATACACAGAGCTAAGCTTGTTGCATCCCGGCCTGCGGGAAGCACGAGCAAGGCCCTGCAGGGAAAGACGAACCTGGATGGAGAAAAAGACACGGGGACGTGGAGCAAGACAAAACTCTGATCAAACTCATTTATTTGGGCAAAGCTGGGGTATAAAAAAGGGGAACTGGGAGGTGCATATTTTAATAAGGTGTGCGACACAACATCCAATCCAACATGTACATTAAAGAAGCTCCAATGAGCGCCTGGCATTATTAACCAATGGGTGAAAAGGTCAACTTTACAACTGCCCGTGCTACAGAGCACGTAGCTAGGAACGGGGAGGCAGGAATTTAGGCAGGGCCAGTCCCCACAGATGTAGCAAATGAAAGACAACACAACAACCAGGAAGCAGCCAAGTTCGGCTCGTGGCTGAGGCTAAGGCCTTAATGGCCACCGGCTCCCAACATAAGCTAGTGCCCTGGACCTGGAGGAGCCACGTGGAGAACCTGCCAGCACTGAGATGTCTCTACCGCCACTGGATCCACAAGGCTTTCCACCCACTGGCCTGTGGTCTTCCTGCATTCAGCATCATTGCATATGTTACATGAGTCTGAAGAGGAATTTATAGATTGGTATTGGACAAATGGACTAATATTGGACTTACGGACTTGATCTGGACTGGGATGTTTTCTCAATATACATTTGCTCTTGTAGATAAAGCTCTTTCTTGTACACATATGCGTGTCTATGGATTTGCTTTTCTAGTCTACCCAGACTAACACAGAGAGTTATAGCATGAACAGACATATGTACACCTATGTTCACTGTATTGCTGTTCACAATGGCACGAAGATTGGAACAACCTAAATGCCTATCGGAAACAGAATGGATAAAGAAACTCGGGATGTACACACAGTGGAACACCACAATGCTCAAAAACAATGCTGAAACGAAAGCACTGAGGGCACAGGTGGACCTGGAGAACATTATGCTGAGTGAAATGAGCCAATCACAAAAGGACACGTATTATATGAGCCCTCTGTTATAAGGGAGCCGGAGTCCTGGTGGTGTCGTGGCTATGTGTTGAGCTGCTAACCATAAGGTCAGTGGTTTGAAACCACTAGCTGCTCTGTGGGCAAAAGAGGTTTTCTAGTCCTGTAAGGAATTACAGGGTCAGAAACTCACTGGGGTAGTTCTCCTCTGCCCTATAGGGTCCCTGAGTCTGAGAGTGAGTTTTTTTGGTTATCAGGGAAAAAGCACACAAGACAAAGACTTTCATACCAAAGAGAACAGACTTCAGAGACTGCCAACAAAGGCAGGGGTGTGTGTGGGGCGGTGGGAACTAAAACCATGGGCTAGACTGTTAATGACTGGGTAAAGTTGGGTGGAATGTAAGACAGTAGTCCTTAAAAGGGAGAGGAGAAACCCTGGGGGAGCTGAAGGGTAAACTATTGAGGGGATGAGTTGCTACAACTGTTTGAAGACAAAGTTGATGATCTGAAATGTAAACCCTCACCTAAATGATACATTGAGTGGTTTTGCAGACAACGAATACTGAAAGTACCGCCGACTGCCAAAACAAGAGTCCATCTGCGATGGACGAAGTACAGCCATGCAGCATGCTCCTTAGGGGCCAGGATGGAGAGACAAATCTTCTGCACTTCGGACATGCTGTCAGGAGAGACCAGTCCCTGGAGAAGGACATCATGCTTGGTAAAGCAGGGGGACAGTGAAAAAGAGGAAGGCCCTGGAAAAGGCGTAGTGACACCTGGCTGCAACCACGGGCTCAAACCTAAACAATTGTGAGGATGGCGCAGGACCCCGCAGGGTTTCCCTGCGTTTGGCAGAGGGTCGCTGAGTCGGAACCGACTCCAAAGCACCTAATCACCGCCACCTAATTTACAATGAAACAACTCTTATTTTAAAAAAGCAGCTCTGGTGACCAGGCGTTCAGTCCAGCCAACTCCGTTTACGCCCGGGCGTCTCGGGGACCCCGGCTCTCTTGCCTGCCATTCTCGCAGCAGCCCCGCCCCTCTCCTCCGCCGGCCAATCAACCGCAGACTCCGGGGCCCCGGAGGCCACGCCCCTTCCTTTCCGCTTCCGGTCTCTCGCCAGTCATTCTGTCCAGCTGCCTGGTTACGGTCCCGCCGGCTCTCGGTTCCGGGTTTGTGGCCCCGGTTCCCGGACCGGGCTGGGCTCTCGGGCCGCCCCGGCCTCGCGCAGCACCCCTCGGGTGCCGGGCTCCTCGGACCCGCCCCAGCGGGCCCCCCTCGCCCTCCGCGGGCCCGCCGGTGCTGGCCTCGGGACCCAGCCCCCCTCGCCCTCCGCCGGGGCGCCGGCCCTCGCTGCCCCATGGAGTCCCAGTGCGACTACTCGATGTATTTTCCGGCGGTGCCGTTGCCGCCTCGCGCCGAGCTGACGGGGGACCCGGGCCGGTACCGGGCGCTGCCCCGGCGGAACCATCTGTACCTGGGGGAGACTGTCCGCTTTCTGCTGGTGCTGCGCTGCCGGGGCGGCGCGGGGTCCGGTGCCGGGGGCGGCGTGGGCTTGGGCTCCCGAGGGGCCTGGGCAGAACTGGCCACCACCTTGGCTGCCCTGGCCTCGGTCAGCGCCGGCGGCGGGGCTCCCGGGGTCGGTGGCACTGGCGACTCGGATCCCGAACCCCCAGGAGGGGTTGGGGACCCAGGAGGTGGGGGCTTGTTCCGAGGCTGCAGCCCCCTTCTGACCCACGGCCCGGGCCCTGCTACCTCAGGGGGAGCGACCACGGTGAGGAGCTTGGGGATCAAACGGCGCCAGGTGGAGGGGAGGAGTGCTGGGCTCCGAGACTTGGGAGATAAGACACTGAGGGGTCCAAGGCGGATGATAGGTGAGGCGAAAAGAGGAGAGGGTAAGAGCCTTGCGCTGCGTATCTTAAAGGGCTTCAAGGTAGGCTGCCTCTTTGAACCAACTGTGACGGTGACCTGTTCACCCCCTTTACCAAACCCTAGCTGCCTATGGAGGAACCAATAGTCTCCACGGATGAGGTCATCTTCCCACTCACTGTTTCACTGGACAGACTGCCCCCAGGGACACCCAAGGCCAAGGTAAGTGTGCCAAGGGCCTGGCTGTTGACCTAATTTACACTCAGATCTGAGGTCCCGCTGCTGTCTCTCGCCTCTTGACCGTTGTGGTCCTGTGTCCCCTGTGCCCAGATTGTAGTGACCGTGTGGAAGCGGGAGGTCGAGGCACCTGAGGTCAGAGATCAAGGCTACCTGCGCTTGCTGCAGACGCGATCTCCTGGGGAGACCTTCCGAGGAGAGCAGAGTGCTTTCAAGGCCCAAGGTGGGGAGGAGAATGCAGAGAAATGTGGGAGTGGGGGACACAATGGAGGGGTACTGCAGGGAAAGTGTGATCTGGGGAGAAGAGGGAGATTAGAACTGGCCTGGGCCCAGCGGCTCTTCTCTTCCTCTCACGCCCTCAGTGAGCACCCTGCTGACTCTGCTGCCCCCGCCCATTCTGAAATGCCGGCAGTTCACTGTGGCCGGCAAACACCTGACTGTACTCAAAGGTGAGCAGATGGGCCCGCTGAATTCTTGGGGCGCAATGAGGGCCATGCTTGGGCAGGCTGGTGGGGGGAAGATCTATTTTGGGGAGCACGGGAGGTTACAGTTGGGGTCTCAGGCATCTCGATATTCCCTAGCCGACCTGGTTACCCTCCCCACAGTGCTGAACAGCTCCTCCCAGGAGGAAATCTCCATCCGGGATATCCGAATCCTCCCGAACTTCAATGCCAGCTACCTACCTGTCATGCCAGACGGCTCTGTGCTGCTGGTGGACAACGTCTGGTGAGGCTCTGGGGGCCCGCGTGGAGGGGCTGGGAGCTCTGGCACGGTGACATCATCACTCTGCCCTCCTCCCTCCTGAACTAGTCACCAGGCTGGAGAGGTCTCCATGGGCTCCTTCTGCCGGCTCCCCGGCACCTCTGGCTGCTTCCCCTGCCCGCTGAGTGCCCTGGAGGAACACAACTTCCTGTTTCAGCTGAGAGGGGGTGAGCAGCCCCCTCCAGGAGCCAAGGAGGTGAGGATAAAAGGCTGCTGTTGTTCACTGGTAAAGGAGAAGTCCCAGTGGGTTGGGAGGAAGAGTTGGGGTTGTGGACAAAAGATCTCATCTCGGACATCTTACACAGGTGGGGTGGGGGGATGGTTCTCTTTGCTCCTCTTGCAGGGCCTGGAAGTACCCCTGATCGCTGTGGTGCAGTGGTCCACCCCGAAGCTGCCCTTTACCCAGAGTATCTACACCCATTACCGGTGAGGGCCTGGACCCCCACCACCACCTGCTGGGTACACCACCCTGCTCACGTTTTTGTTCCTCGACTTGACCCACAACGCTGCCTCTTTCCCACTTCCAGCCTGCCCAGTATCCGCCTGGACCGCCCGTGCTTTGTGATGACCGCTTCTTGCGAGTCTCCCATCCGGACCTACGAGCGGTTCACGGTCACCTACACGCTGCTCAACAATCTCCAGGACTTCCTCGCTGTGAGGCTCGTGTGGACCCCCGAGCACGCTCAGGCCGGTGGGTCAGCCGCCTGGGGCTGGGGCCCAGGGTTGGGAGGGAGAGGAGGAAGTCCCAGGACAGTGAAGACAGCTCCCATAGGCCTGGGGTCGGCCTGCCAGCAGGTGCCGGGAAGCCTGCTGCTTCAGCTCGACCTGGGTGGTATCTGCTGTCACACAGGGTCTTCAGAGGCAGCTGGCTGGGTAAGTTTAAGGGTTAGCACTGGGCCGCGGCTCCCTGGAAGCCCCGAGTCCCATTTCTGCTGTTTACAAGCCACGTGACTGAGGGCAAATGACGTCACTGCTCTGGGCCTCAGATTTTTCATCTCTCCAGATGGGGAACAGAATACCCCCGGGGGTAGTATGCCTGTAAGCGGTCGGCACAGACCTCCACTCACCGAGTTGCTCTCGTTCAGCTAGCCGATGTGGCAAAAGGCGAGCCTTTTAGTCGGTTCGCCTCCAGAATTGCCTGATGGCTCAAGGGAGACCATGTGAACTGGGGCGCGCGGTACACCTGGGTCCCCGGGCCCTGTTTCTGTCCCCTCAGGGAAGCAGCTGTGTGAGGAGGAACGCCGGGCCATGCAGGCAGCTCTGGACTCCATCGTCTGCCACACGCCCCTGAACAACCTTGGCTTTTCTCGGAAGGGCAGTGCCCTCACCTTCCGCGTGGCCTTCCAGGCTCTCAGGACCGGGCTCTTCGAGGTAGGCAGGGCTGTGTGGGGGCAGATGGTGGCGCGTGAAGAATCAGAGCCCTTAGTTTCCGTGGGTGAGATGTTGGAGGGGGTGAGGCCCTAAAAAGCTGGGCAGAGAAAGGGGAGCTTCAGGTTTGAGGTAGGCCTGCCCTGGGGGGTGGGCCCTGGGGGGTGCAGTGGTTCCATGCTGGGCTGCCAGCTGCAAGGTCCACCGCGGGGAAACCAGCGGTCACTACCTGGGAGAAAGACGGGGCTTTCGACTCCGGGAAAGAGCCACAGTCACGGAAATTCACGGGGCAGTTCTACCCTGCCCTGTAGGGCTGCCCTGGGTCAGGGGCATCGACTCGTTCGATGGGGGCCCTGGAAGCCAAGCTGGCTGGCTCATCTGTGTCTGCCACCCTTAGCTGAGCCAACACATGAAACTGAAGCTACAGTTCACAGCCAGCGTCTCTCACCCTCCGCCCGAGGCCCGGCCCCTCTCTCGAAAGAGCAGCCCCAGCAGCCCTGCCGTGCGGGACCTAGTGGAGAGGCACCAGGCGAGCCTGGGCCGCTCCCAGTCCTTCTCCCACCAACAGCCCTCCCGCAGCCACCTCATGAGGTATGGAATGGGGAGGTGGGGTGGCCTGGGAGAGGCTGGAGCCCGGCTCCCCAGGCCTCTGACTGCAGCCCACCCCCTCTCTCAGGTCTGGCAGTGTAATGGAACGCAGGGCCATCACGCCCCCTGTGGCCTCACCTGTGGGCCGTCCCCTCTACCTGCCCCCGGAGAAGGCAGTGCTCTCACTGGACAAGATCGCCAAACGCGAGTGCAAGGTCTTGGTGGTGGAGCCCGTCAAATAGCACGGGGCCTGCTCCCTGCCTCCCTCCACTCCTCGAACCAGAAACTGCAGAAAGGATCTTCCCCTCCCTCCCAGACTGCTACCTCCCCCAGAGGGTGAAGAGGCCCCACAGGCCTGTCTGTCTGTCTGTGTCTGCTGATGAGAAGCTGTGAATTGGGTGGGTATGACTGCAGCACATGTCAACAGTATTCCCCCCGATACCCCCAGCAAGTTCCTGTGGGGGTGGCTGGTCCCACCCCCAGGCCAGGGCAAAGGCTCCAAGAGCTGCCTTACCCCCCTCAGGCCCTTCGAAGTTTACAAAGTGTTGTCCTCATTCCTCTTGAGTTGTGTTTCCCTGCCTCTGAAGTTCCCTCCCACCCAGCTGCAGGGCTGAGCTGAGAAGGTGGTGGTGGGAAAGAAGCCTCAGACCGTGCCCCTTCCCTCTTGGGGGCCGGGGAGACAGCTAGCGACCTCCACCTACCCCTCATGTTTACGTTTGCAGCCTGAAGCACTTTATGTTGTGTGTTTTACATTTTTTTTGGTCTTGTCCTGTAAATTATTCTCCTTCTACTGCTTCCAATGGAATTAAAAGACTATTCAATGCCTGTCCAGGAGGAAGAATGACTTGTGTGTTGATGGAGGGGGCAGAGGCCCAGAATCATCCCTGCCCTACCCTCTGGGTACATGACATTGTCCCGAGAAGCTAGAAGACAGACCAGTGGCATGAACTCCATGCCCCGCACCCCCACAAACACAGGCATGAACCCCACAGGCAAACTCACACACACACACCCAGGAGACCTGGGAACACCAGGTTTATTAATATTTAATAAGGGGGAGGAAAGGAAAGAACGAAGCGAGAGGTCAGTCCCTTGGCCCTCCCTCGGTAACACTGCACAAAGTCTCCAAGACTTTGCCCTTCCAGGTAGGTGGGGAGGTGGGCGAGCAGAAGGGGGCCTTGGTTGTAGCAGAGGGCACACAGCATTCCTCCTCCCTCATGGCTCACGGACCTACTGCACGTGTCTCGCAAAGGCCTCCACGGCAGGCTCAGATGTCAATGGGCTCCCGGCCTCGGTTCTGCCTCTTCACCACAAACACCCTCTGTCCCGACACAGTCACCAGCAGAGTGTGTTCTCCAAAGACCACTGGAGAGGAGAGCCCCCCACCTCCCCCGTCCCGGGAGAGGGAAGGGAGGAGAGTTAATGGTGCGCTGGCCACCGTGGGGTCACGGGCTGATATTAAAAGCCAAGGGCTTTCCCTAGGTCAAGGCTCAAAAGAGGCTCCCACAAAATCGTCTTCCTACTTGATTCTTATCCAGGGGGTAGGGGAGGTGTAACCTGGGGAGGGGGCCCAGTGGGAAGAGCCAGGGAGGAGAAGCCCCTGCTCCTCACACCCCCCCACCCACCCCCGACCACCAGGGGAAGGGCCTGGGGCTCACCAGACAGGCGTTTAAAGGGCACATTCATGCCGTGGTGCAATCGGAAACCACATGCGGTGCTGACCAGTTCAGAGATGGCGCTGGCTGCTTGCTCATCGTTCTCTAGGTCCCCAGACGACTGCAGACAGCGGGAAGGAGGAGGGCAGAAATAGGGATGAGAATTGGGTTGGAATTTCCAGCACAGCCCCCTTGTCTCTAGTACTTGCGGCCTCTCCCTCTTCATTTTCCAAAATCCCCAGGTTAGCTCAGTTTTGGGAAAACAAACCTAAATCCTTCCTTTGATGTTTAGTTTCCTGTGTCACGAGTTCTCATCCTTCTATTACTGGACCTCCCCCACCCCGCCCACGGTTTACCACGGTTTTCCTAACTCCTTGAAACTTGACTTTGTTTCCTCTGCTTACCAATCTGATAAAGCCCCTGAAACCAACACCCATCCCTGAAAATGACCACTGAATCATTAAGTGCTCCGCTGAGAGTTGAGCCCTTCCTTACCACCCAGCCCTTGGGGACGGTACTGTGACCCATAGGTTTCCCTTTTCTGATGACTCAACTTCCTGGTCCCACCTCCCAGATAAGGACCCTCCACTGGGAAAGTTCAGTGTGATTTGCTCCCTTGGACATTCTGGACCTCCTTTCCTCATCTGTGGAAATTGGGGATAATATAAAACGAACTCCTCAAACCAAATCCAAGTTGGCTCTTACCAAGAGCGGCCCTTCTATAGGACAGAGTAGAACTGCTCCTTGGGGTCTCTGCTGAGACTCAGTCTTTACGGGAGCAGAGAGCTTCATCTTGATCCCTCGGAGTGGATGGTGCGTTTGAACACCCAATGTTGCAGTTAGCAACTCAACACTTAACTCATGGTGCTATAAACAGTACCTTATTGTGAGGAATAAATGAGATTATATTGACAAGATGCTTAGAACAGTGCCTACCAGTGATATTAACTGCTATTATTCCACATCAAACTCAATGTTTAAAGCCAAAGCACTGGAATCTCCCTCCTTCCCTAACAGCAACTTCCCTTCTTGATTTCCTGTTTGTTAAAAAAAACAAAATGAAACTCCCTGCCATAGCGCTCATGCCGACTCCTAGCCACCCCAGAGGATGGGGTAGAACTGCCTGTGAGTTCCCGAGATGGTAACTTTTTACCGGAGTAGAAAGCACCGTCTTTCTCCCAAGGAGCAGCCGGCAGTTTTGAACTGCTGTGAAGGCACCTTCATTTTAGTCGTGAGTTCCCACTGGATAGAGAAGTATCTCCCCCGTTACTTATCACAGCCATGCCTTTATGAACTCTCTTTTCTCACTCCTTGTTGCCACCAACCCTGATTCAGTCTAGCCGCCCTGTCTTCTAAGCTCGGCACCCTCCCGTCCATCTTCACGCTGCTAACAACAATCTTGCTAAGCCATTTCATCAGGTCATGTTCCTGTTCAATAGCCTTCAATAGTTCCCTCACACCTTCAAGATCAAGCCCACATATGTGAACCTGGCTTCGGAAGCCCTGACCCTTCCCTTACAATATCTTCCTCCTAGTGTCACGCCTGCAAATGTGTCCATGTCCATGTCCCAGCCCCTCAAGCACCCCATTTCTTTCTGTTCACAATCACCCAACCATTACGGCTCAGCTCACTTTCTACCCCTAAGAAAGCTTCCTTGCCATAACACCTTACAATCACTCCTATGGTTCTCACCTTTTTAACCTCTTAAGCCTTGTCTCTGTAGCTCAAGTGATTGAGAGCTTGTGGTACTTTTAACTCTACATGGTACTATGGGACAAAATACAAAGCCTCTTCAATCAACACCAAATCAAAGACTCTGGTAGTATGTTATCAACAAATCTGTGGTGAATAGAATCAGTACCCAAAGAAACCCAAACCATGAAGTTGATTCCAACTCAGCAACCCTATAGGGCTGAGTAGAACAGCCCCTTTGGGTTTCCGAGGCTGCCAATCTTAACACGGGCAGAAAGCCTCGTTTTTCTCCCACTAGAGGGGCTGGTGGAGTACCACTGTTGACCCTGCGATTGGCAGCCCGACTCATAACCCGCCATGCCACCAGGACTCTAATAATAGTAAGTCTCTCTTATCCGAGAGAAGTTGGAAGCTTTAATTGATTACTGAAATCTTCTTACATGCCAGGCATACTACGAGGTAATGCCAAAAATAGCCCAAATTGAGGCAGAATAGGAAGTTGTGGGAGAGACTATGGGCCTTGTGTGCTGGCAGGATCCCCTCCCCTACCCCAGAACGCACCGCCAGTACCGCGCCTTCGCTCAGCACCAAGTAGCCCAGCTGGTCTGGGATTCGCTCCAGCCCCTGGGTCAGCGCAGAAGTCTAGTGGATATAAAGGGTCAATCGGTAAGAAGCATGGTAGGGCGGAGACACCCGGATAACTGTAACCTGCAAGCCCACGTCCCTTGCTGGATGATGGAACCTAGGCCTTCTCTCCCCACCCCTCGCCCCCCATCCCTATCCCACTCCCAGGGCTGTTCCAAACCCTCTTCCCTCGACGTAGCCTCCAACACTGCTTCCCCTTGCCTTCGGAGCCTCCATCAATCCTCACTCTGGGCCGGTGGGCTCCCACGGCGTCCCACACCCCACCTTTGTTACCCAGACACCTCCGCAGCCCCATTGGCCCCTCACTTCGGACCCTCCTTCAACTTCGCTCGTGCCCCGCCCCTTCCTCGCCTTGTCCACCCCCCAATCCTCCCTCCTTAGCCCTCTAAGTTGCCACCACCTCCTAAATCCGTTCCATCTCGGTCCGGGGGGCGGGGGGACGGGGGGTGGTACGCAGGTCCAGGAAAAGACAAGCAGGAAGGCTAGGGACCAGGACTGGAGAACCCCCTGGCGAGTATCCCCGCGCATGCGTCCTTACTCACCATCGCGAGCTTTAGGTGCTGGGGGGTCTCCCCACCACAGTTTCCGACAAGCGCCCCAAGTCACGTGCTTCCAGGGCGGTCTCCGAGGGTGGGCCGCCGGCCCTCAGGCCCGCCCCCAAGCATGCGGATTGGCGACGTTCTCAGACTGAATCTGCCAATGAGAAGCACCGTTTCGCCGAGGCGCGCGCCGATTGGTCGTTTACCGCCCCTCGGAGCGTCAGCTCTTGGAAGGGGCGGGGAGAGCGCCGGGGGCGGGGTGAGCAGCCGCGCTTGCGCGCCAGCGAGCTGCTCGTGACCCGAGACGAGACGCTCCCGTTTGAGGGTTTCCGACTTCCTCATTCTAAGGAGGAGTGGTGTGAGAGAATGCTTGTGAAAAGCTGCCTATTCTAGGCAGGACTTTGTTCCCAAAGTGGCGTCCCCCGTCCGCACCCGTCACCCCAGCTGACCGAGGCTGCCGAGCGAGATAGCACCGATGGTCCTGGTGGCGCAGCGGGTTCAGCGCCGCGCTGTTCAGGGCCAGGTAGGAGATCCAAAACCATCACCCGTTCCAGGGCGATGTTTGTTTGTTTTTTTAATCACAAAATGTATGTAAGTCTAGGGCGTACGTGTTTGACCACGAATAGACATTTTCTAGGGCTGCTGCAACATTCGGACATCGATGCAGCGCTGGTGAGGCGAAATAATGATGATTCTAGATTGGAAATAAATATCTTATATAGATATAAATATCTTATATAGATAGACATGGGGGGAAAAAGAAAGAGATAGCCTATGAATAGTTCCAGGTCTGTATGCTGACCCTTATGAATGTTTTCTGATTTGGAGACTAAATTTTTAAAAAAATTATTTTATTGAGGGCTCATACATTTCTTATCACAGTCCATACATACATCCACTGAGTCAAGCACCTATGTACACCCGTTGCCCTCATCA
>NW_022103901.1:10126305-10136104 GCF_000313985.2 Echinops telfairi | reverse complement strand
TTGAAGATAAACAAGCGGCCATCTAGCTGAGAAGCAACAAAGCCCACATGGAAGAAGCACACCAGCCTGTGTGATCAAGAGGTGTTGATGGGATCAGGTATCAGGCATCAAAGAACAAAAAAATCATATCACTGTGAATGAGGGGGAGTTGGGAGTGGAGACCCAAAGCCCATCTGTAGGCAACTGGCCATCCCCTTACAGAAGGGGCGAGGGGAGGCGATGAACCATTCAGGGTGCAGTATAGCAACCATGCAACATACAACTTTCCTCGTTCTTAGCAACCATGCAACATACAACTTTCCTCGTTCTTAGCAACCATGCAACATACAACTTTCCTCGTTCTTTAACGCTTCCTCCTCCCCACTATTACGATTCCAATTCTACCTTACAAGTCCGGTTAGACCAGAGGATGTACACTGGTACAGATAAGAGCTGGAAACACAGGAAGTCTAGGACAGATAAACAGCTCAGGACCAATAATGAGAATAGAGATACCAGGAGGGAAAGGGGAAGGTGGGGTAGAAAGGTGGAACTGATCACAATGATCTACATATAACCCCCTCCCTGGGGGATGGACAACAGAAAAGTTGGTGAAGGAAGACGTCAGACAGTGTAAGATAAGTCAAAATAATAATTTATAAATTATCAAGGGTTAATGAGGGAGTGGGGCGGGGAGGGAGGGGGAAAATGAGGAGCTGATACCAAGGGCTCAAGTAGAAAGAAAATGTTTGGCGAATGATGATGGCAACAAATGTGCAAATGTGCTCGACACAATGGATGGATTTATAGATTGTGATAAGAGTTGTACGAGCCTCCAATAAAATGATTTAAAAGAAAAAGGAAACTATATAGCAGTTCTGTTCTGCAGCATATGGGGGTTTGGTTTGGTTTGGGGGTCCCTGGCCATAGATATTGAGGCTACTATCATTGACAAGAGTATAATTTTCTTTGAACTTATTTGAAAACTTCACGGTGTTTTTCATCCATACCCTCACCTAACCCTCCGTAACCTTAGAGTAATGCCCCCTATTTTGTAAGTCAGGAAGCGGAAACCCAGAGCAGCCGAGCATTGCTCAGGGTCACACTGCTGTTAAGTAGCAGGACCAGCTTTTAGCAGCCATCATGAGAACTGTGTCATTTCACAACATCTCCAGTCACGGGACTCACCTAACGTCTTCTTTTCTACGTGCTGCTGTAACAGAACGCCCACCGTGCATGGCTTTGACAACTCGATTCTAGAAAGGCTGACAGCCTGGGGAATCCTGCAGGGTGGTTCTGATCTGTCCTGTAGGGCTGCTCTGTGTTGGAATTGACTCAACAGTGGGTGGGTGGAATGGACCTTAGTATCCAGCCTGCTGCTAACCTACAGATTACTCCTCCCCACCCCCCACCCACCCCCATGTTGTACTCCCAGTCTCCCCAGGATTCCCTTCTGCATTTTCAGATACTTTCTCTTTGGTCTCATGGTCTCTATTCGTCTCCACCTTGCTGCTCTATGGAGTCTTGGTGGCATAGTGGTTACATATTGGGCTGCAATCTGCATGGTTGACAGTTCAAGATCACCAGCAGCTCCACAGGAGAAAGACTGGGCTTTTTACTCCCGAAAACGGTTACAGTTTTGGAAACCCACAGGGAGTGGTCACTATGAGTCAGCATGGACTCAATCGCAGTGAATTTGGGTTTTGTTCTTTTGCTGTTCCGTGGTCCTTCTTCTTAAAGGGAGGAGACAAATCCCGAGAAGTGAACTAAGTTGTTTGAAGTCTATCTCAGTAGCAAACCCCAGGAATTCCCATTCTTCTCAAGGCTTTCCCCAAGAATTCCTCTTCTTCTTAAGGCCATCCATAGCTCGTTATGATCCACACAGTCGAATGCCTTACATAGTCAGTAAATCACAAGTAAACACCATTCTGGTAATTTTTGCAACCAGCCCAGATCCATTTGGCATCAGCAGTCCCTTGATATCCCTTGTTCCATGTGCAAGGAGACCAGACGTCCCAATTTTTGGCGTTTTAAAAAAGTCCCGTTTTTGGAAAGAATGCACGACAAGCTAGGGAACGGTCTATTTGGTCCATATAGACCAAATTTTTAATCAAGAACACACACACCCCTGCCCCCCGTCAATGGTGTCCCGCTTTAAATCTGGTTACCTTATCCATGTGTCCTCTTCTGAAACCAACCTGAACCTCTGCCAATGTACTGCTGGATGATCTTCAGCAAAATTTGACTTGTGTGTGATATTAATGATATTCTGTAATTTGAGCATTCCTTTGGGTCACCTTTCTTTGGAGTGGGTATACAGATAGAGATCTCTTCCAGTCTGTTAGTCAAGTTGCTGCATGGTAATTAGGTAATAACGACAGCTCTGACTGAAGGGCATTATTAGAAGGCTCAAAACGTCAATTAGCCTATAATTTTACCCTTGTGATACATGTGAGCTGGGCTTCTGAAAAAAGGTTTTTGTTGTTATAACTAACAACAGGTTCCTTTATAAAGACATTGCACTTCTATTGAAACACTGCACAACATTTTCAGACAATTATTTTGGTGTCACCCACTCTGACAGTGTCACCATGTACAGCCCACACCCCAATAACCCCGTAATAACTGTACTGTACTCCTAAGAGACCCTCCCACTGGTTCTTCTTTGGGGGGGCCTGCTCACAGTCCATGCTTTGCAAGTCCTTTCATGGGGAAAACCTTGCTAAAGTAAAAGGCGAGGTGGCCCAGTAGCCTCTTAGTCTTCCGGTCTAATGCTGCAGAGCCCACATCCTTGGTGCCCCGATGGCCCAGAGAGTACAAAGCCTGTTCGATAGACTCTCTAGAAGCTCAGGTACATGAATATCTTAGGAGATGAAAAAAGTAAAGAAATAAAGAAGCCGCCAACGCAAGCTTCCAAAATGTTGGTGTGATTTAAAATATTGACATTTGACAAATGGATGCTTTTTCATACAGAAGCACCCCAAAGCAATATAATTTTGACAGTCCTATGCTTATGATAGGCCAGGGTTGAACAAGGTACAGTTTCAAACTGAAACCTGAAAGTCTTGGAAAGGAGACTTTTGTGGGTGTGTCCTGAGGTCAATGTATAACTAACCTCCCTCCAAGGGAAGGTTCAAAGTCTGCATTTGAGGCTCTCTGTGAATGTGTGGCCCAGGGCAAATGTCTCCCGCTCGCTGAGATACACTTCAGACATAACTTTAAAATAGCTAAATTTCTAGTTATTCTGGTGGCCCAAAGAAGGAGGTCCCAGGCAGAATTAACAATCTAGTCATGTCACCCTCAGGGCCTGGCCACCTACTTTCCTTCTAAATTTAGGCTCACACTTGAAATATTTTTCTTTCTAGGGCTGGAAAAAAAAATCCAAGTAAGTGCTTTGGGTACATCAGGGATCAAAAGAGACAGAGGCCTCTCCCCTCATGAATCAGAGTCTAGTGGATTCCGATAGAAAACAACCAACCAACGTAATAAGAAAACCAAGTAGAATGTTAGACGATGATACGAACTGTCAAGAGACAAGTGATCAGCAGATACCTTGCTTTGATTTTAGAGTTTTCCAACTTACGAAACCAGATTTCCACTTTAAAGATGTTTCTGACCCAAACTAACCTGTCAGCAGCTTCTCTTTCATCCCAGGTTGTAAATCCTTTCTTCCCTGTTTAAAGCCACCCTTACAAAATTTTAATTTTGAAAGATATGGCTGAGTGGAGGGCCAGAGACCATCTTGTGACTTGACTCTATTGATTCCTCCTTTCTTTCTTTCCAAACTTTTTATTGTGCATCGGGTCACGGTTGACAGAGCTGATCAATTCTCCATCCGATGATTCATACATATGTTGCTTCATCTCATTGATTGCAGTCTCCACCCCCACCCCTTCCTGTTGCCCTTACTCCTCTTCCTAACCCTTCTGAACTTTGTCCGTGGTAAGTGCTGCCCTTTGGAGCTCAGATAGTTGATTGCACTAAGGTGTGCATACCTCACTAGTGTGATTGTTCCTCTTATGCTGCTGTCACTGTTAGATGCCACCCAGTTGGTTCCAACTCATAGCATCCTGATGCACAGCAGAGCAAAACACTGCCAGGCCCCGCACCATCCTCTCTTTGTTGTTACATTTGAGCCCTGTGATGCAGCCATTGTATCAATCTCCCATACGAGACTTTTCCTCCCTTTTTTGCTGACCCTCCACATGACCAAGCATGATGTCCCTTTTTAGGGAGTGGTCTCTCCCGATAACACATCCAAAGTCTCGCCATTCTCACGTCCACGGAGCGTTCCTGGCTGTACATCTTCCAGACCTGTTTGTTCTTCTGGCAGCCCGGGGTACTCTCAACATTCTTCTCCAATGCCACAGTTCAAACTCATCAATTCTCCTGCCGCCTTCCTTATTCATTGTCTGGCTTCCACATGCACATGAGGAGATTGGAAAACACCATGGCTTAGCTCAGGTGCACCTTAGTGTTCAAAATGACATCCCTCTTCTTCCAACACTTTAAAGAAGTCTTGCACAGCAGATATGCCCAATGCGATGTCGTCCCCTTATAGACCTGTCTAGTATTTGACTGAAAGTTGAGCCATGGCGATGAGTTCGTTTCCAGAACTGAATGAAAACTAAAGGGCTCGAGTATCAAGGTTATACCAGTCTCTGGCAACCAGTAACCTCGGTCTTTGTTTTTTTTTAATTATGATTTTGAGTTCCATTTCACATTTTTTCATCTCCTCTCTCTAATCCATTTTAATGAGACCCTGTTCAAAGCAGTTGGTAGTAGTTCTGGTCTCAGGGTTGTGGAGCCTGATGTTTGCTTGGTTCATTAATCCACTGAGCTAATTGTTTCCATGCATCTTTGAGTTTCATCGCTCTTCTGTCCTCTAGACAGGGAGAACCCAACAATTTCACTGTAGATGGCTGCTCATGAACTTTGAAGACTCCAGACATTATGTAGCAAAGTAGAATATAGACCATTCTTTGTGGACTATTGTGGTAGTTACATAACTGGTGTCAACTTGAGACTATTAAGAGTGAAGGGGTGTGGTTTAGCCTGTCAATCAGGTCGCAGTTTGATGACCTCATTTGGAGGTGCTACGGAGATAAATAGCTCACTGGAGGCCAGACCCACACTCTCTGTTTCATCTTCCTGCTGACAAGACACATGGAGCTACGCTGATGGAGCTAGAGCCCTGGAGCTTGAAGAGTCATGGGAAGAACCATGCCAGTGCTGAGATGCTTCCACTGCCAATGGATCCACCCGCTGGCCGGTGATCTTCCTGCATTCAGCATCATTGCATGTGTCTTGTGAGTCTGAAGAGGACTTTATAGATTGGGTTCAGACACATGGACTAATATCGGACTTCTGGACTTGATCTGGACAAAGACTGGGATGTTTCTCAATAGACAATTGCTCTTTTATATAAAGTTCTTATACACATATGAGTGTCTATGATTTTGTTTCTCTAGTCAATCCAGACTAACACAACTGTGTTAGGCCAGTTGACCTTTTGTGCCCTTGGAGCCCACAGGCCCAGACACTCGTTTGCTAAGGGTGCTTGGTTATGCCTGAGAATAATTGTTCCTAATTGTTCCTGCTTTAGCTCCACTACATTCATGGATGTGTTTGCAGTGAAGGTAAATGCCACGTTCAAATATTGTGTCAGACCTGTATATATCTGTGGGAATACTCCCACTCTCCTTCCCATACTGGTTCAGTCTTTATGTCTATCCATGCATCTACTTGTGGACCACCATTATGATAAGAGTAAATAAATAACAGGATTTACTTCTGTTGCCTTTAACCCTTTCATTCCCTCCAGTGCCTTCCCCTGCCTACATAATTTTTTTGCTAATCCCACTCTTTGGGTATCTTCCCCTTCCTCCTCCGCCCAGTTAACATGTATTTACTTTCTAGCCAGTAACTCGCTCCCCCTCTCCTACCCTGGTGACCTTCTCAAAAACGTTTCTTTCAGTGTGAAAACCCCTCTCCTAGGTAGAGAGACCTGTCACAGACAGGTGGTGGTGGTGGTGGGGATGTAGTGGAGACCTAAAACCCACCTGCAAGATAATTGACAGTCCTCATAAGGGCCACATGGGAGGGATGATAATTTCAGAGTGTGGTATAGCACTGATGAAACACATAACTATCCTCTAATTTTTTAATATTTCCTCCCCTTATTGTTAGGGTCTTTGTTTTATCTCATTAATCTTGTTAGACCTACATATGTTTATTTGTATAATTAAGATTGCTTGATGGATGAAAGCCAAGATAGATAACCCTTCAGAAACAGTAATAGGAGTAATGATTCCCTGAGGGCATGAGAAGAGATGGCGGGAAGTGGGAGAAGGGGGAGCTGCTAGCAATGAGGACTGTAACCCCACTCGGGTGAAAAACAGAATTGCAGGTGAAGAGAGAGACTGGATGGTGGAAGATACAGCAAAATAATAATAATATATAATATAATAATAAGGGTTCCTGGGGGTAGGGTGGGGAAGGGAGGGGACGAAGGGGAGCTGATATCAAAGAGTTCAAGAAGAAAGAATGTTTTGAAACTGATGGTGGTAGCAATTGTACAATGATTAATCTAATTGAATTGTGGATTGTTATAATATCTGTAAGAGCTCCCTAGAAAATGATTAATCATAATAATAAAAGAAAGTTGAGAGCAAAAGGAGAGCGAAATCAGGAGAAAATCATGCTGAGTTCAGAATTTGTAAAATGTCCTTTCTTGCCTTGGCATTCTCCAGTTCTATTTGATCAGCACAAGGCAGGAGTGATTCATTTCATTACAAAAGAAACAGGTTAAGCAAGTTATGTAAGATGCAGTAACCAGACTCCTGAAGATTCTGGAGAGGTGTTGGTGTATCATGTACATTGCTGATTCCGATAAGAAAAACGAAACAAAACAAACATGGGCAAGTGAAAGGAAGAAGACAGAACAAACATTGCTGTGGCTGTGAGGCACCGTTGAGTCTGTTCCAACCCACAGCGACCCTGTGCACCACAGAAGGAGCACTGCCCGGGGGAGGGGGAGGACATGTTTTTAAACATGTTTCTGTGCTCAGTGGATGACTGCAAACACGTTCTCTCACGAGTGCACTTGTCTTAGGATGCCTTCCAAAAAAAAGGTGCCTTCCACTTGAAAAAGTGGCATCAGAGGGGATCTGCTGGGCCAATTAGATTGAAGGCAGACAGGTCATCTTGAATGTTAGTGGCAACTGTGTATTAAGATTCCAAGGGGATCGTCTTGTTTTAGGGTACAAAGGAGACCCCAAATATCAAACCTAATTCAAGGAGAAAATTAGTTAAGTTTTATACAGGGGAAAAAACAACAACAACTAGGCAAAGATGAAGATACATCATCCAGGTGAAAAAGACCATAATGGCACGAGGTCATAAAGGCACCCAAGGGCTTACAAAGAATCGGAGACTTAAATAGGATATGAGAGGAGAAAAGAAACTCACACAAGCATGACTGGGGTCAGATCAATAGATCACAGTGACAGGTGGGACTGCAGCATCAGGAATGGGACAGACCATGATTGGCACATGTACATTACATTACACAGAAGAGCTTACAAGGTCAGTTCAAGGGCCTTCAACCTAGGAGCCAGGATACATGTAGCTCATGACCATGAGACCCGGGCATCCCTATGTCCCTTAAGTGCAACGCAGGCAACTCAGGATTCTGCTGTGTCTCCCTGGACACACTAGAAGAGTGACAGTAATGGATTCTCTCGTGTACTCTGCAGGTTAATAGTTAAAAACTCAAAACAAAACCTAACAAACAAAAAGCTCTCTGTACTTGTCGGGTCCATTCTGACTCAGAGCCACTATTGAGCAGGGTAGAACTTCCCCGGCGGGTTTCTGAAATGGTTAACTCTTTATGGGTGTAGAAAATCCCATTTTCCTCCTAGATTCATACTTCAAAAGAAATAATTCAGTAGAGGCTGAATTCATGTGGAGACTTGAAAATGGATTTAGGGCTTCCACTGCAAACTGTACTCTTTTGAAAACAGAATGCTCAGAAATGTAAGCTCTAATATAATCTTGATAGATTTTCTCCAGGGACTCAGGGTGATCAGTGGAGCGTATTATAAAGTCTTAAGAAAATTGAAAACGGCATAGGTAAGGAAATGGCTAGAAAAATTGTACCAAGAAGCTTAGTTCCGTTCCCATCATCACAGTGCACCTGTTCATTCTTCGTGAATAGCAAGAGCTAGCCCATGCAATTTCATTTGGAAACCTCATCCCATCCACCCTGCAGCCCCAATCTTGCCCCTCCCAATTTCCTCCTGTTCCCCAGACTCAAAGAACATTGAAAACGAACCCAATTGTAGACCCTTAAGGATGTCAAGACCGCAGTTTTGACACGGGGTGAATCAAGGATGCAAAATTCTTTGAGGGAGAGTTAGGGAGATGGAAATACAGTACTGCCTTTACAAGTGCAAAGGCCCAGATAGGGGGATTTGTTGAGAAACTAGCTTCTGAAGTTGATATTTTTGTTTAATAAAGGTTTCCATGATTTTATAGCAATAATTTTCACTTACCCTCTTATGGAGGAGACTTCAAAAAAGTTCATGGGAAAAAATGGAATTAAAATAGAATAGAATTTTTCCATGAATTTTCCAAAGCCTGCTCATATTTTTATGCTTATCTCCTAAGTCAGTTGTTACATTCAGCTCTTCAACTGTTTTACAGAGCAGGATGGATTTGAGATTGTTTGTTTGGAAGACTTGGTGGTGCAGTGGTTATGAGTTGGGCTGTGATCTGAAAGGTCAGTGGTTCAAGACCCCCAACCACTCCTCAGGGGAAAGATGGGGCTTTTTACTCTCATAAAGAGTTACAATCATGGACAGCAGAAAAGTGGGTGAAATGAGACAGCAGTCGGTGTAAATTACCAAGGGGGCATGGGGGAGGGAACGGGAAAATGAGCTGAGGCCAGGGGCTCAAGTAGAAAGAAAATGTTTGAAAAAGATGATGACAATATGTGTAAAGATGTGTTTGACAAAAATGGATGTACGTATGGATTGTGGTAACAGCTGTAAGAGCCCCCAATTTAAAAAAAAAAAAAAAAAGAGTTACAGTCTTGGAAACTCACTGGGTCATTTCTACCCTGTTCTGTAGGCTTGCGCTGCATCAGCAGTGACTGGGCGGCAGTGAGTTTGGTTTTGGGGTTCTGAAGATCCAAAGGCAGAGAAGGTATATAATTAAGAAAGGAAACAGGTTGAGGCCTGATTTGCTCATTCTTTAGGTAGTACAGACTGGAGTTGGAATGGTAGGAGAGAAAGGGGAGAAGCCAAGAGTATGATGAACTGTGTACAGATCCCTAGACTAAATTGTATTCTGAGGGCAAACGGCTGGAGGAGGTTTGCTGATAAGATAATATGTTTAGAGCTATTTTTTAAAATATTCATAATGGAAAAATCAGGAAATACACTAAGCAAAAGTAAGAAAAACAAGCTACCGACTAGCTGTCATTTACAGGTATCTATTAGATTTGTGGCCCTGGTGTTGTAGTAGGTTTCAAGTTGGGTTACTAACCTAAAGGTCAGCAGTTTGAAACCCCCAGTAGCTCAAAGGGAGGAAGATGAGACTCTTTACTTCCCTAAAGAGTTTCAGTCTTGGAAACCCACCGGAGCAGTTCCACCCTGTCCTGTAAGGTCGAGATGAGTCAGAATCAAATGGATGGCAGGGAATTGGGTTTGGATTAGCATTTTTAGTTTTTTACTTGACTAGCTGATACCTAGAGAAGCCCTGGTGGCATAGTGGTGCCGTGCTGGGCTGCTAGCCTCAAGGTTAGCAGTACGAAACC
>NW_022103901.1:10120157-10125958 GCF_000313985.2 Echinops telfairi | reverse complement strand
TGGAGAGAAAATGTTTTGAGAATGATGAGGGCAATGAATGTACAAATATGCTTTACACAATTGATGTGTGTATGGATTGTGATAAGAGTTCTATGAGCCCCTAATAAAATGATTAAAAGAAAAGTGGGTGAAGGGAGACGGCAATCGGTTTAAGACATGGGGGACAATTATAAATCTATAAATTATCAAGGGTTGATGAGGGAGGATGGGTGGGGGAGGGGGGAAATGAGCTGAAATCAAGAGCTCAAGTAGAAAGAAAATGCTTTGAAAATGATGACAACATATGTACAAATGTGCTTGACTCAATGGATGGATTGTGATAAGAGCTGTAAGAGCCCCCAATAAAACAAATTATATATATAAATTATAATATATACATGATTATATATAAAATAATAAAAATACATAATAAAATATATAATTTACTATATATAATAAAACATACTTTTATGGTATATTTTATACATGTATAATAATATATTATTCATATATATATAAAGATGCCAGGACATAGTGTGGTGTAGTGTAGTGTAGTGCCATGGTTAAAAGTACTTATTTGCTGGGTAGCCTAGTCAAACCATTTAATCTTCCTGTATCTCTGTTTCCACATGTGTAATGAGAATAATGTCACATCACTCCCTAGGGTTACTGTGAGTTGACAACACATTAACCCAGTGCCTAGGATATAAAAGCCCCGTAAGTGTGTCCTTGAACATGTTACCAGAAGAGGCCAGTGCCTGGAGAAGGACATCTTGCTTGGTAGAGTAGAGGGACAGCGAACAAGAGGAAGCCCCTCAGCAGGAAGGACTGACACCGTGCTGCAGCCACGGGCTCAAAGACACGCACAGTGGTGAGGATGCCGCAGGGCCAGGCCGGTCTCCTTCCGCTCACAGAGGGTCACTGTGGATCTGAACAGACTTGATGGCCCTGAGCACTGGACTACTAGTTAAAAGGTGTGGCACCTTGGAAAACAGGCTGGGCAATCAACTTCCAAAAGGCCCAATCCAAAATTACCCTCAACACTGCTGTCTAGTCTATTAGAGTAGAACCACTTCATAGAGTTTCCAAGGTCCTAATTTTTCCCCCCACACAAACAGGGAGCCATATAGTTTTCCTGAAGAGTAACTGGTGGGTTTGAACTGCCAACCCTTCGGTTACAAGTCAAGCTCTTTTATTATTATTAATCATTTTACTGAGGCGGGGCTCTTATCTTATGAAAATCCATCATTTAATTGTATTAAGCACACTGTACGTAGGTTGCCATCAACATTTCCAAAACATTTTCTTTCTACGTGAGCCCTTGGTATCAGCGCCAGAGTCAAAGTTTACAGCCTTAATGAGTTCCACTTGGAGCCATTCTGCTCTGGACACATGGGGTCCCCCTGAGTTTGAATGAACTCGACAGCAAGTAACACCTCTCAACTGGATTAGTATTAGCGATTCTTCTTCTTCACGTGAGTGGTTCTCAAGCTGGCCTGCACACCGAATCTTCTGAAGAAACTTTAAAGATGGATGATGGCGAAGTCCCACTTCCAGTGAGTGAGTCTGACTGAACTGGGCAGGAGTGTGGTTAAGACCTTGGGGCTGGGGGTGGGGGTGGGTTTCAGAGGCTCTTCAGGTGATTCTGATGCACAGCCAATGTCGAGTATCTCTGTGTTAGTTCCTTGCATCTTGGAATGGCAAGATACTGTAACTTTCCATTTACATAGGAATTCAGATACATGTTCTAAGAATGGTTGAGCATGGATTTGAATATTTAGTAGCCACTAGACTAATTTCTCTTTTGTATGTTACATGGTGTTGTAGGTGAAAATTTACACGGCAAATTAGGTTCCCTTTTAAACATGTGCCGTTTTGTTGTCTTCCCCTGCGATCTTGGTTGCCATCCCTGCATTGTGTCAGCATGAACTCCATTCCTACCCTGCCGTCCCTGTTTCTTTCCCTCCAGTTTCCCTGCCCTTCCCTGCCTTTTCCACGTTGCTTCTGGACAAATGCTGCCCATATAACCGCACATCATTGATTGTTCTTTGAGGACTAAGGTGCACGTGACCCAAGCCAGGATTATTTTCAGTTGCTTCATATACATGTAAAAGTTGGATACTGAATAAGGAAGATAGAAGAAGAATCAAAGCATTTGAATTGTGGTCCTGGAGAAGAACACTGAAAGTACCATGGCCTGCTAAATCTGTCGTGGCAGAAGTATGGCCAGAGTGCTCCTTCGAAGCAAGGATGGTGAGACTTGATCTCGCGTCCTTTGTATGTGTTGTGAGCAGAGCCCAGTACCTGGAGAAGGACCTCATGTTTGGTAGAGTAGAGGGGCAGAGAGAAAGAGGAAGGCCCTCAACAAGACGCATTGACACCGTGATTGCAACCATGGGCTTAGGCATGGGAACAAGTGTAAGGCTGGCGTAGAACTAGGCAGTGTTTCCTTCTGTTGTGCATAGGGTCACTATGAGTTAGAACCAACTAGAGGGCAACTAACAACAACAACTGGTTGTTCTAAGGAGCATCTTCCTGGGTAGGCATTTACCATAGTTGCCCTTTGTTCTTGCCTACCTCTCTTATCTTGGTCATTTTGTGCTCACTACCTGCACACTGTGTATCAACAAATTAACACATAACTGCTATCCAGTAAGGGATTCTCCTTCTCTTGCCCTCCCATTCCTGATGACCATCAAACAAGATTTCTTTCTGTGTGAAACCCAGTCTTGACTGTTTTTTTTTTTTAAGTGGGATCATACACTATTTGACTTATTTAACTCAGTATAACACCTTCCAGATGAACCCAAGTTATAAGATGTTCATCATCACATAGTGTTTCATTGCATGTATGTATTATATTTTGTTTATCCATTCATCCATTGATGGGCATGTATGTTGTTTCCATCATTTTTCTGTTGTGAAGAATGCTACAATGAACACATGTGCCTTAGGAAAATCAGTAAAGCTTATATGTACATACATACTTTGGGGTTGAAAATTTAGGTCTGTCATCCATTTTTACTTAGTTTGTGTGTGTGGTGTGAAGTAAGAGTCCTGCTTAATTTTTCTGCAAACGGATGTCCAGTTTCACCATGACCATTTGTCAAAGAGACCAGCTCGTCTTCATTGAACGGGCTTCAGAGGTTTGTTGAAGACTAGGTGTCCGTAACTGAATAGACTGACTTCTGGCCTTTCAATTCCGTTCCATGGTCTATGTGCCTGTGATTGTGCCAGCACCAGACAATTTGATGACCTTGGCACTACAGTAAATTCTGAGATCAGTAAGTGGAGATTTCCTACTTTGTCTTCCGTCAATAATGCTTGAAGTCCTCGGTGTCTTAGTCCCCAAAGTGGCATCTTTGCTCCTTAACACTTAAAAGTGGTCTTGTGCAGCAGATTTTCCCAATGCTATGCATCATTTGATCTCTTGACTGCTGTCTCCTTGAGATTAACGATGGATTCAAGCAAGATGAGTCCTTGACTACTTCAGTCTTTTCTCTGTGTATCATGATGTTACCTATTGGTCCAGTCTCAGTCTGTTCTTAGTCTGGAAGCTCTGCTGAAAGGAGCTCACGTTGGGTGACTCTGCTAGTATTTCAAATACTAGTAACATAGCTTCCAGCAGCACGCAAGCCACCACAGATTGACAGATACATGTGGTGTTCATTAGTCACTGGAGAACTATAAATCAGAAACCACAACATCACTTCATATCCACTAGAATGACTATACTTCAAAAAAAAAAAGACTACAGTAAATGTTGAGGAGCATCCGAAGAAGTTGAAACCTTGCATGGTGAGAATGCATTCCCTGTGTGTATAAAACTGTCAGCACGTGGCTAATTGTGCAATACTTCCATCTTGTGGTCATCTAGTTTTCCTTCATTAGCATTGAATTTCTTAGAACTTACTTCAACATCTCATTATTATTTAACTATTTGGGGGTACAGTTATTTTCCCAGTTGAGCCTATTTGTTGTGTTGTCAAGTTAACAATATATCCTTTGTAGTTTTACTTATAATTTCATTAAATTTGTTAATTAATTTAGAGAGAATCAACATATTTACAATACCATCTGTCTAGGAACATGATATGTCTCTTGATTTATTGAATGTTTCTTCAATGTCACTTTGCGTAAAGTTTTTGTTTTTGGAGAGGCTCAGGTGACACAGAAGTTCAAGTGCTTTGCTTCTAATCAAAAGATCTGTTGAACCCATTAAGGTCCCACGTCTGAGGGAGACAGATGTGACCGTCTGTGTCCACACAGACTTACAGCTGCACTTCTGGCCAGATGGCAGACTAGGAACACAAGCTCTCCAGACCCTCCACAGCAGAGACATGAGAAACCAAAGGCAGCAGAGGCGAATGATAATCTGAGCTTCAGAGGAGAGGATAAAGAAGTGGTCCAAACACCAACTAGAAGAAGAAACTGAACGGAAAGAGTGGACAAGGAAATGAACAGAATGACAAATTGTCAAATGGCCCCACACAGAATGGCCACCGTGTGGTTTTGCAAGCAGAGTTCTCATTGAGACGCCGTCTTGATAATCCTCTCTTGTTTGAATGGGTGGCAGATGATCAGAAAAGTAGGATCTTCCTCTTATTTCCCACCCACCTGATGACCAGTGACACCCCAGTGTAGCCCTGCATCGCCTGAGGTTGGAAGCATATATTCGTGGATCAGGGGCACATACGTGCCACCCTTTGCCTTTGGAGGCACAGAGAAAATCATTGGAAGAAAACTTCCCTAATGTGAAAGATAAGAAGATAAGCATTCAAGATGGTTAACAAACACCAAACAGGAAAAATAAAACAGATACTAAAGAAAATCACCAAGACATACCCATAATCAAACTTTCCAAAACTAAAGATGAAAGAATCTTAAAAGTGCATCCGCAGAATAAACCCCAAAAGATGAACTGCAAAGGAGAGCCGGTAATACTACACTCTGATTTCTTAACAGAAATCACACATGCAAGAAGAAAATGGTATGGCATCTAAAAAACTCTGAAAGGAAAAGAAATGCTATTCAAAAATTAGAGACCTGGCCCAATTGTCCCTCGAAGATGATGGCATAATTATGACATTTCTCAATAAACAGAAATGAAGGAAATTTGTGAAAATCAGAACAACTTTGCCAGATCGACTAAAGGATGTTCTTTAGACAGAGAACCAACAATGGTAGGCAACAGCCTGAGCTCAACTCAGTAACAACATCACCTAGAACCCAACCCAGAAGTATCCAAAGCAAAATAAATTAGAGATGTAATTTGGAAGCAAGAACAACTACAAGGCAAAAAAGAGGAAGTAAATGGTGTAGGTACAGAATTTCCAAATAGAGAGGACATAAGACAATTTTAAGATAGAGGAGACTGTTTTAATCTTGGTAAGAAAATATTAAGTTACATGGTGACCTAAATAAATTTAATAAGTGATCACATCAAAACTAAAAAAGAAAAGAAAAAAGATTTAGTAAACAGGAAAACAGCAGCAAGGAAGGAACTGATCAGATCCATAAACAAAATGAACTCAGCACAGAAAAGTACATGAAACAAAGAAGCCAGCGTCACCACAAAAAGCACCCTCAGCAAACTGACAGCAATAAATTCATAGCTGTAGATAATGAACTGAACGCAAGACATCACTTAAGAGACAACGAGTTGCAGAATGGGTGGAAAACAGGACCCCTGAATGGGCTGTCTACAAGTGACCCACTATAGACGGGAAGACAAAAAGTAAAATAAAATCAAAGGCTGGAAAAAATATGTCAGGTAAATGGCAATTAAAAGAGAGCAGGAGTAACAATATTAATTTCTGATA
>NW_022103901.1:10105767-10119486 GCF_000313985.2 Echinops telfairi | reverse complement strand
GATGGAGGGGGAAAATGAGGACCTAATGCCGGGGGCTTAAGTGGAGAGGAAATGTTTTGAGAATGATGAGGGCAATGAATGTATAAATGTGCTTTACACAATTGATGTATGTATGGATTGTGATAAGAGTTGTATGAGCCCCTAATAAAATGATTAAAAAATAAATAACGAAATAAATAAATGAAAAGGAAGGAGAGTACGTAATGATAGAAGGGCCAATCAGACAGGAGGGCACAGTCATAATAAATATATATGCATGCTATGAAAGAGCCTCCAAAGACATACACTCTAACAAAACTGAAAAGAGAGCTAGATAACTCTATACTAGTAAGACTTTAGTACATCACTTTTGATCAAGGATTAGAACAGGTGGAAAGAAAATCAACAAATTCACAGAATTAAATAACACAATCAAGCAATGTGATCTCCTAGACATGGACAAAACACTCCACCCAAAAGCTGGACCATGAATAAGGAAGACCAGAGAAGAACAAAAACAGATGCATTCGAATCCTCGTGCTGGGGAAGAATATTGATGATACCAGGAACTGCAGGAAGAATGAACCAATGTATCTTGAAAGAAGTACAGTCAGAACGTTCCTTTGACTTGAGAAAGGCAAGAGTTCATCTCACATCCTTCAGACCTGTTATTAGGAGGGGCCAGTCTCTGGGCAAGGAGAGCATGCTTTGTTAAACAGAGAGTCAGACCCTGAGCAAGTTGGATTGACACTGTTGCTGCAACCACGGCCCTGCCGGAGCCTAGCAGTCATGGTGACCATGGTGCGGGGCGGGGCAGTGTTTCCTTTTGTTGACCTATGGTGGCCGAGTCTGAACCGACTTGATGATCAACAGCAGCAACAAAAGCAGCACTTTGCAATTTTAGGCAATCAGATCATCTGTGCATAACTCAAACTTGGTTTATGCCTCACTAATGGCAATCTTGGGGAGAGTTTCATGGAGGTGTTTTGAGAATTTACCCATTTCTTAAAGCTTGGCCGGTACGTAGCCAACACCACATAAACACTAGCTGTACCATTCATCGGGAATTTTGGGGGTATTTTACCTTTTACTTTCAGGGCCACACATCCCCTTGGAACTTCCATAGTGACAGAAGAGACTTCTTTAAAAAACAACAACAGTTTTATGGGCACTTCATCCACATATACAATTCAATCCAATCATATCAAAGAAGAGTTGTACAGAGAATGATGTACAAATGCGCTTTACACAATTGATGTGTGTATGGATTGCGATGACAGTTGTATGAGCCCCTAATAAAATGTTTAAAAAAAAAAAGAGTTGTGCAATCATTACCGCACTCCATTTTAGAACTTCTTCTTCTTCCTTGTACTCCTTGTTATTCATGTCATTATTATTTTTAAATATTTAATAAAGATAGACACAACACAACATTCTCCAACTCAACAACTGTGGCAGAAGAACTTCTATGGCCAGTATCTACCAGCCCCCAAAGCAGGTAGACTGGACGGGGAAGGGGAAGTGGTGTTCATCAGCCTGGAGGGGAAGGAAGAGTTTAGAAAGCGGTTCCTTCTCTTTTCCTCCTAGGTGAGGGGCTTGTGTAATACTGTCTGATGCAAGAGCAGTGGCTCCCAGGAATCACCCACAGAAACTGGGGGTACCTGCAAGGAGAGAGGACCAGCTTCTCATCCGACCGGCCAAGGGGGCTGAGTTCGAGTGGCATGACTCCGAGAGCTCCATATGTATCCTCTGGAGTCTGAAGGGACTTGTGAAACCAGAGGCTCAAATTCAATTTTGAGCTAGAGACGACGCAGACAGGAGGTCTTCTGGAGAGCTCTGTTGACAAGGTCCCAGAACTCTCTTTTAGGTCCGTTCTCTGTGACCCTTGGAAAAGGTAGGAAAGAGAACCCCAAGAGGATGACTAGTATGATAAAGAGGAGTAGAAACCAATGACTTCTCAGGAAGTCCCTGGGCCAAGTGGTGGCATACTCAGCCTGAAGAAATGGGCCAGCAGTCTTGGCTTAAGGGAGACAGGCTGGAGCAGTTCTGTATAACAGAGTGGCCCCCTAACCCAATAGCAATAAAAGGCCATATCAATCGGAAGCCATGGCTTTGGAACTAAACCAAAGCAGAAGGAAATAGAACCTTCCACCACTAACCTAGAAATATGTACACGAGTTGTATATTTTAGCCTTTCCATATTCCTTCCCCCTAATAGCTTAGGAATCAGGCCTTTGGAAGGGGAGGAGGCGGTCCTTAAGATGTACCCTGTCTCCTTCCTCTCCAGGTTCTTTGAAATTCCTCATCTCGTCATTGAAGCAGGAGAGGAAATATGAAATGGATATGTTTGCATTTAAACTGTGCTTCCACTACACCGCCAGGGGTCCTTACAGGGGAAAACAAAGCAAAAAGCCCCACTGCAATGGAATCAACTTCAACTAATAGAGGTGCTATAGGACTCAGTCGCACTGTTCCGTAGGGATGTCTGAGCTGTACATCATTAGGGACTCAGACTACCTCACGTTTCTCCCTTGGAGTGGCTGGTGGATTCAAACCACTGACCTTTCCGTTACCAGCCCAGTGCTTACCCCAGACAAGTGAAATCTCCAAACCAGTGGTTCTCAACCTTCCGACGCTGTGACCCTTTCAGACAGTTCCTCATGTGGTGGTGACCCCCCAACCATAACATTATTTTTGTTGCTACTTCATCACTGTCATTTTGCTGCTGTTATGAATCGGGCGACCCCTGTGAAAGGGTCGTTTGACCCCCAAAGGGGTCACGACCCACAGGTTGAGAACCACTGCTCTAAACCAAGAGAGAGGAAGGTCTGCCCATTTCTGACCATTTGAGAAGCTTGCTGGTAGTCAGGCTGTTGTTGACAGTGGAAGCGTGTCAGTGAGCATTTGACAGTATTCCATCTTTATTCTTTCATTTTCCTCTGCATATGGGAAATGCGTGAAGTTAAGCTACCTTCATGCTCAGGTTATAGGGCAGAAGTAAAAAGTCTTTGCTTTCGTTCTTCTGTCTTCCATTCGGTCCTCTCTCATGGTTGCTGTTAAGTGCCGTTGAGCGGGCTGTGAGTCATAGCCACTGTACAGTAGAACAAAGCACCCACCGCCTGGGTCTGCCCCATCCGCACAACGTTGGAGGTGCTGCAGCTACGGTGTCACCCCTCTGGTCGAGGGTCTTCCTGGTTTTCGCTTCCCTCAATTTTACCAAGCATGATGTCCTTCTCCTCTGACAACATGTCCAAAGTACCTGAGAAGTCTTGTCATCCTTGCTTCTAAGAAGCCTTCTGGGTGTACTTCTTCCCAGACAGATTTGCTTGTGCTTTGGGCCGCCAGTGGCACTTGATGTCTTCTCTAGCAGATGGGAGTTGGGAAACTTCTTTTGTCATTGCGATCATGTGGAAAGTACTTGCTTTTGTTTGGTTGAAGCTCACCTTCTGTCTCGATGGCATCTTCTCTATTGTTTCAGAAACTTCATTCACAGGGACCCTGGTTCCTGTATGGAGACATCAGCTATAAATTCTTGTTGCAGAGTTTGCCAGTGTTTAGTCAGAGTTGGCTGCCATGTTGCTGGCCAATTGAGTTTTCCATCTGCACCTAGATTATATAAGCCTGGTTGAAGAAAACTATACACGTATGTATAACTCATCTCATTTTATCTCCAATGGGCCCTTTGTGCTTTCCAGCATGGCTCCTTTCGTTTGCCTAAACCATTTCCTCTCTCTCTACCAGACCACTGTTTCGTAACTTATCTCCCCTCCAAACCAACAAGTCTTTTCATGTCCTGATTATCAGCTCCACCCGCTCTTACATCACTGAACAATAGAAGCAATCGGAATAGAATGTTCGTGACTTCCACTACCACATCTACACCTTCTACCTGTTCTTATATATCCTGCCTCTCCTCCATCCCTATGACGTTCCATGTTCTTATTTAGCTCATGACCTAGTGTCCTAGAGCCCATCTCCTCTTGATTCCTCACGGTTTTCCCTCTACCAACTCCAACTGTCCTCTCTCATGCATCGTCTCCCCATCTTCCCTTTTCCTGGATCATTTCTTATGAGCATGCTTGTAGAAATAGAATATCTCCCGTCTTGAAAAAAATCTCTCTTTATCTCACATTTCTCTGATAACAGGTTTGGCCAGTTGGTGATGCTTCAACATCAGCTTGAATCCAAACCTTTGTTGTATACTCACACCTATTAAAGTTTCTGCTTCCCAGCCTGATAACTAGCTTACTATCCCCGCCTAGCTCCTAGCAAGCCCCACACCCTGTGACTTGCTCCTATCAACCCAAACAGCTTGGTCCAACTAGACACTCCCCGGTATCAACCCAGCACATGCCAACTCCCAAACTGAAGCATCTGCGGGCGAGCCTAGTCAAGGTTCCCACTTTTGAGTCATGCATATTGTTTAAATCTCCTGACCAAGGGCTATAATTTCTCTTTCTTCTTCAATCTGCCCTAATTCTCCTGTAATAGAAACCTCTGGATCCCACCACAAACTGTTCTGCCACCTGCTCCCTGGGCGGCTCCAGAACATAGAATATAGCTTTTATACATAAATGTAACCAAGTCTCGGCTCTGCTCAACACTCTCTGATGGCTCCCCGTCTTACTTTGAGTGAAAGTGGCCCATGATGCTGAGCCTCGTGATACTTCCTTCTCCTCACTCTAGCCTCTGACATGCCTCACAACCTTTGCAAATACTGTCTTCTAGGATATTTTTCACCAACATCGCTCCTGGGTGACCTCCTTCAAGTCTCTGGGCAGATGTCGTCTTGTCTGTGGGAACTTCTATGGCCCTACAGACAATAGCCCCTATATTCTTTTTAAGCAGGGCAATGATTTAAGAAGCAAAGAATGCTTCCCTCGTGAGATGGACCACCTTATGATTTGAGGATACGGATGACATCCAGGTGGTTTTACATTGAATTTTCTAGGGGGTGGGTGATGGGTGATGGAGCCCCATTGGCTCGCCCCAGCCCCTAACCTGTTTTCCAATTGGCCCTTAGTCTTGCATCTGGATTGGTCCTTATTCCAGCATAATGGTTGGTCTCATATCCACAGCTAATCACCTGATTATCGTACTGGTGGTGTTAGTCAAGAGGTTATCTGGACGTTACCTCTGCAATAGATCATGTGAGGCAATTTGGGACAGGTCATCCAGACCTCTAGTTGTTCTGGATGCCCCTACAGTCTTCATCTCAGATGATCCTGCTCTGTTTCCTACTATCATTTGGCATCATGACCAGATACATTACATACTGACTTTTCTCTAATTATTGTGTTTTCCTCCACTGGACTATAAGCTCCTCGCAGGCAAGGACATTGCTTTGATCACAGCTGTATTCTCAGTGCCTGGACAATGCCTGGCATAAATAGTAGGTGCTTCGATATATTTGTTAGACGGAGGAATGAAGTCCTTGTAGCTTCTAAGAGCTTCTGCCGTGGTGGTCAATCCGGTCTTGGTGGATAGATATCCAACCCCTGGTTCTTTTTCTTTTTCAAACCAAAGGCCTCAGGTACTTATTGGTTGGCAACCTCAATGCAGAAGCACAAAAAAACAAAAAGCAAGGAAGAAAACAGAGAGTTTCCACTACAGGTTTAAATGATCAGGTTGCAATGAACTTTAAGCTTCAAGAATGCTAGTGAACCTAGGCAAATGCTATCCCATGTGCAAGTCCTTATCGTCTCAGCTTGGTTCTTCTCCAATGTCTCCTCTTGGAGTTGTACCTGATCGTACGAGCAATTTTCCTTAGACCCCATCGGGAAATGGGGCGACTCTGCTTTTGCTTTTTGGTCAGACATCTCTTGATCCTGAGAGCGTTGTGGGAAGACATTTCTCAATGAGAAGGCAACTGCACTCACAGGGTGGTGGAGAAAGGTGGAGAAAGAACCCCTGATTCTTGCCTAGGCTCTGCAAGTCCCGAAATGCACTGCCCTATTACGTAACTGTGGTAAAAGTCAGCTTAACCATTGAGTGTATGTTGTTTTATTATTACACATAAATTATTCCATTTTAGAATGTGATAGCATGATATTACATGCCATTTCATATAAATTTGATCAGTTAAATGACTAATGTGATGGAGCAGCCTGCTCTAGCATCTCTGTATTCGACAGTACCTAAAGGACAATACAATAGAATTGTTAATTCTGCACACCGTGTAGCAATGACTTCAACATTTGATAGCCTTGACCTCAATGCTTTTATCTTTCATCTGAGAAATATTACCAGAGATTAGCATGCAGCACAATATCTACATTAAAATACTGTACTCAGAGCAACTTAAAAATATACATGTATATAAAGAAACTACAATGTTCTCGACTCAGAGCCTTCTGCCTTATGATTGACCATTGTCTTTCCAACGCTTTAAAACTGCTTTCTCAACGCAGAGAGCATTACTTCTTTCAGTCACGCCTGCCCAACTTGCAACATGAGCATCCTACCCAGCACTATTGGTAGTTGACACAGGAGAAACCTCAGAGAAAGCAGCAGAGAACTAAGAGTGTAGGATCCACCATCCTATGCATGGTTCTCATGATCTATATGCATCAGTAGTGTTGTTCTATCTCTCTGACATAATTCAAATAGAATACATTAGCTCCCCCACCCTTTGTTTTTGCAATAGCTTAATGATGGTTGCATGCAGCACATTCAACAAATGGTGCAATCAGTGGAGGATGCGGGTAGATTTACTTCTATGTTTTTCTTCCTTTCATTTCCACTTGTCTCCCTTCACATTTTCATTTTTGCGAAATTTCAAGTTAAGCATCGTGAGCAATGGTGAGCTAATGCAGAGGTAAAGCCAAGTGAGTGGGCGGCATACTTTCTCTCCATAAGGAGTCTTTACCTGTCCTGTTTATTTCACTACATCTAGTCTTCTTCACTCACTCACTCACTCACGCTCGCTTGCTCGCTCACTCACTCACTCACTCTCCCTCCCTCACTCCCATTGGGTAATTTCTGACACATAGCAATCCCATGGGACAGGGTGGACCTGCCCCTGTGAGTTTTGGAGACTGTCACTCTTTACGGGAATAGAAAGCCCGCTCTTTCTCCAAGGAGCAACTGTTGGTTTCGAACTACAGACCTTGCAGTTTGTGGGCCAGTGCCCAACCACTGTGCCACCCAGAACTCCTTCTTCCCTAGATCTATGATTTCTTCTGCTCTCTCTCTCTTTGTGTTTGTTGAGCACTTGCTTGGAAACGTGGAATTCAACAACTACAGAGTCAGTTTATGTCACACAATGTCATGGTTTGTTGTGTTGCTTTATCTTATGTATCAATTTGAGTGTCTACTAGTCATCCAAACTCTTCCACCGGTCCTGCATCAAGGCAGGGTCCTTCACACTAGAGACCCTGCACTAGATAGTTTACATAATATACTTCAGATGGTGTAATGCAGTGATTCTCAATCTTCCTAATGCCGCGACCTGCATACAGTTCCTCATGTTGTGGTGATCCCCCCTCCCCAACCATAAAATTATTTTCATTGCTACTTCATCACTGTAATTTTGCTACTGTTATGAATCGGGTGACGCCTATGAAAGGGTGGTTCGACTCCCAAAGGGGTCGCGACCCACAGGTTGAGAACCTGGTGTAATGGCTTCCTCTAATAATGACATGATAAGCCCACTGACAGCCAGGCGATTCAGACTTGTAGTGACCTGATTCAAGGTTTCTGAGACTGCAAATCTTCGTGGGAACAGACTGGTGGTTTGTTTTGAGCGGTTAGCAGCCTAATGCTTGTCCTACAGCGCCACCAGATGGAGGTAAAAATGATCACTTGGAAATCATCTCAAAAATCTACGGTTAAAGAATACTGGAGTGCATTGTCCTATCAAAAGAAACTCATTTGCATGCTTTTCTACTTTTGCATAGTTCATGAAAACACACCACATCATCTTGGGTAGCCCTGACTTCTTGTGGGTAAATCTGCCAAAAATACAGCAAAGTGTGGTGATTAAAGCAGATGGTGCCCAGCTATCAACTGGAATAGTGTCTGGGGTTTAAAGGCTTGTAGTCAAACAAACAGCCATCTGAGGAAGGCCTCTACTAAGCCCATATCGAAGAAACAAACCAGCCGGTGTGGCCCAAAGATGACCAGACCGGAATCCAAATGTGATGAAGGGAAAAGTATCAGAGGCTAAATTGTGAGCATCTGATTTGTAGAAGGCTGTGGAGGACAGTGGGAGCCCACAATCCACCTGCAGAGTATTTAGTCAGGTTAAACCTCGGACAGATCCCTTCTAGCGATAGGCCAGGAATTCAAATAGCTTTACTAGCAGACAGAGATAAGTCTGTTTATGGTGGATCGAACCGCAGTTTAATATGATACTCGGTTAGTTGACCTTTCTCTTGGCCCAGTCTGAATTTGATCTAGGCTTAAATATTTCTCATTTGCTCCATGATAGAAATTTCTTTTCTGCCTTTTAAAATATTGTCGGTGGTCTTTTCTTTCTTACTCCTTATTTTTACTTGTATCTTTAGATGATTAATAATATTAATTTTCTTTCTGCTTCATTTTATGAAGCACAGAAGGAGTGGATGCATAGAGACAATAACTAGTGCCGTGGTGTATCAGGGATGGGGAGTGGGGAGGGGAGGGGATTTGGGAAACAAACAATGAATGTGGGAAGGGGGAGGGAGCACTAGAACTGATAGTAATAGTGTACATACAACTCTTTTTAAAAGCAATTTAACTATGGAAGGGTATGGTATGTGAATATTATATCAAGAAAACTACTAAAAAACGAAGAAGAAAAAGAAGAAACCAAAGTTGACCAATAGGTACCATGGGTGAAAGTAGAAGAGTTTTTGCTTAGGGGACATCGAGTTTATGTTGATGGCAATAGAATAATTTGGAAAGGGATATCAATGATGATTGCACGGCATGAGCAGTGCAATCAATGGCACTGAATTATGCATGTAGAAGTTGTGGAATTGGAGAAGGTTTTTCTGTGTATGGTTGTGCCACCATTTAAAAATGATTACACTAATAACAGTGAATGCCAGAAAGAAGAAAATGTCCTAAGATTGACGGTTCTTGATATGACTGAACTATTGAATTGTGTGATACTGGATGTGGATGAAGTGCCAATAAAACGGTTTTAAATAAATAATAGACCTTAAAGGAGGCTATTACCCCCTGATGCACTGGCTGAAGGAGTGAGAGGTCTTTACATTGAGGTGAAGGGTCTCTGAAGTTCTTGGGTGTTCAGGTGCGTGGTTAAAGCACATAGAGAATCTGAAAAGGAGTTTTCTTGAACAAACAATAAAGCTCATTGGCAGGGACGAAATAGTGCATGAGCCAGTCTTCAAAGAGGGCAACTGTAAGCCAAGCCTTTGCATGGACTCTCCCTGTAAAGGGAAGATACAGTGGAGTGCTCTGGGATTTAGGAAGCACAATGTGTGATTCCTGATGTGTTACCCCCAAGCAATAGCGTTCGCCTGTTCTTTGATGGCATCAAAGGTGTTCTAATTCCCCCCAAACTCCTGTAAGCTCATCACATCATTCTGGGTAGCCTTACTTCTTTTGAGATGATCTGTCATAAATAATAGGGCTTAAAGGAGTTTATGACTCCCTGACCCATGGGACGAAGTTGCCCTGGTGGTCAACCTACAAAGGCAGCAAATTGAAACCACCAGCGGCTTCATGGGAGGAAGACGGCGCTTTCTACTCCCATACAAGAAATAAGGTCTTGGAAATTCACGGGGGCAGTTTTACTCTGTCCTATACGGTTGCTGTGAGTTGGTCTCAACTCTGTGGTCGTGAGTTTGGTTTGGGTTTGGAGTTACTCGGTAGGAGAAGGATGATGCTGTCTGCGCCTGTACTTACAGTGTTAGAAATCCAAGGGATATTTCTACTTTCCTACAGGGTCCTTGTGAGTCGGTATTAACTTCATTGTCGTGGGTTTGGTTTGATTTGGGGTTTATCCTTTGATGCCATGTGTCCTATTGCCTCCCCTCCACCTTTGAAACAATTGGGCCAACCCCTATTCCCACACAAAATATCTTTATCAGAATTGTCTTCACATGCTGCACACACAACTTTTAAATCTTTGAAAAGGCTTCAAGCCTTTTCTTGCACTGAAGTAAGGCTTGTGGACACATTACACTGATTTTGCGTGTCTCACAAAGTTATTAATAACTCGCCATCTTAATTAAGCCACTGCAGTACTTAGTATGATTTGTAGCTTTCATGGGGCAAAACCTTTCACAGGCGTGGTAGTTATATAATCTGGTGTCAGTTTGAGATTATTAAGAGTGAAGGGGTAGAGTTTAGCCTGTTAATCAAGTCGAAGCTCGATGACCTCATTTGGAGGCGCTACAGAGATAAATAGCTCACAGGAGGCCAGACCCAGACTCCGTGCCACATGGAGCTACACTGATGACGCCAGAGCCCTGGAACTGGAGGAGCCACGTGGAGACGCATGCCAGTGCTGAGATGCTTCCACTGTCACTGAATCCACAAGACTTTCCACCCACTGGCCTGTGATCTTCCTGCATTCAGCGTCATTGCATGGCTGCATGAGTCTGAAGAGGAATTTACAGACTAGTATTAACATATGGGGTAATATTAGACGTATGTACTTGATCTGGACTGGGCTGGGATGTTTTCTTAATGTACAATTGCTCTTTTATATAAAGCTCTTTCTCACACACATATGAGTCTCCCTGGGTTTGAGTCTCCCTGGATTTTTTCTCTAGTCTACCCAGACTAACACAACAGATCCTGTTCTTCTCACTTTATTCTTTAAACTTGTCCTACTCGTGAATGGATGGTCTTCCAATGACTTCTGGTATTTCATGGTCACTTTATGACTTCCACTTATGACCAGTTTCCTTTTCTCTGCTTCATCACCAGCACGTGCAGTGGATCTGTGCTTTAGCAGCACAGTTACAAGGGTGAATAAGAGAAATATGTAAGCCAAACCCAAAGTTCCACACTCACACACATTCATGGCAATGTGATGATAACCAACAATAGCTTTAAACCCAATTAAATGAAATGTTATCCTCAAAATAATTCATTGTTTTCATTAGTAAACCTATATTACAAAAATCTGTACTCTTATTATGATTATATTTTTATTTAAAAATATGAAAGTTTGTTTTCTGTTGTTATGTAACATCTAGTGTGATAGGTAGGATATTTGTACCAACCTGGCCAGTAGGAACATGTGGGATTAATCAGATCACAGTTTGATTGGAGGGCAAAGAAATAAATGGCTCAATAAGGCCCTCCCCTCTCTCTCTTGCTCTCTGGTGATTGGACCAGCGTGTGGCTGCTTTTGCTAGTTCTCTGCCTCAATTTGTGAGCTACACTACCTGTGGGACAAGCCAACCCATGGAACCTGTTGCTAGAGCTTGAGGTTCCTTCGAGACCTGCTTCGCCAAGCAGCTGGTGTGTACATTGCTTGAGCTTGAGGCTGGTGCTTGAGTTTGATATCCGTCAGAGCCTCCTTCACTAAGCTTCTGAGCTGCTGACTGTTGGTAACCCGCCCTGTTGTTTGCTTCCTGTGGCTGGACTGTCTGCATTGCCCAATTGAAGACTCGACTCGGCCGTCTGCTTCCTTGACCTTGGACCCAGCAGCCCTCATGAGTTGAAGAACTTCCAGTATATTAACTGTTCCACAGAAGTGAGTTGAATTGAGACCTCTGTACTGTTGTGTGGATGAATTAGCTGTTATAGTCCTTCACGCTGTATAACCCTATCTATCTATCTATCAATATATATAGAGAGATATATAGATATTGATATATATTGATAGATATTTTATATATAGTCATAAGTGTCCTGGTTTTGTTTCTCTAGAGAACCCTGCATAACACATCTACCTAATATCTTTAATTTTGCTCCTTAGTCTGCAAAGGCTCAAATATTGACTCTCTGGCCCTTTACAGAAAAAGTTTGTGGCCCGAGGAGACAGTTCCGAGGGGGCCTTGAAGGAAGGAGGAGGCTGGGGAAGGGAGTGTTGAGCAAACCATGCCATGGACAGGGGAGCAACTAGGGAATTAAAATCAACAGCCAGGGCTGCATAGGGACCCTGGTGGTGTTGGAACAATGGTAATCTAGCTGAGAGGAATTACTGGGAGGCAAATGAAAGGTGAACATAATAGTGGGGCAGGAGGAAGGTTAAAGGAAAAGAGGAAAGATCTAGGAAGCAAAATCATTGAGAGAGGTAGAAACAGTTGTGTACATATGTAAATATATTAATTCATAAAAATAGAGGTATAAGCCTATGTGCATATATTTATATGGCAATATATTGAGGAAGTGGATGGACTTTGGCCTCTGCTCAAGCCCTCCCTCAATGCAAGAACACATTGTTCTATTAATCTGGCATTCTGTGATGCTCACCCTCCCAACATGATTGCTGAAGACAAAATGGGTGCATAAGCAAATGTGGTAAAGAAAGCTGATGGTGCCCGGCTATTAAAAGATAAGGTGTCTGAGGTCTTAAATGCTTGAAGTTTAATAAGTGGCCATCTAGCAGAGAAGCAACAAGCCCGTATAGAAGACACACACCAGCCTGTGTGATCACCAGGTGTTGAAGGGATCAGGTATCAGGCATCAAAGAACAAAAAATCATATCATTGTGTGCTTACCTCCATGATACGATCGCTGAAGACAAATAGGTGCATGAAGAGTCGACAGGATCAAGTAACAAGCATCAGAAGACCTAAAACAAATAATCATATTGTTGAGAACGTGGGAGGTTGGATTGGGGACCCAAAACCCTTCTGTAGACAAATGGACATCCTCTCACAGAAGGTCACAAGGAAGGGTCACATGTCAGCCAGAGTGTAGCATAGCACCGATGAAACACACAGTATTTCTCTGGTTCCTTGAGGCTTCCCCACCCCCAATATCATGATCCCAATTCTACCTTACAAACCTGGCTAGACCAGAGCATGTACACTGGTACAGACAAGAGCTCTAGACACACAGAACCCAGGATAGATAAACCTCTCAGGTACAGAAATGGGTGTAGTAATACTAAGAGGGTAGGGGAAAGGTGGGGCGAGAATGGGGGAGGGGGGGTTCAATCGCAATGATTGGCATATAACCCACTCCGAAAAGGGAACAACAACAACGTGGGTGAAGGGAGACAGTGGTTGGTATAAGATATGAAAAAAAAGTGTAATGTATAATTTATCAAGGATTCACAAGGTTGAGAGGGTGGGGGAGGGAGAGAAAAAAAGAGGAGCTGATACCAAGGGCTCAAACAGAAAGAAAATGTTTAGAAAATGGTGATGGCAACATATGTACAAATGTGATTGATAAAATTGATGTATGGATTGCTATAAGAACAGTAAGAACCCCCAGTAAAATTATTTTTTTAAAAAATTTGTGGGTTTCCACCATAGACAGATCTTGGCAGGTGTGTATTAGAAGCCATAAACAAGAATGCTCGTGGCAGTATTGTTTGTAATAGCAAAAGACTGAAAGCATTCCAACGGTGCAAGCTTAAATTGTATATATTTACATAGTATAAAACCAGGTGTCAGTGGAAATTAATGAATTCCAGTTAGGTGCTGACAATGTGGATGAATCTCAAGGTTTTAATATCTAGTGGAAAAAATCAAACCACAGGATAGCTTAAGTAACATATAATATTTAAAGCACACAAACTCGTCAAAGGATGGTTTATATTGATAAAGAATAGTGTGGGATGATAGATATAAAATACAAGAGGACTTCAAAAAGTTCATGGAA
>NW_022103901.1:10092146-10104760 GCF_000313985.2 Echinops telfairi | reverse complement strand
TATGTTACTTTAACAAGTTCCAATCTTTGGATTATATCAATAGCTTTCTCTTTGCTACCCTAATTTTGATATTCAATCTTCAGGGCCTATTAAGAAGTTCTTTCTGGTCATCTTTCTGGTATTCTCTGCTTTTAGTCAAGATCTGTCTGAGATCAGCAATGCTATCCCTTGTGCCACATCCTCTTCGGAATGTGGCCGGAACCTCTGGTCCTTCCCTGTCATTGTACTGCTGCAACTTTTGTTGGATGATCTTCAGCAACGCTTACTTACTTGCCTTGTGTGGGATTATAAAGAGACTTTTCCCCAGCTTTGTCTCCCCCAAATATATGTTAGATTTAGGACACTGCTTGCAGCTAATGGTAAGTGGTTGTCAAGTTACCTCCCTGATGGCAGTTAGTTGCCAGACTACTGTCTGGTCCCACCACAGGTAGGGCCCACTCCCTGCTGTTAAGGACAATGGGCTACTTCTCCCTAAAGGCTTGCAGTCATCTGTTTGGTTCCTGTAGGGGGGTTTACACCCTACTGATAGTGGTCTCTATAGAGAGCCAGAGAACCCACTCAGTGACATCCAAAGTTAAGCTGCCACCCTGAATCTAGGATCCGCCTATTTTGTCACATGTATACCCCCAATCCCTCCTCTTCCTATTACCCCTAGATCACCTTCCTCCCATTACTGTATTACCTATAGCACAACTCTTTCTTGTGACATATGTCTTCACCTGTAATTAGGGGGCTTGTGTGTCCCCAGAAAATATAAAAGCCTTGGTTAGCAATAAAGATCTCTCTCTCTCTCCACGTGGACCACCAAGTGAGGCTGAGGTGAGCATGCTACTATGGAATGTGTCTGACTCCATTATTTCAATCTCTCTACTCTCTCTCATGCTCTCTATGACTTTACTATGATCTTTACTTATTATTGCTGTACAATTGCACCTACCAGACCAGTGATGATGTGTTAGGGCAGGTACCCTGACAGGCCCATACAACTCTATCACAATCCAACATCCATCCATTGTGTCAAGCACAATTATATATTTGTTGCCACCATCATTTTCAAAATATTTTCTTTCTACTTGAGCTCTTGGTATTGGCTCCTCAGTTTTTCCCCTCCCTCCCCCAACTTCCCTCCCTCCCTCCCAAATCCTTGATAATTTATAATCTATTATTATTTTTCATGTCTTAAATTGACCAGTGTCTCCCTTCGCCCACTTTTCTGTTGTCCGTCCCCCTGGGAGAGGGTTATATGTAGAATTAAGGTGACCAGACATCCCACTTTTGGTGGGACAGTCCCGATTTTTGGCATTTTTAAAAAGTCCCAATTTTTGGAAAGAATGCCCAACAAGCTAGGGAACAGTCTATTTGGTCCATATAGACCAAATTTTTAATCAAGACCCCTCCCCCACATCATGGTGTCCCACTTTAAATCTGGTCACCTTAATGTAGTTCATTGTGATCAGTTCCCTCTCTCCTCCTGCCTTACCCTTACCCTCCTGGTATCGCTACTCTCGTTATTGGTCCAGAGGGGGTTATCTGTTCTGGATTCCCTGTGTTTCCAGCTCTTATCCATACCCATGTACATGTTTTGGTCTAGCCGGATTCGTAAGGTAGAATTGGGGTCAGAATTCTGGGGGAAGGAAGCATTAAAGAACTAGAAGAAAGTTGTATGTTTCATCAGTACTATCCCGCACCCTGGCTGCCTTGTCTCTTTCTTGTGACCCTTCTGTAAGGGGATGTCCAATTGTCTGCAGATGGGCTGTGGGTTTCCACTCCACACTTCCCCTCATTCACACTGATATGAGTTTTTGTTCTGGGTCTTTGATTCCTGATACCTAATCCCATTGACACCTCATGATCACACAAGCTGGTGTGCTTCTTCCAAGTGGACTTTATTGCTTCTCAGCTAGATGGCTGCTTGTTCATCTTCAAGCCTTTAAGACCCCAAATGTTGTATCTTTTGCTAGCTGGGCACCATCAGCTTTCTTTACCACATTTGCTATGCACCCATTTTGTCTTCAGTGATCGTGTTGGGAAGGTGAGCATTTCGGAATGCCAGATTATTAGAACAAAGTGTTCTTGCATTGAGGGAGTACTTGAGTGAGGCCCAATGTCCGTCTGCTACCTTAATACTTAACCTATAAATATATGTACATAGATTGATTTCCTTATCATTATATATAAGTATATTTCCATATGTATATGACTGTATTTAGACCTCTATAAATACCCATCTGCCTCCTAGTTTTTCCTCTATTTCTTTTACTTTCTTCTTGTCCCACTCTCATGTTCAGCCTTCATCCGAGTTTCAGTAATTCCTCTCAGTTACATTGCCCTTGATCAAGCCCTACCAGGCCTCCTATACCCTCCTTGCCATCGATTTTAGATCACTTGTTGTTTCCTTGTCCCTGGGTTTGTTAACACCCACTTCCTTTCCCCTGCCTACCCTCTCCCATGTCCTCCCAGAACCGTTAGTCCCTCAGTCCCGTTGTTTTCTCCTCCACAGCAGACACTTTTTCTATCTTTCTAGTACACCCCTGAAGTCTGTGCTCTTCCATTTATACCACATCCAAGTGGCAATTTGGGCATCCTCGGGGGACTCAAATCATGTTCCTTTTCGAAGTTCTTTGAGTTTGAGGAACAAAAAGAAGTCTTGAGGGACAAATCAGGATTGGTGGGTGGATGGGTAAGGTTGCCCGAGAAAATTTTCATAGGACGGCCCCCTTGCTACTCTCAAAGAAAGAGCAGACCCATTGTTCTAATGGAGAAAATGTCCTCCTTGCAATTTTCCTGGTCTCTTTTCACCAATGCAGTGTTCAGTTTTCTCAAAATGTTCTTAAAATGCCTTCCTAATAAACCCTCATGGCCAATGTACGTCCTGTGAGCCAAGCAGGCACTCAGATCACGGTCTGCGTGACATCTCCTGAGGAGTGTGGTCTGCTTGATATTTAAGTAGAGAGCTCCTTTTTCCTGCCTGGCCCAGACCCCACGTCTGGCACATCGATCTCTGGTCCCTGTGCTAACAGTTTGCCATTTTGCCTACCGACCCTGGGAGCTATTGCCTGCTGACCCTGGGAGCCATCAGAGCCTGCTGAGTTTGGATGTGTTCCACTCTGCCTGCCACAAGCCTGAGCTGCCATCAGCCTGTGGTTTTCCTGCCATGTCTTCTTGCTTCCTGGTCTGCCTGCCCCCAGCAGCTGCACCGCTCAGCTAGAGCATTTGCTTACTTTCTAACCCATGGCCTTGAATCAGTCAGGACTTCTCTGCTCCTCTATCTCTATGAGCCATGTTTCTTGATGCAAACATCTCTCTTTGTTTACCTGTGTAAGCACCACTGTTTTAGCTAGAGCATCTAGCCTAACCCTGCACTCTTATCTCCATGAAACCCCTCCTCTAAGAGTCCAAGTTTTAGGAATTCTAATGTCTGCCCTTGGTTCTCTCAGTCATAGGGGTGGTGGTGATTTCCTGTAGTGGCTCTGTTCATGCTTTGTACCTTCATGTTCTTGTTCTGCTTTTTCAGTATAAAGAATTATTAACAGAGATAATTTAGTATAAAGAATAGCAAGGGTAGTGTGGCCTTTAGGATCCTGTAAGGGGACAGAAGTCACACTGGATTTAAACAGAGATAATTTAGTATAAAGAATTATTAACTGATGCTACCCTTGCTATTTTCTGAAATTTCCTGTGGTAGACGGGTCTAATAAAACAATCAGCATATTTCAGAAAGGAGGCTAAAAACAGTGTTTTTCTACGTAGAAGATCTGGATTTCAAAGTTCCTCATTTCCCTCACGCTCTTGCTCATTTCCTAGAACCATGACAGTTGGACCCTTTCTCCCTACCTTCCTCCTGAGCCTATTTTCTTCACTTAGCACTGATGCAAAGAAGATAGTGAAAATTCACATTGAGGGGAGGACGGGGGAAGAAGGAAAAAGCCTTTTGACTCTGAAGAAAGAACTCACTGTAATCTCATGTACCTTCAAGTCCGGTTTCTCAAGAAAGGAGGCATGCGCAACCCTCTCCCGAGGGCACTGCTGCCTCCACAGGCATGCAGTGGGAAAGGCTTTCTGGTGAGGGGAGGAGAGACTGTTACGCCTTGTCTGGTGTTTGGGACATAGTGTTCTCCAGAGAGTAAGCTCTTTTGATTCTAGGCTTTTCCCCACATGTTCTGGTTTGCTGTTGCTTGCTTAGTCTACCTGTTTGAGAGGTCATGCGTTGGCTGTAGTTGAAACACCAACAGGACATTGCCCTGTGAGTTGCCGGTAAGAGAGGAAATGAGACTCAGGATTTTGTAGATGAAGGAGAGAAAAAGCATGGTTGGATACCACATGGTATCCAACAATGGGGTGAGGGGGGTTAGGGTTCAGAAAAGAAATGTGAGCAGGGGGTATGGACATGTGGGCAGACAAAGGTTGAGGGAACAGGATATCTAGATCTATTTGTTAAGCAGCCAGTACGGATTAAAATCACAGTCTGGGGGAGTTTCTCCCCTTAATGCTGCGTGGAAGGTCAACAAGGGCCCAAGATATGGTTTCTATGGTGAAAAGAGTGGAATATGAAGATCAAAGGAGTGATATATGAGGAACTTCAAAATGAAGTAAAATGTTGGGTAATGTCCATAGATGGGGGTGTACAAGGCAGGGTCTGAATGACCGGGAAGACAGGCAACTCAGGCAGTCATCTGAATGAGAATTGCATAGAACTCCAAGAGTCAATAGTTTAAAATACTGTGGAGAATTTGAAAACGATAATGGAGAAAAAGCCTTTGGAGATGACTAGGTGGTGGAGATCAGCATTGGTAACCTTAAGGGAAACTTGGAGTAGATCCATGGCTAGAGGATGGTGGAGTATAGAGCTTTCATTTTGCTAGAGGATGCGGAGCATCTCTAAGATAAGATACTAGGGGCTCTCCCCAGAAGCCAGTGACTAACTAGGTAGAACCAGGGTGGTGGCTCAGATGCTACACAGTAGGACTATTCCCACATTCCTCAGGTCCTGTAACCCACCTGTGGCTGGTTCACAGGCTTGTCCAGTGGTCCATAAGCTCAGGGCAGGGGTAGTGACACTGGATGGCAGCAGGGGATGCGGTCACTGTGATTCCCACTTTGCTCTCCTCGACTGATCACTCTCTGGTGCCTGACAACCATGGAGATGACCCAAAATACCATGCTGACCAGGGAACGAGGTACGTTCCTTAACATCCAAATACCAACAGTAAATGAAGGCCTATGTATGGTGGCTTGTTGATCCACCGGCTGATCAAGCTTCTCTGAGATGGTTTTGCTGCCCCCCTCCCCCTTTAGGTTTTACTTTTGATATCAACTTGATCCTGTTTGAGGCATCATTCACAATTAGGTAGATTTGTTTATCTCCTTGGTCTGCTCTAGCTGAATGTATCTGCCTAGAGTTCTAGATTGTATGTGGAGTCTAGTCACAGGAATAAAAGGAGTCAAGTCTGTACTATCTGAAGAAGGATGGTCTGGATTACTAGGGCTCCTTAGGAAGACATACACTCCCTATTGCAAGAGGGATGGAGTGGGAGGGAAGTAGAGAGTGGGCAGTAGCTGGTTTGTAAAATCAGAAAAGAGATCAGTGTGTTCTTTCTTCTGGCCCTGTCCCAAGTGAAGCAGATTTGCCTCAGGTTGGATACGATGTTGAATAAACATGAAGATTTAATGGCTAGAAGCAGATGCTTGACATTATAGGATGATTAGGGTAGTGTTGAAAGCTTTTGGATCCTACATAAATCTATCCAACACTGTAGGTTCAAAGAAGTGGAGTGGAATATCTAGGTGCCTGATGGGGGTGAGCCCTGGGGAAGCCCTGGTGGTGTAGTGGTTATGGGAAGGGCTGCAATCAGCATGGTCGGCAGTTCGAAACCACCAGCAGCTCCTTGGGAGAAGACAGGGCTTTCTACTCCCATAAACCGTTACATTAGGTAAATGTGCTGCACAAGACTTCTTTAGAGTGTTGAAGAGCAAGGATGTTTCTTTGAGGAATCGAGTGCACCTAACCCAAGCCACGGTATTCTCCATTGCATCATATGCATGTGAACGTTGGACACTGAATAAGGAAGACTGTAGAGGAATAGCTGCATTTGAGTTGGGTTTTGCTAGAGAAGAATATTGAAAGCACCAGGAACTGCTACAAGGACAAATTGATCGGTCTTGGAAGAAGTTAAGTCTAGAGTGCTCCTTGGAGCCAAGGATGGCAAGACTTTGTCTTACATACTTTGGACATATTGTCAGGAGAGACCAGTCCCTCAAAAGGACATCATGTTTGGAAACATGGAGGGGCGGCAAAAAAGAGGAAGGCCATCGTTGAGATGGATTGATGCTGTGGCTGCATCAATGGGCTCGAGCATAGGAACAATTGTGCAGATGGCGAACGACCGTGCATTGATTCGCTCTGTTGTGCACAGGGTCGCTATGGGTGAGAACTGACTTGATGGCACCTAACAATGACAACAGTTACTGCCTTGGAAACTCACAGGGGGTTGCTATGAGTCACCGTTGACTCAATGGCAGCGAGTTTGGTTTGGATGGGGGTGAAGGAAGACTCCTGGTGTTGGAGTGGCTACATGTTGGGCTGCTAACCATAAGGTCAGTTGTTCAAAACCACCAGCTGCTCCTTGGGAGAAAGATAAGACTTAATATTCCCATATAGCGTTACAATCTCGGAAATCCAAAGGTATAGTTGTACTCTGTCCTATAGGGTCGTTATGAGTTAGAATTGACTTGATGGCAGTGAATTTGGCTTGTTTTGTTTTTTGGTGATGGGGGTAAGCGAGGTGAGTAGGTGGATGGAAATGAGAATGGTGTTTCACTAAGAAATATAATGGGGTGTATTTGGATTTTATTCATAGAAATCGGGGTACTGAATATCATCTTTTACACTCTTCCCTCTATATAACTTCTCTGTTTCCCAACGTCGTTTAGATGGAAGCAGAAAAATCAAAGTGTCCTTTATTTCTGCTATAAATGTATTACCACTGTTATAGACATTTCCATTTTTATGGGGCTTCCTAGTTATCATTACACTTACGAATTGTGTACTCACCATATATACTTGTGTATGAGCCGAGTTTTTCAGCACATTTTTAATGCAGTTTTTGTGGTAAAATTAGGTGCCTCAGCTGATATTCGGGTCGGCTTCTACTCGAGTGTATACGGTAATCCCCACATGGACACTGTTGCAGAGAATACTGTAGAAGATTCCAGGGAGAGCGAGGCTATATCACTCGAGTCCTGGCCCAGGACTTTCGGCTGCTCTGGTTCAGAGAACAGGCAGAGATTAATGGCAAAGGTCCAAAGATTGGTTGCTTCTCATCTTTATGTCCCCCATCCTCACCAACAGCCAGGTGGCACCCACTCTTAGCCATCCTTGAGATCTTTCCTAATCAGGACCTTTTCTTACCATGATGCTGCTCCAGTGCTGAGGTCTCTGTGTTTAGACCCAGCCACTCCCAGGCGCATGCTGGACAGTGGAAGGCTATGTTCTAGAGCTCCAGGCCAGGAATCCGCGGACACAATTCTCTCTGGCTCCAGACAATGGAATTTGGGTAAAGAAACAAGAGCTCTTCAGTGTCGGAGGAGTTGGGTCAAGAGCTGGATGATGTGGCGTTCCTTGGAGCGATGAGTCACGCTGCTGAAAATAGCTTTTAATTCGTGTATCATCCACCTGGAGATTTCAGAAATTGCCAATATCAAGCTACAACTTTGATATAGTTTCTGATTGATCCTTAGATTTAAAATGGTTCTCGACCTAGGGTCTTGATCCACGCCTGATGTCTTAGAAACAACTCCAGGTTCACACAGCTCTATTCATCCGGCAGTTCAAGGGGTGCACAATTGTGATTTGGGGGTCAGTCATGGCAGTTCGGGTGAGTATTATTACTCTTTTTAATCTCTGCTCCTCACGGGGCTTGGATCAATTATCCTGATGCTTTCACCCAGGAGAAGGAAGCCGAGGGAAGCTCTGTTTCCTTACTCAATTTCCAGGCTCCTTGTCAGAATCAACCCAGCAGCCGTGGGTGTGGTTATTGGTTTTAATCTAGGGGCAGAAGTGCCAGAGCTGAGCAAGTTCTTAGAGAATGAGCAAATGCTATCAGCAAGGGGACAGTTTAAGGGATTCCAAAGAAAAACCCAAAATAATATGAGAAAAAAAGGTATTCGAAATTTAAGCTGTCCATGATTTCTCTTTCCCCAGTTATATTTCTGCTCCAGCTCAAAAGTCCCTTGTCCACCATATCTTGTCTTTAAAGTACCTTGATGTCCTGTCCTTGCCTTGGGGCACATGTGGAAATTTCCTTTTTCAATGGCTTCTGCTAATATCTATATCTGTACACACGCACACATATACATATACGTATATGTGTTATATACCCCAAGAAGAGTTTTACTAGGAACATTATAGATAAACAGACAAAACCCCTCAAAAAGTATAAATATGTTTGCAAAGATATTTATGTTAAAAAAAATTGTCTTAGAACGCAGTTGCCGCTATAGCTCCCTCCCTTCCCTTCGCTGTTAGTTCGAACTTTCTAATGTTTAGCTTGAGGTAAGTTTATGTTTATGACGAGTTCTGGTGAAACAGATCATATTTTCTTGAACCTCCTTTCTTTTAAAAAAAATAATTTTATTACACACTCCCATAGAGGGCTCCCTTCTTCTTTTTTTTTGCATTTTAATATTCTTTTTAAAAAATCATTTATTGGGCTTACAACTCGTTACAAACCATACATCAATTGTATCTGACATATTCGTACATCTATTGCCATCGTTCTTTTCTAGGCATTTACTTTCCATTGAGCCCTTGGGATCAGCCCTCCTTTTTTCCCTCCCCCCACCCCGCCCCCAGATATTCTTATTCTAAATAATCCCAAATGTTCTAAGCCCAAGTGGTAGCTAACATTGGACATGTGACTGGTGAGGTCTAGTGGGACAAGATAACTTTGTGGTGTGCTTCGCTGCTGTCTGTGTTGCCCCTGCATATTTCTGGCAAGCCCTAGCCCCGTCTCTAGTTGCACTTGAGTCAGGTTACCTAAAGCATATCCTTGAACAGTGCCTCGGTCGTCCTGAACCGTTCACAACACTGGAAATTAAACTACACTGTCTTGTGTTGTGCTCTAGCTCTCACAAGTGGCTGCATTTATTCATCTCTAACACCAGGATGCCATAGGGGTCATAATGAGGGCTCCCTTCTTGACAATTGGTTCCTCATTAGGAATGTGACACACAAGGAGCTGCCTCGGGGTAGCTCTCCAATCTGGGTGACCAAGGGAAGCAACAGAAATCTGGGTGAGTGATGCTTACGTCATGTCAAAAAGGCAGCACTTACTCCATGCCTGTGGCACTAGCCTTTTCTGTACCTACTAATTCTTTTTCTTACAAACAATTGCTTATAGTTCTGTCCCCCCAACATCTGTGCTATCCTGGGATCCAAGCTCCAAAGCCCTCTGGCTTTTACCATGGAGGTGTGTGGCACTCATGCTCTTGTTCCGGCCGATCCTTCTCATTCTGGGCTGCCTGACTGGCTACGTCATCCACTTGATGGGGGACGCCACGCTTCAACAGTGGTGGGAGTGCCTGCGTGACACGGTGCCCTGTGAGTGACTATGGGGGGAGAGGGCAGGGCACTTCATAGATGAAGAACCAGGGCAAAGCCCCAAGTCTCTCAGGAGACTTAGATGGGGTGCAGACACTCCTTTTGGTAGAAAGGGGACATGCTCTAGTCTCAGCTAATTCAATGTTCAGGCAATCTCTATTGAGCTTACTTTGGGCCAATTCTGCTCATGGCATGGTAGAATCGATGAATTTCCCAAGCAAGAAATGTCTAAAGACAGATGGAAACTCATGAGGGAAAACCAGAGCCCTTGCTAGCTGATCCGTGCTTTTGTGTGCGTCTTACGTTGGGCTCTCTAGAGAAGCCAAACCAGATCTATGTCTGTATCTATGTCTATATTATCTATATCTATGTCTATATAATCTATATCTATATCTATGTCTGTCTATGTATCTGTATCTATATATATATAGATATAGATAGATAGATATAGATATAGATATAGAGAGAAAAAATAAATATATATTGAGAACTTGCTTCCCTTGTTTGTAGAAACAGGTAGATTCCAAGTCCATAGGTCAAAGACTCAAGTAGCCATGGGGCTGACGACTGGCAGGAAGACCACAGAGTGGTGGCTACCATGGAGGATGGGTCCAAGGTCCACAGGTCAGGCTCGTGTCTGCAGGTCAGATGGCGGGCACTGATGACTCCCAGGATCAGCAGGAATCTGGTTTCAGATTTGGCAATTAAGAGGACCACAGCAATATTGGAGAGTAGAGAGAAATAACACCCCAACAGGCGATTGAGCCATAGAGTGCTTGTTCCTGAAAAGGAGAGGTATATCTGATCCTTTGAATTTACAGAAATCCAGCCCTGTCTTAAGCCCTGTCCCTCCTCTCTTGTCCTCTTGTTCCAGCCCTAAAGCCAGTGGATCTGCATGCTACCTTTCAGACAGGGCCGCTGATGACCGAGGAGACCAGTCGGGGCATCGTGCTGCACTGGTGGGCCCACAGCTGGCCATTACACTCACTCCTCACCACAGTAGCCTCCCTGCACTCTGTAGCCCGGAAGCTGGGGGGTTTGGCTGGCAGTCCCCACGCTGTGGTGGTATTGGGTCTGGGGGCTCACTTTACCACTTTCCCTCCATCGATTTTTGTTCAACAACTAGCAGGGATTCAGGCACTGTGGTGACCCTGCTAGCTCGGGAGCACGACACTCTTGTAGTCTGTGTATGGCAGTGACTGGTTCCCTCTCCAGGTGAACTGGCTCCTCCGAGCCGCCTTTGAAGACCTCCATGTGACCTTTGTGGATGCCTGGGAAATGACCTCCAGCCTGGTCCTGCCAGACAGCATCCACCCAGGCTGACTCATCGTCTGGAATGAGGCGGACTTGCTCTTCCCCTTCATCTGCCCCACCTGAGTGTGTCCACAGGCCTGGAGCTGTGTGATGGGGAAGCAGGTGTGAGGATCAAGCCTCAGTCGCTCAGCTATGAGTACCTCTTCTCCTACCTCTAATGCCTAGGTTGTCAGGCCAATCCGCAAGAATTTCTACGTACATAATGATAGGGGGAGGGAAGGGGAAGGAAAAAAATTGGCAATGCTATATCAGACAAGGGGCTAGTCTCTAAAATTACTAGCAAGCCACAACACCTCAATAAGTAAAAGTTAACGAATCCAATTTTAAAATGGACAGAGGAGCTAGACTGTTTGCCAAAGAAGCCACCAGGCAGCCAATAAACATGTGAAGACATGCTCCTGGTTGGTAAGCAAGTGTTTGAGAGCCGCAAAAACAAACCACAACGAGATACTCCCCTCCCAGGACACCGATAGCAAAGTTAAAACAAAAGAACAAATTCTGGAAAGGGTGCAGAGAGAGTGGAACGCTCATACATTGCTGGGGAGATTATAGAACTAGACAACCGCTGTGGAAAGGGGTGTGGCGCTTCCTCAAACCACAGCCCAGTGACACGGGAAAGCTCAAGAAACAAAAGCTGTGCCACAAGCAGACGTGTGCACCTCCATGTTCAACCGTGCACTGCTCACATTACTTCATGTATATCAAGTGCAGCAGTAAAAACCAAACAAACATGTATTTAACTTTTTTTGTTTTTGTGGGTTTTTTCCTTTTTTCTTTTTTTTTGATACTTGCCAAATGTGCATGTGCTGTAAAAATAGTTAACAGGGAAGTAACTTGATATGATGATTCGCTTTGTTTAATGTCTTATGAAATTTTCGTGAATAATCCAAGCATAATTGCTAAAAACATGTATTAAGTGTATGTAAATGGAATAAACATTTATGAATGGAAAAAATAGCTTATTGGCATATGATTCACATATCTACACTTCATAGTTCAATCATATTTAGAAGAGTTGTACAATCATCACCACAACTTTAGAACATTTTCTTCTTTCTTGTACTTATTGTTATTAACTCCCAATTCCTCCCCGCCCACCATCATCACCCAACCTACCTTGCCAGACCGCCAAGAAATCACTAATTCAGCTACTATCTCTATAGATTTACCAATCCTGGATTTCATATACAGAAAAATGTACACACACATAAAAAACTCACTAACGATAATAACAAAGCAAACCAGAAAAAATATTAATAGAAAAAAATATTAAAAACTAGAACAAATTTAAAATGGGTCAAAAGTGAGATCAAATGATAAGGTGTAAACTTTTAATATAACTGGATCTACAATAATGTACTTTTCAATGCACTTTGCCTGATAGCCAGGCTATTCACATCTCTGGTCTATGGTCAGAGGGGATTCACCACTTAATCCATATGTGAACAATGCAAACAGATTTGGGGCTTTCACTGTCATCCATACCCTCAGCAAACCAGTTGTTTACAATTTAAGCCCTTATACCATTCCCTCCTTTAAATTTGGATTCTATTATTTATAATCCTTGGATCACAAAGGTAGTGTACTTCTTCCATGTGGCCTTAGTTGATGCCTCACGTAGATTCTAAGCACTCCCTTTATTGAATGCCCAAGATATTATATGGTCAAAGTGCTATCTAATATCCAGTTATTTCTTCTTTGA
>NW_022103901.1:10051993-10091081 GCF_000313985.2 Echinops telfairi | reverse complement strand
TAGTGATGAATCACAAAAACAATATGTCATTCTATATTGTGAAATATTTATTTCTAATGACAAATAAATGAAATTTGTCCTGAATCATGGTGGAGCATGGGTAACAGTCTTCACGCCGGGTACTCGTATGTGGGTGTATCTGCATGTGGGTGGACCTTCCTGGAGACGGATAGAGAAGCGGTGTCTCAGTTCTTAAGACCATCGGAAATAAGTGTTTTCCGATGGTCTTAGGAGGCCCCTGCAAAGGGTCATTTGACCCCCCCAAAGGGGTCTCGACCCATAGGTTGAGAACCGCCAGTCTAGAGAATGACCCATACCTTCTGATCTCCTCCAGACCCGGGGCTGGGCAGTCCAGGCTCGGGCACAAGTGAACTTAAGCCACTCCAATGAAGCAGCAGTTGGGTTGTGAATCTTGAGAGACCACTACTAGGGGTGGGGTGGTAGAGTTGATTCCAGGGGCAATTGGTGGGTGGGGGGGCTAAAAAACTCTGATTTATAATGTTTAGCCCTGTCTATAATGTAACAGCCTGCCTGTCACTACAGAGATGAAGATTCAGGTAAGGCCTGGTTCTGTATCCTATCTGCCATGCAAGTCATTGATGGGAGACTCAAATGGATGTTACTTGAATGTGGTCCCACTACATGATGGGGCCTTACTAGGCAGGTAAGGAATCTTAGTATGTGAGATGCCTACTTCGATTCTTGAACCACATTTCTTCCTTTTCTGAGTCCGGGCCCCTGTGACCTCTATTGCTACTGTATTTTTCAGCATGTATTCCTACATTTGTTCCATGTCAGACATACTGGCCTATAATCTACATGTGACAGATGTTGTTAGATTCTGTGGACACAGCTGAAAGACATCATCTCCACCCTACAAGAACTTTAAGGGTGGTGGAGGAGTAAGATAAGGGACTAGGTAGCAAGAAGTGCAGTATGATGAAGACTTGTGTGTTGTATACATGAAGGGCACGTATAGGGCACAGGAGAAAGGACATATATGAGTTATATTGGTCACAGAAGTGTGCTGGAAGAGAGATGAGGCGTGCAGGACAAAAGAGATTTTTCAGGGAGATAAAAAAAAGACAAGATCATATGAGGCAGAGGAACATGATGGGCAAAAACAGAAGTGAGAACAGGGTGGGGGGGGTGGGACTTCAAGGGATTCCCTATGGCTGTGGGATTGGGGAAGTGAAGGACTATCTCAACAGGTAATGAGAGGAAGATGTATGTCCTATTACATACACAATTGTTTGAACTTAGCCAGGAAGGCACTTGGAAGTTAATGAAGGGGCACTAAAAATTACTGTTATGCTTGCAATACAGAGACTAAACAGGAGACTGGCTACGAATGGAGGGGGCAGTAGCCAGGCGCAGGACGTTTTGGAAGTCCAAGCATAAGAGAACAAACATCGGGACCAACTTTTTTGCTTTGCTGGAGTGGAGGGGAGGCTCAAGCAAAGTTGAGAGCTGTCCAGTAGAGGGCCTGGTGATTGACGGTGAGGGGTCGAGGGAAAGGGAGGCTCTGTGACCCTCTGAGTTACTAGACGAGCAACTGAGGGTACCTGACTTTACCTCGACAAAAAAGGAAGTGTGTGTTTGGAGGCAAAGAGTAGAGCTTGAGGACAAAGAGTGTATTCGTAGAGAAGAAGATGGTTTGGGAGCACGTTCAAGTGCTTGCGGGAGGATATCTAAGTGGATGATCTCTCTAGCTCAGGGGAGGATCGAGACTCACAGGTGAATCGCATGTGAACTGGACGGTATTTGGTGGCCAGACAGGAATGTGGAGCATACAGGAAGAGGGGCCAGACAAGAACCTTTGGTATTTGGTGGCCAGACGGGAATGTCGAGAATACAGGAAGAGGGGCCAGACGAGAACCTTTGCAAAACTGAACATTTAAGAAGGAATTTTGTTTCCAACAGCAAAAACAGACTAAGCACTCTTAACACTAGCAATGGGAGAAGAAAAGAATGAATCCTAAAGTCAATGGCTAAATAAAATATTTTCAGTCTCTTAAAAGATTCCCTTCTTGGTACAGGCCTAGAGAAGTGTGCCTGTGCTGGAAAAAACACAAGTCTCACAAGAATCTTTCTTCTCCAGAAAGCCAGCCTCAAACCACCCCCACCACACCGCACCCGGGGAAGAGGTGAACCCCCGCCCCCAGGTGTAGGGGACCAACCATCGTGCAGGGCTGTTCAAAGGTGTCATTGAGTCCGTCTATTTCGGTTTGAGAATGAAGACGATCAGAATTTTGAGGAAATAGAAATTGTGAAAATAAACCGGAGAAAGGAAAATACAAAAGAAATAAGGAAAAAAGGCAGTCTTGGAATGAAATTCATGGAGAAAGCTATTGCCCCAAACAAAAGAGAACAAAACAAAAATTCCAAACCCCTTGGCTTCAAGCTGGTGCTAACACAGTGGCCTCACGTGTCACAGGGTGAGAAAATAGCTTTAAAACAGAGTGACGTGTAGGGTGAAAACCACAGGACAATGAACGATTATCTAAGTGCTAAGAAAATGGGCGGGCTCTCACAGGTCTGTGGGCAGCGGAGGGGCAGCCTCCTTGCCCTGATAGTTTTACCAACTATGTGCTAAGTGCGAGTGTTTTAGTAGCTCTAGAAACATTTTTTTTTTTTCAGAAGGAGGAAATCCCACTTGGTCCTATTTACTTAAGCGTAAATGCTTTTTTTAAAGATGTGAAGTCGTTTACTGGATGTTTATTTTTTGGCACAACCAGAAAACCGCAGGATGTTGAATGGTGGGAAGATTTGACTCTCTTGGGTGTCAAACATCCCATTCCATAGGATGAGAGGGAGTTTCTGCATCTCTAATACAGAACATCCTGACTGACAACAGAGAGTCCCGGTCATGCATTTGGATGGCTTGAACGTTTAAAATTCTGTTTCCATGTTGTTGTTGTTGTTTTAATGGAATTGTGTCTGAAAACCATTCTGTCCCCTGGCTTTCCTGTCAGAACTGTGTGCATTCTGAAATACCTTTGGTGGTGTTAGCTCCTTTTTCCTGTGCTGTAAGGGGTTGAACACCTCAGTGTGTAGTGTGTGTGACATTAAATTGTGAACCAGTGGGACTTTAAGATGTAACAGCTTATAACATTTGAAGATAGTGGTTCTGGATAACCACTTTTTAAAAATTGCCTCCACATGTAAAGCTGAAGTCACTGGAATTTAGAAAAGAATTGTATCTACATGCTCTTTTAGGATTTTGATATGCACATTAAGAATTGTGTACAAACTGTTCATAATGTCTCTGTCCTGATCTCAAAACAACCAATAAAATACCAGTTATAAACAAGAAAAAAAAAAGCTAAGAAAATGGTGCTGTGGGTTAACTGTTGGGCTTTTATCAGCAAGGCCGGTGGTTCAAAAACCACCAGTTATTTTTCAGGAGAAAGATGAGGCTATCTGCTCCCATAAGGATTTACAGCTTGGAAACCCTATGGAGCAGTTCTATTCTGTCCTATAGGGTCACTGGGTTGGGCTGGGCTCTCTAGAAACAAAACCAGTGACGCTTGTATGAGTAAGTATGTAGAAAAAAGAGTTCTATTAAGAACTATCTCATACAGTTGTAGAAGTGGGTAAGTCCAGTCTAGTTCAAGTCTATGGGTCAGATATAAGCTGAGGGCTTCTCCTGACCCCCGTAACTGCAGAAGCTGATGAACAGGAAGCAAGATGATGAAACGGGAAGAGCACAGGCTGGTGGATACAAAGCTGAATGAATCCAAGGTTGGCAATCCAGATTGCTCCTCGGATCAGCAGGTGGTATCTAACAATAGGTTGAGGGCCCAGATCCAGGATGCAAATCCAGCAGCAGAAGTCGGCTAGCTTCCATACACAATTTATTCTAAGAGTAGGCCACACCCTGAATTCAACCTCCCTCAATCCTATAGAGACTGTGAATGGATTAAGGGAGTCTATTCTCCCCACAACTGCTTGGCTGCTTCATGGAAGATCCCATTGACCACACAATGTTAGATCGTGTCATGGGAGAATCTTGGCCCACCCAGGTTGATGTGGGCTTTCTACTCCGGTAAACAGTTAGTCTCTGAAACTCACAGGAACAGCTCTACCCTGTCCTACGGGGGTGTTGTGAGTCAGCCTCGACTTGATGGCAATAAGTTTGGATTCTGGTATCACAGTCACTACAAGTCAGAACTGACTCCAAGATGGATGCAGGGCAAACAAAACCAAGGTGGTACAGTCCTTCAGATAATCAACACAGGAAATCCAAAGCACAGCGATTGCCTTGGGATCCACCTCAAAAGGTAGGAATGAATGTGGAAGAAGGGCAAATGGACATGCTGTAGAGTGGAAACTTGAACTCACTGGCATCGAGTCGATGCCCACTCAGAACGACCCTGTAGCACGGGTAGAACGGCCCCTGTGTCCTTTCCAAGGCTGTAACTCTTCCTGGGAGTAGAAAGCTCCATCTTTCTTTGGAGAAGCAGCTGGTGGTTTTGAAGTACCGGCCTAGCAGTTAGCTACCCAATGTGCCACCACTACCCCACCAAGGCTCCTAATCTGGAATACGTCTGAGCAATTTAGGTTCCTAACATTTTGGCCTCCTTCTCCTGTAGCCTATACCCCAAGAGAAATGGGCAGTTAGGCAAAGCACCTCCCTGCTTTCATTGCCAATTTGTATTGACACCGTAGCTGCAAGAATGGGCTCAAACATAACAGTTGTAAAGATGGTGCGGGACAGGGCAGTGTTTCGCTCTGTTGGACATAGAGTTGCTCTGAGTCAAACCAGCTGGAGGGCACCTAACAACACATATGCATAGTCCCTGCATCGTACACATGGTTAAGCCCACCCAGCTGTTAACAGGAAGGTTGGAGGTTCAAATCCATCCAGAGGTGCTTTGGAAGAAAGGTTTGGTGATCTATTTTGGAAAAGCCAGTCACTGAAATTGAAATTGTTAAAGTTCCCTTTTGATCATCTCTACACTAACACACGAGGTTACCATGACTCAGCATAGATTCCCATGACAACAACTCCAAACAAAACCGTACTCACAGCCATAGTCAACGAGTGCTGGTAAATAGTGATCACTATTACTGGTTCAGGAGCCCTGGTACCACTTTCAGGTGTGGGATTGCTAACCACAGAGGAGGTTCAAACCCACCAGCTGCTCTTAGGGAAGAAGTTGAGGCTATATGCTCTCATAAAGATTTACAGCCTCAGAAACACTACACAGGGGCGCTGAGTTAAAATCAACTAATTGGCAGTAGATCTTTAGTTGTTGCTTTTTTTAAGTGTTGTCTAAATTTTTTTATCTTTGGGCTTTATGAATGCTTCATGTTTGGTAAAGTCAGTCAGTGAGAAAAAGAGGAAGACCTTTAATGAGCTGGATTGACACAGTGGCTGCCACAAGGGACTCAAATACAACCTGTGTGAGGATGGCTCTGGACTCGGCAGTGTTGCATTCTGTTGTGCATAGACAGGTTCACTATGAGGCAGACTGACTTGAACGTACGGAACAACCACCAATAATGTTTCAGCTTTGCATTGGACAGTCAATGTAATTTCCAATAGGGCTTTCAATTTTTATTCTTTTGGCCAGACCTCACAAGAAGGTTCTCCCCCTTTTCGTACCATGCCCCTGGGAAGTCACACATAAAGCAGGGCCAGTCCTTGGTCCTACTCTGGTTCAGAGGCAGGCAGAGGGTGATACTGTCCGCAGCAGTGGACAGGGCAGTGTCTTACTTCCAATGAAAATCCCCCTCTTGCAAGGGCTGGAAGATTCCTCTCCCAGCCTGGCTGATGCTGCAAAGCCTTTGTCTTCTGGGCTTCGAGGGGCTTTTCTGGCAAGAGTCCAACTCCTTCCCAGTACTCGATCATGCAGGGTGGCCTCCTAGTCTCCCACATCGGGTTCTGGTTGGCTTCTGCCTGAATCCTCTGTCTCTGATTAGGAGACTTCTCTGGCCACGCTAAAGGGTGCCCCGTGACCAGGCACGACCACATCAGCAAGGCTTAGCACCCTCTTTCGGCTCCGCTCCTGGGCCACCGGGTCCTCGCTCAGTGCTTGCCAAGAGTCCTCGTCCCCACTGCGTTCAAACACGTCGCCCGCCACGATGACGGTCCCTAGGGTTGTACCTGCCACCACCAAGCTCACGTCTCTTTGACCTCCGTGGCCTGGCGTGGCCCACACCTCCAAGCCTGGGCCCAGGCGCAGGGGCCGCTCCTCATTCAGCTCGTGGGGGAGGTAGCGGCCCCCAGGGAGGCACAAGTCGTGAGAGACCAGAAGAGCCGCCCCCGGGAACAGCCCCAGGTTCCCGATGTGATCAGAGTGCCCGTGGGTCCCCACCACCAGCGTCACGTCCCCGGGGGCCACGCCCTGCCCCGCCAGGGCCCCCAGCAGTGCCTCTCGAGCCCAGGGGCCCCCCGTGTCCACCACGATAGGGCCCCGGGCGGCCTCCTCCAGGGCCGTCTTCGCCTGGTCGCACCCACAAAGACGCTCTTGATGGCTGGAGACCAGAGCCCAGTCCCGGGGCAGGACAAGGGTCACGGAACCGTCTGCGTGCACGGCGCCATTGGCCCCTTCGGGCTCCGCGTAGCCTTGCAGCAGGACGACCACCGAGTAGGGGCCGCCAGGCATCAGCAGAGGCGGCTTCCCACGCAGCGGCTCGGTCCGCACTGTGCCACTCATGGCCGCACCCCGGCACGCCGCCTTCCCACGCCACTCGGCCCCCGCCACCCCCTAGAGTGGCATCTCCCACGTCTCGTTACCGCTCCCTTCCGGTGGCAGCGTCACCCCCCTTCGGAATATGGTTTCTCCCAACCGGCCCTTCCGCCCACGTGACCGGAAGTTCCCCGCCCCGGCCTCAGGCCCCCCCCCCACCTACCCCCAGTCCCACGCTAGCGTGGCAGATCCGCACCCACCACCCTCCAAGGGGTTCCCCCCACCCTTGCATCCTACCTCGGACCTGGGGTACTGCTTCCGGCAAAGAGCAGCAAGCGAAACGCGGAAGGGGTTGTGTCCCCTGCGAGTTTCCGTAAACCCCAGGACGGCGGCGGAAGTGCCAACGTCCATGGAATTTAAACTTCCGGGCGTTACCGAACCTCTCACCGCCACGGAGTTGATAGCGAGCCCATCGGACTGGGTAGAACTGCGCCTATGGGTTTCCAAGACTGTACCTCCTAATGGAACTGAGCAAGCTGTCTTTCTCCCGCGCAGCGGCGGGTCGTTTCGAACTGCTGACCTTGAAGTTAGCAGCGCTACACCACCGAGGCTCGGAGACCAAATCCGCGCGGGAAAACTGCACCAAATCAAGCTTACGTACAACCTATTGGTTGCTTCCAGTGCCCCTGAACTACCGAGTTAGAAAGCACCATTCGTTTAAACAGGACGTCACCATCCTGATGACGGTGGTGCATGCAGAGAGAGGTGTTGAAACTTCAGGCCCTGCGTATATATCCATATAAACGTTTAATAGTGAAATAGAAATCTTGGCACCTGTGAAATGATATAAAGTATGGCACCCTTGGTGAAATTACTATGAAGTAGACCGAGAAGCCACCTGCCTAATTTAGCATCACCCCATGCCCATCCAGGGTCTCCTTGTTCACTTGGCTGGCACACAGCCTCCTAGAGGCAGCCCGTGTGAACAGGTGGTAGGAAATGCCTACTCTGGGATCGTCGAACGTTGTTGTTGTTGTTAGATACCATCCAGTAGGCTCTAACCCATAGAGACCCTATGCACAACAGAAGGAGGCTCTGCACCGTCGTGTCCTTCCTACAAGGGTCTAAAAATCGAGACCCAGAGAGGCAATGCCTTTACCAAATCACTGACCTCTGCTGATAAAATAAACCCAACCCAACGCACTGCCATGGGGGCCATTCTGACTCATAGGGCCCCGGTAGGACAGAGTAGAACTGCCTCTACGGGTTTCCGGGACTGCCTTTCTTTACAGAAATGGAAACCTTTCTCATTTCCCTCCGGAGTTGCTGGGGGTGTCACACTGCTAACTTCGTGGTTCGCAACCCAATTCAGAGCCCACTACGCCACCTGTGACCTCTGAGGTCTCGGATACTCAGCAGGGGAAATACCTTGGCTACTGTCAGCAAACACACTCACTCACTGCTATCGGATTGATTCCCCCTCCTAAGGGAGCCTACAGGACAGCATAACCGCTCCTGCGGGTTTCAGAGACTATGCACCTTTACCGGAGTGGAAAGCTTCATCTTTCTCCTGTGAAATGACTGCTGGTTTTGAACTGCTGCCCTGTGCTTAGCAGCCCAACAATACACTCTAGCTCCTTCAGCACACACACAGCATTTAGGGTGCGGGCTGGTGGGCAGAGGGCTGTCTGTTGAGTCAAGATTCTACCTGCTATTTCCCCCTCCCCCCAAATACGCCCTGCTGCACCACTGGGATCCTGCCTAGGATCAGATGAGAGCTCGGAGCCAGGTCACTCACACACAACATACGCCCTTAAAGCTGTGGGGCAGGGAAAACTCAGAAGGTTCCTCTCCATGACCCCGTCCTTCCTGGGGACTCAAAGAAGAGTCAAAGGTCTTCTGGGTCATGCTTGGGGTGGCCTGCTGACTTGGTTTTCTCTTCTTCCTCCTCTTCTTCATGTTCCTCCTCCTCTTCTGTTTTCTCTTGTCCATCTGTGATCTTCTCCTTTCCGGTCCAACTTTCCTCTAGACATGCTAGGTTGGGTGAGAGAAGATAGTTTAGCTGCTGATCATAGAGGTTGTGCCCTGCCAGGCAGGGAGGCCAGCTCACATACTTACCAGTTTCTGCAGCTGAGAGCACGTGGTCTTTACAGAGAAAATGTTGTAGCGGCTGCTCTTGGTGGTGGAAGTACCAGTTTCCCACGACGTCTTCAAACTCCTCCAGCATCGTTTCACACTGATTCAAGTGGAGGGATCAGAAGGGTGTCTGCTCTGCTGGGCTTTGGAAGCCCTCCTCTCTGCTCTCCAGTCCTTGACTCCCCTCCCCCGCCTGGTTGACTTTGGCGAGACAAGCGGCCTGGAGTTTAAGCTTGGCTTACTAGATGTGCGAGTCACTCTGACTGAACATTTACTAGCACTCTGTATAGGGTCGCTATGAATCGGCATGGACTGAGGGCTGTGAGTCTGGTTTTTGGGTTTGTGCTGGGCAGTTTGCTAAACTTCTGTCAAATGGGGCATGGTAAGAGTACCAACTGTGTATGGATTGCAAGGAGGGTAAAATGAGGCAGCAGCCGCGAAGTATTGGGTTGTGCCTATGGCAGGGCCAAAACTCACTGCCGTTGAGTCCATTTTGACTCATATCGACCCCATAAGACAGTAGAACTGTCCCCTTGAGTTTCTGAGACTTACATTTTTTACAGGATCAGACAGCCTCATCTGTCCCCCAGGGAGCGTGGCTGCTGAGTTCAAATCCCGGACCTGTGGTTAGCTCAATGTGAAGTCCACTATGCCACCAGGGCTCCTTGGCCCTTAGTAGTGGTGGTTTATTAGCCTACTTTTAATCACTTTTTGATCAGTTCCCAAGCCCACTCCACTTGATAGAGGAGTCTTCTGCCCCCTTCTTTCTCTCCTTAGGGATATGTCCCCAACAGCCAGTAAGACCCAGATTTCTCTTAGGGTCCCTTCTCCCCGCCATCCACCCCCAACCCCTCAGTGGGTAGTGCAGTATCCTCTCCTACCTGCTTCTTGAGGAAGGTGACCTCCACGCTGGGCTCGTCCCACAGTTCCAGAGGGATTCCCAGATCTACCTTCACCCCCTTCTGAACCAGGCCTTTCAGCGTTGCCATGGTCTGACTCTGCCCCTGAGAGATGGGAATTTGGGGATCAGCCAGGCCCACTGCCCACATCCTTTTTCCCACCATGCCCACTTGTTCAACTATCTGAGACTTAAGGTAAGTTCCAAGAAGCCAAGAGGAGAGAACCCGATGAGAAGGGGACACTGGAGATGAAAGGTGACGGGCAGGCCTCTTGTGGACCTCTGAGGATACAAAGCATTATCACTATGAGGCAGGCTCCCTCTCCACAGCTGCCCTGGGAAGGGTCTGACCTTGGCGTATCTCAGTGAACCCTTGCGTTCAGCATGCACGGTGTATTCCAGGATCCGCTCACACAAATTCTCCAAGGCCTCTTCCAGTCTTGTCTCCCTGGAAGAGGAGAAATAAAGACTCCTTGGGTGCTGAGGCACTCCTAGGGCTCTTACAGGGGTTGGAAGGTGAGGGGGCACCAAGGAGGACTCACGAGATGCTGTAAGGGATGTGTCTCTTCCTCTTGCCCGTGTCCAACACCTGCCCGAGCTCCAGCACCTCTCGTGACCGGCCAGTACGGCTCAGTTCCTCCTGTAGCTCCAGGCTCAGCAATTTACAGACTGTTATAGAATAAAGATGCCCGAAGAGATATGAACGAAAAACCCACTAGCACCTCATTCTGTAGGTGACCTATAACTGCAGCAGGAGAGTTTTAAGTACAGGCTTTGGGGCCATTTTGACTGGGCAGGGATTCTGGCTCAGTCACTTCGGGCGTGTGATGCCCTTGCTGTGTAGAGATCTTCACCTCTCCAAGGGCAAATGCGCCCCTCTCAAAGGGGGTGTTGAGGATGAAATAAGTCAATATATGGAAGGCCCCTAGAAGACTGTCTGGCATATAGTAAGCACTGTGAGTGTTTGCTGTTACCCTGCAACCATGTGTGAAGTGCCTTCTGTATACATGCTGATGACAGAGCAATAAAATGCATGACCCCTATCCATGGGGCAGGGGACATTGCCAAGGGGACGGATGGATAAACAGGGGATAACAATATGGTGTGATGGAGCCAAGGGCTTCGCCTCATAAGGAAATGCACTTACACATTCTTCAAAGCTCCCTTTAAATGTCACCTGCATTGGAAAGCACTTCTCAGCTGTATACTGTGCCTCTCCCTCTATAAAGTACTACTTGAAAGGCTGTGTGTGCCTGTGTATTTCCCAGTCCTGGTACAGCGCCTGGCACACTTTAGGCAATTCTCTGTTGGCCATTCCTTTCGGGGGGGGGGGGGGGGGGGGGGGGGGGGGGGGGGCGGAGTGGGAGGGGACCCACCACATGCCACATGACTTGCCAACTGCTGGGAAGACTATGGCAGACCAAAACAAAAATCTAAAGTCACTGCCATCCAGCCAATACCGACTCATAGCAGCCCTGTAGGATAGAGTAGACCTGCCCCTGTGGTTATCTGAGACAGGTAACGTCACTGGAGTAGAAAGCCTTCTCTTTCTCCTGGGAGTGGCTGGTGGTCTTGAACTGACTGACCTCACAGTTAGCAGCTCAGCATGTCACCACTATGCCACCAGGGCTCCTCACATGCATATGAGGCGACTGAAAGGGCCATGGTTGGGGGACGGCACACCTTAGGCCTCAAAACGGCATCCTTGTTCTTCAACACGTTAAAGAGGTCTTGCGTAGCAGATCTGCCCAATTCAAGAAATACATCGCGTGGCTTGTGGCTCCTGCTTTGGTGGACATTGACTGTGGGTCCAAGGAAACTGAACTCCTTGATAACATCCATCTTTTCTCCACTTATCACACTGCTATCTGCTGGTCCAGGCATGCAGATGTTTGTGTGCGTTGAGTTGCAATCCATATGAAAGGCTACAGTCTTTGATTTGCATCAGCAGCTGCTCGCTTTTAGCAAGCAGAGTTGTGATGTCTTCATATAACCAGGAGGGAAAAAAAAAAAATCAAACTCACTGCCCTCCAGTCGATACTGACTCATAGGCACCCTTTAGGACAGGGTACAGATTGTAAGTTTTAATGAAGGTAGAAAGCCTCATGTTTCTCCTGCAGAGAAGCTGGTGGTTTTGAACTGCTGATCTTGTGGCTAGCAGCTATGATAGGTAGGTTTACTGTGCCAACCTGGTCAATAAACGCATGTTGGATTAATCGAAGGGGAGTTTAAGTGAAGGGCGGAGAGATAAATGGCTGGGGGAGCCTTGCCTTTCTTGCCTCTTGCTCTTTGGTGATTGGACCATTGTGGTGTACGGCTGCCTTAGCTGGTTCTCTGCCTCAACTTGTGAGCTACATTACCTGTGGGGCACCTAATCTGTGGACTGTGTCACTGTAGTTTGAGGTTCCTTCAAGACCTGCTTTGCCATGCTACTGGAGTATATATATTGCTTGAGCTGGGGACGTCAGACCCTGTCATCTAGCTGACTGTTGGTGACCTGCCTTGCTGTTTGCTGCCTGTGGCTGGATTGCCTGAATTGCTCTACAGAGGACTCAGCTGTCTGCTTCCTTGACTTGCACCCAGTGGCCCTCGAGACTTGAAGGACTGCCAGTATATTAGCTGTCTCACGGAAGTGAGTTGAACTGAGCCATTTGTACTGCTCTATAGACTAATTAGCTGTTTATTTCTTATGTTATCTATCTATATAAATATATATAAAATCATAAGTGTCCTGGTCTTGTTTCTCTAGAGAACCCTGTCTAACACAATAGCAGCCCAAGGTATAATCCACGATGTCACCAGGCCTCCTTTCACCACAATTAGGTCAATGTTTAAAAGAACGATGGAGGTGAGGATGGGGGTAGAAGCGCTGGGACAAAAAAGCCAAGGGGCGAAGGGAGCTTAGGACCAAAGTCTGAGAAACACTGATACTGACACACAGTACGAGAGGGGGCAGAAAGAAAAAAGATCCACAAATGAAACTAAAGGCAGGAAGGCAACAACTTAAGGAACCCGACCAATTACCCAAATGTGCAGTGTCTCTCATGAGCATCAAGCGTTGAATTGCTCACTCTCAAACCCCTTCGGGGTTCATGGGCCCTGTAATTTGAGAGCGTCTCTGCCAAGGTGGGGCAGAGGATGGCCACACCCGCCACACACACCACTCCTGTAGGCACCCCAGATTTAGGAACAGTGAGAGGAACACACACACCCTGCAGATGCTCAGTACAGTGGACAGTCCTGGACAGAAAGTCCTCAACTACAGTTCCCTTGGACCCCAAGCTCTCAAGACAAAGTGAGTTCCCGCTGGATGTCTCGTGGCAATTGCAGGGCCATATCGCACTGTGCAGTTCTACATCTCTTCCAAACTCTAAGTTCACCAAACAGCCCTCAGGCTTTCAAGGCTGAAGGCCCATCAAGGTGGGTGGGCTTTCCAGGCGTACCCATCCTCACAAGCCATCAGATCTTGGTCAGTAAGGCTTCCTGCTTCCGTAAAGATGGCCACTTTCAGAAACCCTCTATAGCGTTGCTACAAGTCTGGAATGAAGAGATGGCAGTGGGTTGGGTTTGGGTCAGCAAAGAGAATTGAATACAGCAAGTGCTTTCTGAAGAATCAACACATCTCCCTTGGCGGAATGGCAGCTGGAAAGTTCCTTAGAAACCAGGAGGGTGGGACTTGGTTTCAACAACTTTGGGGCAGGTTGTCAGTAGGGACTGGTCCCTGGAGAGGGCACCATGCTTGGTAAAGTAGAGGGGTCGGTGTAAACGAGAAAGACCCTCAAGAAGATGGATTGTCGCCAATGGCTGCCACGTGGGCTCTAAGAGCCACAATGGGGGAGGGCAACACGGGACAGGCAGTGTTTCCTTCCCTTGTACGTGGGGTCGCTATGGGTGGGACCCCACTCGATGGCGCCTAAAAACAACAGGCCTCTTACGGGGACCACAGCCAATGCTTTTGGCAATAGTATACAAGTTCTTTATTCCCTGGCTCCAACCTTTCTTCCACCCTCATCCCCAAGTGCCCCCAACCATGGGAGGTGGGGCAGAGACACAGAGGTAGGGTACCTTCGCATTTGCTGGGTAAGCGTTCTGAGTCATCGTCCTCCTCCTTCGGCGTCCCAGCTAAAGCCCCGAACACGACCACAAGGAAAAACAACGTCCCCAGACGCACAGGTCCCATGACAAAGCGCAGTCTACAAACAGCCAAGATCTTACTTTCAAACCAACTTCGGCAGAGCAGCGGCCCCTTTAAGTGCAGAGCCCGTCGGCGGCGGCTGGGAGCCAACCTAGCCGTCGGGGCGCATGCGCAAAACCAACCCCCCAGGGGGCGGGGCTCCACGGTTCCCCGCCCGGATTGGTGGCGCCTCCCGAAGGTCCTGGTCGCTGGGTAGTGAAGGGTCCAGTCAAAGTAACTGAGACGGAGAGGTCTCTTTTCACATATATTTAGAAACAGTGTTTTCAGATGATTTCAGGGCTGCGGCCCTAGCGGCCTTGTGCAGGGCTGCGAAGGGGCTCCCGTGTTGCTCGCCTCTGCCCGGACCTGTGCCGCGAGGGGGCGGGTCCAACATGGCGCCGGGCGCCGGGTGAGCTGCGCTTGGGCGGTGGCGAGCATTTTCACGTTCGGCGACCCAGTTGCCCGGGGCCGATCAGCGTGATCCTCGCGGACAAGACCCCCAGAAGGTAGGCCCCCGTGGGGACCGGGCAGAGGACGGCTGGCTACGTGTCCCCGCGGGGGGTGTTTGCATTGCACGGATGGTGGGGGAGATGAGGTGGGCTCTCGGAGCCTTAGCTCGCTCTGTACCGCTAGCCTTGGGGGGGCCACCCTCCTCGCATCCCCCTTCTCTGTCGGGAAAACTCCTACACCACCCGGAGGTAGACTTAGCGCACGCCAGCCCTCTGGGAGGTATTCCCGCAGCCTCCACCGCCCCGAGGGGCGTCCGAACCTTTTGCAGACCCTATGATCTACCGGGCCCGGTGCAGAAGACAGGTACTCGTCAACCTCTGTGGGAAAAGGTTCCCAAGGGGGCTGCCTCGGGCCTGGGGACAGCTCGGGGGGCGTGATCAGTTCCGTGGTGGAACCGGGAGGCTTCGGTGAGGCAGGGTGAGGACCACTGGATGATGGTTTTAGTCACTAAACTTCAGTGGGACCCTTCCAGAGAAGCTGCTTGTCGACCCTGCGCCGGGCACAGCGTGCGTGTTGAATAAATGGGTGCCCCTCTACGTAGACAAACAAGGATGCTGGACCAGACCTGGGTCTGGGAACAATCACGTTCCCCTGTGGCTCCCACAGTTCCTATCTCTCTAGCTCTTCCCGCCCTCCAAGTTGTCATTCCTGAGCACTGTTGACATTTTTCTTCCAAGTGGACAGCTTGACGCTTACTTCTTTAGTTTTGGCCACAGTAGACCCCAGACTTGGTCCTGAATCTTAACTCTCCCCTGGTAATCATGATGCAGTGTTCATTGTACGCGGTGTATGCAAACATCACTACACCTCTGGTGCCTTCCCGTATTGTCTACCTTGCCTCAGACACTGTTCTGTGTTCTTGGAATACATCTCTGACCTCAGGGAGCTCCCATGGTGGTGGAAATTATACAAAATATTAGAACATGGGTTCCAAAACTCCCGAGCTTATTTGAAGCCTACTGCCTCCATTTCAGGAAAAACAAAAACTTAGTAGCCCCCTGGCAAATAAAACCTTTTGTACTATAGCCCATAATCCAGCCCCAGGATAAAGTGTAAGTATTTGCTCTTTGATTCCCCCTATCCCCCAAGCGGTGGACAACATCTACGTGTGACGGGAAGAAACAGCGTCAGGGTGGAATATTAACTAGTCAGGGTGAGCAGCCAAGCAGAAATCTTGGGAGAGCATTTCAGGCAGAAAGAACAGATCTATGTGGCAATGGGAAGGAAAGGAAGTCAGAGGTATAATGAGGATGGGACAACCCATGAAGGCCAAGACTTTGTAGGCTATGATAAGGATTTTGGATTTTACTTCAAGACAAATAAACCAAACTCACTGCCACTGAGTCGATGCTGACTCATAGTGACCCTCTAGGGCAGGGAAGAGCTGCCCTTGGAAGGTTCTGAGACTTTACGGGAGTAAAAAGCCCTTTCTCCCAAGGAACTCCTGACCGTGGGTATCAAGTTGAAGCAAAAGTCTGGTTGGAGTTGGTTTAAGAGGGGAGAGGAACGGGATTAGAAATCAAGAAGTTAACTCTGGTGGAAGAAGGAACTTTAAAAAAAAAAAAGGAATAGCTGGTAGAATCCAGAAAAGATGATCTTGGGGGTTTTTTTGCTTGCTTGCTTGTAAGATGGGGGAAATAACAGTATGTTGTAGGCCGATGGGAATGATCTGGTAGACTGAGAAATGAATGATGCAGAAAGATGAGAGACCTATGTGTATGTTGCCAAGGGGCACGAATAGTTCCTCCTCAGTAACAGCTGGGAAGGCAACATAACACGCGGATGCAAGGGCTGGAAGGTAAATAGACATGGTGGTGCGAGAGTGTGGAGACTCACCTGGTGGCCAAGGTTAGGAGCAGGGGAAGGTGCTGGGAGTTTGAGGAGGGCGGGACAGGTGTCAGTGGGAGAGCAGGTGTCTGGAGAAGGCTAGTAGGTGTCTGGCAGCAGGAAGGACCCATTTCAAGTTCATGGTCAGGCCTTGAAAGTGAGACCTGAACAGCATTAAAGCAAAAAGGAAAATCTAACTCACTGTCCTTAAGTCGACGCTGACTCATAGCCATCTCACAGGACCGAGTAGCACTAACTGCTCCACGGAGTTTCTGCATCTTTATAGAAGCAGACTGCCTCGTCTTTCTCCCACAGCGCCGCTCTCGGGTGTGAACGGCTTTCAGTTTGCAGGTGGTTGCTCTAACCACGGAACCACCAGGCGTCTGAGAGTCAGCACGGTTGTGTGTATGCCTCATCATGTTCACTTGTACAGCTGTACAGGTTCAGAGTGGGAGGACTGTATTTAACCAGGATTGTTTGGTTGCCAAGCATGAAGACTTATGTAAGAAGGGACCCGGGAGATGAGTTTTACAGATAAAAACCACACAGGGGGTTGAAGGAATTTGGTTAAGTAAAACAGCCAGGCAGTGGCAGGGCTGGGGTTGACAGTTCAGTCTGTCTTTCTCTACAGTAAGTTACCCTGGTGGAGGGGTGTTGAAGCCTTTGACTGCTAACTGAAAGGTTGGTGGTTCTGAGCTACCACTTGCTCTGTGGGAGTCAGATGTGGCAGTCTGCACCCATAAAGACTGCTGCCTTGGAAAGTACGTGGGGCAGGTCCACCATGTCTTAGAGGGTTGCTAGGAATTAGAGCGAGGCTTTGGGTTCTACTTGGGAGGAGCCCTGGTGGCGGGTGGGTGAACACTGAGCTAATGGGTCTGAGATTTGAACCCACCAAACGTCAGGTGGGTAAGGGAATGTGATAGTCAGCCTCTTGGAAAGCCCATGAGGTAGGTCTACGCGGTCCAGTGGGATTGCTGAGACTGAATGGGCTTGATGGCAATGTGTGTGTGTGTGTGTGTGTGTGCACGCGTGCGTTGGGGGGGGGGGCAGTGGGAGAAGGTACCACGCTTGCACAGTGCCCAGCTTAGATTCAGAGCTCAGTAAGCCATGTGCAATTGGATTGGATTCCTCTCCTTTTCTGTTGCAACCCTGTCACAGTTACCATGGGGGTGGACAGTTGGACAGAAGATGTTCCCCAAGTTCTTTCCCTCCCTCCCTTTAGTTGTGGCCTCTCCCGTTCCTCCTCTTTGGGGCTCACGCTTCTCTCTCTCGTCTGCCAGGGTCTCCATCATCCCACCCTGGACATCACCCTTAGGGGCAGGGACGGCCGGGCTCCAGAATGGCCGAGGAGAAGAAGCTGAAGCTCAGCAATACTGTGCTGCCCTCCGAGTCGATGAAGGTGGTGGCCGAGTCCATGGGCATCGCCCAGATTCAGGAGGAAACCTGCCAGCTGCTGACAGACGAGGTCAGCTACCGCATCAAGGAAATCGCACAGGTAAGCTGTGTCTCTTTGGCAGGCGGTGGCCGGTGGCCCCGTTCCTCCCCGGGGTCTTGGGCTGATGGTGTCTGTTGTCCCCCCACCCCGCCACCCAGGATGCTTTGAAGTTCATGCACATGGGGAAGAGGCAGAAGCTGACCACCAGCGACATTGACTATGCTCTGAAACTGAAGAATGTCGAGGTGACTGGGAGATCAGAGGATGCGGGCAGGACTGAGGTGGCAGCAGGAGGGGGGAAGAGTCCAGCCTCCTGGACACGGCATATGCCTCCCCAGGCTTCCAGCTCATCCTGGTGTCCATCTTTCCCCGACGCAGCCGCTCTACGGCTTCCACGCCCAGGAGTTCATTCCCTTCCGTTTTGCCTCCGGTGGAGGCCGGGAGCTTTACTTCTACGAGGAGAAGGAGGTGGACCTGAGCGACATCATCAATACCCCTCTGCCCCGGGTGCCCCTGGACGTCTGCCTCAAAGGTTGGGGCAGAGGAAGGGAGAGGAAGTGGGCGGGGAGGAGGAAACTCCCAGGTGCAAAACCTCAGTGCGAGATTCGGTGTGAGTTGTACAACGGGCGGGGTGGGGTGAGGGTGTCAGGGACCAAAACGCCTTCCTCGTGTGGCGCTGCGCCCCAGCCTCCGTCGAAAAGCAATCCAACCTCATGCCTTCCTTCTTCACAGCTCATTGGTTGAGCATTGAAGGGTGCCAGCCAGCTATACCGGAAAACCCACCTCCAGGTAATCTCTGGGCCCAGAACCCATCTTTCTCGGCCTCTGTCCTCCCCCGTCCACACTTGTCATTGCCCTGTGACTGCTTCCCCTCCAGCTCCCAAAGAGCAGCAGAAGGCCGAGGCCACAGAACCTCTGAAGTCCGCAAAGCCAGGCCAGGAAGACGACGGCCCTCTGAAAGGCAAAGGTCAAGGGGCAGCTTCAGCGGACAGCAAAGGTCAGCATTGCGGGCCAAGCCTCGCCTGACCCCTCCCTCAGCGTCCCGTGGCTTTTTGTGAAGTGGCTAGGCTCGGGGCAGAGGTGCACACTCAGGCTAGGGAGTCCCAGGAAGGACCTAGAAGCCCAGGACTCCTGGGAGAGGTAGGAGTCTGATGTACCGAAGTTGCTGAAGTCCCTCGGAAGCGCTTTCTTTTCTTCCAGCCAAGCACTAACCAGGCCGACCCTGCTGAGCGTGGGAAGTCAGATGGCTTCAGGGTGGCACGGCTGTAGACATGAAGTGCTTTAACGTGTCGGTCCTCCCCCTTCACCTAGGGAAAGAAAAGAAGGCGCCGCCCTTGCTGGAAGGGGGGCCTTTGCGGCTGAAACCCCGAAGTATCCACGAGCTGTCTGTGGAACAGCAGCTGTATTACAAGGAGATCACGGAAGCCTGTGTGGGGTCATGTGAGGCCAAGAGAGCGGTGAGGACCCCCACCTTCTCGCCTTACCCTGACTCCACGACAAGGCCCTCCTTCCTTGAGGTCCTGCAGTCCCCGCCCCTGCCTGACCTCCCTGTCCTCCCACAGGAAGCTCTTCAAAGCATCGCTACGGACCCAGGGCTCTATCAGATGCTGCCACGATTCAGTACCTTCATCTCAGAGGGGGTGAGGATGCGGGGAGGCCAGGATCTGGAGTGAGGTGGAGGGGTGAGGCAATTCATCCGAGGGATATCACCGTCCCCTCCCGCCTCCCTCAGGTCCGCGTGAACGTGGTCCAGAACAACCTGGCCCTGCTCATCTATCTGATGCGGATGGTCAAGGCGCTGATGGATAACCCGACACTGTATCTCGAAAAATACGTGAGTGGTCCTGCCCACCACCCGCTCTTCTGTCCCAGGGCCGCTGGACGGAGCCCACACTGTCTTGCCACTTCTCCCTCAGGTGCACGAGTTGATCCCCGCGGTGATGACCTGCATCGTGAGCAGGCAGCTGTGCTTGCGACCGGACGTGGACAATCACTGGGCCCTCCGGGACTTTGCAGCCCGCCTGGTGGCCCAGATCTGCAAACATTTCAGCACCACCACTAACAACATCCAGTCTCGGATCACCAAGACCTTCACCAAGGTGAGCGAGAGCACCCAGTGTCAACTGTCCCCAAGCGAGCAGGGGGAGCCTCACCTCAACCGCAAATGGCCCTGAAGACAAGGGACAGGGAAGATGAGGTAGCTTCCTGCCCTCTACTCCATTCTGACGCACAGCAACTCGAGTGTGGGTGGAACTGCGCCTGTGGGTTTCCAAGACCAACTCTTTATGGAAGTAGAATGCCTCCTCTCTCATGAGGTGGCTGGTGGTTTCGAACTGCTGACCTTGCAGTTAGCAGCCCAGTGGGGTCACTATGCCACCCGGGATGGGAGAATGGGGACGGGGGGTGATCTAGAGGACTTTGGCCTCCCTCTAACATCTGCATGATATGCACTGGAAGTGTTGATGGAATACTGGGGTCCTTTAACCTTTTCATCTAAATTTATCTTTCCTTCCCCATAGAGCTGGGTGGATGAGAAGACCCCATGGACAACTCGGTACGGCTCCATTGCAGGCTTGGCAGAGCTGGGGCACGATGTAAGACACCCCCAACCCGTGGCAACAATGGTGGGGGTGGGCAGTCATGAGGTTATAGAGGACGGCACCCTCTCCCAACCTGGGAGAGTGTGTGGTGACCCGGTGGCCCTGCATTGCCAACAGGTGATTAAGACGCTGATCCTGCCGAGGCTGCAGCAGGAGGGGGAGCGGATCCGCAGCATCCTGGACGGCCCCGTGCTGAGCAACATTGACCGCATCGGAGCCGACCACGTGCAGAGCCTGCTCCTGGTAACCAGCCTGCCCTCCCTGTTGACCCTTTGAGCTTAAGGCGCCCAAACCTTTTATTCAGACCCTTTTGCCTCATGTAGTCAGAGCACACGCAGAGGGGCCAGACTCTTAGCTTGTCACTTCTGCGAGCCTGTACTGTCCCCTGGAGTGCTTTTCTTTGACCCAGTTTGCACTTGAAAAAGCACCCCAGAGATCCACTGTCCCCTTAGGTGTTGCTTCTCTAGCGACTCAGTAACTTTCCCATTCACACTAGGTGGTGCCTGTATATTCCTAAGAAAAAGACCCCCAGCATAGCTTGGCCTCCCCTAGGAACACACTGATGTGACGGGTGCACACCCTCTCTGCCGCTCTCCTAGGAGAACCAACCGTCTCTCTGCCTTCTCTGCAGAAACACTGTGCCCCAGTCCTGGCAAAGCTGCGACCACCTCCTGACAACCAGGATGCTTATCGGACAGAATTCGGGTCCCTTGGGCCCCTCCTCTGTTCCCACGTGGTCAAAGCCCGGGCCCAGGCCGCTCTACAGGCTCAGCAGGTCAACAGGACCACGCTGACTATCACCCAGGTCAGTGGCAGTGGGATGGGTAGGGGGGGACGGGTAGCCAATAGGAGACAGAGGAAGACATGAAAAAAGCCTAGGTGGGATGGAGCCGTGACTCTGAGCGGGAAAGGTATGCACCCTGATGGACACCCACACTCGCCCTGAGCTGGAACCCTGGGTGAGTGGAGGCCCCTAGTGAATGGTGGATGAGCAGACCCACAAGGCCACGGGAGAAGAGGAGCAGCCCAGGTTTTCCCGCTAGACCCTTTTTCTTCAACGTGCATGGTTCCTTTTTGCCTCTTACTCTACAGCCCCGGCCCACGCTGACGCTCTCCCAGGCCCCTCAGCCTGGCCCGCGGACCTCTGGCTTGCTGAAGGTCCCTGGCTCCATTGCACTGCCTGTCCAGACACTGGTGTCCGCTCGAGCGGCTGCGCCCCCTCAGCCCTCGCCGCCTCCAACCAAGTTTATCGTCATGTCGTCATCCGGCGCTGCATCCACCCAACAGGTACGTGGAACCACGTGCAGTGAGCGCGCGGGCATCTGGGGGTGCCCCAAAGCAGAGCCTACTCACAGTGGGCCCAGAGTGAGAGAAAGGACGCTGCTCAGGGTCCTGTGGGAGGCAATGGCCAAGCCCGAGCTGGGCTCTTGTACTGGCAGCAGTCTACAGGGTCCACCTCAGTCCTCTGGGAGTAGGTCTTCCTGTCCAGAGCGCCAGGGCCACGGGCACTGCCTCTTCTCCCCATAGGTCCTGTCCCTCAGCACCTCAGCTCCTGGCTCCGGCTCCACCACCACCTCCCCGGTCACCACCACCGTGCCCAGCGTGCAGCCCATCGTCAAGCTGGTCTCCACAGCCACAGCCGCGCCCCCCAGCACGGCTCCCGCTGGGCCGGGTAATGTCCAGAAGTACATCGTGGTGTCCCTGCCACCCACTGGGGAAGGCAAAGGTGGTCCCACCTCCCACCCTTCGCCAGTTCCTCCGGCCTCATCACCCTCCCCTCTCGGGGGCAGCGCCCTCTGCGGGGGAAAGCAGGACACTGGGGAGAGCCCCCCTCCAGCCCCAGGGACTCCGAAGGCTAATGGCTCCCAGCCCCCTGGACCTGGCTCCCCTCAGCCTGCGCCCTGATGCTGCTGCACACCTGCTGACTGTCCTCTCCCCCTCCGGTTTCTACACACACACACACAGAATGGAATGGGAGTCAAAGCCTACTTCTCCCACAGCATTTTCTTTTTTAGACCTTGTACAGTTTCTTGGAATAAAAAGTCGTTTTTACGTCCCGTGCCATCTATTAGATGCCACGGAAGGGCAGGGAGCTTTTGAGCCCTCCTGCCTTTTAGGTTCCGGGGCTCACCCACCCGGATCCAGGGGCCAGAGGGTGGGAAACCAGGTGACAGCCCTTTCCTGTGCCACAAGGCCGCCGTCCTTCGGGACGCTCAGATCCGGATGACATAGGCGTCGCTGTGGCTGAGGTGCCGCACCCACTTGTGGGGGTTGGTGTTGCCGCAGGGCCGCAACGCCAGCCTGAGGAAGCGGACCTGGAGGCCTGAGCACGTGTGCCGGGGAAGTTCGAAGGAGAGGCCGGCAGGACCCAGCCCTAATGGAGGGGCTGAAGTGGAGGGCTCCTGGCCAGGTGGCCCAGGGAGGCCTGGCACGTCCATCTGTGAGGAAGAGGTGGGAAGAGGGGTGCTGAAAGGGTGGGGCAGGGAAGCCAAGAGGCCAGGCGGGAGCAGTGCCTTGGGGGTGGGGGGGGCCGGGGTGAAAATGGAGGTCTGAGGAGAGGGTGATTGAGAACCAGCAGCTGATACCTGGAAAAGGCCTGAAAGCTGAGAACCTCCTTGAACCCGAGGCAGATCCCAGTGAAGGGCTCCTTCCCCCAACTCCGCCTTCTGATCGGGGCTGCTCAGCTCCTGCGAGAGACTGGACAGGACAGAGCTGGCCTCAGCCCCCACCTGCCTGGGGATGGGCCACTCGTGCGCCACGGCCCACCCCAGCCCCCGTCCCTCCCAGTTTGGCAAAGCTCCCCAGCACCTCCCGGGGCCACACTAACCTGACCACACCTCGAGGCAGGGGCAGGTACAGGCGGACGTTGAGAGCTTGACTACAAGGAAATGCGTCCAGTCAGCCTCCAGAAGGTAGTCACTTGTCCCCACCCCCCTCTAAGGCCACTCCTGTTTTATAGGGGCCACCCCAGCCCCTTCCCAAACTGGGAGCCTCTACTCAGGACTCTGAGGTGGGGGATTGCATATGAAGAAGCAAAGGGGGTCTCAGGACCCTGTGTCCTGTTCATATCAGCTGCTCTAAGCCTGACCAGACCCAACGCCTTACCTCTTTGAAGGTAGGTCACATCGTAGCTTCAGGTAAATCTGGAGCCTGAGTGAAAGGGTTGAATACTGTAACTCAGGGCACGTGCTGGCATCTCACCCTCAGCCCCCCCCCCCTCCCCCAGACCTCCATGCGTGGCTGGGTATACTTGTGCCCCAAAGTGAGAAGGTGCTGACACCCAGCTCAGCTCCAGCAGCCAAGCTGTGCACACACACGGGACAAAGGCCATGTGGAGGGTCTAAGCCTTTCTCTTCATTCTTGCCTGCCAACCACTGCCACCCCTCCACCATGAACCCTGTGAATGTGTGGAGAACTTCTAGCACGGGGAATGGTCTCACCTGCCCGAGCCCCGGTCCCACTGCACTGAGGGAAAAAGCCGGAAGGGGAGAGGGGAGGGGAGGTCGTCTGAGAGTTGGTAGCGCATCACAGTTAGCTGAAACCAGAAAGGCAGTGGTTATCTGGGTCTCCTCCCACCTGCACAGCCTCCCTTTCCAGAGTGGGCGGAATACATGCTCACTCCTGACCTCTCCTTGAGGGGGCTGCAAGCGGAGGATACGGTGAGACTCAAACTCTTCCAGATGCACTGAGCTGTGAAAGGAGACCTCATCCACCCGAATTCCTGGCCCATACCCTGCAGAGGAGAGAAAAAGCCCTCTCCTAACCCATACTTCCGGGGAGGTGGTGGGTAGGAGATGACTGTCTACAAAGCATCCATATGCCCTTGCTCTAGCTGGCGATAATCCACCTTGTCTGTGCGAAACAGATGGCAGAGCCTATAGCTGCCATATAGTGTAAGGAAGCCTGGTGGTGTAGTGGTTAAGTGTTGGGCTGCTAACCCTAACTTCAGCAGTTTGAAACCACTAGCCGCTCTGCAGGAGAAAGACAGGGCTGTCTACTCTTGTCAAGAGTTCGTCTCAGGAACTCAGGAGCATTTCGCCCACGTCCTATAGGGTTGCTATAAGTTGGTATTGGTTTGATGGCAGTAAGTTTTTATACCTAAGAATTGAGCTGTAACCACAAGGTCAGCAGTTTGAAACTACCAGCCGCTGAGGGAAAAAGATGATGAGGTTTTCTACTCCCATAACAGTTACCATCTCAGAACTCCAGAGAGGTAGCCCTGTCCTACACTATCGGGTCACTATGCATGAGCTTTCAGGGTGTTTTTAATATCTAGGCGAGAGAGACCTTTTTCCTCACCTCTCAGTTCTGATTTCCCCACACAGAATTCCTCCGTCAAGCCAATGTACATCTCTGTCAGGAAAACAAAGAAAACATCCGGAAATGTAACCAAATGCCAGCATCTATCACACCAAGGAGCCTGACCCTAAGCAGGGCTAGGTCTGGCCTGCAGAGTTCTCACCAGAGCCGCTGGGTAGAAAGCTCTTGAGTCGGATTTCGCCCTGTACGTCCACCTTCAGTAGTGAGCCCTGAGGATGGTAGCAGGGAGGTGGATGCCCAGCCTGTGGGCTACCCCAAGGCTGCCATACACCGTGTGCTTTGTCCCGGGGTTTGGGTTCCATACTTACATTAGATGCTATCAGTACGGACAATCTCTCCACCACATCCAGAAATACTTCATTCTTTTGACTCTGAGGGAGAGAGGAGGCTTGGGTGGTTGGAGGAGGCTGGATGGCTTGTGTTTTAAGGTAGGGAGGCTCGGACTGGGCAGCTAGGAGAGGACCCTGGGGTAGGGACATGGGGGTGAGGGAAGGGACACCCAGGTACAGGGGAAGTGGAAAGATAATGCCTGGATCTTGGACTCTCGAGTCCCAGAAAGAAATTTTAAAAACTGGGAGAACATGGCATCGTTGATCCCTCCCTCACCTGCTCAGAGCGACTGGAGAGGACAGGGCGGCTGGCCGCGCTGCTGGGGGCCACTTTGCTCTGTTGCGTCTCAGCCCCGAACTGTGAAGAACCCGGAGCAGTCAAGCCCAGTCTGAGACTCCCAGCCAATCTCCTCCTCCTCCTTTACCGCATTCCCCTTTCACTGACCAAGCCAACACTGCTGAGGTCAAAGAGGCTGAAGGGCTTGCTGACCACGGCCTCCGTCTGGATGAAGTTCCTCAGCATCTCCATGGATGTGGTCTGCACGTAGCCATAGTCCTATCGGAGAAGGGAAGGGATGGTCACTGCTGGGGAACTGAGCTGCCCAACAACAGGAGCCTGTGGCAGAGCACTGCATACAGGGGCGAGGGACACTTACCAACACTTCATCCAGGAGCTCGTAGACAAGAGCCACATTGCGGGAGATGGTCCCCTCGCCCAGGGAGCCACAGTAATCAGCCAGGAGAGTGGCTAGCCTGCAGACACAGTAAGACTCAAACCCCACAAACTCGCTCCCCTTGAGCCGCTCTACAGGGGCAGTTGGCGTCCTCTCTCGGAGGGGCTGGTGATTTCAAATTGCTGACCTTGCAGTTAGTAGCCCAGCATGCAATCATTACGAGACCAACCTTGACCCGAGTTCCTTAGGGAAGTGTTAGGAGCCTGCATTTTCAACTCCTCAGAGAGCCCCACTCCCAGGTGCTGTGCCCAGCCCAGCCCTCCTTACCGGGAGAGCAGCTCTAGGAGGCTGAAGGGAGAGATGTTCTCTGAGGTCGTGGCCACCAAATAGAGGCCGCTGTGTCTGATGTGAATGAAATGTCGGCCATCGTGGTGCTGAGACAGAGACAGGCGAAGGGCTGGTGGTGACCACATGACCTCCCATCCCAGCCCGAGTGCAGTGTGTGATTTGGGGTGAATAGGAAATCTCCCCAAGCCCCACCATCCTAAAGTGCCAAAAGCGGCCCTGGAAGAGCACCCACCCCGGTTCGGAGGCTTCAAGTTAAAGAGGCGGTGCCTGCTATGTCGGCACTGTGGGTAATAATACCTGGGAGAACGTTCTTATCCAAATGAGAAGACAGCCCCCCTTGGCCCCCGCCCCCCACCCTCTAGCCTGCCCTCCTTCGCGCGGCCGTTACCATGACAACCGGGGACTCTTCGCCCGACAGGCACGTCAGCTTCCGGTAGAAGAGCTCGGCCACATCCTGGCCTCCACTGTCCCCACGGACTGACCGGATGGAAGGGCAGTTAAGAAGTGGGCCATACCGGCTTGGCTCTGGGGCACTGCCCCTCCCCGCCCAGTCTCCCCACCCGGGGCCCCTGGGCTCAAGGATACAGTCTTTGTAGATGAGCGGGTCCCCCTTGGAGGACAGAATGAAGAACTGGGAAATCATGGCCGTTCTGGCAAGGAGACCAGAAGAAAGGACTGCGAAACCTGGGCCGGTGTCGCTCTGCGGCCCCGGAACAAAAGGCCGCGCGTGGGCCGGCCCTTTAAGAGCGACTCCCCACCCTTGCCGGCCGGGACCGCGGGAAAGCCGGCGCCCGCCCCGCAGCGCCCGCACTTCCCACCCTCCTGCCCCGGCTCCCCCCGCGGCACTCCGCCCAGGCGCGGCCGCTGATTGGCCGAGACGCGGGGCGGCCGGAGCCGGCCCACAGTGGGAAGGCGGCAGGCCGCGCCCTCCGATTGGCCCGCCCCTAACGGCGCTGGTCACGTGGGGGGCGACGTTTCGCGCCAATTTCGGTTGCTCCGCCGCAGTCCAGTGCGCGGGCGTTCTTTGCTCCTGGCGGCTCGGGTTCCCACAGTCCGCCCAGTGCTGCCGCGCGGCCCTCGGCAGCGATGGCGCTTAAGGACTACGCGCTCGAGAAAGGTCAGCGTCTGCAAGCTGGGGAGAGCAGCTCTGCACGGCAGGCAGCCTTCTGGCTAACCCGGCGCCTGTGGGTGGGCTGGGAGCTCGGGGGACCGGGCTCGGGGACGCATCCGGCCAGAGGAGAGCCGGGGAACGGCGAGGCTCAGGCCGATCGGTGCCCGGGAGCATCGAGTCCGAGGGAGAAATGCTTGGGGTCGTGGTGTAGATGGGGGCACGCCCGTCAGACCGGGGCCGTAAGTGGCTCTGACGGAGGGGCTTTGGGGATGTGGTCCCTGGGGTTGCCTCCTGCCCCGCGTGGACCCTGCCGGATTCCCGCCTCAGGCCGGGACCCGTCGAAGCCCTGGAGGCGGGAAGCCCGGAGCCGCTACGCGCCGGGATTGGCTCTCGCGGGCCAACTCTCGCGGCGGAAATGAAGACAGGGCGGAAGTTGCGCGCAGCGGTCGAGGGAGTGTCGTGTGTAAACAGTGTCCTTCCGCGCCGTGGCCTCGGCGCGAGCGGCCTCGGGTGGGGCGTGCCTGGAATGTGGGGATTTAGCGGGCGGCGGAGAGAGCTCGTGGTGGGGGACGGAGTGGTCTGGTCGAACTGGCCAATCGCCGGCGGGCTCCCGCCCTGGGCGGAGGAATCCCGGGCTGTGAGGCGGCCGGCTCGTGGTCCCATGTGCTTCTTTGTTTACTAAGAGCGGAAGCAGTGGCGGGCAGAGGGGCCTAGGAGCGAGATGGATGAGCTGGAGAGAAGAGGAGAGGAAAAAGTACATGGGTGGAAGACTAATCGGGAGCCCACGGGCCCGTGTTGCTGTGTGGGAGACCACTGGAGACAGGTCCTTAGAGTTTTAATTACGGCGGAGGCTGGGATTCCCCTGTGCAGACGGTGTTGGGGAGAACCCTGAGAGGCGGTGATCCCTTAGTCTTTTCTAGTTGGAAACAGACTTGTGAAAAAGCAGTTGCCCAGTTGGGGGAGAATTTTGTGGACTTACTTGAACACTTAAAATTAATGTAGCTTAGGAATTCGGTGTAATGGAAAGAGGGGTTTTAGTCGGGTATCGGAAGAAAGGCAGGCAGGTCCTCATGGTTTTATGTGTACCTTGTAGAAAAGGCCAAGAAGTTCCTCCAAGAGTTCTACCAGGATGATGAATCTGGGAAGAAGCAGTTTAAGTATGGGAACCAGTTGGTAAGTGGTAAGAGTAGGGGGGCCGGGGAGGTGGCCTAGCTTCTATGAGCAACTTTTCCTGTAATGGGCACTCAGTTTATGCTAAGTGAATGTTGTAATAACTTTACTCTTCAGAAATAAGGTGTTAAAAGACTTTAACACCTGGGGTTGGGGTATCTTTTTGGAGCAAGTATTGTTGTCCCTCAGAGACGGATCTGTGCACCTCAGGTGTGAACAAGATCAAGCTGGCCCTTGAAGTGTTGCTATCTTTTCCCCACTACAGGTTCGCATGGCTCATCGTGAACAAGTGGCGCTGTATGTGGACCTGGATGACGTAGCGGAGGAAGACCCTGAGTTGGTGGACTCCATTTGTGAGAACGCCAAGCGCTATACAAGGCTTTTTGCTGACGCTGTACAAGAACTCTTGCCTCAGTACAAGGAGAGGGAGGTGAGCGGATAGGATGTGGGAAGTGCTGGGCAAATAGGCTTGGATTTTTAACCAACTTCTTAGACAGTGGAGTGTGTTGGTTTGTTTTTTGTTTGCCGCTGGCAGAAAAGGGAGGGGATGGCTTCTGTTTGAGTCTTTTGCCACTCTTGGCGTCCTTTCTTCTAAATACCCTGTTGCTTGTTTTCCTTTTCTTTCTCCTGCTGGTAGGTGGTCAATAAAGATGTCCTCGATGTGTACATTGAGCACCGGCTCATGATGGAGCAGCGGACGCGGGACCCTGGAGCTGCCCGCAGCCCCCAGAACCAGTACCCCCCTGAGCTCATGCGTAGATTGTGAGTGGCCTTTGGGAGACAGGGGAGGGCTTGGTCCTCCAGACCCTAGCTCATGCCCACTTTGCCCTCTCAGTGAGTTGTACTTTCAGGGCCCCAGCAGCAACAAGCCTCGTGTGATCCGAGAAGTGCGGGCAGACTGCGTGGGGAAGTTGGTAACTGTGCGAGGCATCGTCACTCGCGTCTCTGAGGTCAAGCCCAGGATGGTGGTGGCCACCTACACGTGCGATCAGTGTGGGGCAGAGACCTACCAGCCGGTACGGACAGAGCGGGCAAGGAGAAAGCAGTTAACTGTTACTTTTGGGGAGAGTTCATTTTGCTCACTGATGTCTCTCTGCTCTTTCTTTGTTCTGCCTTGTAGCGGTCTTGCCTCACCTTGATACCTATCACTGGTGATCCAGGGTGTTAGTATTAAAAGATGCTCTAGACAGACCTGGGGTGGTTCAAGTGACCGGCCACCATGGGATCTTTTTCCTTGATGGTGTTTGGTATTCTTTCTGACATCCTAGATCCAATCTCCAACCTTCATGCCTCTGATCATGTGCCCGAGTCAGGAGTGCCAAACCAACCGCTCTGGAGGGCGGCTATACCTGCAGACCCGGGGCTCCAAATTCATCAGGTTCCAGGAAATGAAGCTGCAGGAACATGTGAGTTTGGGGTATGTGGCTCAGGCAGTCTGCTCAAAAAGTCGCTGGTGGAGTGGCAGGCAGGCAGAAGGGGTGACAGAGGCCAGAGAAGTCATGTGGGGTTGGCAGAACACTTGGCGACAGACAGGTGTCGGGGATCCAAGATGTCTAGCAGCACTTGCTTGTGTTGCAAGTTTCTGGAGTTAAAAGGTAGAAAGGGTTTTCAGAAACTAGGGTCTAGAGAGGAGGGAGATCTGACCTTGGCTGGCCCTCTGAGTTAGTGAGGGGAAGTTCCAGGAGGTCTGGTTGGCCTGTCTGAGGCTGACTCTGGAGGCTAGGGTGGTCGTGGGGTGGGGACTGAGCTCTGTTCTCCTCTCCTTCCCTTAGAGCGACCAAGTGCCTGTAGGGAATATCCCTCGGAGCATCACAGTGATGATAGAAGGAGAAAACACGAGGATTGCTCAGCCTGGAGACCACGTCAGTGTCACTGGTATATTCTTGCCACTTCTGCGAACTGGGTTCCGACAGGTGGTACAGGTAAGAAAGGGAGTTCTGACTTGGGTAGCGAGACAGTTTTTTTCCCTGTTCACTTGTCACACACTCGCCCACCCACCCCAAAGAAACTTGTTTAACCAGCAGCCAAACAAATTGTTTTGAAATGGGCTCTGGGAACCCTTGGGGGATCCGGTGGGTGAATAAGGTGAAGGGATTCCATTCATATCCCAGGATTTTTTTACCTTAGGGTTTGCTCTCAGAGACCTACCTGGAAGCCCATCGTCTTGTGAAGATGAATAAGAGTGAGGATGACGAGGCGGGGGCTGGGGAACTGAGCCGGGAGGAGCTGAGGCAGATTGCAGGTGAGGGCTGAGGGGAAGGCTGCCGCTTTGCTTTCTTCCAAGCCCTTGTCCCTAGTGAATAATCGCTGCACTCCCCTGTAGAGGAGGATTTCTATGAGAAGTTGGCTGCCTCCATTGCTCCTGAGATTTATGGGCATGAGGACGTGAAGAAGGCACTCTTGCTCCTGCTAGTGGGCGGTGTGGACCAGTCCCCTCGAGGCATGAAGATCAGAGGTAAAAGAGTGTTGAGGGAAGAGCTGCAGAGAATGACCTTGTTGGAGGGAAAGTGGGAGGGCACAGAATAGGGCTGCTGGCATCTTGTCCTCATGGGCACAAGGGGGCGTAATAAGAAAGAACACAAGGCTCAAAACAAGGAGAGTCTCAGGGTCTTCCTTCCTTGCAGGCAACATCAACATCTGCCTGATGGGGGATCCCGGTGTGGCCAAGTCTCAGCTCCTGTCTTACATTGATCGTCTGGCGCCTCGCAGTGAGTCATCTGTGGGACCGCAGTGCTTATACTCCCTTGGATCTGAAGGCCAGGGGCGAGGAATGCAGGTCTTGAGGTTCTAGGGGAGGGAGCTGTGGCTGATAGGGATTCTCAGTGGCTCCAACAGCCTCTGGCCTGGCGTGTACAGAGCAGGTAGGTCAGTTCTCAATCTGTGGGTCGTGACCCCTTTGGAGTTCCTCTAATTCATAACAGCAGCAAAATTACAGTGATGAAGTAGCAATGGAAATAATCTTATGGTTGGGTAGGAAAGGGTCAAGGCATGAGGAAGGTTGCAAACCACTGGGTTAGGTGTAGATCTTGTCTCACTTGGTCCCATTAGCTCGTGTCCTTTGCTTCCCTTTCCCTTGGTTAAACCTGTCTGCTGCTGTCCTCTCCCTGCCCTTCCATCCAGGCCAGTACACAACCGGCCGCGGCTCCTCCGGAGTGGGGCTAACCGCAGCCGTGCTGAGAGACTCCGTGACGGGAGAGCTGACCCTGGAGGGTGGGGCCCTCGTGCTGGCGGACCAGGGCGTGTGCTGCATTGATGAGTTTGACAAGATGGCTGAGGCTGACCGCACAGCCATCCACGAGGTCATGGAGCAGCAGACAATTTCCATCGCCAAGGCGGGCATTCTCACCACTCTCAACGCCCGCTGCTCCATCCTGGCCGCGGCCAACCCCGCCTACGGGCGCTATAACCCTCGCCGCAGCTTGGAGCAGAACATACAGCTTCCCGCTGCGCTCCTCTCCCGATTTGACCTCCTCTGGCTGATCCAGGACCGGCCTGACCGTGACAATGACCTGCGGTGAGGGATGTTAAACCCCAGGGAGACATCACTTAGGTCTACTCTGTCAGGTGGGAAGTGAAATCCCAAAGGTTTCTGCCCATAGCAGTACTGTTCGCTCACCCCCCATAGAGCAGGGGCCCAAATGCTTAGGCTTCTTTCTCTGGGAGCATTTGCCCACCAAACTGGAGGATCCGGTTCAGGGACCCGAGCATGTAGCACAAAGACTCACCACTTCCCTCTGCTCCTTCCCAGATTGGCCCAGCACATCACCTATGTGCACCAGCACAGCCGGCAGCCCCCAGCACAGTTTGAACCTTTGGACATGAAGCTTATGAGGTAGGAGAGCTGGGCATGGGCTGGTGGTTGCCTTTGGCTGCGGATGTATTTCCCCAAAAGTTTTTGTTTCTAGAGAAGTGCCACCTCCCCCTTGAACGTCTCATGAGTCTGAGGGCAGTGAGGAAGATGCTGGTTGGGCTGTGTCTGTCTACTCCTTCATTGTCTCAGGTAGCAAGTGCACAAGCTAGACAAAGCTGGTTCTTTCTCAGGGCTCCCGGTGAACCCTTGGGGTTTTCCTACACAGTGTGCACACAGACACACACAATGCCAGTTCTGGATTTTTGCTGGCTTAAGCTTTAGCCATATGGTGTACCACAGATAGGTCTTTGGAAAAAAGCCATTTCCCTCAGAAGTAGGCCATTTTGCAGGAAATTGGGGGCTTTGGGAGCCAGGCGCATGGTGGATTAGGCATGCATTGCACTCTTCAATGAGCGGCCCGTTGTGTGAGCCCACTCAGCAAGGGAAGGAAGCAGCGGTGTGCCCCAGTCAAGGAGGACAGCTTCCCAAAGCCCCCGGGAGCCCTTCTAGCCTGTCCTGGCTATGAGCAGTGTTCGCTCGATGGCAGTTGTTCAGTTTTGTCTTATTCATACTTTCTGAAAGGATTGGTGGCGCTGTGTTTAAGTGCTCGGCTGCCAGCGAAGGTTGGCAATCAAACCAACCCGCTGCTCTGCAGGACAACACTGCTAGCCACATTCGTAATATACCAAACAGCAGTGGATTTCTTCGGTTTGGAGAAATGCATCATTGTTAGTCAAGATACCTAAATAAGTGTCCCCAAGTTTTAGGTCTCCTAGTTAAACAACAACCTCCTCACTCCAGTAAGGGGGAGAGAGAGAGAGAGAGAGAGTGTGTGTGTGTGTGTGTGTGTGTGTTGGGGGAGGGAAGTGAAGGGGAGAATTCCCAAGTGTAAAGAGTTCTCCACACCCATCTACCTTTTCTGCTTTCCCATGACCCTCTGCCCAGACGTTACATAGCTATGTGCCGTGAGAAGCAGCCCACGGTCCCCGAGTCCCTGGCGGACTACCTCACTGCCGCGTACGTAGAGATGAGGCGAGAGGCCTGGGCTAGTAAGGATGCCACCTATACATCCGCTCGGACACTGCTGGCTATCCTGCGACTTTCCACTGCTCTGGTGAGTGGCTGGCCCCACTGCTCCTGAATGGTCTGAACTCTGGCCACCTGATCACACACGGTTCCCTCTCCCACCTGTCGCCTCCCTCCCACTCAGGCCCTGCCGGGGCTAAAGTGCTGACAGTGCAGATAGTGGTCCTCTCCGTGCTACCGCACTGTGGGTACTTGCTGCTCCGGTAGGGCATGCACCGCAGCCAGGGAGGGAGGGGCAACTCAGCCCTGCGGAGGGTTGTCTCCCTCCAGGGTCCTGGAGCCCATATGCATCTTGGACATTAGTCCTGGGGGCTCCAAAGTGCTGTTCGTGCAGGTAGTGTGATTACCGACCTACTGCTGAGCTAGCACTTCCCGAGCCCCTGAGACACAACCTCTCCACCCATCAGCTGCCTTCTTGGCAGAGCTCCCCCAGCTCCATCTGTCATGGTGGGGAGCCCAGTGGAGTTCAGAAGGGTCTGGTCTCCCTCACAGGACAGCTGAACACCGGGACTGGCCAGTGTTGAGAGGCGGAGACTTGGGCAATTGCTGGACGCTGCCCTGGGCATTGCACTTGTCTCGGTCTGACAGTGCCGGCCCAACACTGCAGATATTTGGGGTTGTGATACAAGGAAGGGGGTGGTGAGGTGTGGGGCTCTGGACTCCTACACAGTTGATTTTCTTAAAATTGGAACAAGGTGTTCACTGACGCGATTCCATCCCCCTCCTCTTGTTCCCATCTCTTTCCTGCTCCCCTCGTAGGCCCGGCTGCGGATGGTGGACACGGTGGAGAAGGAAGATGTGAACGAAGCCATAAGGCTGATGGAGATGTCCAAGGACTCTCTTCTAGGCGACAAGGGGCAAACAGCGAGGTGAGTCATTTATCGGAGTAGTCTATCCTTGTGGCTTCTGTGTCCACACGTATCCAAGTTTGGCCTGGTGAGTTCTAATGCTGCCCACTGCCCTGTTGGTGATCTGTTTGCACCCACCTGACACACCCACCCTGTTTCCTTCAGAGCTCAGAGACCAGCAGATGTGATCTTTGCCACTGTCCGGGAGCTGGTCTCTGGGGCCCAGAGTGTCCGCTTCTCGGAAGCAGAGCAGCGCTGCATATCCCGAGGCTTCACACCCGCTCAGTTCCAGGCGGCACTGGATGAATATGAGGAGCTGAACGTCTGGCAGGTCAACACAGCCCGGACAAGGATCACTTTTGTCTGATTCCAGCTTCTTCCAGACACTGGAGGGAGGGGGGGGTCCACTCACCTATGGAGGGTATGATGCCCTAGTGGGGTGGAGAAACAGCTCCCCCCCACACACACACACACTGCTGCACTTAACCTTGTTTTACTGCTTTTGCTATTAAAACTTGTTTACAGATCACCTTCTAATCTGGGTTTGTCAGTTTTCTTGGTTCCTACTTGTTCTATTCTCAGCTGCTTCTATACCAGTTCATGCACTCCACCAGAGATGTGTTCTCTTGTGCATAGGGTCACTGTGGGTCAGAACTCTGTGGCACTTAACCACAACATCCAGATTCCTCTTCCCTATGCCAGGAACCCAGTCATGAGAGCTCCTCCACTTGTCCCATTCACTGGGCCTTCCGCTAGGTGCCTGTCCCTGTCCGGCTCTAGAAAGAACAGCCAGTGGGAGAGTCAAGCAAACCCTGAAGACGTAAGGAAATGTATCCAGCACCAATTAACACACAGCTACCCAACCTCAGAACGCTCTCAAATCTGAATCATGGGCAACAGCAGTATTTATGCCTCAAGGCAAGCTCACAGCATTTATATAGGTATAGACAGCATTTGATGGATGTTAGCAATGATTGGGAAAACACCCGCTATGCTCTTAACCTGCCCCCAGCATCCATAAGGATCCAGGCTTGAGTTGACCCCAGTGATGAGTGGATTGGGCTGCTACTTGCAAGGTCAGCCATCTGAAACCATCGGCCACTCTGCAGGAGAAAGGTGCTCCCATAAAGACCGAAAGCTCCAGAAACCCCCAGAGGCAGAACCAACTTCGGGGTTTAGAAAATGAGTAAAATGTCTAATTCCCTTTTATGGAGACCACAGGGCTAAAGGAATTCTGGAAGAGTAAGTCTTGTGTTTACAGCGGTGGCTTAAAAGGAAGGGCAAATGCCACTTAGAAGCAGGCAGTTTTCAGCTTGATGTAAATGTCCACCTGACAGCACAAGTTCAAGTAGCGAACTCCCATCATGAGTTTGTGGAGAGGAGCTCATGGGGGTGGTTCTAAACAAGGTTGGCCTGAGGGGCCTGTGTGGTGCCTAACAGAGGACACGGCCACTGGCAGGGATGCCAAGGGGCTACTCCCTTTATTAATGACACAAAGGTTCCTGGAAGGAGTCACTCCTCCCCCTTTCGGACAGTAGTGTGGCATCTGTGGCGCATCCTTCCAGTGCCCGCTCAGAAGAAGAGCCCCCGCATGCGCCTGCCGATGCCTTGTCGATCGTAGAGCACATTGAACTTGTTCACAAACTGGTTCATGGTGTTACATGTTTTGGTGATGGTGCCCAGGTAGGCCATGAGCCCCACGTCATTGCATTGCTGGGAGGGAAAGAAAGCACTGGTTCCCAGTGGGCTCCTTCCCAGCCCGCTGGCTCGCTCGGGGATCCCAGCATCTGAGGTCTGCCTGCAAACAGCAAGGCCTCACCCCCCTCTGGCCCGGGGTCTGACACTCACATCGTAGAAGTCTGTCTTGAACTTGTCTGTGCTCAGTACAGGGAGGCAGTGACAGAGTGCATAGGCCTCCCTCAGTATCTCGTGGTTAAAAGGGACCTCTCCTAGAGGCACAGAAACGGGCTGCGGTTAATAGGGAAGCTGTTGCTTCCTTGGGGAGTGCAGGGCAGCGTGAGGTGTGCCGGGGAGACACTCATCCTACCCGCTTCGGAGGCCTTGACGTACTCCAAGATGACTTTGACCCGGCTGTGGAGCATCTTGATGGCACTGTGCTGTGCGATCAGGTGTTCAGCCACTGCGGGGACAAGGACGGGGAAGGTGAGCTGGCATGCAGCCTGCCTTCTACCCCCACTTGCAAGCCAACTCCCCAGGGCTGCATTACCAGTTGAGTTCTCGCCACTGCCTGTGGCTGTCATCCGGGCCACATGGTCAACGCCAATACGTTCGGCTTCCTCTGTGGCCAGAGTGTAAGTCAGCTCAGCAAACAGCATTGTGGCCTACAGAGCAGAGCCCCCCCGCCCCGACAGGGTCAAACGCCGGAAACGGCCCGAAGCAGAGCCTTGAGGGTTGAAGGGCAGGATATTACCTCTCCATTGATTATATCGATGACAGACTCAAACACGCTGACTGGAAGCTGCAATGTAAAGGGGAGATGGAGGTCAGGCCTCGCGGCAGATTGTCAAGAACTGACTGAAGCCGGCCTTTACACAGTTTCTCATTCAAGCTTCCCAGGAACCTAAGGAAGTAGAGCCCATCTCTTTTACATATGCAGAAAGTGCGAGCCTGGTGTTAACTGGCCAAAGTGACAGTATTCGCCAACAGACATACCATGTCACTGAAAGGCCAACCAAACATTGGCCAACAGAAGCAATGTCACGCGGTAAAAGACGGCAGAGGACAAAAGGCACATAGCCCAAACTGGGTTTACTCACATCTGTATGTTTGGTCATAGGGTTCAACTTCAGAAAGAGGGGACTCTCGATTATCTCACACACCTGGACCAGGAGGAAGGAGGCCAGAGACATCAGTGCCCGCCCTCTCCTCTTCCCCTTGTCCTCTAGTCTCTGCCGGGACATGCACACATGTGAGCCTACCTGCTTATGGACGTGGATGTCCGAGGGGTCAGGCGGCCCCCCTGTGGTATACCAACCCAGAAACTCCAAGTCCTTGAAAACCTGTTTAACTGAAGAAGAAGGCGTCCAGGTACAACGTAGTCCTCCAAACCACCCTCCAATGGGAGCTCCTATTGCACCATCTCCCTCCAAATCTTGTCTCGGTGTAAAGCGATGACCTTTACCTGTTGTCTCTTACCCTTTCGTTTTTTGGGGGTGGGTGAGGAGGGAGCCCGGGGAATACATGAACGTGCTCTTTTTCCCTGAGCTTTCAGCTACTGTATCTGACACCGGCTGTTCTCTCATGCCATTCTGTTGGTTTCTTCCTAACTGTATTCTGTTTCTCCTCCCTCCCACCCCCCACTTCTATTCCCCTCTCACACTGCTCCTCCTTGGTGTAATAGTACTCCTTGTCAATGACAATCTTCTCTTCCACGGTGTGGGACAGCAGCTCAAAGGAATTCATCACCTCTATATTTCGGCCTTCCTGCTTCCCGATCAGAGCCCCGATCACTGAAGGGGGAAGACAAATGAAGGGAGAAAACGTAGTCCTGACTTCCACCGGGTTCCGTTCTCAGGACTCCCTAGTCAGCTCTGACAGGCGCCAACGAATATACCTGTCTTGTTTTCATCAGTGTCTTTTTATTACCAGTCTCCTTAGAAACCGGTAACATCGAACAACTGCATCTGAGAACATCAGCAAATCACGTGTTGCAGTTTCAACACTGTATGCAGCACCCACTACGAACGATAAGATTCATACACTCCCGACAACCAACCAGCAAGTCCTCAATAACTCAAACTTTACAGGCGACCCTAGAGGGCAGGCTAAAGCTGCCCCTGTCTGTAATGCTGTACGGAAGCAGAGAGCTCCCTCGAGCCGCTGACCTTGAGATTAGCAGCCCAACTCGGTTAGCCAAAGCCCCTCGGCGAAACTTTTACCTGAGGGCCTGAGATCAGTAGGAAGCAAGCCCTGGGAAGTTGAGCGGGACAAGGGAGTCGGCCACAGTACAAGGAGCCAGGAGTGAACGGGGAAAAGTTCACCCTTTAGGGAAGGCCACCAGGAAAGAGGAGGGGGTCTGGGAAATGATGGCGAACACTCACCCTGCATAGGCCGCCCCTCCTGGGAGCGCATGCGGATCCAATGGTCTGAGATATTGAGAATGACCAGGGGATGAAGAGCGACGGACACGCTCCCGGTCACTCCGGAGGCCATCACGCTGGGGGCTGAGGAGAGCGGAGAGAGCCAAGACGAGGTCTCAGTCCCTAGAGACGCGAGCCGGGGACGGCAGATGCCGGGCCCCACGTCCCGCCGGCGAGCGGTCGCAGGGAAAGATGCAGCCCTCCTGCCCTTCAGGCTTCTCCCGGCAGTCCCGGAAGCTTTGGCCGCAGACGCCGTCCCCGCCGCGCCCGTTACCTGAGGCATCCACCTCCATCCCGGTGCTCCCTCCGGTCCCGTTCGCAGCCGCCGCCACCGACGCCGCCATTTGCCCCGCGCCCGCCAGCGTTGGCCCCGCCCCCTGCCCCCCCGGCTTCCGTACGGAGGAGCCGCGCATGCGCAGTCGGGCGCTGCCTCGGCGTGGGGGCTGCCGTGCTGGTCCGTAAAGCGCCGAGCAGGGAAGGCCAGGCGCCCTTGAGGCCCCGGAGCCAGAGGGCTTCACGTGGACCCTGGGTGACCTTGAGGACGATTGAGACTAGAACGCGGAGTTTTTCAGGCTGTGGGCCGAATGCGTGCAATGTCACGTGACTGCCCTAGGTTAGCGTAGTGGTGAGTTGGAATCACTCGATGGTAGTGAGTTGGAATCACTCGATGGTAGTGAGTTGGAATCACTCGATGGTAGTGAGTTGGAGGGTTCTTAGTTTAGTTTGGTTTTTTTTGGGGGGGGTATTCATTTTTAAATCGTTTTATTAGGGGCGCGTACAACTCTTATCACAATCCATACATACATTAATTGTGTAAAGCACATTTGTACATTCATTGCCCTCATCATTCTCAAAACAGTTGCTCTCCATTTAAGCCCCTGGCATCAGGTCCTCATTTTTTCCCCCTCCCTCCCCGCTCCCCAGTCCCTCATGAACCCTTGATAATTTATAAATTATTATTTTGTCATATCTTGCCCTGTCCGACGTCTCCCTTCACCCACTTTTCGGTTGTCTGTCCCCCAGGGAGGAGGTCA
>NW_022103901.1:10046042-10050906 GCF_000313985.2 Echinops telfairi | reverse complement strand
AACAGCAACAACAAACCAATGACAAAAAACAAAACAACACAACAAGAAAGAAAAGCTTGTAGTTAGTTCTAGGATTGTTTCTTGGCCTTTAGGAGTGTTTTCCAGTCCAGTCTGTTGGGGCACCACACCCTGGCCCCAAAGTCCATCTTCTGCATTCCCTGGGGACCTCGCCAGCCACTCCATGCCCTTGTTCTGTTGCATCCCCTTAGTGTTTTGCCTCGGTGTGGCGGGATCAGATCGGGTGCAATTCCCACACTGTGTCTCCGGTGTTGTCCCCTATAGGCCTATGGGTCAGTGAGGGGCGTCATGTCTCATATTGGGGCTGGCCATGTGGTCCTCTCTGTGGACTGACTGCTCTAATTGGGATCATCGTCCTCAAGGCCTGGCTACTTTTGTTTTTTTAAAGACACATTCTAAACTCCTAATCCTGGCCTGCAAGACCCGTAGCCATCTGACTCTTGCCTGCCGATGAGTCCTTACTTCGAACTTTGGACCTATTCCTCCCACAAGCGTCGCTTTCTCCACCGAAGGGCTTATTGGGCAGTGTGTTCACGAGATGAAGCTCCCACAGTGCCTGACACCTGCTGCCCGCTAATCATCCGCCTCAATGAGAGCTTCGACAGGCCCGAGTAGGATTGTTGCACTGGCTGTAAGCCTTTACAAGAGCAGCCAGCCTCATCTTTGTCTCCCAGAGCGGCTGGTGTGTTAGAAGTGCGGTTCCCATTTCAACGATGACCCCACTACGCGCCCCAACCAGCCAGCCCCCTGCCATCAGATGACTAGGATGGGTACCCACCGCTCCATCCTGTCACTTCGACGCATAGCGACCCAGAGGGTAGGGGCGAACTGCCCCTACAGGGGTTCCGAGACCGGGCCTGTGTGCTCCCGAGAAGCGGCTGGGGGGTTCAAACTGAGGACCTTTCGGTTAGCAGCCCAGCCTGTAACCAGTACCACCGCCAGGGCCCCAGATGGTGCACAGCGACTCTACATAGGGTTCTGAGGCCCAGCCTTTCCGGCCCACCTTTCTCCTTCGCGGCCTGCCAGGTCCTGGGCCGCAGCGCCCCATTGTGGGCACCTTTGTGCCTGACCCAGAGGCACGTAAGTCCCTTTTGAATTAATGGACTTGGGGTGGAATCTGGTCTCCGTTGGCACCCTTTGCATGGCTTCTCTTTTCTCCTTCCATATTTTGAGTTCACAGTTTGCCCACACCCGTGCAACCTTCCTCCACTGCTATCTCCTGCACTCTATTAAAAGCTCTTTGGCAAACCTCCTAGCCCACTCCAGCCCATTCCTAAATTTCCGTAAATTTTACACCCAGCTGCCTTAAACTGCCTAGCTGGGTCGTTTATTGTGCATCCATACCCCAGCCCAAAATGTTGTCGTTGTTAGGTGCTGTCGAATCTGCTCCACCTCATGGTGACCTTACCCTCAAGGAACCATTAATCCAGTTACTGTCTGTAGATTTACTTATTTTGGTTTTCATATGCAAGTAGACGCCCCCCCAAAAAAAACCAAACCCAAAACCAAAAATAACAAGCTAAAACAGATAAAAACACCAATAGAAAAGAAAGCAGAAAATATTACAAACTTAAATGGATCACAAGGGAGATCAAATGACAGGGTGCTAAATTTTAACCCAACCGTGCCTGCAACAATCCACTTTCCAGTGCATTTGGCTTGTGAGCAAAGGTGTTTATGGTCCAGGGTCAGAAGAGATTCACCAGGGGCTTAATCCACCATCTGTTCCCCTTTGCTTTTTTGCTTTAAATGGAAACAGTTTTAAGAGGGTCCAAAGAAAGATCAAATGATAAGATATTATGCTCTGGCCATAATCAATTTTACAATGCTGTCTCTGACAACAGAGCTGTTCACATCCCTCAACTATGATTGGAGGGAACTCACTGGAGGCTTAGTCTATGTGAGGACCCTGAAAATGGATTTGGGGCGTCCATTGTCACCTATAGCCTTCTGCAAATCAGGTGTTCACAAATGTAAGCTCTGATATCATTCTCTTCTTTCGATTGAGATTCGATTTCCGATCCTTGGATCACAGAGGCTCTTCCTATTTTTCACTGTCCCTCCACGTTATCAAGCATGATGTCCTTCTCCAGGGACTGGTCGGTCCCGATAAGTATGTCCAAAGTATGTAAGACAATTCTTGCCATCCTTGCTTCTAAGGAGCATTCTGGTTGTCCTTCCAAGATGGATGTCTTTGTTCTTTGGGAGTCCATGGTACTTTCAGTATTCTTCACCAGCACCATAGTTTAAATGCATCGTGTTTTCTGAAGTCCTCCTTATTCAGTGTCCAACCTTCATATCCCTATGAGGCAATTGAAAATGCCATGGCTTGGACCAGGCACACCTTAATCCTCAAAGCAACATGCATGCTTTTCAACACTTTAAAGCAGAGCAGGAAGAGATGAGGCAGGTAGCACAGAATGATCCAGGCGATCTGCAATAGCAGTAACATGCTTTATCCTGGATTATGGGCTATAGTACCACACAACCAACCAAACAAACAAACAAAACCCCAAACTCATTGCCATCAAGTCAATGCTGACTCATTGCAACCCTATAGGACAGAGTAGAGCTGCCCATGCAGATTTCCAAGACGAATTCTTTGTGGGAGTAGAAAGCCTGCTCTTTCTCCCTTGGGTCACCTGGTGGTTTCGAACTAATGTGTAACCCCCTACACACCATGGCTCCTTTGGACTATAGTACAACAGAGTTTAATTTCCAGTGGGGGCTGGGGGGGCATTGAGTGTTTTGTTTTGTTTTCCCGAAAAGGAGACAGAAAGCCAAGTAAGTTTGGGCAGGGAGTGGAGCACAAAATCGACCAAACACCTTGATGCACTTTATTTGCATGGTCACGGCCAATCATTTTGTGGGCGTTACCAGATCCTGGCGAGAAAGCTCATATAAATAGAGAAACCCATTGCCCTGCAAAGTGGGACATAGGCACTGTGTTGGGGGTTAGGGGTGATGGATCCGGCAAGTGAAGATAACTCACTTGGCAGACAGTTATTTTAATTGTTGCAAAAACTCATACCTGACATAGGTATGATGAAGTTTTCAATTTTGGATAAATAGCCCAAATCCACATCCATGGCTGCATTCACCTCCTAGAGTTGCCATTAAAAAGCACCACAAGTTAGGTGGCTTACTAAAACCATTGTGCTGGGGCCCAGCCGCTCCCAGGGAGAAGGATTAGGCTGTGTCTGTTTCCGTAAAGAGCTGCAGCCTTGTCCGTCCAAAGGGGTAGTTTTACCCTGTCCCATGAGGCTGCCATGACTCAGCATCGACTTGGTTGCAGTGGGTTCGGGTGCCCTTCCTGATGTACCCTAATGGACTTCAGGCAGACATGGAGGGTTGGGGCTTTGCAAATGGGTCCACTCCGCCCCCACCCACCCCCACCTACAACTCACAGGATAGGAGGAAGCTACAAGGGTGTGACTAAGGGAGACCCCTCTTGGGGGGTTTCATTGATTAAAGGCCAAGCATTCTTGGGGATTTCTGTTCTGCACACACCACCTCTCTTGCTAGGAAGAAAAAAACGTGACAGCAACAACAGTATTCTAAAAACCTTTCAGGGGAACACTTGGGCATTATTTTTGAAGACAGATTGAGGTAAGCAAAGAATTTCATAAAAATTGACTCGTGTTTTCATTCGTTTAGTAGTTGTCCTTGAACACGTGTGAAATAGCAGGCAGTGTTTGAGATGCTGGGCTACAGAGGTAAGTAAAACAGTCACTGGCCTGCTGTCAAAGGAGGGGAAATCTTGATCATAGAAAAAGATCCTACAGGCTCACTATGAGCAGGAAGCCACTCGAAGGCAGAGAACTTTAAGTTGAGCGGTTATAAACCCGAAACCGAACTCACTGCCATGGAGTTGATGCTGACGCGTCTCAACTCTGCAGGCCAGAGTAGAGCCACCCCTGCGGGTTTTGGAGACGGTCAACCTTCCAGGAACAGAAAGCCTCCTCCTTCCGCAGAGAGGCTGCTTTCAAACAGCTCACCTTACAATTCGCAGCCTGACGCATAACCCGCTGCGCCACCAGGCTCCTGCAGGAAGCTAAAATCCAGTTCTTTCCCAATGACCAGTTCTAATCACAAATTCAATAGAGAACGAAGACTGGATTTTGGGGACAAGGTGGGGTGTCACTTTTAAAGATAGCCTTATGTAAAACTACACTAGAATGCTAGAAATAAAAACAGGCTTGAGAAGAAAAAAGAAAGGTAGATAGTACACAAAATAACTAGGCAGTAATAAATGCTACGAGGAGATAATTCAGATTGCTTAATAGAACTTGACGAGGAGAAAGGATTGTGTGGATCATAACAAACTACACCTAACAGTACGAGGAATGGGGATTCCAGAACACTTCACGATGTTCCTGTACACAGACCACGAGCAGTCATTCAAACAGAACGGGAGAAGAGTAAGTGGTTGAAAATCAGGAAAGGTGTACATCAGGGTTGTATCTTTTCATCATACTTATTTAACCTGCATGCTGAGCAGATAACCCAAGCAGCTGTACTATGTGGAGAAGAAGAGGGCATCGGAAGTGGAGGAAGACAGGCAGATGACAAACCTTTGCTGGCGAAAGTGAAGAGGACTTGCTCAGCTTTCTGTGCTCCATAGAAGCCTAGCAGGAGCCCTGGTAGTGTCCTAGGTTACAAATTAGGCTGCTAACTGCAAGGTCAGCATTTCAATACCGCCACCGGCTCCAGTGGAGAAAAATGAGACTTTCTACTCCCATAAAGCGTTACTGTGTCCCACTCAAGTACTCCCTCAATGCAAGAATACTTTCCTCTATTAAATTGGCATTCTGACTCACTGTCTCACTCACTCTCTCACTCACTC
>NW_022103901.1:10018201-10044942 GCF_000313985.2 Echinops telfairi | reverse complement strand
ATGTGCTTTACACAATTGATGTATGTATGGATTGTGATAAGAGTTGTATGCACCCCTAATAAAACGATTAAAAAAAAGAAAGAAAATGAAAGAAACAAAAAAAAAAGAGTTAGTGTTTCAGAAACCCACAGGGCCAGATCTACTCTCCCCACTGGGTCGATATGAGTCTGAATCAACTCAGTGGCAGTGAGTATGAGCTGGAATCCACTCCAGGGAAGTGGGTTTCGCTGTTGCTTCCAAGTGAGGAAGATCCTGCGGAAAACAGGAAGGACCGTTCTTGAGACATGGATGAGGTTGGTTTGCAGCAGAATGTTTAACGATTGTGTTAGTCTGGGTGGACTAGAGAAACGAATTCATTGACACTCATACGTGTAAGAAAGACCTTTATATCAAAGAGTAATTGTATAGTAAGAAAAGACCCCAGCCTAGTCCATCCATAAGTCCATTCAGCCCAGATTCAAGTCCATAAGTCTGATATTAGCCCATGTGCCCGATACTAGTCCACAAATTCCTCTTCAGACTCCGCAACACATGCAACGATGCCAAATGCCGGAAAATCACAAGCTGGTAGGTGGAGAATCTTGTGGATCCAATGGCGGTGGAAGCATCTCCAGGGCTCTGGCTGCCATCAGCGTGGCTCCATGTGGCTTGTCAACAAGGTGAAGCAGAGAGAGGAAGTTCCCAGAATCCCCATGAGAAGGCCACGCCCACAAAGAGGGATCATCAGGCTGTGACCAGCTGGACAGGCTAGGCTCCACCCCTTCATTCTTCTATCTAGTTGACATGAAATTGTGTAACTACGACAATGATATAGCAGAGGAAGACCTTTAATGAGTTGGATTAACACAGTCGTTTCAACAGTGGAGTCAACAAAACAACTGAGGGTGGCCACAGGACCCAGCAGTGGCTCGACGGGACTTGGGAAAGGTGTGTGTTGGGGTTAAAAATCCTCTTATCATACTTATTCATTCTGTATGCTGAGTAAATAAAGAAGGTGGATGATATAAAGAAAAATACAGCACCAAGATTGGTGGAAGGCTTATTACCTTTTGATATCCAGATGACACAACCTTGCTTGCTGAAAATGAGAAATACCTGAATCCCTTATGATAATCAAGGTTTGCAGTCTTCAGTATGGATTGCAACTCAATGCAAAGAAAACCAATAATCCTCATGCCTGGACCATCGTGGTCAATGGAGAAAGGATGGACGCTGTCAAAGGATTGCCCCTTCCTTGGCTATACAACGGATGCTCTGGAAGCAGTAGTCAAGGGATCAAACGACACAGTGCACTAGGTAAGTGTGCTGCGCAAGAGCTCTTGAAAGGGTTGAAAAATCAAGGACGTCACCGTGAGGACGAACGTGTTCTTGACCCAAGCCATGGTATTTTCAGTCGTCTCACGTGCATGTAAGAGTTGGACACGGCATAAGGAGCACGGAGGATGAGCGGATGCACTGGCATGATGGGCCTGGGGAAGAGTGCTGAAAACGCCATGGACTGCCAAAAGAACAAACCAGTCTGTCTTGGATGCAGAGCCGCCAGGACAGCGAAACGTTGTCTCCCCTGCTTTGGACGTGGCGCCAGGAGAGACCAGTCCCTGGAGAAAGACAATGAAAAGGAGGACGCCCCTCGACAAGATGGTTTGACACGATGGCGCCAACAGTGGGCTCAAACCATCAGTGCGGATATTGCAGGGCCGTCGTACATCGGCTCATAAGGAGTCGGGACCCACTCAACGCCCACCAAGCCTGCGGCCCCGAAGTCACCAAACCACCGAGAGGCGAAGTCCTCCTACTGTCCTAGAGTGATCGAGTGGGTGTGGCGAAACGAGGGGGGGGCGAGGGCCGACCCGGATGGGAAAGGGCGAGCACTTCCGTTCTTTGTTCTGTCCCGAGTGTGTGGGTTTGGGTCCGGGTCCAGCGGGGCCTGGTTCGCGCCCGGCCCCCCCACTTGTCCCGTCCCGCCCCCAGGGTGAGTCTGGCCGCCCCCGGGGCTCGCGGTGAGACAGAGGCTGTGGTCGCCGGGGGAGGGGGATGTCCGTGTCGCGGGGTCCCCGGGCTCTCCACACAGGCTGCGGGCAGGCGCCTCTGCGGCCGCACTCCCCGGTGTCAGAAGTTGTGCCCCACCGGCGATCTCCATCCCCGCCCCACCGCGGACCCCGAGCGGGGAGGGCAGGTGGTCGTGGTCGCGGGGCTCCGGTTCTGGTGTTTTGCACAAACTGCTCATCTCGAACCATTTAAAAGTTCCACGTTCCGGGAGAGCCGTCATTCGTTTTCAAAAACCATCTGGTGCCAGCGACCCTCACTTTACAGTAGTTCATGGAAGCGCTTTTATTGGACGGCCACTTGCCCGGCAGGGCAGCACAGGTCCGTTTGCACTGATGTCTGAGGATCAGGAAGTCAGCCGCCCTCTAACGTGTGCACGTCCAACGAGCTCTGGGAAGGAGTACAAACTCGGTGTCTAGACACGGTGGCTCGCAGGAACCGGTGAATCGGGAACCAACTAAAACAAGTCCCTTAAGGGTGGGGATACGGCCGTCTCTGGCTCCCCGCCGCCATGGGATTAGAATCCTTTCTCCATGTTTTGAGGGGCACACGCATGTCGACGGTAGGATGAGCAGGAAAGTGAACTTGGACTCGAGGGGACTTTTTAGGGGACCTTGTCTTCAAGAAGAGAGGACCCTGGAGGGTGAGCATTATTGTGTCCTCACGTTCATCCGACGATAGGATGAGCGGTCATGTGAAAGAAGAGTCTATCGGGGAAGGCTCCAGGGAACCGATTCTCAGTTTCCTGTCCAAAGCTCTCTCTAGTGACTGAGAGTGGGGCAATGATGCTGGGCAAGGCGAGAGAATCTAACAAGTCAGCTGGCTGAGCTTCGTCTTTGGGGTGGCAGTGTGACCTGGAGAACCTTCCGGTCTCTTCTCTGCAGGTGTAATGCAAATACCAGTTGTGGTGGTCCTGGTGTTTATTAGCGTGTGCCAATTTATTTATTTTACTATCTAGGTTAGAAAGGAAATTTACACGAATATTTTCAATGCCTCTTTTTCTATTTTAAACCATACAGCTTTGGTGTCAACAAATGTCAGAATTCCCAGAAACGTGCAACCGAGGCTGCCGGATTCCCCATTATCGCTGCTTTGCCCTCAAGGACTGAACCCCCAAAGAAGGAAAGACTCCAGCAGGTAAAGCTGCCCATGGCCTTCTGTGCTGCCAGGCTGCCTCCTTCCCTGTCTCTGGGAGCAGCTCCAGGGGGTGAGGCTGGCTGCCAAGCAGGAGAGGGGCCCTGCCTTGGCCTGGCGCTGTCAGGGTGCAGTGGCCATTTCCTCTAACATGAGGAATGCTGACGAGTGATCCCGACACCTGGGATTTGTTCTCCACAATAGTTATCCCAGCTGTGAGGAGGGAGTGTGCCCCTTTGTCTCCGGAGGTCGGAGCCTCGGACTTTTCCAGTCTACAGAAAGTTTGGCCTGAGAGCTTGCTGCTCAGTAGTCCTGGAAATTATAATACCCAAACCCACCCCCATTGCCATCGAGTCAATTCTGACTCACTGAGACCTTGCAGAAATGACAAAGGGTGATGAGTGGGTGGGGGGGGGGAAATGTTGGCCAGGGCGTAGTGGAAGGGACCCAGCAAGGAGATGATGGTGAAGAGAGGACACGTCAGCTGGATCACCAAGGGGCCTGGCTCATGCCTGACTCAGCACCTTCCTGCTGTGTAGTGCTGCGGTTGTGGAGCTCTACACCCTCTTGGTGCCCACAGAATGGAGTTCTCTGAACTCTCGTTCACTGGTGCAGATGGATTCAGACAGCGCCCTTCCCGTTTTGGTGCCTTCAAAACAAAACTCACTGCCATCAATTCAATCCCACTCGCAGCAGCCATATAGGACAGAGTCGAACTGTGCCTTTTGGCTTCCAAAACATTAAGCCTTCTCTTTCTCCTGGTGTGGCTGGTAGGTTTGAACTGCTTACCTTGTGGTTAGCCGTTCAGTATATATTCCAGTACACCACCAGGGCTTCAACTTGTTCCAATTCTTGGAACACAGTTGACACTAGACTAATATGTATAATATGACCAAACACATGCACAGATAAAGAGAAGAAGATGGACAAAACCCAGGTGTGTCCTGCCGTCCCCGTCCTCCCCCCACCGTGCTCTTGTCAAGTATAAGGATACTGGTGGATGCTAGACCTCTTCTAGACAATAGTGATTCTTTCTGTAGCATTTAAGTGTGAAGTGGAAACTTCTACTTGGGATGCAAACCTTGTCGTCTAGGTACTAATGTTACAATTACTCCATTAGAGACACAGACAGCTGGCCTCTTTCAAGAATCTTCTGTTCTAAGAAAAATATTGATTTCTGCTTCAGGGACTTATATTCTGATCCAAGGGCATGTATTGCAAGAGAAGGGAGGTTAGAAGGGGACCAGGATTGGCCTCTTAGATCCTGGTGGCTCTGTACACCGACTCTGTCTAATGAGACTACCTCCAAGGCCACAACAAGGCCGGGGCTCCTCAACATCCCCCCTTTGACGGAGATGGATCGGGAAATTGTCTTAGAAAGAAAGGGTGGCAGGAGGAATTTATTTTATGAGCTCCACCCATTCTCGGTGAGACAGGTGTTGCTTCCCAAAGGTTACTAAAGTGAGAGATGGCTCTGATCCTTCTTCCTTTAAGGATAACACCTTGTTGTTATTGTTAGGGGTCTTTGGGCTGCCTCTGACTCGTATCAGCTTTGTGTGTAACAGAACAAAACATTGTCCGGGCCTCAGCGCTTCTGAGCCCATTGTCTGAGCCATGTTGTCGATCCGTCCCATGAAAGAGCGCTTTCTTCTCCACGGACCTTCCGCGTACTAAGCATAATGTCCTTCCGTCATCGGTCCTTTGTGATGACTTGTCTAAAGGAACCAAGACAAAGCCTTGCCAGGCTCCCGTCTCCAGCTCGTTCTGGCCGTACTTCTTCCAAGGCAGGTAGGCTCTTCTGAAGCCCACGATGTGTTCCGCATGCTTGGACCACACCTCAGGTCCAGTCAGTCAGCTCTCCAGGCTTCCCTCTTCCTTGTCCAGCTTTCGGGGGCATCTGAGACCATTGAAAACGCCCAGGCTTGGGCCATATGCCCCATAGTCTTCAACGCGATCTCTTTGCTCTTTTAACACTCTAACGAGGTCCTGTACAGCACATTTTCCCAGTGCAATCCATTATTTGATTTCTTTCCATAGGCCCTTGGTTGTAGATCCTAGCAGGATGAGATCCTGGGGGATGTTTTTTGAAAGACCTGCATCATTATGCCTTAAGGGTTGCTAGGCGACGGAGCCGACTTGAGGGCCGAGCTGTGTGTCCCGCTGGTTGGGCTGGTTGCAGAGGTTTTCTGTCGGCATGAGGACAATTTCTGAACTCCGCATGACAGCTAGAAAATTGGCACACTAAAATGTCTATTAGCCAGAAACCTCGTAGAGTACAGTTTTCTATCAAGGCTATTGCTTGTGAGGTAGGGTGTTTTGTTGGTTTTTTCCCTTTCCTGTTTTATGATTGGTTGGCTTTGTCCATTGCCCCAAATATGCTTAAACATTGACTTGCTATGTGCATGTTTTTTGCATTCTCGATGAGCACTGTTTACAATTTTACCCTCCTCCCTTTAGATACACCCTTTTCAGTTTCAGGTGTTGCTTAGTATTTCTTCCTGCTCATGTTGTTATTTAGCTTTGGGGCTCCTCGTGTTTGGCTGCTGAGAACACCCTTCAAAGTGTGCCTAGAGCCGCAAGTGGGTGTTGTTACAAGCAACAGGAGGCTGTTGGTGTTCCTGGGGCTTGCCTCATTCCCAGGAGTAGCTGATGTGTTCACAAGGGTCTCTGAGGCCCAGCGGCACGTTGCCTCTTCCTCTTCTTGCACACTGACTGAAATGCTAGCGCCCCTCTCTCTATACTCAGAGGTTGCGTTTGCTTTGGTTTTTGTTGTTGTTGTTGTTGTTAATATCTTTGAACTTTTGCTTCTGCAGTGCTTCCTCATTCTCATTCGAAACCTGCCTCCTGCTGAGTCTGCACACAGGAAACCAACGTGCCGGCCCTTCTCGCCCCACCCATGGAAGCTCAGGCTGCTCCTGTATCTCAGGAACCTCAGACCCTGCTTCAGAGTGGTGAGGAAGAGGGGCCTCCTTCGTTCTTTGGATTCGTTCGTTGATTCAACTGTCTTACTCACCAGACACTAGGTGTGCTGCGCTTAGGCTCCACTCCTCGTGGCGCTGTGTCCAACAAAACAATCCTGCCCTGTCGCGCGCCTTCCTCACGAGCAGTGCCTTTCTGATTGGCTGTGTTGGCGCCGCCTGTCACAGATGCTGTCTCGTTCATCTTGTTGGAGATCTCCCTCTTTTTGGCTGAGCCTTCACTCTGCCAAGCATGGTGCCCTTCACCTGGCGCAGGCCCTTCTGAAGAACGTGTCCGTCGAGTCTGCCTATTCGCTTCTTAGGAGCCTTCTGGCTGTGCTTCTCCCAAGACGTGTGCTTGTCCTGGCAGCCCGTGGCGTATTCAGTATTCTTCCCCAGCCCCATAATTCAAGTGCATCAATTCTGTTCGCTTCCTTACTCATTGTCCAACTTCTGCGTGCCTATGAAGCAACGAGGTTCCGTGTCTTGTGCTAGGTGCACTTTCGTACTCGGAGCACCAGATAAACTACAGGTGTGGGGATCCTAGGATGTTTTCTTTAAGTCTTAAATCAAGACATGCTCTTCGGGAACTTGACTTTAGAGGAGTCCCTTGGGGATCATAGCTCACAGACGGAGGATCCGATGGATAGAAGCCTCTAAAGCAATTCTGTTTTGCTTTCATAGACTGCTGACCTTAGCGTCTGTTTCTGCCTTAAGGGGTATTGTTCCTGTTTATCAGGAAAAAGCAGAATCTATTAACTCTAGGGGTTTGGTGTCTAAGATACCCTGCTGGGGGACAAATACATAAATTTCAGAATTATAGAAAAGATGTCTGATCTAGCACACGAATGGGACACATTCATACTTATAGATTTGGTGTCGGGGTGGGGCCAGAGAAGACCTATGTGTGTTGGCTGTGGTCGGACTTGGAACCTTGCTAGCTTTCCTCTGACCTAAGAGCTCGAGTTCAGTGATGTGGAAGAACACGTGGGACAGGCTAGCCAGTGTCTGCCCACGCTTGGGAAACTGGGCGAATCACAGCGTGTGGCACGTTGCACTACGGGAAGCATGACTGGAGAGAAAGGAAGGGACCTGGCACAGAGAAGCCAGGAACGATTAGCCCTTTGGATGCTTTTCAGGCAGGATAAACCTCTGTCGTAGTCAACTTTAATAGCCACAGAGGAAGGGGACGTGGGCCGTAGAAGGGAGCGGGTCCTAGATTGTTCCAGGATGCCTTGAGGATGTTGTGGATCTGAAAGTCCATGGGTCAGGAGGCCAGAAAATGGACTCACTCACGGGCCCTTTTATTGTCCATCAGCTCTTCCTTCTCCCAAAGTCCCAGCCTTTTCTGACAAGGACGGCTTCGGGAATGAGATGTTGGCGGCTGCACTCCTAAAGACCAAGTCCCAGGTGAGTTACGGCTCCCTCCGTCCCTTTTGGTAGAAGTCTTTTGTGCAGTAACATCTATTCAGTGCCATAAGCCATGACCCCCTCTTGCAGGACTGAGCGCACTTGCCTGTGAACTAATGGGGCTTTAGAGTGTCTTGGGCCCTGTCGATCTCCATTGTCACCTCCCCCTACTTTTCTAATACCCATTATTCGTTCCTGTCCCAAATTATGTTTTGCTATTGCCAGTTGTGCCCTTCACTCAGAAATTACATGAAGAACTTGTTGTTTCAGGACTTGGTGACATTTGAGGATGTGGCTGTGTACTTCATCCGGAAAGAGTGGAAGCGTTTGGAACCTGCTCAGAGAGACCTCTACAGGGATGTGATGCTGGAGAATTACGGAAACGTGTTCTCGCTGGGTAAGGAGTACCGCTTTCTCCCCAAGACTCCCTTGGTATTACTTTGTTGTCTTCTTTTTTTATTAGTCGCTATGTAGTTGAAAATGTTCAACTAAGAGTGGACCAGTCTAAGAACATTCTAACCACAAAAGCACAAACTCACCTTTGTAGAATACGTTGTAGTTTATCAAGAGCCCACCTATGAGAGTAAGTCAAAGAGCATTGCTGCAAAGTCATAGAAACAGTTACTAAACAATAAGAAGATCCCACTGTGAAGCTGTTCTTCTACATGCCCTCCATCTCGGTCTGCGTACGTCTCACTAAAGGTGCTGTTTCCAGCTTTTCAGCCTTCCCTGAAGAACTGTGCTCTTCTTCCACACTCACATCATACTCCTTTACAGTGTTCTTTTGAGTTTTGGGAACAGCCCCATCCCCATCCCCGCTCAAGGGGGGGTGTGGGGGGTGGAGGTCCAAATCAGGACTGTAATGTGGATGGGATATGTTTTCTTCATGAAATTCTCATAGGACAGACCTGTTACCCTTGAGGAATGTGCAAGGGCATTGTCCTGAGGGGAAAAGCACCGTGGCACACGTCTCCTGGCCTGTGTCCCACCAGCGCAGTTGTCCATGCCCTACGACTTCTTCAGCATAAGCAGTTGTCCTGTGCCCTTTGCAGAAATCCTTCACACCACCTCTTGGACATTACACACACACACAAAGGCAAGCAAGCGAATTACCATAATCTAGGGAGCTGACCTTTTAGAATTTAACTAGCTCAGTAGGTCCCATCAGAAGCCTCTGCTTTGATTGACCCCTTAAACATTTAAAAAAAAATCTTTTGAAGACACGCTAGGGAGTCCAAGACAAGTGTATTGCTGAGAGAATGTGCGACCACCCCTGATCCCAGAGCGTGTTGAAAGCATGTTTGTCTGGAAGAAGCCTGTGCGTGAGTGCACTGGCAACATAGTAGCAGTGCTTTTCTATGTCCCCCGTTCCTATTGTCATTGATCCCTCACAGTAGCAGCAATTGAGGTGACCAGTAGTATCTTCTTTTTATAGATAGAGGAGAGGACTGAGGTCTTACCTGATACTAGATACGTAGTCATAGAGCTGCTAAGTGGCACAACTTTGTGCTTTTAACTCCAAATCTTGGCCCTTTTCCCCCTATTGTTCCCAGCACTTAGAAAGTAGTCCTGAGACTTCTCCAAAGGATTAGCATCATGGGACCCCTGGACCTGTGAGGTGCTACTCTGCTCAGATAAGCGTTCTGGGGCTTCACCTCCTACTGCTCTGTTGAGTCCCAGGATCTCATGCAGCCTCTGCTCCTGTAGGTATTCTGCCATGTTTAAGGAGGCCTACTACAGCAGCTTCTTAACCTGTGGGACGTGGACTATTCATTCTCTGTATCTCACTCCACTTCTAGTGAGAGCATCAGAGGTCCTCCTACCCCCGTGCGTGGTCTCCCCACACAGTACCTTTCTCTTCTCCACAGACACTGGGTCTGGCATGGAGCTCTGGGACTGCTCATGATGAGCAGTATAAATTCCCTGTCTCTTGTCTTTCTCCCGCCTGGGGTTCCCATTTCTGACTCCTGACATGCTCTCAGCTGGAATGGGAAGAAGAGCCGAAGGTCCTAGCTCTGAAGGGAACTGAGAACGGAGGTCCTGAAAGGTGCCTCTTCCAGTGAGGGAGAAACTGCTATTTCTGATGCTTGTTGCCCTGTATTTACTTTTAAAATATTGATAGCAAAAAACTACCTAGAACTTTTGCCTGACATTTCTTTTAGAGACCCAAGTTACCACAAAAACTGCATTAAAAATGTGCTGGAAAACTCGGTTTATACACGACTATACATACACGTATGCTCTTTCTTCTCTAAGGAACAGTGACATTTGCATTTTTTTCCTTTTATACTAGATGGAGAGAACAGAAGTGAGAATGATCAAGAAATGTCTAAAGATACAGGATCCCACGGGGTTCTATTGGGAAGACTCCAAAAGGACATTTCTCAGGGTCTTAAGTTTGAAGAAGCCTGTGGACACGAAGTCAGTCTAAAGCGGCAGCTGGAGAACTCCTCTGGAGAAAGATTGCCTAGGAAGATAAAAGACTTTAATCAAGTTACAGCGGAGGCGAAGCTAACCCCCATGGGCAAGAGATGTGAGAAATATGATTTGGGGGATAGCTGCCCTGTGAGTACCAACCTTACTTCACATCAGAGACTTCCGATGGGAGACCGACCCCACAAGTGTGATGAGTGTAGCAAAAGCTTTAATCGAACTTCAGACCTTATTCAGCATCAGAGAATCCACACTGGGGAAAAACCCTATGAATGTAATGAGTGCGGGAAGGCCTTCAGCCAGAGCTCACACCTTATCCAGCACCAGCGAATTCACACTGGGGAGAAACCTTATGAATGTAACGATTGTGGGAAGACTTTTAGTTGCAGCTCTGCTCTTATTCTGCATCGGCGAATTCACACTGGGGAGAAACCTTATGAATGCAGTGAATGTGGGAAAACCTTCAGCTGGAGCTCCACCCTTACTCATCATCAGCGGATCCACACTGGAGAGAAGCCCTATGCTTGTAATGAATGTGGGAAGGCCTTCAGCAGGAGCTCCACTCTTATTCATCATCAGCGGATCCACACTGGAGAGAAGCCCTATGAATGTAATGAATGTGGGAAGGCCTTCAGCCAGAGCTCACACCTGTATCAGCACCAGAGGATCCACACTGGAGAGAAACCCTACGAATGTATGGAATGTGGAGGGAAGTTTACCTATAGTTCAGGCCTTATTCAGCATCAACGAATCCACACCGGGGAGAATCCCTATGAATGTAATGAATGTGGGAAAGCCTTTAGGTATAGTTCAGCTCTTGTTCGCCATCAGAGAATTCACACTGGAGAGAAGCCCTTGAATGTAATGGGTATGAGCAAAAGTTCTCTCAGAGTTACTGCTGAATTAAACATCCAAGAGTCTGCATGAAAGACCACCACACACCAGTTTTCCTCACGCCTGAATCTAAAAAGCACCTGCCTTACTATCAACACAGTTTAGGATATGTCCCCTCCAACTTAAACCTTTCACTTAGTTAGTTGTTAGGTTCCGCTGAGCCCATTCTGACCCATAATGACCCTACGTGTAACAGAAAAAACAACCGCCCAGTCCTGCGCCATCCTCACAATTGTTCTCATGTTTGAGCCCATTGCTTCAGCCCCTGTGTCAATCCATCTCATCCGGGCCTTCCTCTTTATCGTTGCCCTCTGCTTTACCAACCTTGATAACCTCCAGGGACCTGTCTCTCCAGATCACACGTCCAAAGTATGTGAGATGAAGGCTGGCCATCCTGGCTTCCAACCAAGGGGCATTCTGGCTTTACTTCTTCCAGGACAGATTGGTTCGTTCTCTCGGTAGTCTGTGGAACTTAAAATGTTCTTTGCCAGCACCATAATGCAAGTGCATTGATTCTTGGGCCTTCCGTACTCAGTGTCCAACTCTCACATGCATATGAGGTGATCGGAAATACCATGGCTCAGGTCAGGTGGAACTTAGCAATTGGAATTATTATCCAACAGGGATCAGCCATCTAGTGAGTGTCTCCAGAATGATCCCAGCCTCATGAAAACGTGTAAGGCAAGCAGCAGTGTTAAGTGCTGGCAATAGGGAGGCTCCAAAACTAGTCACCCGCTTGGTCAGGGAGTTTGCACTAGCCCATTCTTTTCACACCAGAGGAGCCTTTTCCGCCACGGTGGGCATGGAAGCCCAGTAGGAACAAGAAGTCCAAGGGTTCCACAGTTAGCGGCATAGGTGGTGGTGGGATGAGTGTTCTGAGTATTTTAGGGGAAATGGAAGCTCTATTTTAGAGCCACAGTTCCTGTTCTAGCATTAAGCTTTTATAGGAAATACATTGTTTTCATAAATTATGAAAATTTGGTTCTGACATGTATATTTTACTGAGAGGGAGGGGAAAGACCCTAAGAGAGGTTTCCTATGATGTCTGTGTCCTTTAGGATTCATGAAACAGCTTGACCAAGTTTCTAACATCAGTCATAGCAGTATTGCCAACTAATGAGTCTAATCCGAGGATAGCGTATCAAAAAACCTTTAGCATTGATAGCTGTTTCACTTTCCTCTTCCTCCCTTTATTTTTTTCTTCCCCGGTTCTCCGATGAAAGTGATTTAATCCAAACCCTTAGTTTCTAAGGATGCTTTTAAGGCACTTTATAGCCTTGCCCTCTGTCACCTGTTACATCTGGCCCCAGACCTCTCCTGACTCTACTTTTGACTCCTTAACGTCCAAGGATTAATACAAATAGGAAGGTCCCAGAGAAGGGAGACTGCTGAGCCTGGCAGTGGTGCTCTCTGCGGGCTTAGAACTGTGTTTTCTTGACCGAAGGGATGATCTTTCCCGCTATTTCCCAGCCCTGCTCATCCTGTAGTATAAATGAAGTGCACTATTAAACAGAATAGTTTTTCAGAAGAAGGATTGAGTGTGTGTTTGTGTAGGGCCCAAATCTGTTCATTTACAGCAGAGAACTGACCATACGTGGAATCTTTTGAAATTAACCTTTGCTTTTATGGATGAGCACTTTTGACAGATGTGGCCTCCTGTAGATAGTACCACAGACTATCTACAGTCACGCTGTTAAATGACTTCCTCAGACCAGAGTTCACAGTTTAGAGGTACAGTCTTCTCTCACAAGACACCACTTCAGGCACCAACCACAAGTCCAAGGGGTCCTAGAGCTCCCTTGCATTGGATGATTACTTCCAAACGCAGGCCTTTCCATGGCTCCCTCGGGTTCAATAGTTTGCCGGAATAACAGTTCAGGCAGCCACTGTGTGTATTACTGCAGTTCTGTTATAGCGAAAGGGTAAGAGGTCCTAGATGGCAGTTTCCATGCCCTCTCCCAGTTGTGCCAGGGTTCATCAACTTCTCAGGACATGAATGTACAGAAACGCTTGTCAGAAAATCTCACCAAGTTAGGGTTTCCAAAATTTATTCGAACACTTGTAATGAGCACAATGGACTCATTGGCCTCGTAATTGAACTTGGTCTCCTTTCCCTGGAAGTCTGGCTACTAAGGTATGGTGGCTCTTGTCAGCGCTGAACAGTTTACACTTAAAAGTGAAAACAGTTTTATCGAGAGAACCGCTGGCTGGCAGCACATTGGAATGACAGGTCACGAAGTGTTTGAATGTTTTGAAGGAGGTGAGCCTTCTACACACAAAAAGGGAGACAGGAGTAATGAGCACAATCATGTGGTTACAAGACAGTGTTTGGTTCCCACTGAGCAACCCTGCGCACAACAAACACCGCCTGGTCCTGCTCCATCCTCACAATTGTCATGTCTGAGCCCATTGTCGCACCACTTGTCAACCCATCTGCCTGAGGGTCTTCCTCTTTTTCGCTGCTTCTCTGCCAACCATGATGTCCTTTCCCAGAGACTGGTCTAATATTTTATAGGACAGGGTAGAACTACCCACTTTAAGGAAGTAGCCTCAAATTCCACAGTATGGCTGGTGGTTTCAAACTGCTGACCCTGTGATTAGCAGCCCAATGTGTAGCCCACTCAGCCACCAGGGCCGCTGTGATTTGAAAGCGGCTCAATGGCAGTGAGTTTGGGTTTGCTTTTTGGTCTGTTAACATGTCCACAGTGCGGGAGACGTCTCGCCACTGCGCTTCTATGGAACGTCCTGGCTGTACTTCCAGGACAGATTTGTTCTTTTGGCAGTGCATCACATTCCTCCATTCTCTGGTCTTCCTTATTCAATGTCCAACTTATTATCACAAGCAAGATAATAGCAGGTTAAAATTTTGTGACGTTTGCAAATAGAGCAAACACACACTTCCCAAAGTTCTCCTAGCAAGCGATTTTCTGAAACAGACTTCCTGGGGCATACAGTGTAAGCACTGATGAGCTCAAAATCATCCTGGCAAACATTCCTTCATAAGCCACATCCTTTGCCTTCTTTGGTTGCTGAGTTTGGTTAAGTTACTATAAGCTGCTTGTCACCAGGCTGTAAGCCACAGTTGCTTAAGAGGTTTTAGGACAAGCTGATGTTGAATTTTTGAAATGGAGCTTAGCGTCAGAGCTAGTTTGGTTTTAATCATGCCAAGCCCATGGTGGCTCATTAAACTATAGAGTTATTTTGATCACTACTCGGTACTTTCTTCTGTAGAGACTGGTTGGAACTTTAGATGGCTGCTCATCAAGGCTTTAAGACCCCAGACACTACTTACTACCCGTTCCAGTCCAGTTAGAGGGATGGTCATTAGCGGCAGCTGGGTACCCCCTCCCAGCTTGGGTTCTTCTCTGTGTCAAAGCCCAGGCACTCCACTTCCATGATCCTTTGGTTAGCTGTATGTGGAGGATGGCTATGTTGAGAGGAACAGCTTAGCATGAAGAAAGGGTTAAGTCAGGATGTAAAATCTGTTTTCTCTAAAGGGATAGCTTCTGAAACATGCATAACCACATCAGGAATTTAGTAGTTTGTTGATAGGCATTTCATAATTTGATTAGTATTAATGATACTATTAGGGCAATTGAACTTATTTGCAGTATCCAATGTAACCAAGAACCAGTACCATTAGATAGCCAGATAAAAACAAGGGAGCCTGGCAGCGGGCATCCTGAATGGAGCCGGATGGCCCTCTGGCAGATCTGATGTCTCACTCCCCTGAAGAGTCTTCCAAGTAGCTATGGTGCACATTTCTTGTGCTAGAAGGAAATCCAGGGTGACGTTACCCAGTACAACTTTAGGGAGGGATTCCAAAACCTCTACTGAGCTTCTAGTCCATGAGCAATGTCTCTGGCTATGTAGCAGATAAGTCGTGACTAGATCTCTCGGCTTCCAGGATCAACCAGTAAAAAGGGCTCAGAGGCACATTCCCCAGTCTCCAGGCCCCTGTCAAAGGGCTTTCAGTAGAATCTCTGAGTCTCCTCTTGTATTCAAATAAACTTGCAAATCACTGGTTGAGTGTGCTTTCACCATGGGGTGAATATTGAAAGAACCCCTAGGAGGCCTGTCGTGCCTTGGCTCACCATATTTCCTTCATCCAGGTAGTGCAGGGCCCAAGGACACAGTTCATTACTTGGGGGACCCTGGTGGTGTTGTGGGGTAGGTGTTGGGCTACTAGCCACAAGGTTGCTGGTTCAGACACACCTGCTGGTCTATGGGGGGAAAGACGAGTCTGGCTGCTCCTGCAAAGATGGCTAGTCTAGCTCAGCAAATGGATTTTGGACTCCCACTGCCCTCTATAGCCTTTTGCAAATTGGGTATTCAGATCAGGTTATTTCTGATAAAATTGGGGAGCAAATGCTTCTATTATGTGCTCAAGCCAATGTTCTGTTGAAAAATTGTTATAAATCAATACCTCCCACCCTAAGATAGTCACAGAGTTTAGTACAAGGGGGAGCGTGAGCCAAGGTCATTCCTTTGGGTTACTTGATAAAATTCTCCATGTTGGAGCAGATAGCTAATTCGGCAAACCCGATCACTTCTGCATGTTGCAAAGCAAGGTCTCAAGTATTGCATGGCCTGGTCAGGTTATATTAAAACACGATGCTAACGATCTGGGAGATGCCATTGTAGTGTACTCTTGTGGCTCTTTTAAAGGTGATGAGGTTAGCAATCGTATTAGATATAAAACTATAATTCAATATGGCGGACATGCATAGATCTCTGAGTTTTGAAGTGGGATGGCAGATCCAACATTCAATCAAATTACCAGTGCTAGTTACTGACTGGCCTAATTGAACTTTAAAAGTATGAATAGGAATTACTGAAAGTAGTGCAATAAAACAAGGGAAAACTGCTAAATAAATAAAACAAATAACAGCTCCTTCAGTCACCTGCATGAGAAAAATGAAATGTTACCAGGGGATATCATAAATAAGGGAGACTTGCAGGTGTAGTGGGTTACAAGTCGGCCTGCTGACCTTCAGGTCACCAGTTTGAAACCACCAGCTGCTTCACAAGAGAAGAGGCTTTCTGCTCCCGTAAAAATCGATAGCCTACTCTGTCCTAGTGGCGCGGTTACGAGTCGAAGTGCTAACCTAAGGTCAGAAGTTAGAAACCACCAGTCGCTCCTCAGGTTTCTATTCCCAGAAACAATTATGGTCTCGGAAACCCACAGGGGCAGTTGGTCCTACAGGGTTTCCCTGAGCCGGAATCGATCCCACGGCAGAGTCGCTATGAGGTGGAATGGACTCGATCACACTGAGTGAGAATGGCCAACGTGTGTAATAAGGCAGTTAACATAAACATAGTTACAGTTATTAAGTAAACTCCAAAGATTTCATTGATCGCACTGCATAAAATTCACCAGGAAATAGACCGCAGTGATGGAGTACTGCCAGTCACATAAGAACAGCCACAATGACAAAGCAAATTCTAAAGAATTCAGCAGGATGCAGGAAGTCTTGATCCATGAGTTTGGGATTAGCTGTCCACCTTCGATGTCATCTTCTGGCCATGAGGGCATCTCAAAATGATTTTCAGTTCTCCAGAAGCTTGCCTTGATTTCCTTTAGTTGAGACAAATGTATCCCAGTCTTGATTCCCCGTAATTTAGCAGTTCATGGAAAGGATTAGATTATGCCAGCTGTGTTAGTCCAGGTAGACTAGAGAAACAAATTCATAGACACTTATAGGTGTATAAGAAAGAGCTTTATATACAAGAGCAATTGAATATTGAGAAAACAGCCTAGTCCAGATCAAGTCCATAAGTCCTGTATTAGCCCATATATCCAATACCAATCTACAAAGTCCTCTTAAGACTCACAAAACACATGCAATGATGCCGAGTGCAGAATGATCACAGGCCAGTGGGGGGGAAGGCTTGTGGATCCAGTGGTGTTGTGACCCTCTTAGTACTGGCAGGGGTCTCCACATGGCTTCTCCAGCTCAGGGCACTTGTGTAGTTCCATGTGTCTTTTCAGCTGCAATGTTTCCCAGGGAGTGAGCAAAGAGAGAGTGTGTCTCCGCCTCCAAGGAAGAAGACAGGAGTTCCAGAATCCTCAGAAGGCCATACCCACACAGAAGCCTCATTGGCTATGATCTGATTGACAGCCTAGATTCCACCCCTTCACTCAGAATCCTCAAATTGACGCCAGATTATTTAACGAACACGCCAGTGAAACTCTAAGAAATCTTTTTATTAGTGTCTTTTCTAAGTAGACGTCATCTCCTAATACAATATTAGGTAACCTCTGATGCTCTGATTTTTATCACCAAAACCTTCCTTAAACTTGTGAATAGATATTCTTTGGAATGTTGGCTTGAAGACTGGCAATATTTTAGTAAATCTGGACAATATGAGTCAGTGTGAGCAGCAAAATAAAGGGAAGGGCATGGGCCTCCCATTACTTATCCCAGGAGGGGCCAACTGGAGGTTACCTTAAATTCAAAAGGACTAGACAAAGAAATGTAGTTCAAGGTAAATCAAGAGACTCGCAGTTTAGCCCATTGGGTTTACATTACACCCTTCATCCTTTACACGAGATCCGATGATTGTGGTTGTGGGAAGTGCACCCTGGGAAATGGGAAGGATTTGGCCTGAGTCTCAGATAGCTTCTCTGGTCGAGTCCGGATGCCTATTGCTGCAAAGGATGTTTTTGGTGCTCCCAAGGAGGGGTAGTTTCAAGAAAGTTCTGCACTACAAAGGTCGCCGCTGCACGACAGCTCGGGAAAGACCGACTCCATGTGGAGAATCCAAAAAGCAATACTAATATATTTGTAGCCATTTGGAGATGAGAGTTGAATAAACTATAATTGCCAATCAGGCATAGCTCCAGAAGGCAGTGTCCTTTCCCAGCAGGCCCTGCAGATGTTTTCGTAGGGTTATGGCAATAGCCGAAGAAGCGATGGGAGTGATGTTCTCAGCAGCTCCAGAAAATTCCCCCTACCATACTGCAATCACTTCATTCCACCCCGGTGGGGCCCTCATGGCAGACCCGAATGAGGAATATGCAATGGTCTGGGGTTGATCCTGCCCATAATGGAGGAAAAGGATCATGGAAACATCCTGCCCCTTCCCACATTTCAGTGCCCTCCGTTTCTGTGAGTTGTTGATGTTTTATAAGTTGCTCTGGAGTGGATGCATACGAGTCAAGACGGGCAGTAAGTGGTGGAGGGAAAAGAAGTGGGGTGACTTCCTTGATTTTAGAAGCTGCTTGTTCAGTTGTTTGAGCAGCAAGGACAAAGGACCTTCCTGCCAATCTCTTCATCTTGGGGGACCCCCTTCAGCAGGTGAGCTTGTAGTTTTATAACAGCGATGTTAGAAGGGAGCAGTAAATTGTCTCCAAGGTCCACTCCCCAAATTCTATTTTTTAACGATAGTTCCAGAAGAGGCTAGAAATCCTCTCTGTGTCCATAACATACGAAAATGATAGTGCAATTCCATAACAAGACCAGGAATCTGTAAACATCTCCACAGACTTTCCAGGGCAACCCTACAGGCTCTAGAATGAGCCCAGTCAGTTCTGTTGGTTGGGCTGCAGTGACTGGCTTTGGGGAGAGCCTGATGGTCAAGGACTTCAGGAGAAGTTGAAACAGCATACCCCGCTTGATAGGGTTTGTCAGCTTAGGCGTCTCATAGGAGTCTCTCTCTCTCTCTCGTTTAATCAGAGTTGAAGTCCTGTCAAGAGACCAATAGTCGTTGAGTGAAATCTAAACAGTTATGAAAAGACCACGCATCTTTGTCAAAATAGAAGCGTTGTTGGATTCAATCCGACCACAGAATGGAGTTGACCATTGGAAGCAGGTTGGAGGGCTTCTTAAGAAGTAAGTCTTCTGTTAGACAGATGTTGAGTGAAAACCGAATTAAGTAAAGTGGTTCCAGTGTGTGGCACAATCACCCACACGGTATCAGCCACCGTTTCTAGTAATTTGGTAAACATACGCTAAGCCCTGGAGGGTATCCTTGAGTCTTGGGGCTGAGCTGCAGCCTGGACTAGCCCGCAAATCTCTCTTGCTCACTGTGCCCCCCCCCCCCATGAACTTGCATTAAAAGATCTAAAGCATTTGAGGAGAACTCATGTACAAATGGAGAGAACTCTGGAAAACCAAGGGAGTGTGTCTCTTAAAGCTTAGTTCTTGTCCCGAATCTGGCTCCCAGGCTTTCAAATATTCTTTGAAAGGTTACATGATCCGAGAAAAGTTGGGGTGGGCACCATCACAAAGGTCTAAAAACCCTCATATTTGTTTCTTCGTTTTATGGGAGAAGCAGAAGTAGCTCCTTTTTGTAGAGGGTCAAGAAGAGGTGCCTTTTGAAGAAATGAAGTACTCTAAACTGATGAGAGACGGCTGGGCCCATTGGAGGTCTCCTTAGGTTCTACTTGTCCTCTGCTGGTGTTTTAACAAGATGACACTCCTCAAGGCAAGTCTACAGGGGCAGGACAGACCCGTGAGTCATCAACGTCTTCCAGCAGTGTGGACTGGGAGACCTGAAGGGCTGCAATCTGCATGCAAAACCTGAGCGGAATATGTGGGACATTCAGTAAAGCTAAGTCCATTGTTGGCTTTTGCAGGTGAAAGCAAACAGATGTGGACTCTCGGGAGGCTTGGGAGTACTGGAAAAGATCCACGACAGAAAGAATAAGCTGTGTGTTTGGAGAGAGATTAGAAAATAATAATGGGGATTCAGAATTACAGGGAATCCGAGACTGATGGTGTGGTTGATTGTCCACAGACCTCTAGCCCCTGTGATGTGGTTTCTGACCGGGGAGGACAGGAGTGGCTGGTGCGAGGAACAATGAATGGTTTTTGAAAGAAAATCTTGTTTTACTGGGTTAAGTCATTTCGTAGCTTCTCATTTGAGACGCTACAGGGAGATTTTTGTGAATGGTTTGGAGAAATCTACTTGGATCAACTCATTGATTCTTGAGAGAAGACTCATTTTAAATCACATAGGTGACTTTGCGCTTGGAGAGGAGGGTCTCTGGGCACCAAGGACGAGGCTGAGCGGAGTCTGAAAGAGGTGGAACCAGAACTCCAGGCAGCGAATATTTCCCGATTAACTAGCTCAACGCCTGTTTGTTTGAGTGTCAGGAGGTTTCAATAAAAGAATGTTTTCCCCTTTTCATTCATTTGCAAATAACAATCCCCTGTAGATAGAAGATCTCGTCCTAATAAGTTAACTGGGGTACAAGGGCAGGTCCTCAAAACAATCTAAAGCAGGAGAGGCTGCAAGTATCTCACCCTCACCCACAAGTTTGAGATGTCTGTACTCTGGGGCAGAGATTGTGTAAACAAGTGGGGTTAATAGTAGATAAGGTCAATTGAAAGGATGCAGTTCTGCACGTGCATGGTTATTTCTCCTTGCAGGTCAAGTTGCCACCACAGGAAAAGTCCCTATTTTATCCCCATAAACCCCCTCATTCTCAATCAGGATCATTGCGAGGAACATCTTGTTTTGTAGTCTTTTTTTTTTTTTTAAGTTTAGAATGATCTTTCCCCAACATCTGTTTGTTTGTTTGTTTGGTTTTTAATGGCAAGAACCAGTCTGAGGCCCTTACAATACTTAGGGTTTCTCCTCTGTTTAAGAGAGGGTAACTTATTGCAGGGACATGAGTTTATTGGCCTTTAAGGCTTGTTTGGTCTCTAAGATTTGAGAAAGTTGATGAGCCAGGCTCATTAGTTTAACAATAGGAGTGGTTTAAAATCTTGCTTGTTGTTTCCCCTGAAGGCTCAAATTTTGGGCCTGCGGCCACCCAGATAAAAACACAGGGTTAAAAGCTCGGGAAGCATTCAGGGCTAATGGATTTGGTCTGGAATATTTAGAACGTTGTTGAAACACTCTGGTTGGGTAATCGAAAGCATTCTAATCTTTATTTTGGGAACAAGAATGAATTTTAGTACAATCTATTACTGGGGGCAAAACCTTAGTGATTTTAAAGCAAGTTTTTACCTACTGCTTGAGCGTCTTCAGGCAGTGTGGCAGCCTTTTCTTCCAGGCCAAAGTGAAATGATTTTTAGGATCTTTCCATTCAGCATGTTCTAATCATAATTGGGCTACTCCAGGGCCTGTGGATCATATGGACTAACTGGTATAACCCTGGAAGCCCAGATTGGTAAGTGTCAATAAGAATTTTAAAATGTTCAGCAATCTTTAAGGATCCTCACAGCATCTTGGGAAGTGCTCCACAATATTTCATAATTCTGTGTGAGTTCAAGGAATACAAATTTCCCAGTGTCACAAGAAGACTCTCTAGAACACGAGGACTTTGTTTGGAAAGGTGTCTCCAGAGCAAATGTGCATTTGTTCACAGGTTCTCCAGGGAAACAAGTAGGCCATGATGTAGTTCAGGCAAAGCAACAGACGAATTAGAGGGGTATGAAAAGTTAATTAAGTTAGCAGAAATGATACCCCTATAACTTATAGGGGTATCATTTCTGCTAAATTAATGACACTATCAATAGAACTACCTGATGCCCCAGGGGGATGATTGATTATGTTCTCTAACATAAAATGTCAAGGACGTCTCCCAGAGGAACCAGAGGCATATATAAACCATAAATATATGAATGGATTTGGGGCTTGCACTTAATTCTAGCCCCAATCTAAGAACAATTCTCCCCCCTCCCCTGGTATTCTCTGCTTTTATTTTATTATTATTTTAAAAAATAATTTTATTGGGGGCTCGTACAACTCTTATCACAATCCATATAGCCATTGTGTCAAGCACATTTGTACATTTGTTGCCATCATCATTTTCAAACCATTTTCTTTCTACTTGAGCCCTTGGTATCAGCTCATTTTCCTCCCTCCCTCCCCCCTACTCCCTTTCTCATGAACCCATGATAATTTATAAATTATTATTTTGTCATGTCTTACACTGACCGATGTCTCCCTTCACCCACTTTTGTGTTGTCTGACTTCCTGGGATGGGGTTATATGTAGATAATTGTGATCAGTTCCCCCTTTCTCTCCACACCTTCCCCTTTCCCTCCTGGTATTGCTACTCTCATTATTTGTCCTGAGAGGTTTATCTGTCCAGGATTCCCTGTGTTTCCAGCTCTTATCTGTACCCATGTACATGCTCTGGTCTAGCCAGATTTGTAAGATAGAATTGGGGTCATGATGGTGGTGCAGGGGTGTGTGTGGGGGGTGGGGTGCAGATGGTGCAGAGGACAGTTTCGTGTTTCATTGGTGCTATACTGGACTCTCATTGGCTTGTCTCATCCTTGTGACCCTTCTGTGAGGGGATGTCCAATTGTCCACAGATGGGCTTTGGGTCTCCACTCCACAATCCCCCTCATTCACACTGATATGATTTTTTGTTCTGGGCCTTTGATGCCTGATACTTGATCTCATTGACACCTCATGATCACACAGGCTGGTGTGCTTCTTCCATGTGGACTTTGTAGCTTCTCAGCTAGATGGCCGTTTGTTTATCTTCAACCCTTTAAAACCCTAGATGCTATATCTTTTGATAGCCAGGCACCATCAGCTTTCTTCACATTTGCTTATGCACCCATTTTGGCCGTTTGTTTATCTTCAACCCTTTAAAACCCTAGATGCTATATCTTTTGATAGCCAGGCACCATCAGCTTTCTTCACATTTGCTTATGCACCCATTTTGTCCTCAGTGATCCTGTTGGGAAGGTGAGCATCTCAGAATGCCAGATTAATCAGAACAGAGTGTTCTTGCATCAAGGGAGTAGAGGCCCAATGTCCGTCTGCTACTTTAATACTTAACATGTAAATATATGTACATAGGTCAATTTCCCTATCACTATATAAAAATATATTTACATACCCTATATACTTGAATATAAGCCGACCCAAATATCAGCTGAGGCACCTAATTTTACCACAAAAACGGCATTAAAAATATGCTGAAAAATTCGGCTTATATATGAGTATATACGGTATGTACATGTCTGTATTTATACCTCTATAAATGCCCATGTGCCTCCTAGAAGAACAGTTAATTCTTACAACATGGACCTGCTTGGTACCTGCCCTCGTGGAGAGATTACTGATGATATGAGTGCTAAGCACAGTGTGGTGGATATAAGCACAGTGTGGTGGATACAGTAAATGGAACCTGGCTACCAGAAGGAATAGGATCTGGAGTCTTAAAGGCTTGTCTTCAAACAAGCAGCCATCTAAGTGAGGCGTCAACTAAGTCCACATGGACAAAGCTGGCAGCTGACTGCCGTCAGGGAGGTAACTTGACAATCATTTATCATTAGCTGCAAGCAGTGTCCTAAGTCTAACATATATTTGGGGGGGACGACTTGGGAGAAATCTTTGTTTCCCACAATGAAGCCCAGGGGGAAGGAAGTGAGAATGGCAAGTTCAGTTAGCAGGCCCCAGTGCTTAGCCCAGTGTGGATCTTAGGGGAACGAGCAGCCTCTGCCAGGGCTCTGCACTGCTCAAGACAACACAGAAGTAGGAATTCAATGCGCGGTGCTTACTGAACACTTAGGATGTGCCAGGCCCAGGGCTAGGCTTAGGAATCCAATTATAAATAAGATGTATGTCTGTAAAGACTCAATGTGAAGAAGACCAAAATCCTCACAACTGGATTGATAGGTAGCATCACGATAAATGGAGAAGTGGTTGAAGTTGTCAAGGATTTTATCTGCCTTGGATCCACAACCGATGCTCATGGCAGCAGCAGCTAAGAGCTCAAAAGATGCACTGCATTAGGTACATTTGCTGCACATGGCCTCTTTAGTGTAGCCAAGGGCAAGGGTGTTACTTTGAGGACTAAGGTGCACCTGACCCAAGCCATGGCATTTTAAATTGCCTACTATGCCGGTGACACGTGGGCATTGAATAAGGAAGAATGAAGAATTGATGCACCTGAATTATGATGTTGGCAAAGAATATTAAATATACCATGATTGCCAGAAGAACGAACAAATCTGTGTCGGAAACAGTCAAGCCAGAATGCTCCTTAGAAGTGAGGATGGGAAAAAAAGAAGTGAGGATAGTGAAACTTGGTTTATGTACTTGGGACATGGCATCGGAGAGACCGGTCGTGATTGGTAGAGGGTCAGTGAACAAGAGGAAGACCCTCAGCGAGGCGAGTTGGCAAGCGTGGCTGAAACAGCGGGCTCACACACAGACAAGCATGGAGGAGCTGGTGTGGGGTCAGGCGGACTTTTGTTCTGTTGCAGAGGTTGCTCTAAGCTGGAACCACTCACTGGCCCCCAACAAGGTGCTGCTGGAACGGTCCTTTTAATTAACGACCCCCTTAGATTTATTTGGTTTGTCCATGAAAGCTGTATCCCGCCTAAACTGCTCCCAGGAGGGCATAGAGAGTGAAAATGTGCAGTCATAGGAGGAAGGAATCGAAGTCTTTGGGTTACCAGGGGACCCAAATGGTCAAACACCATTTTCAGGTAGATAAAAACAGAGAAACCTTGTACGAGGTCAAGACACTATGGGCAGAAGGGGTTTGGGGAAAGGTGGTGTTTTTTTTATGCTTTATGGAGATTTATTTGTATTAGTCATGTTTAAATCTTATTCCGTGATCATCCATCCAGCTGTCTTTCAGTAGGGAGTTGGATGGCTGCACGGTTGTGATCATCACAAATTCTCCAGTTCTCCAAACTTTCTTGGAAAGGAGGCTTTTAAGGTAATCATATTATATATTTTTAACTTGTGGAGCTTGAGAAGAAGAAATCTTCTAGATAGGAGAGAGATTTTTCAGATGTTGGCATAGGTATAAAGTACATCAGTCTAAACATGAGGTCCAATAATGAAAAAAATATATTCAGAAACAAAAGGGCACAAGCATGCATCTACTATAGAGTCTATCTTGAACACTAAACCCTCTACCCCAAAGCCACATCTCCCCAAAGTGAAACCAGACTGTTCTTTATAATGGTTCAACACATTGTTTATTTTACTGGTCTTGAGGCATTACGAGATATTATAAGCTTATTCTGAATCTATTAAATTGTCGGAAGTGACTCCGTTCTTTAAACATCTGAATTCACTAAACCTATTCCAAGGGTTACAATTATTAGTCACAATGTTTCTCCTTTAATTATATTTGGCACAGTGGCATCACTAGCAGGGGAAGGTGGTGTATACTGCAGCCAACACTGTCAGTGTGATATCAAATGACTCCGGCGGCAGATGGACCAGCACTACAGGGGCAGGGGACGCCAAGGCAGTGGCATCACTAGGGTTGGTATCACCTATCACCCAGCTTGGTTAAGTCCTCATCACCAACCTTCCCATCTCACCCTTCAGGGTGTGGTTGGCTGGCTGGCTCTGCTCACTCTGTGCGCCTGGGTGTGAAACCATAAATGACTGCACCAGATGACACTAACTGGTGACACCACCACTTTGGATGCAACAGTTCAGCTATACAAAAGGCCTGGCCAGTATGGTTTCCTGGGACCTGAGGTATGGTGAGTTTTCAAAATGCGAGCAAGGCGCTCACTGAGGCCCTGGTTCCTCAGGGACTCCTTGATGCTGAGAGGAGGCAAAAGCCACCAACACAGTTTATATTGTAATGACTAGGTTTCTTCTTTGCATTTATATTCTAAAAATAAAATGTAAAAAGGTGTATACTAGACAGTTATAGTATTTCCCCCTCTCCGGTGTGGACTCTCTGATGTTTGGAAAGATTAGACTTACTACAGAAGGCTTTCCCACAATTATTACACCAATAGGGCTTTTCCCCAGTATGGATTCTATGGTGTTTATTAAAATTTGAGCTGTGGTTGAAGGCCCTACCACATTCCCTACACTTATAGGGCTTCTCGCCAGTGTGGAGTCTCTGATGTGAACTGAGCCCTGCGTGCTGACTAAAGCGCTTCCCACATTCCTTACACTGATAAGGCTTTTCCCCGGTGTGTGTTCGATAATGACGAACGAGGCTGGCTTTACCGCTGAAAGATTTCCCACAATCTTTACACTGATACGGTGCCTCTCCAGTGTGGCTTCTCTGATGTTTGAGGAGATCGGAGCTCTGACTGAAGGCTTTCCCACACTTGCCGCAGTCGTAGGGGCGGTCCACCATGTGGGTTCTGTAATGAAGGGTGAGGTTTGAGCTGTGGCTGAAAGCTCTCCCACATTTGGTGCACACGTAAGGCTTCTCCCCAGTGTGTGTTCTCCGGTGTTTAGTAAGATTTGAGCTGTTGCTAAAGCTTTTCCCACACTCGGCGCATATATAGCGTTTCTCTCTCGTGTTAAGATTCACAGGGGTTAATTCAGTGACTTCCGTGGGACCTAGGTCTTGGAGAGGTCTGGCTCCTCTTTCCCTTTCAAGGGTTGCCCACTGCCTTTCTAAGCTGGCCTCATACTGGTCATCCACAATCATGGGGATGACAGAGTCTTCTTCAGACCTGTGCTGCTTATCTGTTGACTCCTCATTCTGGGCGTTCGATTTATAATCTGAAACAACAAACGGGATAGAGATGTTTGCGGTTTTCTGCTATGAGGAAAATCTGTTAAAGGAGAAATAGGATCAACAGATGAGAACAATCAATTCTGAAGTGATTAAATACAGCTCTGTGAGAGGTCACACTATCCCACATCATATATATCACATACAATATATAAATATATATACATGATCTATGTTGTGTGTGTATAATACATATATATATACATAAACTCTCACTATACTGTATTTTCTTTTTAAATTTTATTTTAAAAATCATCTTATTAGGGGCTTATACAACTCTTATCACAATCCATACATCCATCCATTGTGTAAAGCACATTTGTACATTCATTACCCTCATCGTTCTCAAAACATTGGCTCTCCACCCAAGCCCCTGGCATCAGCTCCTCGTTTTTAACCCACTCCCTCATGAGCCCTTGATAATTTATAAATTATTA
>NW_022103901.1:10015015-10016984 GCF_000313985.2 Echinops telfairi | reverse complement strand
ACCCATGCTTCTATGAACTGGAACCTCCGTAGCAATACTTATACAAGGAATACTTGTACAATCATTCTAGTGCCAGGCCCTTATTAATTTAAATGGACGCGCTTCCCACGAGGGTCTCAATCTCATAATTTAACTTACGTTTATAAAGGTGGTTGTAAGAACGGAACTCTGATTTACCATATATACTCGAGGATAAGCCGACCTGAGTATCAGCCGAGGCACCTAATTTTACCACAAAACTGCCTTAAAAATGTGCTGCAAAACTCGGCTTATCCATGAGTATATGTGGTAACCAATCTCTCTTTTTTGAGCATTTCAACAGGTGGTCACACTTCTTCATAGTCCATCAAGGAGTAAGAGAAATCCACTTTGAAAAATGGGTTCCTGAGTGGGCGGAAACAAGGGGCGTCATGGTATCTCAAAGATGAGTGGTCGGAGACAAGGGGCATCATGGAGCTCCAAAGGGGAGTGGGCACTAACAAGGGGAGTCATAGAGATCCAAAGGGAGTGAGAGGAGACAAGGGGTGTCATGGGGCTCCATATAAAAAGAAAATAAGAAAAATGGGTTCCCTCAGAGAACTGACATCCCTCCAATAATATAGCTCCCTCAGCCAACACTGTCCTTCCTTTCTGAGTCCCAGCCTTCCTTTCCCAAAGAGCTTCCGTGTAGGTGATGACGTTAGTCACCTGACTCGTGGCGACATGATTCCTGGAATCATTATACAAGTATTCCTTGTATACGTATTGCTACGGAGGTTCCAGTTCATGTCTCTTACTCGTGGCTGTCAGTGGCCTGGGCTCACTTTGTGTCCCTTCGCCTCCTTGAGGGTTTCCTCATTCTCACAGACCGTCTGCTTCTCCTCCGGGGCGGGTTTCCAGCCTCGCAAACCCACGGGGTAGCTCTGACTCTAGTCTACAGGGCCACCGTGTCTCAATGGCAGTGAGGTTTTTAGTATGAGACACGGAGAAAAGACTTATCCTTTGGTAAATTTCCCCCTTTGCTTGGATCCAGAATCAGTGTTCATGAGAGCAGCAGTCAAGATCAAGCGATGTATTCTATCGGGCAAATCTGCTGCACCAGACCTCTTCACAGGCGGGAAGCACAGGCGTCACTTCGAGTGCAGGCCCACCTGACTCCAGCCAGGGCATTCTTCACAGCCTCACGTGCACGATGAAAGAGGGATAATGGCCGAGGAAGATGGGCGGGGGCTAGCTCATTTGGAGGGTGGTGCTGGTGAAGAACACTGAAAGCACCACTTAGGACTGCCGAAAGAACAAGCAGATCTGCCTGGAAGGGAGTGCAGGCAACGCGCTCCTTTGAAGCAAGGGTGGTGCGTGTCCATCCCCCATATTTTGCCCACGTGACCAGGAGAGACCAGTCCCTGGAGAAGGACATCTGTTTGGTACGGTGGAGGCTCTTCTGAAAAGCAGGAAGACTCTGAATGAGGATTGACACAGTGGCTGCAATTATGGGCTCAAACATACCAACAATGGGAGGGTGGCGCAGGTCCGGGCAGTGTTTCTGTTGTTCACGGGGTCACAAGCAGTTGGAATGGACTCGATAGCACCAGGGAGCAGCAGACGCAGACAATTCTATAAACCGTGCTTGGTGGAGATTCGAGCCTTGTTTTGTTTCTCTTGCCCTCTAGCTTCTACGAGTGTGCGAGTGAGGTCTTGGCATGCGCTCACGGGGCCTGTGCCACAGCTCCTGCCCCGTGATCTTGCTCACGGCAGCAGCTCTGGCGTGCTGGGGTGCGAGGCCCTTCAGCCCCTCGGGCTCACTGCGGGTTCCGTGCAGCACCCTCCCTGACCGGTTCATTGAATCGCCCGCACCTCGCACCTCTCTCAATCGTCCCCTCATTAAACACACTTTGACTGGCACCCTTGGCACACACTTGGCAGCGTGAGGCATCTGTTTTCACGCCAGGACGCTGACGGAGACAGATGCATCCCGGGGAGATCAAGAACC
>NW_022103901.1:10008741-10014392 GCF_000313985.2 Echinops telfairi | reverse complement strand
ACCCAATCTCCTTGGAAAAAGGAAAATTACGGTTTCTACCATCCCACCTCTTGTCTTGGCTCATCCAGTTCCTGCTCCAGATCTTCCAGGAGAGCCACAGCCTCCTCGGCACTCTCGGGGCAATGCCCCCGCACCCAGGTCTGGAGCTCCGGGGGCAGGATGCTCAGGAACTGCTCCAGCACCAGCAGCTCCAGGATCTGCTCCTTTGTGCGCAGCTCGGGCCTCAGCCACTCACAGCAGAGCACCCAGAGTTGGCTCAGGGCCTCCCGGGGCCCAGGCGTGTCATGGTACCCAAACTGCCGGAAGCGTTGGCGGAAGGTCTCCAGGTCTGGAAGGCACCTTTGTGGCTCCTCCTCTTCCTCAACGTTTACAATCATAGACCCAACTTGCTTCTGTGGAGGCCGGGGGCCCGGAACTGTAGCCATGCCCCGTACCTTGGTCATCACACCGACTAAGGACACAGACTGATGACAGATGGGACTCTGGGTATCACGGAGATTGGTCTCTAGTTTTCTGGTTCTTGAAGGCCACACGTTAAACCTAAGAAAACAGGGTTACCATAAAATTACCAAAGAGGAAAACCTGCCTAATAATCACAGTTTTAAAGCTCCTTCTGGAGTCCGTTGACTTGGATTTTACACCCCCACCACCCCTCTCTTAAAAAGCACAGCAAGGCATCATTGTAAATTATACTTAACTTTGCTCTGACATGAACATTCTTTCAGAATCTCACCTTAGTTCCCGAGGTCTGAACAAGCTACCTACTGCCCGATCGGTATCTTCAGCAGGGTCTCCTCTTCTGAACCCCAGTCTCATACCGCCACTCACCCATTTAATAACTATCCTCTGGATGCGCTGTAGACATCTCAAGGGTGTTATGTCTAAAATTCAAATTTCCCAACTATCCCCGAAGCTGGTCATCTCAGTTAATGGTAACTCCATCATTCTGCTTATTAGGACCAAGACACTTGGGAGTCCTCCTTGACTCTTTATTTCACTGTCTATGTTCAGTCCATTAGCAAGTCCTATCAGCTCCACCTTAAAAACACACGCAGCATTCAAGCACTTCTCAGTACCTCCAATACTCCCCCCCTCTAGTCCTTCATCCTTCCTGCATTCCACGCTGCCCCTTGTCTAGTCATGACCCAGTAGCACGGGGATCCTATGACAATATAAGCCAGATTGCCCCATTCCTAAGGCTTCATGTCTCACTCAAGAGTAAAAAGCAAATTCACAAGGGCTAAAAAAAATCCAGAAGGTCTCAGCCCTGTCAACTCTCGGATCTTAGCTTGTGCCGCCTGCCTCGTCCATGTTATTTCTTAACCTCCCACCTGAGTGCTGCTCCTCTGATTATTCACAACATCCTCTCTCACCTCCTCCAGGGTCTTTACTCTGACGTCACCTTCTTGGTCTGATTCCGCTTTGAAGACAGCTAGAGTTTCGCTTGTTAAAATACAAGTCCGCTCACAAACCTTCAAGCCAAGGCATCATGTCTCTCTCACAAGTAAAAGCCAAAGGCATTGCAATGGTCACCTGATTCTAGTTGAATGTCAGCTCTTGGGGGAAGGAACTTCCATCTCCCTTGTTCACTTCACTGCTATATTGCAAATAGCTACGAGCTGCCTAGCAGGAGCTCACATATCTGTGAAAGGAACGTGATAAAAGGATCCTAAAACTGGTATTACCCATACAAGTTTACATTTTGAAAAAGGACATAAAGAAGTCATTGGACATTGTAGAATACACAGTTAATTTAACTACATAAAGGGCTTTCCAAAAGTTCACGGATCGCCCCCGCGCAGGTGGACAGCCCTATCACAGGGATGAGGGGGATACTGGTGGGAAGGTCGAGTCAGGAGAGTTTCGGGAAAGGGAGGACGGCTGGGGGGGCGGGGGGCAGAGGTGCAGGACTGTTGGGAGGAGACGGGAGAGGACCAACCTCCAGGTGGGGGAAGAACGACTGAAAATGCTTCTGGGGTGCTGGAGTGGGAGTGTCCCTGGTGCTATGCACCGAAGGGGCCACATTGTCCGGGCTTCTGGGCACATCCTGGGAACCCAGTCCAGTGACCATGGAACACGGGCATGGAATCCTGGAGCTCCTGGGCGCACGGCATGCTCTAGAGGCTGCATCAGTGAGAGCCGATGCAGAAACTCCACCTCAGACACGCTTGTAACCCGAGGACGTCAGACTGAAATTCATGGTCTCTGAGGAAGCGGAAGGCAGCTGCACCAAACTGGTTGACCTGCCAATAGGCAGACCTCTTGGTCTTGCTACATCAATGCCCTCTGTGCTGTATTAAGATATACATTATTCCAGCAAACCTGTGACAGGCACTGTCAGTGAATATTATTGACAGTTTTCCCTGACAACCAACTCCCATTGTTTGTGTAAATAGTGTCCAGCCAGGAAAGGACTGATTCTGTACAAGTGAATAATTCAGGTATTGTGATATGGAATTACTCGAATTGGCCCAATATTCCTCTCTTAACAGGGCTTTAAAAAATTAGGACCAGGGGCTAATCAAAGACAATATTAAAGGACGATATTTATGCCACAGGGAGATGATCAATAAGACTCTCTACCATAAATTAAGAAGGAGGTTTTTAAAGGGAGCCAAAGGCAGATAAAAACAAAAACATAGATTCAGGAATGGGTTTTGGGCTCACAACTAAATCCTAGCTCCAATTTAAGAACAATTAATTCTTACATGTATACTTGCCTTCAGGAAGGGAACAGGGAAGATATGGGTGCTATAGCAAAGTGTGGCAAAGAAATCAGATGGTGTCTGGCTATCAGATAAAATAGCACCTGGGGTCTTCAAAGCTTGTTTCCAAATAAGAAGCCATCTAAGTGAGATGTCAACTAAGTCCACATGGAAGAAGCACGCTAACATCAGTCAACGAAGGGCTGTAAACCATATCATCTGAAGCCAAAGCAGGGAATGGTATCAGAGCCTCATTGTGAGGTTCTGGATTGCAGAAGGCTGTGGGTGGCAGTGGGAGCCCAAGATACATCTGTGAGATCCACACAGGAAATACGCCGCCAGTGATTTCCCTGTGTCCGTAAGAGAGGGGTGGGAAGAAACTGGTTCCCACACAGAGAGCAGGGGAGATGACGGTAGGAGATCAAAGTGATAAACCTGACTTGAACTATTACAATCTTGTCAGTTGATCCCCCTCTGATGCATGCTGGGCCTGATCTGGTTTTCAACATTTTCTGTATTTTCTATTTGTTCATATAGGGGTTTATCTCAGAGGTCATTGGGGGTGCCCCTTTTGAATTTTTGTTATATGTCTTTCAGTATATGAAACCCAGGATTGATGGACCTGTAGGGACAGCAAATAGAGTAAGAGTTTCTGGGTGGGCAGTGGGGTGGGGTATGGTGCGGGGAGTGGGGTAAAGGGGAGCTGATGCCAAGGAGTTCAAGAAGGAAAAGAATGTTTTGAAACTGATTGCAGTAGCAATTGCACAATACTGCTTGATGTGATTAAACTACGGAATGGTATGATATCTGTATTAGCTCCCAATAAAATGGTTTTGGGAAAAAAAAGTTCATGGAAAAATGCAATTTTAAGATAATGGCATTTCCTCACAACCTTTTTACCCCCTTCACATTTCCTAGCTTTGTCTGCCGAGAGGGGCTAGAGGGAAAGATACCTTATTACCAATGCACGACCAGCATCTAGCTCTTGATTTCTTAACACCATTCTTTAATGAAAACTTCCTGTCACTCAGTCCTCTGTGACTCATATGAACCCTCTAACACAGAGGAGGGCAGCCCCTTTGGTTTTCTGAAGCTGTAAATCTTTATGGGGGGCAGAAAGCCTCATCTTTCTCCCTCGGAGCAGCTAGTGGGTTAGAACTGCTGACCCTGTGGTTGACAGCCTGATACATAACTCAGTACAATTCAGAAGTGGCTGATTCTGGGCTTCAGGCAGGGTATACACAAAATAAGCATGGAGTATCTTGTAATGGCAAACAGTAAGAAAGTACTCAAAAAGTAAGAAAAGGCATGTCAGAGGGATACAGGTGCCAACCTATTTGTGGTAGTTATTTAATCTTATGTCAACTTCAGAGCAGTGAGAGTGAAGGGGTGGAGTCTAGCCTGTCGATCAGGTCACAAGGTCACACCCACCAGGAGGATTCTGGGAACATCCTTTCTTTCTCCCTGGAAGAGTGCCACACTCTCTCGGCTTCACTTCCTTGTTGATAAGCCACATGGAGCCATGCTGATGGCAGCCAGCGTTCTTGAGGTGTGTCCACCACCATTGGATCCACAGGACTTTCCACCGGCCTGTGATCTTCCTGCATTTGGCATCATTGCAATGTGCTGCATGAGTCTAAAGAGGAATTTATGGACTAGTATTGGACATGTGGGCTAATATCAGACTTATGGACTTGATCTGGACTGGGCTAGGATATTTTTTCAATATACTCTTTGATGTAAAGCTCTCTCTTACACACACGAGTGTCTCTAGATTTGTTTCTCTGGTCAACCTGGTCTACCGCACGACTAAAGCTCCTAATGGCCACGATGAATTGAAAGGAGCAGTCATGAACTACAGTGATATTTCACTATCAAATTCAATTTGTTCCAAAGTCATGTTTGAACACTGAAAACTTCAAGAACGGAACACATTTTTAACATAAGAAATAATGACAAATCAAATAATTGGTTTGGAGGCCCCCAAATTACACTTAAAAATTAAAATTTCCAGGACTTTAACACAAAGTTAATAGCCCTAGGTTAGAAAACCCCCCCAAAAGACCTAAACACAATACATACAGCACATTAAATATCAAAACACACAACAGTAAATAAAATTGGTATTTTTTGCAAACAAGGGACACACAATAAGGAGCACAACAAGTGTTTTAACGCACTGTCACCAGCACTGTGTGCTGTCTGAGCGAGAGTGGCATGCAGGAGCCCTGGCGGCCCCAGCAGGACGCGACTCATGACTCACTCACAGCCCATCCAGGATTTTAAGTCAGATTTTAAGTCAGACTATCGAACAATGTTACAGACACCGAGCAGATTTTTTTCCACCTTTGTAGTTGGAGTAGTGGAAAGTTGGAGCTTGGAGCTGTTTGCCTACCGAGTCATCACTGGATAATGTAGTACTGGATTACACCCCAAATGTAAGATAACCATCCGTGGGTTCATACTGGAATTCTTAATAAACGGGGGGAAAAGTGATGTCTCCCGTATAGAAGAATTCCAAATAATTGATGTAAGTAACTCCCCGCCTCTCGGAGATGGGGCTTAGCTCCTCATCCCGTGTGTGGGCTGCACGTGGCCAGTCTCTTATTGGGCAATTCTACCTGCGTAGGCTCAAATGCTACTTGCTGAGATTTTAGAAAACAACCCTGCTCACATTACCCAGCTGCTTACAACCTTTAGCTTCTTGTTATTCACAGGCTTTCTCAATCGCGGGCTCCACCAAACGCCTCCCAGTGTTTGGGGCAGGCGTCAGTTTGTCTTTCAAGCCTCTGTGAAATGATCAGTAACTATGAAAAGATGTTCACTAAGAGTGAGAGATATGCAAACTAAGCTACGATGGAATGTCTTCACCTATCAGATGGGCAAGGACAAAGAAAAACCTTATAATTATAAGCGAATTGTCTTGATTTTTTTTTTTTTTTTTTT
>NW_022103901.1:10005749-10007425 GCF_000313985.2 Echinops telfairi | reverse complement strand
TCTTCAATACTTCCTCCCCCCTACTATCATGACCCCAATTCTACCTTACAAATCCAGTTAATCCAGAGCATGTACATGGGTACAGATAAGAGCTGGAAACACAGGGAATCCTGGACAGATAAACCTCTCCGGACCGATATTGAGAGCAGGGATACCAGGAGGGTAAGGGTAAGGTGGGAGGAGAAAGGGCGAACCGATCACAATGATCTATCTGTAACCCCATCCCATGGGGACAGATAACACAAAAGTGGGTGAAGGGAGACATTGGTCAGTGTAAGACATGAAAAACAAAACAAAACAAAACATAAATTATCAAGGGTTCATGAGGGAGGGAAGGAAAAAAATGAGCTGATACCAAGCACTCAAGTAGAAAGCAAATGTTTTGAGAATGATGAGGGCAACCAATGTACAAATGTGCTTGACACAATGGATATATGTATGGATTGTGATAAGCCCCCAATTAAATGATTTAAAAAAAGAGAGAGTTCCTCAAAGCAAAACACATGTGAGTAGAGGTTTGCTCTTCCTGTAGCCGCCTGGGGTGATCTGCCAAAATTGTTTGCCTCTCACTTGACCCAGAAAACCCTACAAAATCATGCAAATCGACAGGGTCAAATCTTTGGGTCCATTTTACAAACACCCATGAAAACTACTCAGGCCAGCAAGGCGATGCATATCCGGAAAGCCACCAGGTATTTGAAAGATGCCACTTTGCAGAAGCAGTGTGTGCCCTTCTGATGTCACAATGGTGGCGTGGGTATAGGTGTGCCCAGGCTGAACAGTGGGGCTGGACCCACGGTCGGTGGCCCAAAAAGAGTGCTGAATTTTTGCTCCACAGGCTTAAAAATGGGAGTGTCCTGCTGAACTTGGGGGTTTAGATGTGGATTTTCTGGTCATTGAGCTCAACCAGGTGAACAAAGCCCCCAGGATGCACCGCCAGTCATACAGAGCTCATGGCCGGACCAAGCCATCCACGAGCTCCCGGCCACATGGAAATGGTCCCTACCGAAAAGGAGCACGATTCCTCAGCCATACGAGGAGGGTGCCCAGAGGGAAAGGAGCCCCGGCGAGACCACAGACGCAAAATGTAAGGCTCGGGAGTCAATAAGCTTCACATCAAAGTTAAAGCAGGAAAAAGAAAAAGAAAATGGTGGCTTCAATGTCGACCCTGGTGAATTACTATTTTAAGCTATCCAGAATTTTAACTTCAAGAAGCCCATTCAGCGAAAGTCCTTTGGTCAGTCCCAGTTTTTTCTTCTTCTTTATGACCATGTCCCAAAGTGTATGTGCCTTTATAAAATGCCCCGATTTCACTCTTGAATACGTTAGGAGTAACTAAATCAGATTGTCATAGATTTTTAATAATTTAATGAGCCTTGTCACCCAATACCATAACAGAGCACTGTCTATACCTGGAAAATTCCTTCAAAAAAACAAGCTCACTGACATAGAGTCAATCCCAACTCACAGTGATCCTATAGGACAGGGTGGAACTGCCCCTGTGGGTTTCTGAGACTGTAATTCTTTAAGGGAGTAGACAATCCTGTCTCTCTCCCACAGAGCAGCTGGTGGTTTCCAACTGCTGATTTTGCAGTCAGCAGCCCAGTGCATAACCACTGTGCCACCTGGGCTCCTGAGAAACTCCTAGACCAGCCAATTATGTAATTCTCGAGGCA
>NW_022103901.1:9979983-10003920 GCF_000313985.2 Echinops telfairi | reverse complement strand
AAAGTAGTACAGCCAGGGGGCTCCTTCGAGCACAGAGGGAGCAACTTGTCCCCCTTTCTGTGGACGTTATCAGATGAGGCCAGGCCTAGGGAAGGGCATCGTGCCTGGAAAGTCGAGGAGCAGCGGGAAAGAGGGAAGACCCTCGACCAGATGGATTGACACAGCGGCTGCAAACTTAACAGTGGAGAAGATGGCACAGGGCCACGCTGTTTCCGTCGGTTGTGCATCGGGCCGCTGTCAGTGGGGGTAATCTTGGTAAGAGTTTCTCAAAGGATACAGGATGGCCATGTGAGCTTACGACGAAGCTTTGGGGCAACTGAAAAGGGCTGGTGAGAAAAAAGCCAGGGGATGGTGCTGAAGAATCCCCACCCCCCACCCCATGGTGACCATGCACCTGCTCGTTCTTCAAGGGCAGCAAAGGCTGTTCTATGAGGATTTTGTGGGGAAAGCTGACCCATCCACTCCAAAGTTCTCATCTCACCCTCACCAGACTTCTCAAAGTTCAATGAACATGTCAAAGGAATACAACCTGAGCGCCTGGAGGGTGCCAGCATTGCCATTTTGATGTGGCGAAAATCGAAGGATGCAGACATCTTTGGGGGACGCGTTAGAGATGGAAACGCCACCTTCAGAAAGGTATAGACCTCGGAGGATGTTGAAAAACAGTAGCGTCACATTTTGTATTTTTAATAAGGGTTTCTATAATTTAGTAGGTATATTTTAACTACCTTCATACGTGTGTGTGTGTGTATTACAAGGAAATGGCTCACAGCTGTGAAAGCTGGCAAGTCCAAAGCCATGGGTCATCTCCCATCATTCTCGCTGCCCCTTGTTTGGGTTGCCCCACCAACGCTGGCCGATAGAGGGTGAGCAAACCTTCTTTTCTCCCAGGACACGGGTGGCTGGGTAGTCTTCCTGCCAATTTTAGCTCTGAAAATGACCTTTTCTTCTACCCAAAGGCACACACCCGTCCGTGCAGCATGCTGGGAAGCTATAATGCCACTTGCTGTAGAAAACCACAGGAAAAGAGAATCCTAGGCCTAGAGTCTGAGCTTTGTTGCTACTGAGACTTGTGTTTGGAGATGCGACTTAACCTGGCTAAGGGGATACTACTACAGGCCTGAAAACGTTCATGGGAAATTAGAATGAAAAGCTAATGACATTTTTTTTTCTGGAGAGTTTTGAAGCCCCCGGGTAATACCTGCTCTTACAACCTTTTAAGGGCTGGGGGAAATTCATTAAATCAGGTATACGTAAGCTAGCTGATAGAAAGGATGTTTAATTCTCAAAAATCTGTACTCTTGGCTACAGAGCAGAGACCGCTCTGCTTTAATGTTAGTTCTCCCAAGGGATGGGTGTTGCTCCAGCTGCGAGGTGCTTTGCTGCCGTATCTGGAGAAGGTGGCTCGTCTGTTCCTTAATCAGGGAGGGCATTTCCCCTCTAGTTGTAGGTTCTTCCTTGGTTGTGAAATAACCTGGAAGACAGGCACAATCTCAGACGCTATCTGGCCCAGCCTTCTCCTGTGCAAAATCCCATTTAGTTCTTCTCAGGGTTGTGAAGACTGAGGCTTGCGACTTTAAAAAAAAAATGTTATTATTTTTGGTGGAGGTTTACAGTTTTTGTTCTCAACCAAGTCTCTCCCTACGTTGTTCAGTGACAATTATTCTTAACGTGGGTGAGCACTTCCCGTTCCGTTTCCTTTTATCCAGTCTCACTGCTTCCTTGCTTCCTCATGTGTTGGCACACGTGCAGTGCTACTTATTCAAGGTGCTTTTCACAAGGACTTCAGAGGGCTACGACTTTGTGAGCCAATCTGGGGTTTCAGTTCATGGTTGGAAGTGTTTTCAGTCGTCTCAGATGGTCCCTCTAGTTTTAACCAATCCGGTAGACTGGTCAGAGGAGGATGTCTGATCCACATTTCTCCACTCCATCCTGTGGTCTTGGTTAGAGCAGGTGGCGGCTGGGTACCCTCTGGTCTCGGAGCTAGACAAGCCTGTGGTTCCTGCTATGACCTGCTCTATGGCCTAGATCCTTTCCACTCTTCTTGGGACAAGTAGCGGCCTACAGTTCTTAGATGGCTGCTTGTGAAGTTTTAAGACCTTATCTTCGATTTATAACCTTTATGCTTATTCTTCCAACATTTGAGTACATTTAATGGACTTTAATTGTAGGTACATTTCCTGGGTTTTCCATCTTGTCCCAGTCCTGTTCTCTAGGATCATTTTCTGAAGTAAACTGTGCATGAAAGCCCACAGCTACCTCAGGTTCTGTTCTTTGGACAGGTGTTTGGGGTGGGTACATTAAAATGGAATGGGGTGAAGTTCACTTGAACCAGGATTTTGTTGAAGACACCTGGGCGAGGGGGTTCAGTAGAACCCTGGCCTTCTGAGACAGACCTGGGTTTGATTCCCGACCAAGGCACCTCATTTGTAGCCACTGCCCATCTGTCAGAGGAAGCTTGTGTATTACAATGAAGAGCAGGTTTTAATGGCGCTTCCATAACCAGGCGGAATAGGAAGAAAGGTCTGCCTATCCACCAGTCACCCATCCCCCAACCGGCTAACGCAAACACTGGACAAGTTCGATCCACAACTTACCTGGCAGCATTGTGTTCCATTGGGCATGAGGTGGGGCCCACTTGATGACAGCTAACAAAATCTGTTTAGATCACTTCTTAAAATGCTGCTACTCTCCCTTACAACCTACTGCTCTTGAGCTGATTCAGACTCACGACCACCCATGTATCACAGAGTAGAACAGAGCTCCAGTTTCCAAGGATGTCTCCTTTGAGAAGCAGAGTGTCAACCTGTATCTTCTGGGTCACCTACAGGTGGATTCAAACTGGCAACCTTCCAATTAGTAGTTGAGCACTGTTTGTATCATACAAACAAGAACCACACCCACTGTGGAGTCCATTCTGACTCGTAGTGATTCTACAGGGTAAAGTAGGACTGCTTCCTATGGTTTCCAAGGCTGCAAATCTTTAGAAACACCCAGCCTCATTTTTCTCCTAGAGTACCCCTTTCTCTCACCCCCACCACTGCCTTAGAGTCAGTGCCAACCTACTGTGAGCCCATCTAGCTTCCAAGGCTGTACATCTTTATGGGAGCAGATGGCACCTTCCTCCGGAGGTGGGGCTGGTGCTTGATCTGTGGTTAGGACGATGCTCACCTGGCAGCACCACGGCACAGCTTCACAGAAGTGAAGCAGGGAACTTCAGGGCACCTAGCCCTTATGTTTTAGTTTTTACATAAGCTGAATTATTTAAAATGTAAACAACCAAACAAAAAACTCACCACTTGCCCACTATATTTCAATTCATTATGCAGTAACGAAACAAGTTTGAAGGTCTTTATCATGTTACAAAGATGCATTAGTCCTTAGGCACCTACCATAAATGGTTTTCTACTGATTAAAAGTCAGATTACAAAAAAGGTTTCCTAATTAAAAAAACTGCATTACCCACAGAATCCAAGGGGGTGGGTTTTTGTTTTCCTAAGAAGCTCTCTGGAGGTCCAAGTCTGTTTTACAGGGAAATTGCTCAAACAACGTGTTCATTGTACAAGGAATTGATTTGTGAGCAGTCTGGTTTTTTAACTTTGAAATTTTAACTTTTTTCTTTACCCAGCATACATACGTTCATGCAACCAAGGAAGACAAAGCACATGTGTAAATATTGCCACCTAGAGATGATAATTTATTGTTTTACCATGACCCGGAAGAGAAACAACATAGAGTATTACAAACCCCCACAATTTCCCCTCCCAGCCGCACGACCCTACCATTTCTTTGGCAGACCCCGGGGTCTCCTGAAGCAGACTGCAGGCAGTTCGCCGAGTATACATTTTACTCTGTGGCTACTTCTCATACTTATCCCAATCAAGGGTTCAAATTAATGCTGAATGTTAACAATTTAAGCCACTCAAACCACAAAACGTCCCCTCTAAGATCCCAGGAGCTCTTAAAAGAAATTCTTCTACAAAATTCACGAAGATTTTAAACAAACAAATTTAAGTTAAAAATCATGTATGTACTGAGCATCTATACCAAGCATTTGGACTCTTCAAACTACTTAAAATGAAAAATCTAGTTTTTAACAGCAATAATTTAATTCTGCAGGTATACGATAAATTCCTTTTGGTCTAATTTTTTTCTAAGCTAAGAAACTGGGAACTGAAAAAAACAAGAAAGGCTGTCTTACCCAGTCTACAATAAACAACACAATGCCTGAGTTAGCTTTCTCTCTCTCAATAGATTTAGGCTTATCATGTTGACCTGGTAATATAATAATCTATATTTAACGAAAAGTTAATAAAAATACATATGTTCATCTTAAAATATTATTACTGATTTTGCTTGCATATCCCACTCTTTACCCCTAAACTCGTTTTGATAACAAGATTTTCCTGTATAATCACAATCCTCTTCTGCCCACTTTACCCTCTTCTTGGATATTTGCTACCAAATTAGAATCCTTGCTAGTAGCAGAAGCACTTCTAAGTCTAACTTGCTTTGTTTTTGCTAGAACAGAGTAAACAATCTAATAGCAGCCGAATGCTGTTAGCTGGTTTGAGGTGAAGGGGGAGGCAGGTTAGCATTAATCCCCAAACCACCCCATGAATGTATCTTCTGGGGCCTCTCGCCTTCTTTCTTAACAGGATGATAGGGTCACCACCCTCCTTCCCTTCCTAACATACCTAACCTTGTTGGGCAACTAAGTGGCTTGGGGTTATTTCAGCTGTGGGTCCCTTCCCCGGATCAAAGGAACATAAAATTCAAATCTGAAACGGGAATGCAATCCAAGTTCCAGTACTACCTTCCAATCACCAGAGCCCTGACTCATTAGCTCTTCAAAGGTTCAGCCTCACAGCTGAAGGAGTGCTTGGTGAAGGGAGACACGGGAAGCGGAGTGGCCAGTGAGATCTGCGGCTGAGGGCCAGAGGAGAGAACTGCAGGGATGATAACTGAAGGGGCAGCAGACGGAGCTGAGCTCAGGGGCACCCCTCACTGTGCACTCTTTCACAAGCACAGAGAAAAGAACGAGACTGGTGGTGGCCAACATGAAACAGAACCAGGCAGTGGGAGACCCAGTTCTAATGAAGACATTCTGCATTAGGGCATGGGGAAAGCATTTCCCAAGTGTGTGTGTGGCCTGCGGAACTGGAGATGGCTTACCTCCCGGTAACTTCAAGTTTGTTTGACAGAGCTTTACGATGTGAAACGTTTTTGGATATAATCCAAAATTTAACCTGAATAGCAATCGTAAGTAACTGCATTTACCATGTAGTGTGTCCATTCTAAAAATGAAACACTTTAAGAAAGCTTTTAAAATTCAAATTTCCATGAGGGAGATTAAAAAAAAAATCTATTTCTGTGGAATGATGTATCTGGATTTCCCTCTCTCTGACTTGCGATTTCATGTTAACAATGTGCAGACCTTCATGCGGTTTCCTGGACTGGGAGTGCCAGGCACCCATCAACATCCCTGAGCCGTCGCTCAGAGGACCCACGGAAATATGGCTCCTGTGCTAAGTCTTGCTGCCACCGTATTAACACTCCCTCCCTCAAGTCAATTCTGATTCACAGCACCCTATCTTACTACCTACTAACATGCTCCAATCCACACTTAGTTAGCATTGGATGGGCAAGTTAGAATGACTAGACAGTGAGATAGATGACTGAAATAAAAACATGACGTGTCTCTAGCTGCGAGTCCGCTCACAGACTTCCTCCTAACCATCACAAAGCTGGGCTGAGTAGGAGCAGGTAGGCAACGAGCCACACTGCTTCCTGCAAGGCCAAGAACGGGGACAGAGCTGTGCTTACCTTCTGGGGGGAAAAGCCCAATTTGGGGGTGTGCCTATCCCTAATTTCCTGAGCAATGAAGATTTGCGTCAGGAGGGGAAGCAGGGCTATAGCTGACAGGTTGGCCGAACTAAGTGGTCTCACTGGACTTCCCAGTACATCTCCTAGTCTCAGTTTCGGGGATAAGCCCCTTGCACTCCTGGTTTGGAAGAGAGAGGAAACAGAATTCTCAGGGAGCGGCACATGTTCACATGAACTGTTTCTCAGGAACTCTCTACTCTTTTCTGGATTTGGTACACATCAAATGATGACGCTTTTTATCATCCACCCCACCCACCCCCAGCCCCTTCAGTTCGGTGAACTGCCCTTTTGTCGACAAGCACACCGATTTCTTCACTACGCTTATCTTTTAGAGTGAGATGTTCGGTCAAAGAGATGAAAACGAAGTCCGTCACCCGTCTACGGGGAATTGACAGAATGACAAGGGAAGCTGGAGGCAAAAACACAGCGACGTGCTGGTCGGACGGTCAAGTACCCAGCGTTAGCCTTTGCTGTCAGAAGACAGAGGCTCCCCAATTTCTGGAGCATGTCCCAGCATTTGCTGCTTTCTGTTCTGTGCGTCCTCCGGAGTTGTCAAGGCTGAGCTCCCTCTGCAGGGTTTCTGGGATTCGCGACGTGATTCAAACGCGGTGATGGAACGGCGTGTCCAATGCACTGAGCGCTGCACGTGGAAGTCTTCTTCATGCACGGCACTGAAGAAAGTCTATTTACAATGTAAGCTTTCTGCTGCGAAGGAGCGAAGAGTGACGAAAGGCTTGGCCACAGTTGTCACACTGAAGAGGGTCCTTTCTGGAATGAATTTGCTGATGAACATTTGATGGTTCCACCGATCAGGAAAGTCCATCTTGCTGCACACGTGTAGCTGTTTTGCTTTTATCCTATGGATGAAGTGAGAAGTGCCTTCTAGGTCAAGGTGCCCTCGTCTGTTTCAGGTTTTAGCCTTGTCCGGCGGGCTGAAGTCAAAAAACAAGTACGTACTTGAAGCATTTCACTTCTCTCTCTGGCAAGGAAGGTATGTACATATACATGTGATTTTTTTTTTTTTTTAAAGTTTCCGAAAACTTCCATGAGGTCAACTGGCAGGTCAATGAATAACCACAGAGTAAACTGTGATCACACTTCACATTTCGGACTGATTATCCGGAGCACGAACTGGGCCAAGCTATGGGCCTTTTGGACCATGACCCAATTACACTTTGCACTGGACATTTGAAAATAAATGCCATGCAAGTGGTTTTTAAACAGTTGTAGCCTGAGATTTTCTCAGAAACACATCTTCAAATAGCTTCACCTGGGTGTGAGCTGCTGGCGAACTGGAGCATCACCAGTGGCTAGCCCACAAAGTCAGTATTATGTCCCAGGAAAATGTGAGTTGAACGCAGGGGGTGCTGGGGGAGGGAGCATGGGCTATAGTTCACTTTTACTTATATTAAAAATATGTATGTGTGCGCACGGGTGAATTATGATGTCAGCAAGTAGCTGGGGCTAAAGAGAAAAGGCCAATGTGGGGACTGGCCAAAGTTCGAAAGGTCGTTTTTCCGAAGAACAGAGGGGAGCCAGTGCTCTGATCAGTGCCTGGGGTTACCATTCAAGTCCCTGCGTCTGGATACCTCTTCATGGGAAAAGAGCGGCCCAAGAATTACTACTGTGCAGAACTTGAGTCTGGTCTGCAGCTTGAGGCTGGCTCCCCATGAAGTCATGTTGCCTCATGAAGTTTTAGTTGTTGGTCCGTGAACAAACGATGAGTAAATTTTAGCTGTTACTTGAGGGGAAAACCTCAGCTTTCATGTGGGTCCTCCAGTTTGGGGGTCATGCTAGCCTTCAGGTTTGCTATTAAGTCTATGTTCCTGAGTTTCTCCAGGCCTTCCCATCATCATTTGCTTGTCTGCAGGAGCAGAGCTATCTGCCTGTATACAAGGGTTGACGAGTGCCTCCATCGTCCACAATCCACCTGTGTGCATGCGGAAGTCTCCAGTACTAGCTTCAAGTGCATCCCCCTCTTAAGAAGAGTTAAAGATGAGCTTTATAGTCGCACCTGTCCTCAGGGATGAGAAACAAAAACGTCACTGGCAGCTAAGACCATAAAGCAACCCCGACACCTCGTTACACTGGTGAACTTTGGAGTGCAAGAAAACACTTCAGGAATAGCCGGGTGACGATTAGCCAGGTAACGATGTCAAATCCGTTGCAAAGTTGCTAGAAAAGTGCAGGAAAATGCTACCGGAAACTTTCCTAGCCCTGAAAACCAACAAAAAGCTGACCTTCCCAACTGTACGAACCACAGTTGTAGAAAGTGCCCAAACCATCATGCTGTTCGCAGGTGACCAGCACAAATTCTGGCTTGAATGTTTGCCATAGGAAGATGGCAGAGAACTGGCCTTCACCTTCCTGGTATTCTTTAAGATGGTAATCTGCTCACCAATGCATGTTTAGTAGTTTATGGGGGGGAAAAAAGTAGACGTTGATGCAGGCAGCTAACAAGCACCTTTCCTCATGATTTCGGACAAATTTGGCATTAGACCCTACATCGTACCCCATGATACTAACGGTCCTCTTCAAAAGCTGGGCCAGGTAGCTCCTGTGTGTGAAGCACCCAGGATTCACAGGACTGTCACACATGCAGAACCTCTGTTCGAAGGCAGTCATAGGATTGCCTTGGGTGTGCGCAGCACCGTGCACAGTGCTGTGAGGGACAGAAACATATCCCTTGACAACTGAAGCATCTCGTTTGGGGTTGCTGAAAACTCACACACATGGAACAAAGATTAGAAGACAGTATACAAGCAAGTGCTAAAGTATGGAGAAAAAGTATTTCGGAGTGAGATACTGCTTTAGGGATTCCAAGAAGGGACATTTGTTTTGTTTTATTTTAAATTTTTGCTTCCATTTCAGTAGACTATACCTCTGCCATCCGGACAGAACCATCTACTTCTGTGGCAGTCCTTTGGAACTGCAGACTGGTGCACATACCTCCCCTTTCAGGATGAGCCAGGAACCTTTGGTTTGATACCGATCAGTACAGTCCTAGAGTTCTATAGCTTTGGTAGGCTACCAGTGATCAGACGTAGAACTCATTGTATCTATAACTAGTTTGAGCAGCATATCCCAATGACATTTTTAAAAACGGTCCCTCTTTTTATGAGAAAGATGTTGGCCAAGCTGGGTTTATTTGTAGCGAGTAGCTTCTTAACCTCAGTGTCATCTTCAGAGCCTTAAAGGCACCCACCTTATGGAAAAGTTTGCCGTCTTCCTGTGTGCGTGCTTTTACCTCGGGTGGAACTAGCATGTGGATTATCCGTCTGACAAGGGATTACCCAAAGGACAAGGTTTTCCCTGCAGGAGCTATAAGGATCCTTAAGTGTAATTTTCTTGTTGTTTTTAATTTGAGGCTCTTCGCCTCCCTTCATAGGCATACATACATCTCTGAAATAATTTTAGAAACAAAAGGGGAAAGTGGCTTGTGGACAAATTCTCCCTTTACACACAACTTTTTAGGAATGCCCCGAAGGCATCTAGGGAAGCTGGGGTGTAATCAGAGGCTCTCTCTCGTGTGTGAATTCTATGGTGCAGTGTAAGTGTTGAGCTCCGGGTGAAGGCCTTGCCACACTTAGTGCACTTGTAAGGTTTTTCTCTGGTATGAATTCTCCGATGTAAGATAAGGTACGAGTTGCGGTTGAAGGCTTTCCCACATTCACTACACTCATAGGGCTTCTCCCCCGTGTGTATCCTCTGATGCTTTGTAAGGTCTGAGCTCTGGCTGAAGGCCTTCCCACACTCATTGCATTCATAGGGCTTCTCTCCGGAGTGGATCCTCTGATGTAGAATGAGGTTTGAGCTGTGACTGAAGGCTTTGCCGCACTCGGTACATTCGTGAGGCTTCTCTCCTGTGTGGATCCTCTGGTGGAGGACGAGGTTTGAGTTGAGGCTGAAGGCTTTCCCACACTCGCTGCACTCATAGGGCTTTTCTCCGGTGTGGATGATTTTGTGGCGGATAAGGCTGGAGCTCCTTGTGAAGCATTTGCCGCATTCATCACATCTGTGAGCCTTGGCTCCTGCTGGGGTTTCTTCAGGGGTATTAAAGTTGGAGCTCAAACTGAAGCTTCGTCCCAATCCTTTACCCTTCTCCCTAGGGCCTCTCTCTCCCGTGGTGGGTTTTTTCCCTTTGACTGCAGCTGGTCCAGAATCTTTCTTCTCTCCTCCAGTTTTCTCCTCAGAGTTTCTCTGTTGCCTTTCTACTATTCTGCCTGGCTGTTCACGTTTTTCTCCAAATATTCTCTGAGCTCTTCCCGTTGTTTCCCCATGTGCTGTTGAGTCTTCGGCAGTTTTAGTCTTTGAGGATGACTCCTCGGTCTCACACTTGTTTCCACAACCTGATACAATAAACAGAGAACACAAACAGCATCTTTCTCTTTTGAATAGGTCATCAAGGGACATCGCTCTCCAGGAAGCGTCTACATGCCTGAAAAGTGCCTTCACAATCTTAACTGATGATAAACAGAAGGGAAAAGGGACAACAGGGAGAAGAGGCAGGAAAAGGAGAGGGCAGGCATTGTGGAAGGGAAGGGCAGGTACAACGGAGGGGCTGACAGAGGGTGGAAATAAGCAGCTATACTGCGGAATGAGACGGACTGGAAAAGTAAGGGAAGGACAAAGAAACTAAGAAACCAAGGTGGTGGAGGTGAGGAGTGTTACAATTCTATGATATGGTTACCCTGTAATTAATTTGAAGTAATGCATATGGTTTAAAAATCATGTTATATTTCTAACACAGGTATTTAGAAGTTTAAAAAACATAGAACAGACAGGTCCTTCCAAGAACGTGGTAGGTAGCATGAGCAGAAAGAAAGGAGTCGAGTTAATAAAGATAAAGAGAGTGCTCTTCCGGTTCTGTAAGGTTGTTAACTGGCAAAACAGAGCTCTGAGCCTGGCAAGTTGTGAGGACCTTCAACAAGTGGAAATGGTTCCTTTCTGCAGGAAGAGCTGGACAGAGCTAACAGCAATCAAGCAACAGGGATGGGGGTGAAAAAGTTGGTTGGAGCATTAGGCAGAAAACAAAAACAAAACCCTTTCCCATTGAGTGGATTCTGACTCACAGCGACCCCACAGGATAGAGCAGAACTTTCCTATTAGGTTCCCACGGCTGTGATCTTCACAGAAGCAGACTGCTGCATCTTCCGAAGCGCCAAAGGGCTCCTACTCCTGTAAGTGCATGCGCGCGTGCGTGTGCGTGCGTGCGTGCATGCGTGCTTGTCTACTTTGTAACCCACTGGGCAAAATCTTCCCAGGGAACCAAGTGGTTGAAGAGGTGAGAACTCAGAACATGATCATCTATTCTCCTTTCAAGAAGCAAAAACTACCAACAACTTAAAAAAAAAAAAAAAGGCCTCAAATCAAGGAGTCACAGTATCATGCTTTGGGGATAAAATGATCACAAATGTTCTCACTCTACTTGGTCCAAATGAAGGGGATCAGAATCCTTTAGATTCTTGTCTACACTCAAGTGAGAACATCAATAATTCCACAACTAACAACGTGGCAAAGAAATCTTATCAGGCAATCATCCTGCATCAGTCTTACCCTGGGACAGCATGCTCCCACACGTCTCCTGCCTGGTGTCCCTATTGAGATTCCTCCGAGCCAGGTTCTGACATCCCCATTCCTCCAGGATGAGGGACACGGCCATGTCCTCGATCTTCACCATTGCCTGAAATAATACAAGATCCCCACAGTCAGGTAACATCGTGACAAATGGAGAAAAGCTGGAAGTTGTCAAGTATTTCACGTTGCCTGTATTTAAAATCAATGTGCATGGCAGCAGCAGTCAAGAGCTCAAAAGACGCATGGCACTAGGTAAATCTGTTGCACAAGACCTCTTCAAAGTGTTGAAGAGCAAGGATGTTACTCTAAGAACTAAGGTGTGCCCGGCCCAAGCCATGGTATTTTCAATCGCATCATATGCATGTGAGAGTTTGACAGTGAAACAGAAGTCTGAGGGCAAATCGATGCATTTGAACTATAGTGTTGGCGAAGAATACTTAAAGTACCATGGACTGTCAAAAGAAACAGTGGATCTATCTTGGAAGAATGCTCCTTTAAGGTAAGGGTGGCAAGTCTCACGTACTTGGACGTGTTATCAGGAGAGACCAGTCCCTGGAGAAGGACCTCATGTTTAGTAAATTGGAGGGACAAGAAAAGGAGGAAGGCCCACGATGAGATGGTGGTAACAACGGGCTCAAACCTAAGAATAGTTGTGAGGATGGTGCAGGATCAGGCGGTAAATTTCAACTGACTTGATGGCATCTACCACCATCACCACCACCAACTAGTTTCCTCAAAGCTCAGGGGCAATTCCATTGGGAGCGTTGTCTGTTGGGAAAGAAAATAAGACCTTAGCAAGTTCTGGAGGATTTGGGATTTCTTTGTGGGTGGAACGTCTATGTGGGAGGGGCAACAAGAGTGAATGTCTTGGGTGGAGGTGAAAAAAGAGCCCAGGGAGAGAGACTGACACAAAGGGCTTACGAAGGTGAAGGGCTGCCGCTCACCTGGGAATCTGCTGTGAACAGCGCCGATGCCACTGCCTGCTCTCTGGGACTCTTGTCCAGATGAGGGGCAGGTACGTGGGAGGCAGGGAGAGCTGGGGGAGGAGAAAGGAACTGTGAGTAATACCAGTTCTGCTCTGAAGCCCCTCATCAAAGAAGAATCCGGGGTCACTAGCTCGCCTGCACTAGCACACTCTGTGTTCAAGCACAGAAAAAACCCCAAAGACTATAAAAATGACACATGTGATCCGTTTTCCATAGATTTGTAATCTTAAACAAGAGTCATGCGGAACCATAAAAAATAATGTCCTTAAAAGTGGGTGAAGGGAGACGTCGGACAGGGCAAGATATGACAAAATAATAATTTATAAATTATCAAGGGCTCATGAGGGAGGGGGAAGCGAGGAGGGAGGGGAAAAAATGAGGACCTAATGCCGGGGGCTTAAGTGGAGAGCAAATGTTTTGAGAATGATGAGGGCAATGAATGTACAAATATGCTTTACACAATTGATGTATGTATGGATTGTGATAAGAGTCGTATGAGCCCCTAATAAAATGATTAAAAATAATAATAGTGTCCTTAATATTGCCTAGTCTGAGCCCTTTATTTGAAAGAGGAAAGGGAGGCCTGGAAAGGATAGAAGACCTGCCTAAGGCCACAGAGCTAAGAGTGGCAGAGGAAGCACTAGACCTCAGGCTCTTTTCTCTGCTACAGAAGTAGATAATCAGCTCCCATCTCAATCTGGCTCTTAATTTTCCTCTAGTTGAAAAAAAGAGTATCAGGACATTAGAATCCCACTTATGTCCAGAGTTATGTCAAATGCAACACAGCTTTAAAAACCTTGAAAGGAAGGAAAGGGCTCTTCTTACCTCAGGGGATGTTTTACTATTTTTCATCCCTCTACTTTCTCCCTTATTTGGCCACATAGACAGCTTTTGAATTAAATGCAGACACAGAAGGAAATGCTGACAAGACAGATGTTTACCAGTGTGTAAAAGTAGGGAGTCACACTTATAATAAAGTGACACTTATAATAAATACAATAAAGATACCTCTAATATATGATCACATTAACTGAACATTCAAGGAGACAAATATTGAAATTGTTATATTAAAATCCACCACCCATGCAACCAATATTCGATTTGGAAATGATATGGGTCGAGAGATGAGGTTACGGACCATGAGGATATAAGAGAAATAAATCTGAAATGGAATCACTAGCCCCTGTAACTATTTTAAACTACACAATCATAAAGGGAGGCAAGAGCAAAGTGTGCACAAAGACCAGGCGTCTAGCACGCCGACCTGTGAGTTAGGAAACACTTTTGAGGCTGAGTAGGACAGAGGATAAAAATGTATACACCTCCATTCACTAAGAACTGCTTACGGAGCGGCAAGTCAGGGCTTCTAAAACATCGCTCCCTGCCTCCAATGCTTGAATCCAGCGCTTGCATATGGCCCCCTCTAGTTTCCTAATTTGACTTTTGCTTATGAAATGTGGAAAAGCCGTGGGCACCCGAGAAGAGCAGTAACAGTGATGGAGTCACTGCATTGCTTTACAGGGATTTCTCCCACACACGCCTGCTGCTATTCTCAGAAATACGGAGAAGCCAGTGTTTCCTCAAGCTCGGCCAGCTACCGATTATTTCCATCCTGATTCCACATCACTAGTACACACTGTGCTTAAGGAATGTGCTTTCTACCAACTCTCCTTGCCTCATTCTACTTTTATCACTCAGTTGTTTTACTGCCATTCTATGACCCTACCTTCCTACCTTTGGTATGAAATTTTCTCAACGGAAAAAACACAAACTAATTCTTATTTATAGGACCTTGAACAGATTTTATTTTTTGCCATTTCCCTCAACCAAGAGCAAATAAAAAAGAAAAAAGAAAAGAAGAGAAAAAAAGTTTTTGCATCTTTTCTCACTGTTCCATCTTCTAGACTCTCTTTATATTTTAAAATGAATTTTGAAGATTTATGATCTTTTTCCTGAAAATATATATCAGATTAGAACGATTCAAAACCCAGGCTGGGAAGAGTATGTCTTCTCACCACTTTCCCGTTAAAAACCTGCTAGGTATCCAGAATGCTAACAATTAAAATCAATCATTCAATCAATCAACCAATAACGGGAGTTCTAACCAAGGCCATTAAACATATTTCAGTTTCAGTTCCCTCTTTCTCGCTGCCACTGAATTGATTCTGACTGCCAGTGACCTCACAGGACAGAGTAGAACTGACCCTTTGAGTTTCTGAGACTATAACTTTTTACAGGAGTAGAAAGCCTGATTTTTCTCCCTCAGAGTGGCTGGTGGAATCAAACCGCGCAACTTGCAGTTAGCAGCTCAACACGGAATCTACGATGCTACCAGGGCTCCTATAGTTCACTCTTCAGTAACCTAATTTAACTTTTGAGATTGGTCTATGTTTTAAGTCCTCTAGTATTAAGACTATTTAGGAATAATAACAGTCATGCTTTTCCCTCTTAGGCACTCAGTGAGAGGACAATGCCACCTGAATAGTCTAATCACTGAATCAATGCAGTTACTACCAGTCCCACCCCCGACCCCCAACATCCACGAAATCTGGCTCCTTACCCCGTGACTGCAAGAGGCGGGGTTTCCGAGATGAAGGCTTGACATGTGATTGGGTGGCCTCGGGATGAAGCTCAAAGCTGGAGGATTCCTGTACTGGATCCATAGGGACCACCCCCCTTGCCAGCATCTCAGGTCCATGAACTTGACCCGGGACCTGAGGAGCAGCACGTGAGCTTTTGAGTTCAAAACAGGAATGAAAATATTCGCATGTACCTAAATCGGCCAGTGGATGCTGGAGGGCAGCCGAGGCCAGAACCTGCTTTCCTTTGCCCGGGGCACGGGGCTCCTGACCGACATCAGCCCCTGTTTCCGTGCTCCAGCCTGCTCCCACAAAGTAGGTTTCACCTCTTCTTACCTGCTGTCCCGATAGATCAAGCTCCAGGTCCTCCAGCAGGGTCACCGCCTCCTCCCCACTGTCTGGCCGGTATTCCTGCAGCCAGACTTGGAGCTCCTTGGGCAGGATGGACAGGAACTGCTCCAGCACCAGCAGCTCCAGGATCTGCTCCTTGGTGTTTACTTCTGGGCGTAGCCACTGATGACACAGCTCCTTAAGTCGGCTCAAGGCCTCTCGAGGCCCAAAAGTGTTCTGGTAACAGAAGTGCCGGAAACGTTGGCGGAACATCTCTGGGTCTGGGGGAGCTGTCTCCTGCAAGCTGGAATCCTGCCCCCACACGTGGTCTTCCTCATCTTCCTCTTCCACCTTCACGATCACAATACCATCCTTCTCCTGAGCAGCCTGAGGCGACAGACCCGTAGCTTCCCTGGATTCAGCAGTCATCATTCAGACTCGATCCAAATGAGGGTCTCTGTTGTTCTTTCTGTCCTAGGAGATGTAGGGGCGAGGTTGGTTTCTGGCCTATACCTGAAGTATGAAAACAATGTTATTAGTCCGGCTCTATAAAGGAGCGGTGTCGCTAACACTTTGCAGGAGGTGAAGAAAAAGAAAACTGGCAGTTAGCTGGGCCATGGTCATGGTCACTTTAAATATACCATATATATATGGCATATTTTTCAGCACATTTTTTCTTTTTAATTGTTTTATTAGGAGCTCATCCAACTCTTATCATAATTCATACATGCATCGATTGTATAAAGCACATTTGTACATTCATTGCCTTCATCATTCTCAAAACATCCGCTCTCCACCCAAGCCCCTGGCATCAGCTCATTTTTTCCACTCCCTCCCCACTTCCCCCTCATGAGCCCTTGATAATTTACAAATTATTATTTTGTCATATCTTACACTGTCCGACGTCTCCCTTCACCCACTTTTCTGCTGTCCGTCCCCCAGGGAGGTTATATGTAGATCCTTGTAATCGGTTCTCCCTTTCCAACCCTCAGTACATTTTTAATGCCATTTTTTGTGATAAAGTTGGGCGCCTCAGCTGATATTCGGGTTGGCTTATACTCGAGTATATACAGTATTAAGGTTTGCAAATAGGAACCTCTAACAGGTGAATTCCATCCATGGAGTGTTTGTTTAGAGTGAAACATATCACATCTCCAGGAACACAGCTGGTTGGAAGCATTTACAGTACACAGCAGTGTGCCAGGCACCAGGCTTAAAAGAGTAAGTGTATAGTTTTATTTTTCATCCTCACAACCCCAGCAGTTAGGTGATTCTACAGAAAATCTAACTGAGCCTTTGCATACTTATGTAACACGCTCAGGACCAGGGGGCTAACTCTGGAGTCAGCATGCAAGGCAAACGTCAAGGTCCAGGGGTGGCTGATGCACCACCTTGCTATTTTAATGCTTCTTATGGGAGCCTTCCTAAGGCTAGTGCTGTGGTCTCCAACACAAGAAGCAGCTCTGGACATGCAGGAGGAAAATACCAGGATGTTTCTATTGTAGAAGTGAGAGAGAAATCAAGCTATATTCAATGTACACATAAGCAGCAGCACCCTCCCATACTGGGTCTAAGTGTTGACCTGTCACATCGCATAGGGCAGGTGATGGGTACTGAGAGAAGGCTCCCCTCTCAGAGCCGTTGACAGGACTCACCATGGGCTTTTAGGTCCTGTCCTGCATCCAGTTATGGGAAATAATGGATTACTTTACCCAGCTTGCTTAATGTCACCTTGCCGAAAGACACGAGTGCCTTATCAGATCAGCGAGGAGAAATCACAATTATGGGGAATGATGCAAACACAAGTGAACGACAAAGCAGCTGAGCTGAGGCTTCTAGCCCCGCGCAGTCTTCTGCAGCCATATCAGAGGGCAAGACACAACGCCAGCTGTTAGCAAACACACGGACCACTGAGCGAGGACGTAGCTGTCCAAAACAAGTGTTAGAAAAGAACCATCCGGAAGCAGATGCAGTTGGGAAATGCTCCTGTGGAGGGAACTGTAGTTTCAAAAGTGACCGTGGGCAAACTCTTCCATCTGTTCATCTAATAATTTTAAAATAGATTCTGACCCGTTTAGAAATGTTCCATGTAAAGAATCCCAATGATCTGGCGATAGAGAAGTTACCTATTGGACTGCCAACAGCAAGGTCAGCAGTTCAAAACTACCAATCTCCTGAAGGGTAAAAAAGATGGGGCTTTCTAATTGTGTGAAGAGTTAGTTTCAGAAACTCACAGGGACAGTTCTGCCCTGCCCTATGAGGTCGCTGTGAGTCGGCAACAACTCAACGGCAGTGAGTTTTTTTGAGAACCATTTTGAGCTTATTTGTCATAATCGTAAACCACCACCTTCTGAAGTTTGTAAGAACGACTGTTCAAAGGTTACAGAAATACACCGACTGCATTTCAACAAGAAAAATTTAACATGGACAATACTCGAGACATCTGAAACCTGGTGATGGCAGAGAACACTGAATAAACCTCTCCTGGAATAAGTACCGCCAGAATGCCTCGAAGTGAAGACGTCAAGCCTCACGTACTTTGAACGTCTGATCAGGAGGGACCAGTCGCTAGAAGAGGGCATCATGCTTGATAGAGGGTCAACAAAAAAGAGGATGACCCTCATGGCGACGGGTTGCCACAGCCACTGCAACAATCAGTTAAGCCTAACGGCAATGTGAGACTGCTACAGGCCCGGGCAGCATCCTGTTGTTGGACACAGGGTCACGATGAGTCCAAAGTGACCTGCTGAGTTGACAGCACCTAAGATGACAGCACACAAGGCGCTCTGGTGGTGCTGTGGGTACATGGTAGGCTGCGGTGGGGAAGTGAAATGATTTGGTATGGCTCTTCGATTATTGTCTCTGTAAAGCTCACCAAACAATTGGGTAGGAACACACAAATAGGGTGTGTGAAACTTTAACATGGAGATTGGTCAATTTTGCCATTCTACTGGGTATCAAGTGAACCACCTCGGTACCAGGAATGGGAAGAATCACTGAGCCATCAGGAAGCAGAGCCACAAGAGGAGCACCCCCAAGACTTCTGTGCAGAGAAATGGCCATGGCAGCAGAGGCAGGAGCAGTTGAAACCACGAGACAGAGCTGTTTCCTGGCCCACACACCAAGTAAAGTTGAGTACCTAGGGACTGGAGGTTGGCTTGGAGTGGGTGCCCTCTGGGCATTTATCTGTGTTAATGGAGCTGTGTAACACTTGCCCTATTAGGGCAGAGGTCAAGTGGCTAGCTGATCAAGAGGCCAAAGACCAGAGAGAGGTGTACCTGCGGGAATGGTGGACAAGAGGTGCTATGGACATAAGAACTGTATCCTTAACATTTCTAATCCTGGCTTGTAACCTGTTAGCTTCACTGATAAACTCTGTAATCACGGATATTGTCTTGCCTGTGAGTCCTGTGTGGCCACTGCAATGAACTATCTAACCCAGTAGAGAAGTAAAGTGCCGTGGGAGGGTCAGTTGGTGTTAAAATAGAATAAAGGAGGTTGGGAGGGGAGGAGTATACCTGCAAACCTGACCTCTGCCTCACAGAAACTGGCGCTGATGTGAGGTTAGATTCTCTTTGCCCTTTGTCAAGTCAGAGGAGTTCAGATGTGGCCTCCGCACTTTCCTCACTGCTACAGCAAAGCCTGCGATTCCAGTCCACCGAGCTGCTCCCTGGAAGGGAGAGAAAGGAGGCTGTCTGCACCTGTAAAGATTTCCGTAACTCTTTGAACAGGGATCTGAACAGAGACAAGACTCCAAAGGCGTAATTTTGAGTTTAAATAAAGGGAGTGGTGGCCATGTTCTTAGTGGTGCGAGCATTTGAAGTGGACCCTTAAGCATTTCACAACAAATGGAAGCGTATCACAAAGATTAGAGAGACGAATACAATGGGGGGGGGGGATAGTTTCAGAACTCTTAGACAGGGTTGCTGTGAATGGGTTTGGGTTATTCAAGTAGGCATCTAGTAAGAGCCAAAGCGCATTGAGTGCTTTCAAGATACAAGGCAATATTGCACTAAACCACACAATGATCATTCTCACTCTATAATGACAAAACAGAGGCTTACTGACGTGTAATAGCTTACCCGAGGTCACACAGCAAGTAGATGGCAGAAGTGAGATTTGAAATTAGGTCTGTGGCTCTTCAATGCAAATTCTTTTTTTTAATGTTTCAAAGGTGAGGTTGATATCAAGCTGCTTTATTTTAATAAATCACTTTATTGGGTGCTCTTACAGCTCTTATAACAATCCATGCATCAATTGTATCAAGCACATTTGTACAAAAATTGCCATCATTATTTTCAATTTTTTTTTTTCCTGTTTGAGCCCTTGGTATCAGCTCCTGCAAATTCTTTAGCCACTGTATCACACTCCATCTGTAGCCAACCATGGGGTCAAAAAGGCTATGGTGAACACACAGGCCTTCCTAAAACTATGGGCAAGGAAGGGGAACCACTGTCTACTCAGGAATGGGCAGCCACCTGTGTGGCTGAAAGTCTTCCTTCAAAAGGGAGGAGACACAGCATGAGCTGCAAGTTAGAGCCATGTAAAATTTCAACAGGTGAGCCCTTCAAACAGGTGCACTCTGTAGAACTAGCATCAGTAACCCTCACTTCTGTAAACATTGTGTCCTGTCTCCCCCCCACTCCCCCCAGCCTCTGGTTTTTCTGGCCTGGAGAGAACGTGTCATTGGAAAGATATCCTATAGAGAAATGCATTACACGAAAAGACAGTGCCTTTGAGTCAATTCTGAGAAGGCAGCAAAGGAACTTTGATTTGTGCTCAGACCCAGGCCATATTTTTAAAGAGCAGCATATTCCTGGTCAGAAGAAATTAATAGGAAGAGGAAGCGAGGCCCAACGGGACAGGGGTGAGGGCCTGGGCACATTGCTTCTCCCTCCAGCATTCCTCTGCTATTCTCTGGGTCGGAGAAGTCACGGTGATGGTGGAAGGTGTGGGTATTATTTCAGGTTTCCAAGGAGATCTCAGCACATAATCCTTTCTCATTCCTCTAAATGCATGGTCCTGATGGTGCAGTGGTTACGTGACAGACTGTGATCTGCACGGTTGGCAGTTCTAAACACCAGCAGCTCCGAGGGAGAAAGACTGGGCTTTCTATTCCCGTCAACGCTATAGACTTGGAAACCCACAGGGCGTCACTATGAGTCTGCACTGACTCAATGGCAGTGAGTTTGGAAGCCCTGGTGGCATAGTGGTTACATATTGGTCTGCTAACCACAAGGTAGGCAGTTTGAAACCACCAGCTGCTCCTAGTGAGAAAGATGACGCACACGGTCCCTGAACCCCACATGGCCAGTTCTACCCTGTCTTACAGGGTTGCCGAGTTGGCATTAACTTGCCGGCAATGAGAATGATGACTTAAGGGGTATGCTCTGAGCTGCTAACAAGGTCGGTGGTTTGAACCCACCAGAAACTCTGAGGGAGAACGATGAGGCTGAGTGTTCCTGTGGTGATTTAAAGTCCTGAAGGCACACAGGGTAAAGTTCCACTCTGTCCTGTAAGGTAGCCATGAGTTGGAGTGGTTGTGGGGAGGGTCTCTGCCAATCATTTGGTGAGCTGTTTCTTTCACTGTAATTTAACTTTCACGCTTTTCTACTCAACCGTTGGGCGCCATCCAGGCAGGTCTGACTGGGGGCCTTTGATGTAGGGCAGAGTGGAATTGTTCCATAGGGTTTTCCTGGGATAGTCTTCATGGCAGCATACGTCTTTCTTTCCTGAAGAGCTCCTGGGAGGTGTGGACTGCCGATCTTCCCGTTAGCGGCCCAGCACCTAACCACTACACCACATGGTTCCTTATAATGGTGTACTTCTTGACACTTCTTAAGACTACTTAGCATGGCTTCCTGCAAGCACTCATTTTTAAACACACACACACACACACTTACTTTTGGGTTTATGTTGTCATTATTTTGAATGGGGATACAAACAGTAAGCATATTTGGTTCATAAAGTTGTTGTGAGGATTAAGTGAGTTCTTAACTACAAAGCACTTAAAACAGTGCCTGCCATCTAAGAGGCAACACACCAAACCAAAGGAGCTCTGGTGGTGGAAAAGTTACATGTTGGGCGGCTAACCACAAAGTCAGTGGCTCAAAACCAACAGGCTCTCCACAGGAGAAAGATGAGGCTTTTCTGGAAATCTATGCAGATTTCCAGCGCTGTGAAACCTGCCGGGGCAGTTGTGCTCTGTCCTGGAGGGTCACGATGAGTCAGAATCGATTTGATGGCAGCGAGGTGTTTTTCTTTTTTAAAAAAATACCAAGTCAAACTCACTGCCATCAAGTCAATCTTGATTCAGTGACCCTGTAAGACAGAGTGCAACGGTCATTTTGAGGTTTGTTTTTTTTTTAAACTATAAATCTTTACAGGAGCAGAAAGCCAGGAAATCAGCCGTGCACTGGGAAGACCTGCTACATTGCAAAGATGTCACTTTGAGGAGGAAGGTGCCATAGTATTTTTAATCACTTCATATGCTCCTGAGAGCTGGATAAAGAATGAATACAGAAGACTACAGAGGAACAGGTGCATCTGAACGATGGCATTATTGGTGGGGGATATGGAATGTACTACAGAGTGCCAGCAGAAGGAAGACATCTGTCTTGGAAGACATATAATCAAAGTGCTCCTTGGAAGGGAGAATGGCAAACTTCCATGCCTGGACTTTGGACACCTTATCAGAAGGGGTCAGTCCTGGGAGAAAGACGAAAGGTCTGATAAAAGTAGAGGGTCAGCAAAAAAAGAGGATGGCGCTTAGCAAGATGGATGAACACACTGAGCTCAAACAGAACCGTGAGACGGTGCCGGGCCAGGCAGGGCTTCCTTCTACGGAATACGGAGTCTCAACAAACAGGAGCTGACTCAGGGCAACTGATCACAGCATAATAATCACAAGGTGCCTGGGTGGCACCATGGTTTAAAGCATTAAGTTGCAAATCACAGTGTCAGTAGTTCAAACCCAACAGCCACTCCGTGGAAGATTTATAGCCTTGGAAACCCTATGGGGCAATGCTACCCCCACCCCCACCCCATTTGGGTGGCTGAGTCAGAATCAACTGGAGGGCAGTGGGTTCCGGAAGCCACATGCCCTTAGGAGTTCTGGTAGCACAGTAGGCTAGGTACTGAGCTACTAACTACAAGGCTGCTAGTTCAAACGTGCCAACTCCTCTTTAGGAGAAAGATGCAGCTCTCTCTCCTCCCAGAGACTGATCATCTCAGAAACCCTGTCAGGTCAATATGAGTTGGAATTGACTCAAACAGCTGGAGGTTTGGGGGTTTGTTTTTAAATGGGGCTCTGGTAGCACAGTGGTTAAAACACTCTGGCTACTATCCAGAGGTGGGTGGTTTGAACCCATCAGACTTTGAACTCACTGGCCCGGCTGCTCCTCAGAGAATGTGGCAGCCTGCTTCTGTGAAGATTACAGCCTTAGGAAGCTTATGAGGCAGTTCTCCTATGAGTCGGAAGTGCCTGGACAGTAATGAGTTTGGTCTGATTTTAATAGAAGCCACGATATTTAATTTGGGGGAAAACTTAAGAGGTGTAACTGTACATTTCAATTTCAGTCTGCTGAACGAGAGTAAGCAGTAGGTGACATCCAGTGCACGAGAGCAGCACAGACGCAAACACCTGTAAGTAAGGCACACCTCACAGTGAATTACCCTCTCTATACTCCGTGCCCTGATTTGTCAAGTGGAGGGTCGGGGAGGGGCGAGGGTCAGAGTTAGGGTAGGGAAACTACCTCTGGGGTCCCCTTTGAGCTGAAAAACAGGGGGAACCCGCCCCCCCAATAAACCCACACTCTGACATCTGATCTGCTCAGAGAAGATTACTCCCAGAGACCAGATTTCGGCAAGAAAAATACAAACTATTCTCTGACAAACGGGGCTTGGCCATCACTTGCTCAGTTTGGTCTAAAGACAATTTTGTGAGCAGGTCAGCATCTCTTCTCAACTCTCACTGGCACGAGTCGATGCCTGACTCATGAGTGACCCTACAGGGCAGGGTAGAACTGGTCCCGTGGGTTCCCTCCTCAGGGAGTAAGAAAGACCCATCTTTCTCCCACAGAGCGGCTGGTGGTTTCGAACTGCTGACTTTACACTTGGCAACCCAATGGGTAATCACTCTGCCACTAGGGCTCCTTTTCTGGGGAAATACTAAAAGTTTAAATAAGTCTCATCCTCATTTTATAACAGCTAAAAATAATCTTAAAGTATGAAAAAAACAAAACAGAGCTGTCTTTGAAAGACAGCTGCTTATCCAAAGCAAAGGGATGCCATGCCTCAGAATGCAAAGGGTACCATTTAACATGACCGCAGTTGGTATGTAGATGCAATACAACCAGTGAGAAGAATCTTAAACTTTTAAGATGGGTGGTAACAGCCTGACATGGTGAACAAGAAGGGCATAGTCATTCAGAATCAGTACACACCTGGAGCGGCCTTCTGGGAGCTCTCACAATAGATTTCTCCACAGTTGGCCAGCAGAGAGTAACAGTGCTTTGATGCTGGGCACAATGGATAGACCACGGCTCTACAAGTCTTTATGGGAGGCCTCCCATCCGCCT
>NW_022103901.1:9972109-9976851 GCF_000313985.2 Echinops telfairi | reverse complement strand
AGTGGAGGCCCAATGTCCATCTGCTACCTTAATACTAAACCTATACATATATGTGCACATATTTATTTCCTCATCATCATATAAGTATATTTACATATGTACATGCCTGTATTTAGACCTCTATATATATGCCCTTTGCCTCCTAACTCTTTCCTCTATTTCCTTTGACTTTCCTCTTGTCCCACTATCATGCTCAGCCTTCATTTTGGTTTCAGTAATTCCTCTAGGTTACATTACCTTTGATCAAGCCCTACCAGGCCTCTTATATCCTCCTCACCACAGATTTTGGATCACTTGTTGTTCCCTTGTCTCTGGGTTTGTTAACACCACTTCCTTTCCCACACTTCCCCTCTTCCATGTCCCCCAGAACTGGAACTGTCCGTCCTGTTGTTTTCTCCTCCAGATTGTTTATCCAGCCTATCTTATCTAGATAGACCTGGGGTGCTAGTATTTCTTGCTTGTTCCATGACAAAAAATTCTTCCCTGGCCTTTTAAATACTGATGGTAGTCTTTTCTTTCTTATTCCTTATTTGTATTATTATTATTATTTTTATCCTTAGCCCTTTATTTTGTTTCTGTTTTTTATTGTTTCTGTTGGGTTTTCCAGTTTGTGAATGAAGCAAGAAGGAGTAGATGCATAGAGATAAGAACTGATGAAAGGGCTTAGGGGGGACTTAGGGGGTGGGGGTGAGAGGTGGGAGTAAACAAAGTATTTGGGAGGGGGTAGGGAGTACTAGAACTGATGGTGATTACGCAACTCATTTTAAAAGGAATAAACCATGAGAAAAGTTTCGAAAATGGATTGGAGTAATGACTGTATAATTCTTCTGGATACGACTGAACATTGAATTGTGCGATATGTGGATTCTGTGCCAATAAAACTGCAAAAATAAAATAAAATAAGAGTGTGCACTCAATGTAATTTACTCAACTACTAACCTAAAGTTTGGTGATTCAAACCCACCCAGCAGAAAGAAAGCCCTGGTAGTCAACTTTCCTTAAGATTCGCCAGTCCGGAGCACCCCGAAGAACAAGAAGATGCTCTCTACCAAGGGGGAGCCTGCCAGCAGTGGACCCGAGGAGGCGGCTGCTAGCAGCAAGAGCAACAGCACTAATAAAAAGAAAAAAATTAAAAAACCAGCCCAGGAAGATTAAAAATGGCCATTGCCTGGTGCTCCCCAACCCTCTCAATAAAAGAAAACAACTACACACACACACACACACACACACACACACAAAGATTCGCCAGTCAACTCAATTTTCAACTCTTAACAAGTTCATGTGAGAGAGTAGATTGGCCTCATAAGATTCTGTAGATAGACCATCAGGTCTTTCTCCCACATACCTACTGAGTGGCTTTGAACCATCAACCTTTCCGTTATCACCTGCCACAATGGTATGGGGGATGGTGGGCGTGACTGACCTCCTCTACCTTCATTGAGGTAGAAGAAGAATCAAAACCAATAGCAGCTAAGGCCCATTCCTTTGAAGTGGAGGAAAAACATGTGTTCACCCTCCAACCTTTTCATAAGTTCTGACACCAGTCATACCTCCTGTGATATTCTGTGCTTCTCTGTTGGGTTTGATACTTCATTACCATGGCCATACAGAACTCACAGACAATCCTCATGATTATGGAATTTACTAAGGAAGTTAATGGGTTACTATTCAGGGTCAAGAAGGCTGTGTAAGTTGATGTATGGAATGTTGTAAGAGCCCCCAATAAAATGATTTTTAAAAATGCTCTGGATACAGTTCTTCAATAAGGACAGTCTCCTAATAGCTGTGCTTTAAGGCATGCCTCTCTCTCTGGCCCTGAGACGCTCAGCAAAAGGTCCCTGGCCTCTGTCCTGCTGGGCAAGCGGTACAAAGCTCTTTCACTTCTGCCAATTACGTGTTTCAAGTCAACCCACTCCACCAGCAACCCTGCTGCCTGAAGGCACTCAGCTCTCTTGCTTTATAGGTGAGAAGTCCATTAGTCTTGGGGGGAATAAAGAACTCAAACCAACCCACCAATTGTGAAGGTACTGAAAGTGTACGAAAAGGCTTTGTGACAGCAATATCAGTGAAAAGACCCATTCGTTAATTCACCCAAATTCTAATTTAACGAAAGTTAAGCTAGTCTTTGACTTCATGGAGAAATGAACGGAGTCCAAATTTGGAGGGATAAGTATGGCTTCTTCCACAATATTAGGGTGCAGGGATTCCGCATTGGGTGCTCTTTGACTGACCCTCCTCTATCTGCCTAGAGTAAAAGAAGTGAGTGGTCTGCCTCTAAGAGATTCTCTCTCTCTCTGGATCTTTCTCCCTCCCCCACCCCCTCTTTTCATATTCTAAGCTATAGCTTTGCTACATGTTGCGTGGAAATGGTGGAAGCTGCCGACTGGTTGTCACCGCTCACCTAAGTAACACCGTGTTCTGGTTACTAGACTTTGGCTGCAAAACAAATCACCCCAAGGTTTAGTGGCTTAAGACAATGCTAACATTTATTTTGCTCGCAAATCTTCAGTTTGGCAGGGCTCAGCATGGACAGCTCCTCTCTGTTCCATTCAGTTCAGTGAAGGGAGGCACATTGGCAAAGTTGCACCCTCACTGGTAAATCTGGTGATTGATACTGGCTGCCAGTTGAGAAGAAGACCCACGCTTGGCCTCTCTTTGTGGCTTGGACTTCCTCACAAGATGGCTAGCATCCAGGGAGAAGCTTCCCGAGTAAGCCAGGTGCAGGGCATATCGTCTTTTCTGACCCAACCTTTGACGTCACACAGCATCATGTTCACTACATTCCGTTCCTGAGCTCCAATGGTCCTCACGCTGATTCCAAGTCATGGGTCCTCCAGGAATTTGAAAACAGAAGTGCTCCACGGGGTTATCAATGGCTGACTTTTTTTTAAATCGTTTTATTAAGGGCTCATACGACTCTTATCACAATCCATACATACATCAATTGTGTAAAGCGCATTGGTACATGCATTGCCCTCCTCATTCTCAAAACATTTGCTCTCTACTTAAGCCCCCGGCATCAGCTCCTCATTTCCCCTCATCCCCCCTCTTTTTTTTTTTTTAAAAGACGATCACCAGACCTTTTTTCCCAAGGCACCTCTGGATTGACTGGAACCTCCACCCTCTCATGCAGCATCTTCCAGGGGCTCCTTCCCTTGCCCCAAGCAGTCCGAAAGTCACACCCAGTTTCCAGGGAAAGGAGGAATCGATGTATACATGCAATGGGGGATGGGGATGGTAGCATTCTAGAAGTGTCTGTGGGGCAAGAACTACTGCTGTAGGTGCTTTTGGAAAATATGATCTGCCTTCTACTGATAGTCCGTGTGTCAGACAGTCAAACGCTAGCTGATCGAATGTTGTTGTTGTTGTTGTTGTTGATAGTAGGTGCCGTCGAGTCTTTTCTGACCCAGAGCAGCCGATGCACAGCAGAATAAACACCATCCTGTCTTGCACCATCTTCACTTTTGTTTCTATGTTTGAGCCTGTTTTAGTCCAGGTAGACCAGAGAAACAAATCCAGGGAGACTCGTGTGTAAGAAAGAGCTTTATATACAAGAGCAATTGAATATCAAGAAAACATCCCAGCCAAGTCTAGATCAAGTCCATAAGTCCGGTATTAGCCCATATATCCGATACCAATCTACAAAGTCCTCTTTGGACTCAGGAAATACATGCAATGATGCTGAGTGCAGGAAGATCACAGGCCAGTGGGTGAAAAGGCTTGTGGATCCAGTGGTGGTAGAAGCATCTCAGCGCTGGCTGGGGGCTGGGGTCACGATGGCTTCTCCAGCTCAGGGCACTAGCATAGTTCTATGTGTCTTGTCAGCTGCAATGTCTCCCAGGGAATGAGCGTGTGTCCCACCTCCAGTGAGCTATTTATCTCCTTAGTGCCTCCAAATGAGGTCATCAAGCTGCCACCTGATTGACAGGCTAAACTCTACCCCTTCGCTTTTACTCCTTTCAAATTAACAACAGATTATGTAACTACCACAGAGCCCATGGTTGCAACCATTGTGTCGATCCATCCTACCACTTTTTGCTGCCACTCTACTTTACCAAGCATTAAATCCTTCTACAAAGGACCGGTCTGTCTCTCCTGACAGTGTTCAAAGTGAGAGGAAGTCCCGCCCTCCTTGCCTTTAAGGAACATTCTGGTTGTACGTCTCCCGAGACAGAAGTGTTTGTGCTTTTGGCACTTCCAGTGTTGTTCCCCAACACCAGAATTCAAACACATCGATTCTTCTTCAGTCTTTCTAATTCAGTGGAATACACTTGTGAAATTTTCAGGGGTCTCTTGGGGCCTGCTTACTATCCTGTCCTTACACCTCTGGCTCTGTTCACCAAGAAGGCACAGCACAACTCCTGTTTGCTAGGGTGCCCCACAAGGGTCCGCTTGATTGGTGGGAAGCTCCAGACTTCCTTGGCCATTCAACGTAGAAGAACATGAACCATTGGACTTGCCCCCTCTGACCAGCCTCCTATCTTAGGCAGTAGGCTCGTTGTATCACCCGCCTTCTGGGGGGTAGTGGGCTGTCTAGGATAATGTCCAACCAGAGGAGATGCCAGCTTTCCCGTTTCTGAATCCCTTTCCATCTCACTCCCAGCATTTGGAGTAGTTTTTCTCCTTAGCTTCAGAAGGAGGTCACCCATGGGGGAGGAAAAGAAGGCATCCACCAACAGGCAGAAGCCATTTTCCACTAAACCCTTTCTCTCCTTGCCAATGTCATTTAGAGCCGGAGAGCA
>NW_022103901.1:9970490-9971881 GCF_000313985.2 Echinops telfairi | reverse complement strand
GCAAAACCACATGAGTGTGAATGGGGGTGTTTGTGGGGACATTGGCGCCCAATAAAATAGTCATAGAAGAAAAAAAAAAAAAGCAAGCAGTGTGGTCTCATTCCCAAGGAAGCTCAAGCCATGCTTTCACAGCTGTAGCATGTAGCGTATGAGTCATGGTGTGTCCAGACTGCCTGGCTTCTGACTCTGTCTGTGCCACTTACTTAAACTTTTGGAACCTCAGTTTCTTTCTCAATAAAACAAAGATGGTAACATCATCTTGCGCCCCTGGTTGGATGGTGCCTGTGGTTAATTGGCTCAGCTACTAGCCCAAAGGTTGGGAGTCTGAGTCCACCCAGATGAACCTTCTAAGAAAGGGCTGATGACTTACTTCCCAAAACAAAAACAAAACAAAACACCAGTAGAACTTACATGGTGCAGCTCTACTCTGACACACATGGGGTTATCATGACTCGAAGGGGACTCACTGGCAACTGGTTAGGTTAGTGCCAGCATCAATCCCATTGAGTTGTCCTGAGACTCTCACTGAGTTCATGTATGTAGAGAGATCCCTTGGCACAGTGGCCGGCACATGGTGAACTACTGTGGTTGGCTTAGAAGACCACGGTTGTTACTATAATTTAATCCCAGAGACCAGGGAATATGCGGTACAACTCTCAGGTTCTGTGACAGGTGCTCAGTTGGGACAGGATGAGGCTGCCTCTGCTTTTCAGAAGCAAAGAAGACAGTGATAATATGGGGCTGTTACATCTGCCTGGTCTTGATTTGTCCAAGTTCTGTCTACATTTTGAATGATCCTCTTTGAGATCCTAGGGTTCAACCTTTACCGTTGAAAATGAAAGACATTATACTAAGACTTCTCTGGTCCCTGGACTTTCAGTCACAGACAAACCGGGAGTCGTCTAGAGCAACGCCACCCCAATTTTGCCTCTGGAGTAGGACAAATGCAGACGAGGGAGAACACGCAACACTAAGACTCAAACCTGGTGGGCAGCTGGACCAACAGCCCAGGGCTTCCTGGAGCATGAGAGGAGCTCAGAAAGCACCAGGACATCACCGTCCCATGGAGCTGCCAGTGTCAGGCAGCACACAGTGAGTGGACAGACGCTTGGTCATACAACGAACTGTTAACAACCCACCTCCACCACCATGTGATCTTTAAGGCTTTTTGTTCCAGAAGTCACAGTCGGATGTCAGCAATCCGTGGTGGCAAAGTGGGCTGCGCATGGGGTTGATAATAGGAAGGTCAGGAATTCGAAATCACCAGTTACTCCCCACAAGAAAGGGAAAGCTTTCTGCCCCTATAAAGATTTACAGGCTTGGAAACCCACAGGGGCAGTTCTACAGGGACTCTGTTAAAATGAGTCGGAATTGACTCGATTGCAGTGAAT
>NW_022103901.1:9969237-9970283 GCF_000313985.2 Echinops telfairi | reverse complement strand
AGCTTAGGCAAGAGATGAATAGAGATGGGGGAGAGATAATTTCCACAATGAGACTCTGTGAATGGTTGTCGATGAAAGTACTTTGAAGGCTGCAAAACACAGCAATCCATTCATTGCTCTAGAAAGGTGGTCACGGAAGGATTCATGCGACAGAAGAGAGGAGAGCCAGCATTTGACAGCGGCAAGAAATCAAAGACTAGGCAGGAAGGCAGGCAGGTGAATTCAGGGCTACTGCTGTGCTGTGGGTGGTCAGAGGCCAGCTGCAGCCTTTGGGTGGCCAACAAGTTCTCATTGGCAGGGCAAAGCCATGTGGGTTGAAAAATGAACTTGGAAGAAAAAAAAACCAGATAGAGGTGGAAAAAGAAAGGGGAGGAAACAAGGGATGATGCTCATGGAGTTCGGTTGGTGCTCTGGGTTATAAAGGAGGATAGAGCAGAAAAAATAGCGAGGACCAAAATGAATATCCAGGTGATGGCTTCAGGTAGATCTGTACAGGTTTGAATGCACCAAGCCCAGCAGACTGGAATAAAGGAGCTTGGATGGAAGGTTCAGAGGGTCTACAGAGCACACTCCCTCGCCTCCGTGATTCTATTAGGTGATGTAACATCGACGTGTTACATAGGGTTGCCTCCAGGCTGGTCCTCAGGATCTCTGCCTGAGACTTGGCCTGGTGCAGAGGGAATGCTCCGCTGGTCATTCTCATTGGGAGACTCCAATAGCCTTGTCTCTGGGCCCTTGGGACTTTCTCCGAGAAGCCATCTGCAAAAACGGCTGCATATTGGGACATGCTTCCTGCGTGGCTCACTTTACCGTAAGGTCATGAAGGGCAGGCAGGAGACACAGTAGAAACAGCATGAAATTTGGGGTCGCTCTTTTCTGGCTGCTGCCTCTTACTGCTTGTGTGTTTGGGGGCAAGTACCTGACCTCTCTAAGTCTCAACTTCTCATGTCAAAAAGGATTCCTTTTCTATCCTTTCATAACCCATGCTTTGTATGGTGCAAAGGGCTTTGCCAATGCCATTCTTTAAATGCATCAACTGCATTTCT
>NW_022103901.1:9965976-9969134 GCF_000313985.2 Echinops telfairi | reverse complement strand
CCCCCCCCCGCCAAAACATTTATTTGGTTTTGGTAGGTATTAAAGGGCAAAAACCCAAAGAAGCCACGCTTTAGGGAATTTTACCCAATTGTCAGCATTCTCTCTCACAATGAGTTCCCCCCACATCTGAAGAGCATCTCAGGTACAGGGTTGTCTGGAAGCTGCCTCCCCAGAGGCCCTGGAACATCAAGAGCCTTGACCTTTACATGCTCCTCAGCTCAGCCAGAGAACAGCCAGATGGCTGCTGTGAGCTCCCTCCCTGTGCAAACATATCTCACCCAGCCAAGTAAACAGGCCTCCCTGTGTCAAAGGCTCTTCGATGCTGCGTCTGTGTGATGTAGCCTAGAAACAAGGGAGCCGGGGCTCTGGACTTTGGTGATGCTTTTAATTTGGGCCCCAAGCAACAGGGGCATTAATCTTGGTGCCTTCTCTCGTTTTGCAAACAGGGCTGGGGGCCACTGCGGTCAGGAGACAGCTCTCACTACTCCCAGGGTAAACCTACTACAAAGAATCTGTCTCTGCCCAGGCAGGATGGGCCCACCCAGAGCAAGAAAACCTGAATCCGGAAGGGAGGGTGGGCGGGCTGGAGGCTGGGGGGAGGGGTGAAGAGTAGTGGAGGAGGTAAAGGGGTACCGTGTGGTACCACCTCTACTATTCTATAGAGGAGACAGAGAGCGTAGTCTCTGACCACAGGGGCAGGATGGTGCTGGAGGAAAAGTGGGAGCAGACTTAACATCTTACAACCCCGGCAGCCCCTTAAGGTTGTGGGGGCTATGGTACCTGGGACCTCCTCGACCTCTAGCATTTCAGGTGTGATAAAAAGGAACTACGGCCTCTCTTCAAGCAGTGGAGACCAGGGGAAAGGATCCTCGGTGGAGAGTGGGAGAAAACAGACTGCGTTCTCGTTTCCGCCCAGAAGTGGCTTTGTGCTCTTCCCCTGAGCATCTTTGTCTAGCTGCGTTAGAACGATAACAGCTGCCATGTGTTGAGCGCCGCTGATGTGACAGGGCGTTGTTTTATTAACACCGTGAGTTGGGGATCATTATCTCCTTTTTGGAGATAAAGAAGTTGAGAATCCGTAAGGGTAACGGACTCACCCGGGAATATGCATTAAGTGGCAGAAGCAGGGAGCGTGTACCCTGCTCTTCTCTATTCTAAACCCCCATCCCGCCCCAGCAACAAAAAAAGGTGGGGTTTCAAGCCTCGATCATTTGAAAGATGAGACTTGACAGGTACTGGCCTACTCAGAACAATTTTTATTTGCTCAGAGACAGAGGTTCTAACTTAGGCGAAGCTCCTCCCATGTCTGGGCGGCAGGGCTCTGTGTCAGAGCTACGACCTTTCCCATCAATCTCCTCCTCTTCCCCTTATTTATCATCTCGGTTAAAAGCCAGAGCAAGGGAACAATCCATACCTTGTCCCACCCCAGCAGAGAACTTGGCAGCAACCTTGGAACTGCTGCTAACACCTTTTGCATTCCAAGGCGATTCAAAAATAGTAGCTGAGTTTCCCCGATACATCTTGGAAGCTACATGAGACAGAGAGAATGAGTCCCCCTAAGACCCATAGACAAAAATTGGTGCTGAGAAGCATTGTTAATGGGGAGGGTAAGCAGAGCTTTTAACCATATGCACTCAACAATCATGTTCGGGGGCAGGGGCCAGCAAAGTGCCACCTCTTTTTGTACAACAAGTGATTAAAGAATGGCTTTTACATGTTTAAATAGTTGGAGGGGGACCAAAAGCAGCATAGCAAATAGAATTTATCGTGTTACATAAATTTATATTAAAATGTAAATGGATATAAAATTCAAATTTCAGTGTCTGTACATAAAGCCTTATTAGGATATAACCACCATATTCTGCTTTTGTGTTATCTGTGGATGCACTAACACTACACCTGACAGGTGAGTGGCAGCCAAAGAGACCACGTGGCCTGTGAATCTAGTAAACACTTAACTACCTGCCCCTTAACAGAAAAAGCATGTGCCTGGGACAGGTGTGGAGGGAGCAGCTCACTACTCAGGTGAGATATACTTTTTTCCCCTTGTGTCTGGTATAGGAGCTCTGGTGGCACAGTGGCTAAAGTGCTTGACTACTAACCCACAGGTTGGCAGTTCAAACCCACCAATTGCTCCACTGGAAAAAGAAGGTCCATGAAGCATCAACAGAGTAATAGAAATGTTTCCACAAGCTGATGTAGCACTGGAAGCACTCACTCATCTGTGCCAAGAAATTTGGAAGACAGCTGTCTGTCTAGAAGAGATCCATACTTGTGCCCATTCCAAAGAAAGGTCACCCAACAGAATGTGGGAATTATCAAACAGTATCATTCATATCATATGCAAATAAACTTTTGCTTAAAAGGTAGATAATCCAAAATGGTTTCAGCAGTACATTGGTAGGGAACTGCTAGACATTCAAGTTGGATTCAGGAGAGGATACGAAGTGAGGGATATCATTGCTGATGTCAGATGGGTCTTAGCTGAAAGTAGAGTGTGTTAAGCCGGTTGACTACAGAAACATATCCAGTGACACCCATATATATGTGTAAGAGAGAGCTTTATATTAAGAATTAATTATATATCAAGCAAACATCCCAGCCCAGTCTAGATCAAATCCATAAGTCCAATGCTAGCCCATAAATCCGATACTAGTCCATAAGTTCCTCTTCAGATTCATGCAGCCATGTGTAGTGACTCAGAATGCAGGGACCTCACCAGCTGGTGAACACAAAGTCTGGTGGATGCAATGGTGGTGGTGGCAGCTCCCAGTTTGGCTCTTCAACAGGAAGGTGAAGGCAGAGAGAGAGGGTGAGGTTCCCAGGTTCCTTCTTATGAGGAGGTCACCACACACACTTCAAGTTGACATGAAATTATGTAACCAACACATAGCGTATACCAGTAAGATGTTTACATGTGTTTTATTCAATATGTGAACGCAGTCAACTGCATGGGTTAGAACAAACTATGGACAACATAGAGAATAATGGGAGTTCTACAACACTTCATTGTGCTCATGTGGAATCCATACGTGGAACAAGAGGCAGCTATTGGAACAGAATAACAGGATATGGCATAGCTTAAAATCAGGAAAGGTGTGTGTATTAGTCTGAGTACTTTGGAGAAACAAATCCACAGCAACTCATGTATAAGAGAG
>NW_022103901.1:9955067-9965586 GCF_000313985.2 Echinops telfairi | reverse complement strand
CATTTATCCCTCCGCCTTTCAATTAGCCCCACATGTGATTATCAGCCAGGCTGGCACAATTAACTAACTTAGTGTGCAAGGGTTTAAAATCAGGAAAGTTTTGAAAATGATGGCAACATACGTACAAATGTGCTTGATACAATCAATGTATGGATTGTTATGAGCTCTAAGAGCCCCCAATAAAATGATTTATATAAAAAAAAGGTCAGAGAAGTCATCTGTTTCTAATATATAAAATATAATGGATCCCTGGTGGTGGGGTGGTCACAGGTTGGGCTGTGATCTGCATGGTCAGCAGTTTGAAACCACCTACAGCTCCTCAGAAGACTGAGAACTGTAACTCCCGTAAACAGTGACAGTCCTGGAAACCAATGGGGGTAGGGGTGGGGTGTGGGGTGTGGGTGTGGGTCACTCTGAGTCAGCATTAACTTGATGGCAGTGAGTTTGGTTTTTGATTTTATTGTCCAAGTGGTGTACCTCTAAAGGAATGGGATCCTACTCCTACAGTGAAAAGATGGTTAAGAATATATCACACAGCTGATGATTCAGCTCAGCTACAAGTGAAGATGATTTAAAGAGAGGACACCAATCAAGAAGCAATATAGAAATTTCTTAAATAATAGTTTTATTGTTTTTGGTCAGGTATTATTTAATATTTTTTTCATGGCTATTTAAAAACTTTCTTAGAACACAACCCAGTACCTCTTTTCTCATTCTTATTGAAATATTAACTATATGAAATAATGAACTATCTTTCAGTATAGTGTTTTTTAATAGTTAAAACAGCCATTAGGGCAGCGAACCAGTTGTTAAATTATTTGAATCACACCACTGGACTGGTCCCTCTTGACAGGGCCAACGTCCAGGAGATGATGTCTTGCCATCCTCGCTTCTAACGAGTGTTTTGGTTGTCCTTCCAAGACAGATACGTTTGTTCTTTTGACAGCCATTGGTACTTTGCCACGGACCCTCACACAACTCAGGGATAAAGTCGGGTCTAATGCAGGTTTTCTTTTCCTAAGGTTGTCCGTGGCGAGTCCCTCAGAAGTGGGTCACTTGGGTCATCTTCCAAGTCTGCTCTTAGTCTGGAGGCTCCATGGAGACCTGTTTACCATGGGTGACCCTGCTAGTATTTGAAAGGGGCCACCATCCCTGTTGAATCAGCCCCTCCTGGCATCGTAAGCCAGATGTTTGCTGGACTAAAGATGGCCAATGCGAGTCCACTGCAGCTCACTGAAGCCTATGATATTGATTGTTGTTGTGTTAGACAGGGTTCTCTAGAGAGATAAAACCAAATTGCTGATAATTAAATATATTTATTTATAAAGATAATTAGATATATAACAAGAAATGAACTGTTAAATTATATACAGATAAATATAACAAATGAACAGTTAAATTATAAGCACTACAAATGGCTCAGAGTTGTGAGAGACTAGCAGTCCTTCTCTCTCTCTGCTGCCAGATCGCCCCTTATTTATAGAGTGAGGCTATCTCAGCACAGCAGCCAATCACAAGGCAGATCACCAACTGTCAACTGACCACCAGTCCCAACTGCCAGTCCCCAGCTCCAGAGATGCCTTAAAGGGACCTCAACTTACAGAGACACAGTCCACAGGGTAGGCGTCCCACAGGTAGTGTAGCCTATAAATTGAGGCAAAGAACGAGCAAGGTAGCCGCACACTGGTCGGATGATCAAAGAGCAAGAGACAAGAAAGATGAGGCTCACTGAGCTATTATCTCTCCGCCCTTCAGTTAATCCTACTTGTATATATCAGCCAGGCTGGCTTAATAAACTATATCAGTTGTGTATTCCATTTCATTTCTGATGGCTTCTGAATTTCCCAGATTCATGCTTCTTCCATTGCATGTCCTGGTTATCAGAGGCTGTTGACAGCTGTTTCTCCTCATTTTGCGCCATGCCCCATCAGCACACAAAGGCCCTAAAAGTTTTCCTCCCTGCGTGTCCATGGCTTTGAAAAGACAGCACTTCCACAGTTATATTTTGAGTCCACGCCCACCCAAGAAGCCCACCCTGCCACCACTGTCTCTGACAATGTTCTGCTGCAATTTTAAGGGTTTTAGTAGCTAACCTCTCAGAAGTGGACCTTCTATTCCTTCTTCATGAGAGGATGCTTAATTTTGTCAAAGGTCTTTTGCCAAATGTGTTTCTTTTCCTTTCTTCTGTTAATGGGGTGCGTTTCACGAATTGATTTTCTAATGTTTGAATTGTTCTTGCCTTCTTAGGATACATATCACCTTGTCATGATGCACAATCCTTTGAATGGGCTTTTGGATTAGGTTTGCTACTATTCCGCATCTATGTTCATTAGGGATTTGGGTCTATAGTTTTTTTTCCCCTCATGGTATCCTTGTTTGGCTTTAGTATCCGGGTAATATTTACCCTATAAAATGAGTTAGGTAGTGTTCCCTCCCCTTTTATTTTTTGGAGGAATTTAAGTAGGGCTTAGGTCATTTCCATAAATGGTTAATAGAGCTCCCCAGTGAAGCCATCTGGTCCAGGAACTTCTCTTTGGGAGGTTTTTGATTACTAATTAAGTCTCGTCACTTGTTAAGGGTCTATTGAGATCGATGTTTCCTTGCGCCAATGTGGGGATTTTTTATATTTCAGGGAATTTGTCCATTTACTCTTAGGTTATAGAACTTGTTGGCATACAACTATTCCTTTACAATTATTTCTATTCCTGCAGGGTTTATTGTAATCGTCCCACTTTTGCCTGTATTTTCAGATATTTGCATTTCCTTGCTAATTTTCTTCAGCTGGAGCTTTCTCCTCCTGTAAAGAGTTGACAGCCGTAGAAACCCACAGGGGCAGTTCTAGTCTGTCCTATACGGGCACTAGCAGTCAGAATTGACTTGATGGCAGAGAATGAATTTCTATTTTCTTTGCCAATCTACCCCAAAGTTGGTCATTTTCATGAACAAAACCCACAATTTTTAGTTTTGTTGATTTTTCTCTACACATTTCCTACTCTGTCATTTATTCCCATTCTGATCTTTATTATTTCCTTCTGGCTGCTAGCTACAAGGTCAGCAGTTCGAAATCAGTAGCCGCTCTGAGGGAGAAAGACAGCGCTTTCTACTCCCACAAAGAGTGACAGGCTCAGAAACTCACAGGGGCAGTTCTACCCCATTCTGTAGGGTCACTATGAGTTGGCATCGACTCACCAGCAGTGAGTTTGTTTTTTTGGTTTGGTCTGGTAGCCTCGGGTTTAGTTTACACTTTTTCTAGTTCCTCAAGTTGTAGAATTAGATGATCACTTCGGGGTCTTTGCTCTTTAAAAAAAAAAAAAAAGACACTTACTGCTATATGAGGAGGGACCAAAAAAAAAAAAAAACCCTACAAAATTTAAAGCTATGTATTTCATTTTTTTCACAAACAACCTTATCACCTTCAAAGTATTCTTCATTACACTTAATACTTTTGTCAAATCTGCAATTCCGTTCTTGGAAACATTTTTCAAACTCATCTCTTTGGATGGCTGACAGCACTTCCAATGTCAATGTTTTGTTCTTCACCTCTTGTATCTTCAAATTGCTGTCCTTTCATGTTCCTCTTTGTTCGCGGAAACAAAAAGAAGCCACAGGGATCGAGTCAGGTGAGTAAGGTGGATGAGGCAAGAGAAGCACACTGTGTTTTGCCAGAAACTGGCACACTGAGATGGCTGCATGAGCAGGTAGATTGTGGTGGTGGCAAAACCAGTCTCCGATCTGTGACAAATCAGCCCTTTTTTGGTCGCACACTGTTACCCAATCCTTTCAGTACCTCTAAATAGAAACCTTGATTAACAGTCTGACCTGGTGGAATGAACTCCAAATGAACTGTGAGTTGACATTTTTGTCTGTTCAGAAGTTGATGGATGTCCAGAACGAGGTTTGTCATCAGTTAACATTTCACCTTTTTGGAAACGAGAAAAACCACTCATTCACTTGAGTTTTTTCCATAGTCCTGTCCTTGTAAGCTGTGTTCAACATCATCACAGTTTCTGTGGCATTTTTCCCAAGCAGGAAACAAAATTTCACAGCTGCACGCTGTTCTTTTAAATCAGCCATCACAAAAAATGAGGTTCAAGTGAAACGGCTTTTATGAAAAATTCACTGTGATCAGAGGGAACCTTCCCAGGCAACGCCACTGGGTGCACTAACTCAGAGTGAGTTGCTTGATGCTTACCTAGTAGGAAAAATGCATGCTACGAAAGCTCCGTTCCACCCAGCTCAATTCATTCTGGTTTTTTTTTTTTTGGTCCCCCCTTGTATATTTTTATTTGAGTATTGCCTTTATTGCAGCCCATAATTTAAGGTATATTGTGTTTTCATTCTGTTTAACTCTTATTTTTAATTTTCCTCTTGATTTCCTTGTTTACATATTATTGTTGTTTAGTAGTGTGTGTTATTGGGAGGCCTGGTGGTATAGTCAGTATGCATTGGGCTGCCAACTGCAAGGCCAGCAGTTTGAAACCACCAGCCACTCTGGGAGAAAGATTGAGCTTCTACTCTCATCAAGTGTTACATTCTCAGAAACTCACAGGGGCAGTTCTACGCTGTCCTGTAGGGTTGCTATGAGTCAGAATTGATTTGATGGCAATGAGTTTGGTTTTGAGCATTATTAACCTTCCACATTTCTGTGTATTTCCCATTTTTCTATTACTCATTTCTAAATTAATTCCACTGTGATCCAAAAAGATACTTTGTATGACTTTAATACCACTTACTGAGATTTGCTCTGTGTCCTAAGATATACTCTATCCTGGAGGATGTTCTGTGAGCACTGGCGAAGCATGTATATTATGTTGGTGTTGGATGGAGTGTTCTATATATATGACTGTTAGATCGTGTTGGTTAACAGCATTGTTCTTATTTTCTATTTCTTGTGGTTAGCAACCCAACCCACAACCCACTACACCACTGGGGCTCTCATAGTTTCTATTTATTTATTGATATTCTTTTTAGTTGTCCTATCCATTAAAAAATTCCTATGATATGGGTGGAAGTTTTCAGAGCAAGCCAGTTTCCCATTCAACAATTCCTTCCCTGTCTGTTTCTTGTCCTTCATTGCAATCCCCACAATGTAACGGCACTCGCCCCACTGCCTCCCTGGGTTTCTATTTCCATTCCTCCTTCTTTCCCATCCCCTTATGCCTTCTGAACTTTGTCTCTGGACAGATGTTGCTCTTTTGATCTCAAATGGTTGATTGTTCTAAGGAGTGCACACCTCTCTGGTGTTACTGTTCACTTTTTACGACTGCTTATTGTTTGGCTAAGAGTTGAGCTAATAGAATGAAGTTCCAGGTTTGAAGTGTGTCTAAAGTTATTTTGGGGATTCTTCCAATCTTAACAACACCAATAAACTCATCTTTACCTTTATTTTTAGTTCCTCCCCCACCTCAATTTTCCTCCCACCCTATCCAAGACCTCCAATGTTGTCCTTTTCAGAGTGTTTCTGGTGTCAGAGTCATGGAGACTGTTTCATGTGGTCCATTAATCCTTTGCTTTCCTTGAGTATTTCTTTTTATTCACTTTGTTTTGCTTTCGATGGGGAGGGGTCAACAGCTGTACCTTATTCTTACCATGCCTTCCTCCCTGTCTTGATGCAGGACAGAAACCTTGTGCCCCACTTGATGTCCAAGGCCCAGCCCCATCCATTTTCCGGTACTCTCCCTTTGTCAGGCTGTTGTGACTCTCCCCTCAGGCAATCTCCCCCCAACCTGTAAGGAGCAATCTTCCCACCTCTTATTGGCAGGTTTCCCAGCCTTTACACTTGATCTGAAATGTGAACCTCTCCAGGAAGTTTTCTCTGGGTTTGAGTGGCCCTGTGTTGCTCCCTTCCATTTCAACACCTGAGTACTCTGATATTTCCTCTTCCTCCTCCACCCTGTTCAATCTCTCCAGACTCTAGTGGTTCTAAATCTCAAATTCCAATCTGCTTTCCCCTGCCCTGTTCATGTTGACTTTTTGCTTTCTCCTTGATTTGAAAATGTCATCCCTTTATTTATTCAAAATGTCATAGTATTTTGTTTTCAAATAACCATTGCTGTATGTTTCCATTTTGACTATTGGCTTTTCTTCCCTCAAACCTACCTGCTCTTCAGATAGGACTTTGTCTCAGAGGAGGGGATGTGGCGTTCCTGTTGACCAGACAAGCTGCTCCTCAGCTTTGACTTGCCAACTAGAGTCAAAATATCTGTATAAGAATGCTTCAAAGAGTTCATGGAACAATTCCATTCTCTTTTGACTCCATTTTAAAACAAACTTCTTGAAGCCCATAGATATCTATGAAGTTTTCAAATTTAGCCCAATCTCCGAATTCTAAAGAACTGAACTGTGAGGGTTGACTTTAGAGTAATCCAAAGTTGGGGGGGATGAGGCTAGGATGTATAGAAAATTCTTTTCATATAAGATGGAAATGTACAGTCATAGGTAGGTGATACTTTTGGATAGTGGAATGAAAGAGTGTGGAATGAAAAGATGTGAGAGTTCTGCTCGGTCCTTTGGGGGTTAAACTTGTAGCGGACGATGAGGGACTCAGTTAGAAACAAACACAAAAATGACACACACACACACATTGGATTTACAGCTCACCCGAGAACAATAGGGTCAGCTCCTTCTTGCCTGGGGTTATGTCCTGTGGAGATTGAAATCTCTCAAAGGAACTTCCAAGATCAACATGGCTTGGGAAAGGTAGAACAGCTGAGGTGGAGGGTGATGTCCCTTTGGGAGAGAGGAAGTGGTGAGAGGAATGGAGGCACAAAACGAAGAGGCTTGGGCTTGTATTGAACAGGTAGGTTCCAGACGTGACAACCAGAGGCGCCGTGGTGATATCTGTGGACACCAGCAGTGCACACCTGAACAGTACCAAGGGACTACGTGGCAGGTCACCCTACACCATTTGGACATGCCTTTGGGAAGGACAAGACTGAAGGATAAAACCTTGTCAAGGGAAGAAAATTGAACTGTGAGAAACTGGATGTCAGAGAGTATTTAAAGTGGAAGAGAGTGTGGAGCTATTTTTACTAGGAAAGAGTTCATGTTTTCAGTTTTATGAGGATCTGAGAGACACGTGTTGGGTCACGAACAATGAAGAGAGACCCCTTTTCTTCTGCACATATGCGTCAGAGGGTGTAAAATGTAGCCCTTGCTATAATAAAAAGTGTATCTTGACTATAATTCCTGGAGGGCCTTTGCTGGCACTTTGCTCATTCCTTTGGTCCAAAGGACGCTTCCGTTTGCCCAAGCATTTCAAAGATGTCAAACGTGCTAGGGGCCGAATGAATAATACGTTCCACTCATCTGTTTACAGTATTATACTCTTTAAAATTGCCATTCAGTATTGTGTCAATTAGGTGAAGCAATCATTGCTTTGATTTCATAGAAGAAACAACAGGTAAGGTGATTTGGCAGCCAGAGGCAGCTCCATTCTCATCAAGCCTTTTGCCTCCAAATTCCCTCTCTGTCCCTTTAAACATCTTTCCCGGATCTCACCGATGGTGTTGGCACTGATGGCTGAAGTCTGTCCTTCTCATGCCAGGCAGAAAGGGTGATTATTGGGCCTTAGCCCCCAAGCCACCTTCACCCCTGGCTTCTTGTGCCCCATCCCACAGCACTCTGTGAGACTGGCTTATTCTACTGTGTTCCACGTGGCAGGTGTAGGTTTCTCTGTCTTCAGGAGGGACTTCCACCACCACCGAAAGTTGGTAAGAACCATTTCCGCTGGGAAGAACATCTTTCTCTGTCTCAGACATCTTCACCTCACTGGCCCGAGTCCAGTACATATCAATTTCTCGGGGGTAGAAGTCATAGGCCAGGCATTTGAGGCTCCTCGCCTTCCCCGGGCTGGTGTGGCTGGTGAGTGACACAGAAGGAGGATCTGTGGAGGAGAGAGAGAACATGGATCGTGAGGCTTTGGCATGGATGTCTCTCTGCCCGTGCCTCTTCCCCCGCTTCCTCCTTGTTTGTCGGTGACTAGTGAGGGTCAGCACGGAGCTTTGTCCTTATCTCCTCTAAGAATCCTTTGTGAATAACAGAGAAGGTTGAGCCTTCCCATGAGCTTTTGGATCCCTGTTGGATCATGGAATGCCCGTGGTCATTTCTTTTTGCCAGTTCTCCCCACCCACCGTGTAGTAGGGATGAATTCCTCCAGAAACGTTCCTATTTTACCCCTAACCTCTTTTTTACAGCCCCTTCCTTCTTTCGATCTCAATTTAGGCTCCCGGCTCGACCTGTGCTCCTATGCATCAAAACCTTCCCTGTTCCATCTGTAGACTGCTTTCTCATTATTTCTCAATTGCCGGTGTCTGGCGATCAATCTTGCTCCCTTTTGCTCATTTTCATCCTTCCGGGCATTTTGCACCCTCCCCTTCCTCTTTTCAAAACCAAACCAAGAAGGCAATGACCATGGGATGCGATCCTGGATTGAAGGGTACAGACCCCCTCACGTCCCTCCCCCAAATTAATGTCCACCCAGCACCTCAGAATGCAACCTTATTTGGAAACTTGGTCTTTGCAGATGTAGGTGATCAGGTAAAGATCAGGTCATACTGCGTGAGGGTGGGCCCTAATCCAATATGACTGATGGCCTTTGAAGAAAGGAGAAGACACCCAGAGATACACATCTAGAAGGAAGATAACACCTACAGATGGAGGCAGCAATTGGCGTGATGTGTCTACATGCCCAGGAATGACTAGAATTACTGCCCGAAGTTAGGAAGGGGCAAGGAAGAATATTCTTCAGCGTCATCAGAGTGAGCATGGCTGTGGCGATATTTTGCTCTTGGACTTCTGGTCTCCCTAACTGTGAAAGCAGCTGTTGTTTTAAGACACGTGGTTGGCGGCACTTTGCTACAGTCACCCTGGGAAACAAATACCAATTTGCAATCTGAAAAACGGAATTGGAGTCCCAGGTCTGAGGCTTACAGACAGTGTTCACCTAGCTTTCCGGACCGCTCGCATCCTCATTCATAAACTGGGCACCGTTGTTATTGTTGGGTGCCGCTGAGACGGATCCAACTCTTAGCGACCCTCCAGACAACAGAACAACATACCTCACCCTTGTTCTGATGTTTGAACTCCATGCGGCAGCCACCCTGCCCACCCATCTTGTTGAGGGCCTTCATCTTGTCTTGTTGCCCCAGCACTTTACCGAGCATGATGTCCTTATGCAAGGACTGTGTCTCCTGATAGCATGTCCAAAGTATGTGATAAGAAATCGTGCTATCCTTGCCTCTAAGAAGCATTCTGGCTGTATTAAACCCCTCAAATTACTGCCATAGAGTCATTCTGACTCAGAGAAACCCTGCATGGGATTTCTGGGACGGTCAGTCTTTAGAAGAACACACAGTTTTATCTTTACCTTGTAGAGCTGTCGGTGGGCTTGAATTGCTATAGTTGGGGTTAGCAGCCTAATGCCTAACCCACGGGCCACCGATCCCCTCAAGCCCAAACCCACAGCCCTTGGGTTGGTTCTGACTCATACTGACCCCATATAGGGGTTCTGAGGCTTGGCTAGTCTTTATGGGAGCAGATAGCCTGATTTTTCTCCTGCAGAGCAACTGGTGGGCCTGAACAGTTGACCTTGCAATTAGTAGTCCAACGCTTCCCCGACAGCGCCATCTGAGCCCCTCAAATTGGGTATTAGGGAAGCCATACTGTTAAATCAATGCTTATCTTGTCTTAACCTGCCTGAAATCTTATCACTGTTCATTTTGGGCTCCACCTCTTGTCCTGGGGAATCAAAGAGTCTTAGGATGTGAGCGCCAAAAGGCTCAAAGGAATTTCAGGGCTGATGGGAAGCAGTGTGAGATGTTCCCCTAGGCTCCCAACCTGAGGTCACTTGGGTCTTTCTCAGATCAATACTGGGGACCAAGGCATAGGCAGGAAACAGTGAGTACCTTGTTGGTCCAGGTGAGTCTTGCTGTATTCCAGGTATGTCTGCAGCATCTCAGGACACTCTTCCTCCAGGTAGGCCTTGGCCCGCTGCACATAGACTTTTTCTGCCTCCCACTTCTGCTTGGTGTTTTGGGCTGCTGGGTCCAGAGGAACCCAGGCTGGAATTTCTTTGTTGAACTCAATGAAGTCTCGTCCATCATAGGCATACCTCCAGAATGCGCCACTGCTTTTGTTGTTCCGAACTTCACAACCAAACATTCCCTGAAAGGTGTGAGACCCTGAAGAGATGTCAGTTGGCTTAGTATCAACTCCATCTTACTTTTATTCCTGTGTGGTTTGATACCCAATAGAAAAGTTTTTAAAAATATATATATATAGAAGCATACACTTCCTTTTTCTTGACGTATAAGTCATTAGCCAGATATGTAGTTGAGAGGGAGAGGAAAACCATTCATTTTAATATTTGAGGCTAACCGAGATAAAACACGTTCTTCCAGCTGGGAAATTTAAGAGGGCTGCGGACTTTAGACAGACTTCTAGACCTTCTGCTTTGTGATTGGTTTGACTATGCTACGAGTTCTTAGAAACCCAACACAACCATAAGGAGCTGCGTTTC
>NW_022103901.1:9948962-9954610 GCF_000313985.2 Echinops telfairi | reverse complement strand
ATTTTTATTCCAAATCACTACCTCCCCTTAAGGAATTGGAACACAATCTTTTCCTTTTTATCATAAAAGTATGGGCTATCCAATATTGATTAGTGCTAGATTCTGAATTCAAGATTTCCTAGACATCCCCCTCCAGCCATGTTTCATGAACTTGACCCTGAACTCCTTTGTGCTTCAATGTCCTCATTGCTAAAATATAGAATGCCAGAGAGAGAGAGAGAGAGAGAGAGAGAGAGAGAGAGAGAGAGAGAGAATGTCAACAGTACCTATTATAGAGGATTATTATGGGTATTAAATGTGTTAGTACAAGTGCCAGGCATATAGTAAGTGGTCAATAAATAGTTACTGTTATTCTTGTCCAAGTGCTCTGTTGCCATGTCTTTACCTTCTTGGGTCATAATTGTCCATGTCAGCATTTCCATTCCAGCCCATCTCCTTCTTCTTCCAACACACTTCAAGCCCAAGCCCCTTTCCTTACCAAGAGCCTTCCCATTCCACATCTTTCTGATTTCTGCACGACTCTTGGCCTCTTTTGGAAACCTGACCTCATTTGGATTCAGATTCCATGTAACTTCTTGGACATGTTTGCACTCAGAAGCCAACCTTTCAACACCCACTCTATAGTGGGTGAGCAATAGCCGTTCACCAGGCTTGAGTTGGCTGACTTGGGGGCTGGGCACTGAGGATAGGTTTCAGAGGAAAAAAAATACCAGGTTGGGAGACACAAGAGCTAGTTTCCCTGCTTGGCTCTGTCCGCATCTCCTTACACACGAAGACAGCTGATCTGCTCTGTGTCTGCAGTTTATAATTAGGAGGAATTTTAACGATTCCGTGTAACTCTGCCAGTCTGTGGTTTTGATTGGACACTCACCGAACATTTGCTGTGGATCCTGTCAACCAGCTAGTGACTGGTGGAGCCACAGCGGGAAGCTAGGGCTGTCAAACTTTCAGAGTGCCTCTTTTTGCCCAACATCCTGGACTTGGATGAGTCATACCTTCAGAAGGGGTGAGTGCGGTTTGGGGGTGGGGAGCTAAGCGGGGGGTGTGTACCTGGGTGAGAACAGACTCTAACACCATGTCCCATGTGAGTTGAAGCAGTCTAAGTAGGTGTGTTGTGGAGTAGGGGGATGCAGAAGTGCCTGTGCATTTCCACTCGGATCTTCCGTTCTTCCTCTGGGATAAAGACTCTATTCCTACCCTGCTGATTCCCTCTGACTGGCCATGATTAGGTGGTCTGTTGAGCCAAGACCAGTCCCTCCAGCCGTCCTTATCCACTGACCTTCTCTGTCCTTGTAATAGTCCATGATGTCGTTCAGGGTCACCATGAAAATGTCCTCCCGGGCCTTCTGAAGTTGGCTTTCCTTCTCCCAGTTCTCCATTCCTTCCACCTGACTCCAAGGTCCTAGGGGTTCAGCCTTTCTGCTGTCACTATTGTAGTGGAAGAAGGGCTGGTCGTTGAGGTAGGCCATGGCCTGAAAGCTGGGGAAGCCTTCCCTGGGCTTGGATAGCCCAGTGTAAAGGAAGGACAGAGAGTAAGGCCCTGTAAAAGAGGAGAGAAAATAGTGTGAGGTCTGGGATTCATCCACTCAGAGTAGTGTGCTGTGAGACAGCAGAGGCCCGGGGAGGAAGACTTCCCTTCCCAGTGCTCTCGTCCAGGTGGCCAACTTCATACATTGCAGGCCTGGTTGAATGATAGGGCTCTACTTTTTCTTCTAGACATGGTTCGGAGATCACTCTATTCCTGTACGCCATCGTTTTGTCTCCTTGGCACATAAGAAGATACCATTTCTCAGTCTCCTTGTAGGCACATTGGGACCAGGGGACTGAGTTCTGACAAAGGGGAATGTGAGCATAGGAGATGCCTTTCGTTTGGTTCGAGGCCTTTATGAGTTGGCTGACTTCCTCTCCCCACTCCACCCCCCAGAGGCAGTAACTGGAGGCCACAGGTAAGATGGAAGACTCCCGAGAGGCTGACAGCTTGGATCTCTGCGTCACCCAATGGAGCGGGGAGTGTTTGTGCTTTACTTGAGCAAGACATAACTCTGTGTTGGGTCAAGCCACTAATAGCTTTATTTATTGTTGGAATATAACCTAGTCTGACTTGACAAATATACAGTGAACCCTCGCCACTTCGCGCTTCGACTTCCGCGGCTTCACTCTATCGCGGTTTTTGCGTAACAGCGCATGCTCTGTCATTACTGCCACTGATTGGCTCATACTGTACACGCTTGATGCCATAAATAATATAATAAATAAATGATAATTGTAACGTCTAAAATGTTTTACTGTATTTTCCCTTTTTCGTTTAATAAATTGGGTAATACGAGTGTAATGGTGACTAAAGGGTGTTTTTTCATGTCCTCTATGCTCTAACTACGAAAATATTTGATTTACAAATAAGGAATCCTACTTCGCGGAATTTCATTTATCACAGTAGGGTCTAGAACCGATTAACTGCAATAAAGGAGGGTTCACTGTAGTTAGAATTCTAGAAGAATAGACAATTCAGAAAATGATCCAGATGGTACCAACACAAGGTAAGATCAGGATGGGTCTCAGAATCCTAGGACTATACCTTGAGTTTTGGTATGAGGTAGGAGATGGGTGAATAGAGGGGAGATATTTCCTCTGCTCCACAATGAACTCACCATATGATTCCCGTGGGAATTAGTTAATGATGTTGGAGGTCCTGTGAAAGAATCTTAAACCAAAAAACTACCCAAACTCTCTGCTACTGAGTCAATGCTGACTCACAGCGCCCTGCCTGTGGGATTCCGAGACTGTAACTGTTTATGAAAGTAGAAAGTTCAATCTTTTGTCCACGGAGCTGCTGGTGGTTTCAAACTGCCGACCCTGCAGATCGCAGCCCAGGCTCCTGGAAGATTCTTAGTGTTGGCATTATTCTTGTTAATCAATTTTAGGAAGACGTTATTATAAGACCTATGTAAAATTAATATTCTGATCATCTGTAAAGCGAACATATTTTAAACAGGAACAGCTTAAACTGTGAAAACCAGTGTACATTTCTTCACTCTGAAAAGTTTATGTCTTGAAGGCCCTGTTCCCCTGTCTGAGAATGGCCGCTGGGTGGTCCCAAGCTCCGGGTGTCTTTTCTTCCAGGTCCCCTGGAGTACCTGATTGTGGGGCTAAGGAATGGGTTTCCCCTAAAACAGTGGTTCTCAACCTTCCTAATGCCGTGACCCTTCCATACAGCTCCTCACGTTGTGGTGACTCCCCCCAACCATAAAATTATAGTCATTGCTACTTCATCACTGTCATTTCGCTACTGTTATGAATCGGGCGCCCCCTGTGAAAGGGTCGTGACCCACAGGTTGAGAACCGCTGACCTAGAACCTCGTCTCCAGTGAATCCGCCTCTACACGTCTCCCTTTCAGAGACAGGCAGCTCCATCCAGCCATGGGAGGGAAAGCAGACATTGGAAAGAATCCAGAGCAGAGGGATTCCTGCTGTGTCCTGGCTTGTGACCTTGGGAAGGTCCCTTAACCTCTCTGGGGTCTGAGATGCTATTATGATGATGATCATATTTACATTTGTACTTTAAGGGTTTTTGATGAGAGATTATGTACGGATGAGAGCCCAGAGGCTCTCTGGATTCGAGCGTGGGAGCTGGATTATGAACCTCAGACCCTCACAGCTGTCATCCTATGGGAACCTGAGCTGCTTTAGGACTGCTTCTCCCGAACCCTTGTATCCTATCTTCCCCTTCCCTCCCATTGGAATCTTCCCCCACTCACGGGTCTCGGTCTCCTGGGGGTCTGCAGGTCCCAGAAGGAGCAGCAGCCACAGCAGCACGGCCACAGGTGTCCCCATGATGACTGGTTGGAAAGTGCCAGCCTTCCCTGGGTCCCAGAGCTCAGAGAAGGCTACTTGGAGAGAGAGCCAGGTGAAGTTTTGGAAATGGCTGGGCTCAAAGCCAAGAGTAGGAGGAGGTGAGAGCCGGTGAGCCAATGAGCGTGCCAGGAAGGGCCCCTCCCCTGACGGTCAGAAGAAAGGACAAAGAGGTTGTGGTTAGTGAGTCAATGGACAAAGTCTACAAATGGAGGGCTGAACAGGCTCATCACAGGATGGTGGGGGGCTTTGTGTGGGAGATACACTGGGTCCTCCAGCGGAAAGCAGGCCAGTGGGATTGTTTGAGCTGTGTGCTGCGGCGAGTGGCAGATGCCAAGGGATGTGTGTCACCCATGCAGCGTTGGAAGGCTATCCCTGGGTCTGGTCAGAAGTTCCCAGCTCCCAAAGTCAGCACAGACCGTGGTTTGCAGGGGGATTTGGACCTTGCTGGAGCATGCTGTAGTTCTCCCTTTTGGAAAAGCTCTTACCATGTTTGGAACCGGGGATTGGGACCACCCAGCTAGGACGCCTCCCGCACTAGTCCATATCCACCCCCCAAAAACTTTGTCTGTAGGACAGTCACTCCTGTCCCTTCCTCCGTTTATTTGTGTGGTTGACGTGGAAGCAGAAAAGTTGCCCTGTGACCGAATAGCTGTGTGTGGCTTGGCATTGAAGTCATTGACCAGAGGCATCGAATCAGGTGTTAAGGAAGCAAAGCAGCAGGAACACCAGGCCAAGCTTTCTGTTGTTCCTTCTGAAACTATGCCCTTCTTTCTCTTGAGGAGTGGCTGGTGGTTTCAAACTGCTGACCTTTTGGTCAACAGCCCAATGAGCAATGACTGCACCACCTGGGCTCCTGGCAGAAGGCTGCTGCATCTTTTCAGCTTCGGCTTTTTAGTGATCTTTAAGTGATTTGACACCTCTCTTACCCCACTTAAGCTTTTGGGCTTAATTTACTTTTTTATATCACAACAGAGATTATTTTAAACACACTCTCTGTTAGGTAGCCAGAGACAGGGACAGAGGGGTTGTCCCTCTCCATGCTTGAAGGACCTCTACAGAAAGAGAATCAGGCTAGCCTTAGCCAGCCATAAAGGCTAACTGGGCATGCTCCAATTCAAGCCTGAGTCACGTGGGTGGTACACCTGGGTGGCCCAAAGGAGGCCCAGATGGGCTTAATTCAGCCAATGGGGTCAACCAATACCTTTGACCACTCCTTCCAGCCAGAGCCCTCAAATACCGTGACTGGGACTTCCGGCCCTTTATCTTTGCCCTTTGCCTCCTGACCCTGTGCCCGCTTGGCATGTCGCGGTCTCTCTGGCCTCCATTTGCCAAGTGTGGGTGCTCAGTCCCATGAGATTGCCCATGTTCAGTGATGAGCTCTAGTGCGCCCTAAGCATGGTCTGTCACGCTTCCCCAAAATAGCGTGAATTCTTTTGAGACTGTAACATCCGAAATTTCTTCTGTCCTTTATGAAAATCCACTTGGATCACAAACCAGAATTCGGTGTGAATTCTTTCTTGTGTGAAACCAAGAACCGAGGTATTTCTCACCCTAGAAACCTAACATCTGTACTCCAACGATCACTGTGTTAGTCTGGGTAGACTAGAGAAACAAATAAACACGCATATGTATATAAGGGAGAGGTTTATATACAAGAGCAATTGAACATTGAGAAAACATCCCAACCCAGTCCAGTCCAAGGCCATAAGTCTGATATTAGCCCATATGTCCAATTCCAATCTATAAAGTCCTCATCAGACTCATAAAACACATGCAATGAAGCCAAATGCAGGGCG
>NW_022103901.1:9935814-9948679 GCF_000313985.2 Echinops telfairi | reverse complement strand
TGACAGCCTAGATTCCACCCCTACATTCTTAATCCTTAAATGGACCCCAGATTAGGTGACTACCACAATCACATAAAAATAATAAAGGAAACTCATTCCCACATGGGATTGTGTATGTAGGTCTGCTGCTGTTTTGGTCAGGGGCCATTGAGTCCGTTCCGTTTGACAAGGACCCTGTCGTCCGTTCCGACTCACAAGGACCCTGTCGACTCACAAGGACCCTGTCGACAACAGAACAAACACCGCCTGCTCTTGCACCCACCCCACACACATTCTTAGGGTTGAGTTCAGTGATTTAGCTGCTATACATTCATCCAGCCTTCCAGGGAACAATTGACATTTGGTTCTTTAGATCCTTTATCTTCCCTATGTTGAGGCAGGGTAGAAGTCCTGGCCCCAGTCGATGCCCAAGGCCCAGCCCCATGATCCAGTCATCTTCCTGGTCAGGCCCGTGTGACCTTCCTCTCACCGGAGTCTTAGCCCAACTTGTCAGGAACCATCTTTGTACTTCTTGGTGAGCTTTCTTGGCCTTCACACTTGATTTGAACTATGACTCTCTCCAGACTCAGTGCTGTTCTCTTCTTGAATACCTGCCCAACACTTGGGTTCTCTGAGCAGCCTACACCTCCTACCCACAGAGGTGGGTCTGGATCTCAAGTTCTAGTTTCCCTCAGCCTTGTCCTGTTAACGTTTAGATTTCACATTGGCCGGAAATTTTTTATCCAGACATGTGTGACTCGATTTGTTCAAAGCGTCATAAGTAGCTTTGAAATATCATACTCCGTGTATTTCCTTTTGGATGACCTAGTTATTCTCTTTTTCCCCCTTCTGATTAAGTTGAATAAACATACCAAAGATGGAATATCCACATAAGAAAAACCCAAAAAAACTGAAGTGGGAGAAAAACCTGGGACATATTCAAGCCAATGTTTCCTGTCTGTTTTTGTTGCTCTTGGCTGTCATGCCATCGGTTCCAACTCCTGGTCACACCATGTACAACAGCACGGAACATGTCTTGATCCTGCATGGTCCACACCTTGCTATAGCAACAGTATCAATTCATCTGGCTGAGCCTCTTCCTCTTTTTTTGGTGACCCTCTCCTTTACCAGGTGATGTCCTTCTCCAGGGACTGGACCTCCTGATATCCAGTTCAAGGCATGTGAGACAAAGTCCTGCCACCCTCCCTTCTAAGGAACATTCTGCCTGTGTTTTCTCCAACACAGACTTGTTTGCTCTGGCAGTCCAGGTTGTTGTAAGGTGCCATTGAGTCGGCTCTGTCCCACAGTGACGCTATGCAAAATAGAGTGAAACAGTGCCCCATCCAGTGCCACCCTCCCATTGTTCCTTTGCCTCGGTCCACTGTTGCAGTCACTGTAGCAATCCATCTCGTTGAGCCTTCCTCTTTTTCACTGTCCTTCCACCTTATCAAACATCATGTCCTTCTCCAGGGACTTGTCTTTCCTGGCAATATGTCCAACATATGTGGGATAAAGTTTATTGTGCCAATCTGGCCGATAAACACACGTGGGGGTTAATTGAAGGGTGGAGGGATAAATGGCTCGGTGAGCCTCGCCTTTCAAGTTCTCGGGTCTCTTGCTTTCTGATGGTTGGACCAGGGTGCAGCTGCCTTAGCCAGTTCCCTGCTTCAGCTGGCAAGGCTCACTTCCTGCAAGACATCCCCAAGGAAAAGCCGCATGGACCTACGCCAATGCAGCCCTGGGTGCTGGAACAGCCGTGTGGAGACCCCTGTCAGCCCTGAGATGCTTACACACTCACTGACTCTGCTTTCCTCCTGCAGTCGACATCATTATGTGCATTTGTGAGATGGAGGAGGACTTGGTGGATTGGTGGCAGACATATGGGCTAATGTTGGACTTGTGGGCTTGGGCAGCCCTGGGTTGGGATGTTTTCTTGATGTGCACTTAACCTTTATATAAAACTCTCTCTTATTTATATGGGTTTCTGTGGATTTGTTTCTCTAAAATACCCAGACTAACACAGTATGTAAGACGACATCTTGCCATCCTTGTCTCTAATGAGCACTCCAGCAGTCCATAGTATATTTAATATTCTTCACCGGTACCGTAATTCAAAGCGCCCAGTCTTCTTTTGTCCTCCTCCTAATTGGCCAGCTTTCACAAGCACATGAGGAGACTGAAGAGACCATGGGTTGGATCAGACACACCTTGGTCTCGAGAGTGATAGCTGTGCTTTAACAGTGGCATAGCTGTCCAATATTATATGTCAGTTGACTTCCTCACTGCTTCTTCCATGGGCACTAACTGTGGATACAAGCAAAAGGAAGTCCTTGATTACGTCATCAATACCTTGCTGTTGATTGTAAGCCCCGTTGTGAGGATTGCGGTTATCTTTGCAATGAGGTGTCACCCATCCCGAAGGCTGTAGTCTTTACTCTTCAACAGCAAGGGCTTCAGGGCTTCTTTGCTTTTGGCCTGCAAGTTTGTTTCATCTGCATATCACAGGTTGTTAAAGAGTCGCCCTCCTATCCTGATGCCCCCTTCTTCTCCATGGAGTTCAATGTCTCAGATTATTTGCTTTGCATACAGATTAAATCACTATGGTGGAACAATACAACCCTGGCATACATTTCCTGATTTGAAGCCAGGTCTATCCCGTCGTTGTCTCGCAGTGATGCTATAGGACAGGTAGAAGTACCTTTGTGAGTTTCTGACACTGTAACTCTTTATGGGAGTAGGAAGCCCCAGCTGTATGAATCAGCATCAAGTTGAAGGCAGCGAATTTGGTTTTGGTTTGAGTATCCCTTACTGTGCTTGAATGACTGTCTCTTGCTCTCTGTATATGTCTTGCGTGAGCAAAATGAAGTGTCCTGAAATTTCCATATTTGTGCAGTGTTATCCATAATTTGTTACAATCCACACAGTCAAGTGCCTTTCCATAATCGATAAACACAGGTGAACCTCCTTCTAGTATTCTTTGCTTTCAGCCAAGACTCATTCCACATCAGCAACGAATCCCTCTTGTGTGTTGTTGGTCGGTGCCAACAAGTTGGTCCTGATTCACAGTGACCCTACGTCCAACAGAACAAAACACTGCCTGGCCCTCACGGGGTTGCTCTTGGGTTGGAGCCCATTGTTGCAGCCACAGTGTCAATCCACCTTGCTGGGGACCTTCCCCCTTTTGGTGCCCTTTACTTGACCAAGCAGGATGTCCTTCTCCAGGGACTGGTCTCTCCTGACAACATGTCCAAAGTATGCGAGACCAAGTCTCGCCACCCTTTTCTTTTTTTCTTTCTTTTTGCTTTTTTAACATTTTATTAGGGGCTCATACAACTGTTATCCCAATCCATACACACATCAATTGTGTAAAGCGCATTTGTACATTGTTTCTCAAAACATTTTCTCTCCACCCAAACCCCCGACATTAGGTCCTCATTTTTCCCCTCCCTCCCTGCTCCCCCCTCCCACATGAGCCCTTGATAGTTTATAAATGGGTATTTTGTCATATCTTTCCCTGTCCGGCCACCCTTTTCTTTAAGGAGCATTCTGGTTGTTTCTCGGGCAGTCCACAGCACTTTCAATTTTCTTCACCAGCACCATGATTCAAATGCATTGATTCTTCTTCGTCTTTCTTATTCAATGTCCAGCTTGAACATGAACATGAGGAGAATGAAAACACCATGGTTTGGGTCAGGCACACTTTAGCCCGCAAGTAAATTCTCTATACCTCATTTATATTTTCCTCTCTTGTTTTAGTTTTTCATGGTCATGGGACACATTATCAAGAAGCTTCTGTAGGTAATTAAATTAGTCCGTGTAGGTCTTAGAATGCTTTTATTTGTAAAAATGGCTATTTTTGTAAAAATAAGTACTATTTTTACCATTTGTAAAAATAATGGCTATTTTGTAGAAATAATTATAAGCTAGGAACTGAAGTGGAAATTAGTGCTCCGTTATGTCATAACTTTCACTGGTGCAGGGGAATTGTCTGACGTCATTCTGACCTTTGATTCTCTTGTGTGCTGTATATATTTTTGTCCCTTGTAGACACTCGTCAAACTGTATCTTTTCTCTAGCCTTAAAAATTTTCATATTATATGTCTTTGTGTGAGTCTATTCCTACTCCTTATTTATTCTCAGTAGAACATATATGCTATCAGGTATAGGGGCTTCCCAGACTGGTTAAGTTTCTTCTTCACTCTCTCCTTTATTTCTTTTTGCACTCATTTCTGGGAGATGGCCACAACTCTATTTTCCATCCTTCCTACGGAGTTTTCAGCACTCTGCACCCACATCCTTAATTTTTAAGAGCATCCTCTGGTTATTAATTTTTATTTTACAATTTAATGGCATTGATTATGCCTTTTCATGCATCACTATGTTCACTAATGTTTTTCTAAACCATCCCATCACCTTTAACCTAAACTCAATACCCCTAAGAATAATTTCCCCTCTGACCCCTTCTCCCGCCCCTGGTAAGCATTAATAACCCATGGTTTCTCTATAGTTGTTTATATACCATATGTGAGGCCAAGTAGCACCTGTCCTTTGGAGGCTGACTCGTTTCTCCCAGCATAATGCCTTCACGGCTCCTCTGTGCTGCCGGCTGAGTAGTCAAACCTTTGCAGACCTTCGTTTGCTGCTGTGGCACAACTGACAACGAGGAGAGACGGCCACAAGCACTTACTAGCAATCAGAAAGTAGAATACGTGAAGTTCGCATCTAGAAAATGGAAAGTCACCCAAATAAAATGGAGTATTTAAGGATCAGTGTCTTAGGTGCGCGTGAGCTAAGCGGATCTGATCTTGGCCAGTTTGAACCAGGCATCACGTGATTGACTCTGCCAGCAGTGACAAAATGCAGAGGACTGATGTCACCTTCCTCATGAGAAAGAACACTTCAAGAAGGACAATGTCACCTGGGATAGTATAACCTCCATATGCCTACAAGGAAGACCGGTTAATAGGGTTAGTATTCAAATCTATGCATCCAGCACTATAGCCAATCACAAAGACACTGAAGAATTCTACCAGTGTCTTCAGTCTGAAATCGGTCAAACATGCAACCAACACGCATTAATAAATGCTGTCGATTGGATTGTGAAAGTTGGAAACCAAAAAGAAGGACCAGTAGTTGGAAAATACAGCTTTGGCGATAGAAATGAAGCTGGAGATGGCATGCTGGAATTTTGTAAGACCGACAAGTTCTTTGTGGCAAATACTCTTTTCGACAACATCAATGGCAAACTATCCATTTGGACCTTATCAAATGGAATCCAGAGGAATCAAACAGACTACCTGTGTGGGAAGAAAAGCTGGAGAAGCTCAATATCATAAGCCAAAACAAGTCCAGGGACTGACCAACATACAGACCATAAACTAGGCATATGGACATTCAGGTCGAAGAGGAAGCCCATTAGAACATGTTCATGACAGTCAAACACGACCTCGAGTACCTCCCACCTGAATTTCGAGAACGCCCCAAGAACAGATTTGACACCTTGGACATTAATGAACGCAGACCAGACAGACTGACCAGACAGTCGGATGACATCAAGAACATCATCCACAAAGCATGAAAAGACCCAAATGAATGTCCACAGGGTCTCTGGAAAGTGCTAGAGAAACAGAAACGATGGGAAGAAATGAAGTAAAAGAGCTGAATTGAAAAATCTAAGGGCCAGTTTGAGAGGGAGGATAAAGCAAAGTCTTACAATGAAATGTGGAAAGCCGGGAGTTAGAGGTCCAAAGAGGAAGAGCTTGCTGACCATTGCTTAAGCAGCAAGAACTAAAGAAAATATTCAAGCCTTGAGTTCAGATTCAGGGATTCTGTGGGCCAAGACTGTAACTGTTCACAGGGGTGCTAATCCCTGCCTTTCTTCCTCAGAGCAGCTGGTGGTTTTGAACTGCTGGCCTTGTGGATCACTGCAAAACAGATAATCACTGAACCACCAGGGCTCCTGCTTCTGCTTCTTTGGGGCCCCTCCCTAGGACTGGGATTGCTGGGTCCTATGGTACTTCTGTGTTCAACTGTCGGAGGCATGATCAAAATGTCGTCTACAGCAGTTGTTCATGAATTTAGCACCACCTGCCTGTTCCTCTATACCTGGTGTTGCCTGCTTTTGTTTTTATTTTGTTGCTGGTGATTTTGAATCACCCCTACTCTAAGGGGAGGAAGCCCCGGCGGGATTGTGCTTGCCTGTTGTCAAGGCAGTGGTGTGAGACCAGCAGTGTATAGGAGTTCCAGTCTCCACACACTCACACCAGCATGTGTTGTTTGCTGTCTGTTTGTGTCTTTTTCCATAAGCGAGCTCATCTGATACTGATGCCTTTGTGATTGCCGCTCTGCAGGAGCAAGAGGAGGCTTTCTGCTCTGGTGAAGTGTTAGAGTCTCGGAAACTCACAGGGGCGGCTCTACCCTGTCCTGTAGGGTGGCCATGAATTGGTGTTGACTTGGTGGGAGTTTGTCTCATTGCACTCAGCTTAATAATGTCTCCACTGTAGCATGGTTCTAAAGGCCCTTTCCCTCGCCGTCGGAGTTGTGCTCCATTATGAAGTACGTACCGTATTGCGTTCCTCCCGTCCTCTGTTGAGGAGCATCGATGTTGTTTCCTTCCACCATCGGCTGCCCTGAGAAGTGCTTCACACGAATGAACATTTGCCGTGTAAGTCTCTGAGTCGCAGTTTTTATACCTTTTCTGTAGGACAGGGTGGAAATGCCTCTGTGGGTTTCTGAGTCTGTAAATTTTTTTTTTTAATTTCAGCCTTTTATTGGGGGCTCGTCCAACCCTTATCACAATCCATCCATCCATCCGTCCAGTGTGTCAAGCACATTTGTACATTTGTTGCCATCATCATTCTCAAAACATTTGCTTTCTACTTGAGCCTTGGTATCGGCTCATTTTTCGCCCCCTCCCTCCCCGCTCCCCTCTCCCTGAGTCTGTAAATTTTTACAGGAGTAGAAAACTTCGCCTTTCTCATGTAGAGCAGCTGGTGCTTTTGAACTGACCTTGGGGTTAGCAACTTGACACTTAACCACTAGACACCAGGGCTCCTCTGCACACACCAACCTACCTTGCAACAAACAAACAAACAAACAAACAACAACAACAACAACAAAACTCACCACCACCGAGAGTAGCAAGCCTGGTCTTCAGTGGTCTCAAAGCCCATTCTTGTCTCTCTTTACCCTCAGCAGACTACGATTACAGTATCTGCCCTGGCCCCTGGAGGCTCTCCATTCTGAAAGCTTTAGTCTTAACTTGCTAATGAACCCCTGCAGGTGGTGATGGAAACTGTGATGGTTAACCCAAACTGCACAGGGACACCCAGGACAAACCTGCCGCACGTCAGATGTCCTCCCTGAAGCAAGGTCCCAGCCAGACACAACCTGCTTTACATTTGGGTTTCTGGACTCTTAGAAGGAGCCCTAGTGGAATTCCATAGGGGTCGTTCTATCTATCTATAGGGTCGCTATGAGTCAGAATCGATTCAAAGGCAGTGAGATTTTCTTTTTATTTTCTTTTAGAGGGAATATCATATTTTGCCACAAGAGGGAGCCTATCGGCTTGCGGAGGTAGGGAAATCCACTTTGCAGCCCTCTCTGCTGAAACACAGTCCCCTCTCAAGAAGAATGCGGACTGGAGGAAGGCTTATTAACAACCTGTGTGTGAAGATGACAGCCGTGCTTGCTGCGAGCGAAGAGGACTTGAAGCACTTGCTGATGAAGATCAAGGATCGCAGCCTTCAGGATAGGTTACAATTCCATGTAAAGACCCCAATCCTCACAACGGGACCAATAGGTCACATCATGATAAATGGAGAAAAGACTGAAGTTGTGAGGATTTTGTCTTGCTGGGATCCCCAGACAACCCACAATCAATGCTCAGTCAAGAGATCAAACGACGTGTTGCACTGGGGTAAATCTGCTGCACCAGATTCTTCAGGATGTTGAAAAGCAAGGCTGTGACTTTGAGGACTGAGGTGCACCTGACCCAAGCCATGGTATTTCCACTTGCCTCTATGCACGTGACAGTTGGGCCCTGAGAAAGGAAGATGACGAAGAATCAATGTATTTGAATTGTGATGCCGGTGAAGGGGATCGAAAGTACCTTGGGCTTCCAAGAGAACAAGCATATTTGTCTTGAGAGAAGGATGGCCAGACTTTGTCTTACACACGTTGGACACGTCGTCAGGAGAGAGCAGTCCCTGGAGAAGGACCCCACGCTTGGTCAAGTGGAGGGGCAGGGACAAAGAGGAAGGCCCTCAAGGAGATGGATGGACACCGGGCCTGCAACGATGGGCTCGAACATAGGAATCACTGTGAGGGTGGTGCTGAATGGAGCAGTGTTCTGTTCTGTTGTGCATAGGGGGCCTATGGATTGGAATCGCCTGGATGGCACCCAACAACAACAACAACAACAACAACAACAAAGCAGTGTGTGTTTGTTGTTGTTTTACATGGCTCATCTTAGAGTTGGTCTTTGAGCAGTGGATTTTTACCATAGCTTGAAGTCTTCTTAAAGCTTAGTAACTATCCCTCCCTCTCCAATACATACTCCTTCGTTCAAGAGCCTGGGTGGGGTAGTGGGTTATGGGTTGGGCTGCTAACCTCAAGGTCTGCAGTTTGAAACCCCAAGCCTATCCATGAGAGAAAAACGAGGCTTTCTACTCCTGTAGAGAGTTCGTCTCAGAAACCTACAGGGACAGTTCTACCCTGTCCTGTAGGGTCACGGTGAGTCAGAATGGGCTCGATGGCAGTGAGGTTGATTTTTTTTTTCAGAGTCATTTGGTTTGAGAGTTTTTTTCTTTTGATAGCTTCTGAATACCGAGGGAACAAGACAGCAACATCTGTCTGTGCTTCCAAACCAAATGAAAATCATGATCTTATTTAGATTATCTGTCACTTTTCCTCCCTCTCAATTTGCTCAAGTCGATCGGCTTGGCTGAATGACCTCAGATGGACCAGTTTCTACTCCTTTGTGTTGCTTTTCTCACCTCCTCTGAGACACCCCCCCCCATTCTCAATAATTACCTGTTGTCTTTCTTTCTAGAGCCCCTCCCCACCAGGATCCGTGCAACCCTGATTACGGCTCCCACTTCTTTCTGATGATTTGAAACAGTATCTCCTAACTAGCGTTTTACCCAACACAGCAAGTCAGTGCCATGGTTCATGTGAGTCCTGGTGGTTGTGGGTCATGTGTGGGACTGCTAACTACAAGGTCAGCAGTTCAAACCCAGGAGCTACGTCCATGGGTGAACGTTAAGGCTTTCTGCTCCTGTAAAGCCTTGGAAACCCTCTACACAGGGCCACTGTGGGAGAACTCGGTGGACTGCAGTTTGGTTGATGTTTGTTCTTTTGGGTGGTGGGTGGGTGGGGGACAGGGTTGAGATCCGGGAGTTAAGGATAGTGTATTTGGATTTGAATGCCAGCTTTACCACCACCTGCTGATTTGGTGACCTTCAGCAAATCAGTTTCTCGACGTTACAATTTCCTCAACACCGACATGGAAGATCCTCTGAGAGATGGGTAGACACAGGTCTGAATGCACCGGGAGAACTGACTCTGACATTGCTTTCTGTGTGTCGCAGCCGAGTAGTGACAGGGGGTCTCTGCGTGGAGGAGGAAACAAGAGGTGGGGCGGGAATGGAGGGCATGCATAAATGTTTGCGCATTGCTATCTGTGCCTTTTGTGGGTCCTTTGGGGCGCTGATGATTTCCTTCCTGCCAACTCTCATTTCACCACCACTTGGAGGTTGTCATCTTGAGTTTATTAAAATCATCCTGGATGTCTCTTAGGGTTACCAGGAGTAGTTCTTCTTGGTCTTTTAAACCAACGTTGGCTATCTTCTCATCTGGCGTAGGGGTGACGTTTTGGGTTGTTACCCACAAGGCCAGCAGCTGCCACGTGGGAGAAAGGCGGGGCTTGCTACTCCGGTGAAGGGTCACAGTCCCGGAAACCCACAGGGGCAGTTCTGCTTTGTCCTGTGAGGTCACTATGAGTCGTCATCTACTTGATGGCAGTGAGTTTGGGTTGGGTTTGGGCTGCCGGTCGCCAAGCCCTACCTACTGGCTCCAAGGTCCCAGAGGATCCACTTTCCCCCCAGACGAAGCCATGGCCTGACCAGTGGAATGGACAGTGGGACCTGAACAATTTGATGTAGAGAAAGGCCAGCGACAAATGTCCTGAAAAGGAGGAGAGGAGTTAGAGGCATGGGGTCAACCAGGGAGACTCAATGGGGGATGGTAAGGAGTCAAGAAGGAAGACCTGATGGCTAGAGCGGCCCATGTGTTCCCATCCTCAACCTCTCCCTTCCAGTCTGCCTCTCAGCATGGGAGACCAGCCTCCACAACCGAATGGTTTCTAAGGGAGCGGTTGTGTAATTTTTTTTTTTCCCCCTGATCAAGTCTCATTTAATGGGTGGATGGTTACAGTTTATATAGGGTAAAGGAAAAGGAAGTAAGCTGCAGATGTTTTCTTAAAAATCCTAACCACAAGGCAACAGTTCCTGTGAGCAGAAAATTCCTCGGTATTGTTGGCCAACTCAAAATGTCCAACACGCAAGAACAAACTGTCCTTGAGGCAGTAAAGTGGAAAATTAGAGCTCAAGCATTGCAAAAGTCAAGATTACGGCCGGGCTACGTGACTCTAAGCCGGCAAGGTTGCGACCCGGCCTCAGGGGTCCAGACAGGTCCCCCTTTTTTATTTTTTCAAAACCAAGAGACCCCTCAGGAGCTGCGCCTGTCTTAGGTTGCTAAGCCTCAAGAGCATCCTTACCCATCATCGGTCATTAGTCCTCTTGGGCGACTAGGGCCTGTCTTAGGCTTACCCGTCATCGGTCATTAGTCCTCTTGGGCGACTAGGGCCTGTCTTAGGCTTACCCGTCATCGGCTAACCAGCTCAGCGTACAGGGAAGGGGGTCTTACCGCGTCGTAATCGTGCGAGCCGCCCTGACCAATCATCTCACGGCGATGCTAATGGACCTGTATAGGTTTTGCCTGGATGGCTTCAATCTGTTACTTGACAAATGCCATGCGCTTGTTAAATACTACAGGCCCTGAATGATGGGGGGAGTGTGGAGTGGAGATCCAAAGCCCATTAGTAGGCCACTGGAGATCCCCTTGCAGAGGGGTCTCGGGGAGGAGATGAGCCAGTCAGGGTGCGATGTAACAATGATGAGAAATACAAACTTCCTCTAGTTCCTAAAGGTTTCCTCCCCGCTCCCACTATCATGACTCGAATTCTATCTTGCAAGACTGGCTAGACCAGAGGAGGTACACTGGTACAGATAGGAAATGAAAATACAGGGAATCCAGGACGGATGAGCCCTATAGGACCAGTGGTGTGAGTGGCAAAACAGGGAGGGTAAAGGGAGAATGGGTAGGAAAGAGGGAACCGATTACATGGAACTGTGTGTGACCTCCTCCCTGGGGGACAGACAACCGAAAAGTGGATGAAGGGAGAAGTCGGACAGGGCAAGACAAAATACCCATTTATAAACTATCAAGGGCTCATGCGGGAGGGGGGAGCAGGGAGGGAGGGGAAAAATGAGGACCTAATGTCGGGGGTTTAAATGGAGAGAAAATGTTTTGAGAAATGATGTACAAATGCGCTTTACACAATTGATGTGTGTATGGATTGGGATAACAGTTGTATGAGCCCCTAATAAAATGTTTAAAAAAAAATACTACAGGCCCTAATGAGAGCAAAAGCAATAGGCCAATCAAAGGGCCCCAAAGCAGTAAAAGGTAGGGCAAAAACCCATTCAGCCTGCTTTGGACCGGGTTGGCGGCCAATTCTTTTCTTCGCTTCTCCAGGTCTTCTTGTAGTTGCTTGATCTTGTCTCTGACAATCCCAGATTTGTTGGCATAAAAGCAGCATCTTTCCTGTAAAGCTAAACAAATACCTCCTTGCTCTGCTGTAAGTAAATCTAGACCTCTTCTATTTTGTAACAAATCTTCTGCTAAGGAGCCCACTTGATCTTGAATATCTTGTGTGGTGCTTGATAAAGCTTGTACATCTGAAATCAATTGTCTATACAGGTTGGTATATTGAGTAAGGGAGATGCCTAGACCTGCAGTTCCAGATGTCACTGCGGTGTTAAGGGAGTGGTTGTGTAATTAAAGGGTAAATTAAAGAAACATTAGACAGGGCATGCAAAGGCTCATCTCTTCCATGGAGCCCTGAACCAGAGAGTGTGTGAATGTATTCTCTCACAGGCTTATGTAACCCCGGGCACGCAAGCCACATCATACACATACATACAGGAAAGGGACGTATTAGAGGCATGCACATAACAGAAGGGGACATGCTGGGGGTAGGCACACAACAGGAAGGGGAGGTATTAGAGGCATACACCCAACAGGAAGGTACATACGTCACACGATGGGCGGGTTCTAGAGTTAAGATGGCACCTTAACCTTGATCTTCTCTGAGCTGGCTTGACCTTAAGTGTCCCTGAGCTCTTCTCCAGGGGAGCAATCTGTGATCCTTATCAGAAGGGAGGGGGCTCTATTTAGGGTGGGTTTGTCTGATGATTGCTTTTACTGGCAGACAGCTTTCAAGCAGCTAACCTTCAACCACATAGTTAACCTTCAACCATATAGTGGCAACCAGGGGCTTGCAAGCACCGTCTTAAATTTGGCATTATTGCGGGGGCACTGTGGGGAACAACTTTAGTTAGAAGAATATGATGGATTCAGCTCCAAGTCACCAGGGTGAAGGCCTCCCTCCACCAGTCTGCCTCCCGGACCCTTACATGTGGGTGTAGAGAACTAGTCCACAGACACTGTCTTCCCGGTTCTCAGTTTCCCAAACTGCAAGCTGGCACATGCAGAAGGACTCTATGTGGTAGGAGGGACGGGAAGAAGAATTTACTAGACCGTT
>NW_022103901.1:9932896-9934057 GCF_000313985.2 Echinops telfairi | reverse complement strand
TTGAACTGCCAACCTGCGGTTAGCAGCCCAAAGCTTAACCTACTGTGTTAGCAGGACTCCTGAAACTAAAAATAGAAGGGGGAAAAAAAGCATGCAAAACCAATGATCCACATGATCCTCCATGGGGAAAGGCTGAGAATCTTCTCTTTGAGAACAGAAATTACACGATGCCACCCCACCTCCCAAATCAAAACAAAACTCACTGCCACCCAGTTGATGCTGACTCACAGTGACCCCATAGGACAGGGTAGGACTGGCCTTGTCACTTTCCAAGACTGCAGCTGTTGACAGGAGTAGAAAGCCCTGTCTTTCTCCCGAGGAGCAGCTGGTGGTTTCAAACTGCTGACCTTGTGGATCGCAGCCCAACTGGTAACCACTATGCCACCAGGGCTCCTACAAGGATGCCCACTAGCATCTGATTCAGCATTTTACTGGAAGGCCTAGCCAGAGCAACAGTGCGAGAAAGAGAAACCAAGTGTCTACAAATCAGAAAAGAAATAACACAATCCCGTTTCTTAGATGACAGGACACTACACACAATCCTGCAAACTCCCACACGCGAGTTTCAGGCTCTAAATACAGTTCTCTAATGCAGGAGGATACAGGACCAGTGCACAAAAATCACCCGGGTTCTTTTGCACTGCTGGGGAGAATTCTGAAAAGGGAATTGAGATGACACCCCCATTTCTAAGAATCCCCCAATACTGAAATTCCTAAAAGGAAACCTAACCAGACATGGAAAAGACAAGGAAGACGAGAAATCATTGTGGTTGTTAGGTGCGACTGAGCCAGGTCCGCCCTACAGAGATGTGATGTTCAACAGAAGGAAACACTGCCCGCTCCCATCTAACCGGATAATTACTGCTTGGGTGAGTGCATTGATGCAGCTATTGGGTCAGCTCACCTCACTGAGAGCTTTCCTCTTCTCTGTAGATCTGCTTTCCTGAGCATGATGTCCTGTCCACAGCCTAAACTCTCTTTATCACAAGTCTAAAACATGTGAGGTGCAGTGTGGCCATCCGGGCTTCTAAGGAGCATTCTGGCTGCAATTCCGCCAGGGACAGATTGGGTTGTTCTTCTGGGAGTCTCTGTTTATTCCGAGTTCTTCACCAACACCACGTTCCACATGTAGCAGTTCTCCAGCCTTCCCGATTCATTGCC
>NW_022103901.1:9930192-9931788 GCF_000313985.2 Echinops telfairi | reverse complement strand
ATAAATATATGCACATAGATCTATTTCCCTATCATTATATAAAAATATATTTACATATGTACATGCGTGTATTTAGACCTCTATAAATGCCCTTTGCCTCCTAGTTCTTTCCTCTATTTCCTCAAAAAGGTCTTTTGTAGCAGAATTACCCAACGCAATATGTCATTTGATTTCTTGGCTGCTGCTTCCATGAACATTGATCACAGGTCAACAACAAAATTTTTTTTATCTTTGTGTTTTGGTTTTTAGACCCTTTCCTGGGGTTATTTGGGGGCACTGATTCAGAAAATTGCAATGGATAGACCACATCCACTCTAGTTTCTTAGATATGGTGTTCCACTGTATTTTTAGCTATTAGACTAATTTATTCACTTATCATCCTAATCTATTCATTTATCATTTCAGTTTAAATATGAGAAGTATATTTAAATATGAGAAGCCACAGTTTATAGGCTAAGACAAGAATGGTAAGAAATATTTGAGGAAGAACTAGGTATTAAGGGACTTCCAAGGGAAACTGTATATGGACCCAGGGTAACTCATTGGTTACACATTGAGCCATCAATCATAAGGTTAGTGGTTCAACCCCATCATTTACTCTGCAGCCTTTAAGGGGGGTAAAGGTTTGGAAACCCATGGGGTCAATTCATCTGCCCGTAGGATGTCTATAGGGTGAGAATTGACTCCACAGCGGTGCGTTTTGAGATTTCTGGAGTGCAGGGCACCGGTGGCTCAGTGGTAGAGTTCTCAGCCCATGTACGGTATGTGCAGCCAACACCTGTCTGTCAGGGGAGGTTTCTATGTGGCTAGGATGCTAAACAGGTTCCAGTGTAGCTTCCAGACTGAAAGGGAAGCAAAGGAAAGGCTTGGAAGTCCTGGATCACGTGAGCTGCTAACAACTGTTCATGGGACTGGTACAGGATATTGCAGGGCTTTGTACCGTCGCTCAGGGAGCCACTACAGGTTGGGGGCTCCCTCGACAGCAGATAACAGCAATCATTCAAGTCTGACTCCTGTCAGGCAAATTAAAAAGAAATCCAGGAGGTGGAATAGCCAGCAGGAGACTAGAAACAGGTTTAGCTGCATTAGAATTGGCCTGGATGCCCAGAGTTTGTTGACCCAACGGGTGTACGAATCTCTCACTGGATCAGGTGTGAACTATGTCCAAGAGAACCAGTGTGAGATTATCTTATGTGTGATAAGTAGAACTCCCTGCAGCTTTGAATATGCATTGAAAAACTGGGGTGGGGGGTGGGGGAAGAACCCATTGGCAATTTAAAAAATTCCTTAAAAGATGAAAAAATATGAAGTTAGCCTCATACTTCTCCATAAGATGAAGTACGGGAAAATAGAGTAACAGTGTCTGGTGGTTCAGAACTGCTGACCTTACAGTTAGTAGTTGTGATAATTAAGGTTTATTGTGCCAACCTGGCGAATGAACACATGTGGGATTAATGGAAGGGCAGAGAAAGAAATGGCTTGGTGAGCCTTGCCTTTCTTGTCTCTTGTTCTCTGATGGTTGGACCAGTGCGCGGCTGCCTTAGCTAGTTCTCTGCCTCAGCTGGCAAGGCTCACTTCCTGTGAGACATCCCTGAG
>NW_022103901.1:9928333-9930092 GCF_000313985.2 Echinops telfairi | reverse complement strand
GAGAAGCCACATGGATCTACCCTGATGCAGCCCTGGGTGCTGGAGCAGCCGTGTGGAGACCCCTGCCAGTGCTGAGATGCTTACACACTCACTCATTCGGTGTTCCTCCTGCATTTGGTGTCATTGTATGTGTTTTGTGAGTTTGAGGAGGACTTTGTAGATCGGTGTCGGACATATGGGTGAATGTCAGACTTATGGGCTTGGACTGGACTGGGTTGAGATGCTTTCTTCATGTACACTTACCCTTTATATAAACTCTCTGAGTATCTATGAATTTTGTTTCTGTAGTCTCTGTGGACTGACACAGTAGTCCAACGTGTAACCAGGATTTCTTTAAAAAAAATACGACGGTTGATATACCTTAGCCAATAAAAATAAAAATTAAAGCAGAAGGTAATCTAACGTATTTCTCAGGGACCGAGCTCAATTCATAACAGTGTTCTTGCCCAGTTTATGCAGTGGGGCATGTAGAATGAACTTAGAGTATCTCTCTTTATGCTGTTTGCAGATGCCCTTCCGTTGTCCTACTTTCTGTTATTGTTTTTCTCTGCTTTAGAAAAAGACATGCTAGGAGGAGACAGCCTGGGATTGTTTGGCATTTGGAGCACTGTGACTCAGAAGGGACCATAGTCTGGGTAGGGTCTGGGGAAGGTTATCAGAGTGGGGGATGATCGGTGGTAGATATGCAATCCAGTCCTGTGCTGGGGGGCTGCTTTTGCACCAAGGACATGGGTCTTCACACAAACAGGGAGAAGAACTAACGTGAATAGCACTGTGCCTCAACTAACAGCTGTATCCAGAGCTGGATTTCCTCTTCCGGAAGCCTCCACGGTTGACTCAGAGAGCTGCCTCAAGTGTCCAGAGTAAACCAGCAGCTCATGAGCAGGGAGGTATTCTCCCGTCCGTGTGCCCAGATTTGACTTTCCCCATTCTGGCTCATATTGCTGGTGCTAGCAAGGGGACAGGAATGGGCTCAGCGGTAGGCATCATGGTTCTCATGGGGCTGGGTGGGGAAGGGCTGGGTTCTCTGCGGTGCTGAGGGGACACGGAGCAGGGTCCCATCTACTCTGAGGGGAAGCCTGTCCTATTTCTCCCAGCCAACAGCAGAGGACAACCACATCCTGAAGAGTATGATAAATTCTGGAATGGGTGCTGCCAGAGGAAATGAAGCCACATGGCGCTCTCTCTCTCATGCTTTTCTGTGAGTAAAACAGCATTGTGAGTCTTTGGGGGAGGAGAGCAGAGGTTCAGCAGAGGTTCAAACATATGGAAATTCTGTCTGCTGTTATCTGAAGACTCCCACACTGGAAAAACTCTGACAGTGTCGCCCCTCTTTCAGACAATCTGACCATCCTTGTTTTATTTAACGTAGAAATGATACTCTTTGCCCTCAACAACAGGGAACTCTGTGGGGAAAGTTGTTCATCTACCACCGGTAATCCCCTACTCTGCCTTGTAAGGTCTCCACAAGTCGAAATCGATGCCCGGGTGATGAGAGCACCATAAAACTTCCTTGCAAGACGTTGAACTTCCTTACAAAACCTTGAACTGCTTTGCAAAACGTGGAGTCACATCAAATAAACAAGCACAAGAAACCCCACTTAAAAAAAAAAAATATATATATATATATATATATACATATAAAATGTAATATTGGGACCCAGGCCAACACTTGCATCAAAGAAGCCACCACAAAAATGTGAGACCCCTGATAAGACTGAGCTGAGACCTGACCGATGCCCAAAAGCTAGCTGAGTCC